>NC_086120.1:5310000-6028500 GCF_963921235.1 Mobula hypostoma
TAAATCATACCAAGAGTTTAGTCAGTTTTTTTTTGTTTAAGTTTGTGAATTGACTTTATGTGGATGATCAACTATTCCATCCAACGAACCAGGAAACAAGATGGCGAGCCACCCAAATGACGGAACAGCGTGGGAACGAAATGTGTAATGACACAGAGGATTTAATATGGTTGGATGTATAAGTTTATTTTCATTTGAAGAATCTGAATTTAATTTTCGGCAAGAACTGATTATTTTTGCAAAGACTGATAAGTTACTGAATGAGATTAACTTTGTTTAAAAGTTGTGATGTTGGAGAATTGTCATGAAAGCAGTTATACTAAGTGTATATATATATATTGAATTTGAATTTAAACTTGTAGATATACTGCCTGGAACTGAAACTGAAGTTAACTATAATACTTACGAATAGGAATTATATTTGTTTTCTAACTAACTAAGGAGAAGTATAAAGGAAAGTTTAGTCTGTAAACTTTCAGGTAGGGAATAACACTAGATCTAAATAGTTAGAGAAATTAGGGTAATAAAGGAATTTCACTGATTTTAATTAAAAAGGAATTTGTTCTGGTTTGATATCTACAATTTGGAACTTTGAATTATTATTGCTCATGTAAACACTTAGAATATTGTGGTGACCCACTTTCTAGCACACACGAACCAGCTCACGCCAACAGAGATGTCGGCCCCAAAAAGGGCACCAGGCTATCTTCACCAGCAGGGGGATAATCCCGCGTGCGGAAAGGGTCTGCGAATATGCACTCCCCACAGCAGTGCCTCCCGGGGAGGGCAGGAGTGGGAAGGCTTTAAAGGAGGCCGCGAAGTTTGAATAAATCTCTTGTATCGCAACTCCAACTCACCGACTACGTATCGTTATTCTAGCGCTGTGTGTAGCACACCGCTACAATTGGTGACCCCGACGGCCCAAACGATATTTGGACCAGAGATGACCGACGCTGCATCTGTTCATGCAGTTTCATTAAAACTGCCAAGCTTCTGGACACTGCGACGCCGCTTATGGTTCGAACAAGCAGAAGCACAATTCCAGATTCGGCAGATAACCTCCGATTCCACTCGCTACTACTACGTGCTGAGCTCCCTCGACCGGGAGACAGCTGCACATGTTGAGGAGTTTATACAGTTGCCCCCGGAGGACGGCAAATACACAGCATTCAAAGCTCTGCTCATAAGGACTTTCGGACTCCCATGGCGCGAACGAGCACGCCGTTTAATGCACCTGGATGGTTTGGGAGACAGGCCGCCGTCAGCATTAATGAACTAGATGCTGGCCCTGGCTGAAGAACACAAACCCTGCCTCATGTTTGAGCAGGCGTTCATAGAGCAACTGCCCGAGGACATATGCCTGCTGCTGTCCAACGCAGATTTCAGCAACCCCCGGGAGGTGGCGGCCCGAGCAGATGTGCTGTGGAATCCCAGGAAAGAGAGAGTGGCATCCGTCGCACAGATCACCAAGCCGCGTGCCCAACGACAGACCAGACCAGGCCCGGCAGCAGAGCCTACAAAACCCGGCGACAGGAGTGAGGAGCCCAACGAACAATGGTGCTTCTACCACCAGCGGTGGGGCACAGAGGCCCGCCGCTGCAGACCACCCTGCAAATTCCCGGGAAACGCCAGGGCCAGCCGCCGCTGATGGCTACGGCGGCTGGCCATCAGGACAGCCTCCTGTACGTCTGGGACAAGCAGTCGGGACGCCGCTTTTTGGTCGACACCGGAGCGGAGATCAGCGTTTTACCTCCAACGAGTTACGACACCCGCAACAGAGAACTGGGACCCACCCTGAGGGCCGCAAATGGCAGCACAATACGAACCTACGGCACCCGCACGGTGCGGCTACAGTTCAGCTCCAGCCGGTTCACGTGGGACTTCACACTGGCCGCCGTGGCCCAACCACTCCTTGGGCGCGGATTTTCTACGAGCCCACAGCCTGCTGGTCAACCTGCAAGGGAAGCGATTAGTCCACGCCAAGACTTTTCAAACGTTCTCCCTGGGTGAAGCACAGTTGCCAGCCCCACACCTGGACTCCATCACGCTGTCCGACGACGGATTCACCAGGGTCCTGGCGGATTTCCCATCAGTTCTGACACCGCAGTTCACGGCAGCCATGCCCAGACATGGAGTACAGCACCACATCCCGACCCAGGGACCACCCCTCCACGCCCCGTGCTCGAAGGCTTCCCCCGGACAAACTCCGACTGGCAAAGGAGGAATTCAAGAAGATGGAGGAATTGGGGATCATACGACGCTCCGACAGCCCATGGGCCTCCCCCCTGCACATGGTGCCCAAGGCAATGGGGGGCTGGAGACCATGCGGTGACTACCGCAGACTGAACGAGGCTACAACGCCAGACCGCTAACCTGTGCCTCACATTCCAGACTTGGCAGCAAACCTACACGGCGCAAGGATCTTTTCCAAGGTAGACCTCGTCCGGGGATACCATCAAATCCCGGTACATCCGGACAACATCCCCAAAACAGCACTTATCACCCCGTTCGGACTTTTCGAATTCCTCCGAATGCCGTTTGGTCTAAAGAATGCCACACAGACGTTCCAGCGGCTAATGGACACGGTGGGACGCGACCTGGACTTTGCATTCATCTATTTGGACGACATCCTCGTAGCCAGCAGTAGTCGGCAGGAGCATCTGTCCCACCTCCGCCAGCTCTACTCCCGCCTGAGCGAATTCGGCCTTACAATCAACCCAGCCAAATGCCAGTTCAGACTCGACACCATCGACTTCCTGGGCCACAGGATTACTAAAGACGGAGCAACCCTGTTGCTCGCCAAGGTAGACGCGGTCCGCCACTTCCCCCACCCAACACAATCAAAGGCCTGCAGGAATTCATGGGTACAGTGAATTTCTACCACTGTTTCCTCCCCTCAGCAGTCCGAACCATGCAACCCCTGTTCACTCTAATGTCGGGTAAGGGCAAGGACATTACCTGGGATGAAGAGGCCTCAGCCGCTTTCGTTAAAACCAAAGAAGCCTTGGCAAACGCCGCGATGCTAGTGCACCCCAGAACGGACGTTCCTACTGCCCTCACGGTGGACGCATCCAACACAGCAGTCGGTGGAGTGCTGGAACAACTCGAAGGTCGCTGGCAACCCCTGGCGTTCTTCAGCAAACACCTACGACCACCCGAACTCAAATACAGTGCTTTCGATCGGGAGCTATTGGCACTATACCCGGCAATCCGGCATTTCAGAAACTTCTTAGAAGGTAGGCCCTTCACCGCGTTCACAGACCACAAACCGCTTACCTTTGCGTTCACTAAGGTGTCACACCCCTGGTCGTCCCGCCAGCAGCGACATCCGTCCTACATCTCCGAGTACACGACGGACATCCGGCATGTCTCTGGAAAGGACAACGTCGTGGCGAACGCACTTTCCAGACCGACCATACAGGCCCTGTCCCAGGGGGTGGACTATGCAGCGCTGGCAGAGGCACAGCAGGCAGATGCTGAGATCCCCAGTTACAGGACTGCAGTCTCCGGTTTGCAGCTCCAAGACCTCCCCGTAGGCCCAGGTGAGAGGACCCTACTATGTGACGTAGCTACCGGCCAACCTCGCCCCATCGTCCCAGCAGCCTGGAGGTGGCGAGTTTTCAAATCCATTCACAACTTAGAACACCCCTCCATCAGGACAACCGTCCGGCTGGTCGCCAACAGGTTCGTGTGGCATGGACTGCGTAAACAGGTCAGTGAATGGGCCAAAACGTGCATGCAGTGCCAAACGGCCAAGGTGCAGCGGCACACCAAGGCCCCGCCGCAGCGTTTCGAACCCACCCGCCGGAGGTTCAACCACATCCATGTGGATATCGTGGGGCCCCTGCCAGTGTGACGAGGAGCGCGGTACCTCCTAACTATGATAGACCGGTTCACCAGATGGCCAGAGGCAGTCCCGCCCACCGACATCACCTCCGAATCCTGCGCCCGAGCACTGATCGCAACCTGGGTAGCCCGTTTCGGGGTACCGGCCCACATTACCTCGACAGGGGCGCCCAGTTCACCTCCAGCCTGTGGTCAGGGATGGCCAACCTTTTAGGATCACAGCTACACCACACAACTGCCTACCACCCACAGTCGAACGGACTAGTGGAGCGTTTCCACCGTCACCTGAAATCGGCTCTCATGGCCCGCCTGGAGGGGCCTAACTGGGTGGACGAACTTCCCTTGGTCCTGCTCGGAATCCGCACGGCGCCCAAGGAGAATCTGCACACCTTGTCGGCCGAGTTGGTGTACGGCGCACCCCCGGTCGTCCCAGGAGAGTTCATACCAGGCCCAAGGGGGCAAGAGGAAGAACCCACAGCAGTCCTGGACAGACTACGGGAGAGGCTCGGTAACCTGGCCCTCATCCCCACTTCACAGCACGGACAGAGCCCGACCTGCGTACCCAAAGACCTGCAGAACTGTAAGTTTCTTTTTGTACAACGGGGCGGACACCAGGCACCGCTACAGCGGCCCTACGAGGGGCCGTTTAAGGTGATCAGGAACAATGGGTCCACATTCGTGCTGGACACTGGGGGGGAGAGAGGAGGTTTTCACGGTGGACCGACTCAAACCGGCCCATGTGGACTTGGCGCAGCCGGTCCGGGCTCAGGCACCGCGGCGCAGGGGCAGACCTCCCAAACAGAGGCCGATCCAGACTGTGGACATTGGGGGAGGTATCGCCGGTTCTGGGGGGGGGGCGGGGGGGGTTATGTGGCGACCGGTGCGTGCCGGCAGAGAGGCTGGCCCCAAAAAGGGCGCTAGGCCATCTTCACCAGCAAGGGGAAAATCCCGCACGGGGAAAGGGTCTGGGAATATGCATTTCCCACAGCAGTCCCGCCCGGGGAGTGCGGAAACGGGAAGGCTTTAAGGGACGCCGCGAAGTTTGAATAAATCTCTTTTATCGCAACTCCAACTCACTGACTACATGTGGTTATTCTAGCGCTGTGTGTAGCACACCGCTACAATATATTGTTTTTTTCCCTTATAAACAAAAGGTATTTCCAGAGGTGTGTGGTTTCTATTCACTGCCTCCTCCCAATACCTGGAATCTTCTGATGGCCTACTAGCATCTAGTGTAGTACAGTGTAATTTATTTTCTCAAAGAGTTCGGAGACTAGTCACACGCGATAAGAACGGTGCTACACAGGTGTTACAATAACAATGCAGAACAAACTGTAAAAGTTACAGAGAAAGTGCATTGTATGTAAATGATAAACTGCAAGATCATAACGAGGTAGATTGTGAGGCCAAGAATCCATCTTATCATACAAGAGATCTGTTCAAGAGTCTGATAACAACACTGTAGAGGCTATCCTTGAGCTGGGTGCTATGTGCTTTCAGTCTTTTGACTCTTCTACTCAATGTGAGAGGGGAGAAACGACAATGCCTGGGTGGGTGGGATCTTTGATTATGCCTGCTGCTTTACGGATGCAGTGAGAAGAGTCCAGAGAATGAGACTAGTTTCTATGATGTGCCGAGCTGTGTCCTCAACTCTCTGCAGCTTCTCGTGGTCACATGCAGAGCAGTTGCCATATCAAATGGTTTTGCATCCAAATAGAATGCATTCTATGGTATATCAATAAAATTTTGTAACAGTCAATACTGAAAGAAAAGGAAATATAGTCAAAGATAGTGTTAGGTCAAGTCAGGAACACAATAATGGTGGGGAAGAGGCTGTATTGAACCTTGAAGTGTGCCTTCAGACTCTACCGATTGCCTGTTGGCAGCATCGAGAAGAGGATTGGTAGGGGTCCTGGAACCAGACAAGATCTAAGGAGACCACATGGTTTGCCCTGATTGTCCAAACATTGGAAAGAGCCAGTCATCCTGCCTCATTCCATGCTGCCTTCCCATTCAGTCCAGGGCCATCCCCAGTGGAGTGATCCCATCTAAGAATGATGAGAATAACAGTTTGCTGTCAATTCAAATTGCACTGCATATATAGGTATATTTCGTAGGTGAAGCTATAATATAATTCCAAATCTGCATCAGACTCTCTCCCACCCCTGCTAACTACATATGGAGTGTGCCAGAATTCAGATTACGTCTGTCTGTGCAAACGTCCTGGCTTGGGATTGTAGTAAATGACAAACAAAAACAGAATTCTTAATTCCTTACCATCACGGTAAGCAATGTAATGGCTGACACTTGGACACACTTCTCTTTCTCTTCCCATCTATACCACAGACTGGATCCTGTGCAGGCTGTGAACTTCAAAAAGAAAACCCCAGAGGCCGGAATTTTCTTCTGATGTTCACAGTATACATAGGTTTCATTCCTAAGAGTGATCCTGGGAATGAAAGGGTTAATGTATGAGGAGCATTTGATGGCTCTGGGCCAGTACTCAAAGTTTAAAGATTTTAAAATAAGCTTTATTTGTCACATGTTCCTCAAAATGTACTTGCTGGAGTTTGGAGTAATATAGTCATAGAACACTACAAAACAGAAGCAGGTCCTTTGGCCCATCTAGTCTGAGCCGAACAATTAATTTAACTGGCACCATCAACTGGTACCTGGACCATAGCCCTCCATACGGCTTCACCTTCATCAATTTTGCCTCCAAATTCCACCCTGCCCTCAAATTTACCTGGTCCATTTCCAACATCTCCCTCCCCTTTCTCAATCTTTCTGACTCTATATCTGGAGACAGCTGATGTCTATTATAAACCCATGGACTCTCCCAACTACCTGGACTATAACTCTTCCCACACTGTTACTGTAAAAATGCCATCCCCTGCTCTCAATTCCTCGGTCTCCGCTGCATCTGCTCCCAAGGTAAGGCTTTTCATTCCAGGACAATGAAGATGTCTTCCTTCTTTAAAGAAAGGGGATTTCCTTCCTCCACCATCAGTGCTGCCCTCAACTGCATCTCTTCCATTTCACACATGTCTATCCTCACCCCATCCTCCTACCACCCCATCAAGGATAGGGTTCCTTGTCCTCACCGACCACCCCACTAGCCTCTACGTCCAACACATAATTCTCCATAACTTCTGCCATCTCTAGTGGGCTCCCACCACCAAGTACAACTTTCCCTCCATCCCGCCCCCCACCCACTTTCTGCTTTCCGCAGGGATCGTTCCCTATATGACTCCTTTGTCCACTCGTCCCTCCTCACTGATCTCCCTCCCGGCACTTCTCCTTGTGAGTGGAACAAGTGCTACACCTGCCCCTGCACCTCCTCCCTCACCACCATTCCGGGCCCCAAACAGTCCTTCCAGGTGGGGTGACACTTCACCTGTGAGTCTGTTTGGGTCATTTACTGCGTTCGGTGCTCCTGGTTGTCACCTCCTGTATATCGGTGAGACCCAACATAGATTAGAAGACCGCTTCACCAAGCTCGTATTCTCTGTCTGCCAGGAAAAGCAGGATCTCCCAGTGGCCACTCGCTTCCCATTCCTATTCCGACCTGTCAGTCCATGGTCTCCTCTACTGCCGCAGTGAGACTACACTCAGGTTGGAGGAGCAGCACGTTGTATTTCATCTGGGTAGACTCCCACCTGATGGCATGAACATCTATTTCTCGAACTTCCAGTGTTTGCTCCTTCCTCGCACCCTCTCCTTCACCATTCCTCATTCCACATTTCCTTCTCTCACCTTATCACCTTACCTGCCCGTCACCTCCCCTTCCCTTTCTTCCATGGCCTTCTGTACTCTCCTATCAGATTCCCCCTTCTCCAGTCCTTTATCTCGTTCGCTAATCAACTTCCCAGCTCTTTACTCACCCTCCCCCTCCCAGTTTTACCTATCACCGTGTATTTCTTCTGCCTGCCCCCCCACTTTCTTATTCTGACTTCTAATCTTTTTTTCTCCAGTCCTGATAAGGGTCTCAGGCTGAAACATTGACTGTTTACTTTTTTCCAAAGATGCTACTTGGCCCGCTGAGTTCCTCCAGCCTTTTGTGTGTGTTGCTTGAATTTCCAGCATCTGCAGATTTTTTTGTGTTTGTGACAAATTTGCCGATCCAGTTTACCACATTTTCATCCAGGTCATTGATATAGATGACAAAGAACAATGGACCCAGCATCGATCCCTGCAGCACTCCATTAGTCACAGGCCTCCAGTCAGAGAGGCAACCATCTACTACCACTCTCTGGCTTCATCCATGAAGCCAATTTACTACCTCATCTTGAATACCAAACGACTGAACCTTCTTGATCAACCTCCCTTGTGGGACCTTGTCAAGGGCCTTGCTAAAGTCCATGTAGACAACATCCAGTGCCTTGCCTTCATCAACTTTCCTGGTAATTTCCTCGAAAAACTATATAAGTTTTGTTAGACATGACCTACCAAGCGCAAAGCCATGGTGACTATCCCTGATCAGTCCCTGTCTACCCAAATACTCTTATAGCCAGTTCCTTAGAATACCTCCCAAAAACTCACCAGCCTATAACCTTCTGGTTTAATCTTACACAACAGAAGAACATTAGCAATCCTCCAATCCTCTGGCAACTTACCCATGGCTAAGGTAGTTTTAAATATCACTGCCAGGGTCCCTACAATTTCTGCACTACCATCCTACGCAGGGTCTGAGGGAACACCTCGTCAGGTGTTGAGTATTTGCCTCAAAGCAGCAGTCACCTCCTCCTCTGTAATCTGACCTTGACCTTGCTGCTGATTTGCCTCACTTCTGCAGAGTCTGTGTCCGTCTCCCAAATAAATACAAATGCCAAAAATCCATAGGAACCATAAAAAAACTACAGCACAGAAACAGGCCTTTTGGCCCTTCTTGGCTGTGCCGAACCATTTTCTGCCTAGTCCCACTGACCTGCACACGGACCATATCCCTCCATACACCTCCCATCCATGTATCTGTCCAATTTATGCTTAAATGTTAAAAAAGAACCCACATTTACCACCTCGTCTGGCAGCTCATTCCATACTCCCACCACTCTCTGTGTGAAGAAGCCCCCCCACCTAATGTTCCCTTTAAACTTTTCCCCCCTCACCCTTAACCCATGTCCTCTGGTTTTTTTCTCCCCTTGCCTCAGTGGAAAAAGCCTGCTTGCATTCACTCTATCTATACCCATCATAATTTTATACACCTCTATCAAATCTCCCCTCATTCTTCTACGCTCCAGGGAATAAAGTCCTAACCTATTCAACCTTTCTCTGTAACTGAGTTTCTCAAGTCCCAGCAACATCCTTGTAAACCTTCTCTGCACTCTTTCAACCTTATTTATATCCTTCCTGTAATTTGGTGACCAAAACTGAACACAATACTCCAGATTCGGCCTCACCAATGCCTTATACAACGTCATCATAACATTCCAGCTCTTATACTCAATACTTTGATTAATAAAGGCCAATGTACCAAAAGCTTTCTTTATGACCCTATCTACCTGTGACACCACTTTTAGGGAATTTTGTATCTGTATTCCCAGATCCCTCTGTTCTACTGCACTCCTCAGTGCCTTACCATTAACCCTGTATGTTCTACCTTGGTTGGTCCTTCCGACGTGCAATAACTCACACTTGTCTGTATTAATCTCCATCTGCCATTTTTCAGCCCATTTTCCCAGCTGGTCCAAGTCCCTCTGCAGGCTCTGAAAACCTTCCTCACTGTCTACTACACCTCCAATCTTTGTATCATCAGCAAATTTGCTGATCCAATTTACCACATCCAGATCATTGATATAGATGACAAATAACAATGGACCCAGCATTGATCCCTGTGGCACACCACTAGTCACAGGCCTCCACTCGGAGAAGCAATTCTGTACTACCACTCTTTGGCTTCTTCCATTGAGCCAATGTCTAATCCAATTTACCACCTCTCCATGTATACCTAGCGACTGAATTTTCCTAACTAACCTCCCATGCGGGACCTTGTCAAAGGCCTTACTGAAGTCCATGTGGACAATATCCACTGCCTTCCCTTCATCCACTTTCCTGGTAACCTCCTCAAAAAACTCCAATAGATTGGTCAAACATGACCTACCACGCACAAAGCCATGTTGACTCTCCCTAATAAGTCCCAGTCTATCCAAATGCTTGTAGATTCTGTCTCTTAGTACTCCCTCCAATAACTTACCTACTACCGACGTTAAACTTACCGGCCTATAATTTCCCGGATTACTTTTTGATCCTTTTTTAAACAACGGAACAACATGAGCCACTCTCCAATCCTCCGGCACCTCACCTGTAGACAGCGATATTTTAAATATTTCTGCCAGGGCCCCTGCAATTTCAACACTAGTCTCCTTCAAGGTCCGAGGGAACACCCTGTCAGGTCCCGGGGATTTATCCACTTTAATTTTCCTCAAGACAGCAAGCACCTCCTCCTTTTCAATCTGTACAATTTCCATGATCTCACTACTTGTTTCCCTTAATTCCATAGACTTCATGCCAGTTTCCTTAGTAAATACAGACGCAAAAAACCTATTTAAGATCTCCCCCATTTCTTTTGGTTCCGCACATAGCCGACCACTCTGATCTTCAAGAGGACCAATTTTATCCCTTACAATCCTTTTGCTCTTAATATACCTGTAAAAGTTCTTTGGATTATCCTTCACTTTCACTGCCAAGGCAACCTCATGTCTTCTTTTAGCCCTCCTGATTTCTTTCTTAGGTATTTTCTTGCATTTCTTATACTCCCCAAGCACTTTATTTACTCCCTGTTTCCTATACATGTCATACAACTCCCTCTTCTTCTTTATCAGAGTTGCAATATCCTTTGAGAACCAAGGTTCCTTATTCCTATTCACTTTGCCTTTAATCCTGACAGGAACATACAAACTCTGCACTCTCAAAATTTCTCGTTTGAAAGCTTCCCACCTACTGATCACATCTTTGCCAGAGAACAACCTGTCCCCATCCACGCTTTTTAGATCCTTTCTCATTTCTTCAAATTTGGCCTTCTTCCAGTTCAGAACGTCAACCCTTGGACCAGATCTATCCTTGTCCATGATCAAGTTGAAACTAATGGTGTTATGATCACTGGAACCAAAGTGCTCCCCATACACACACTTCCGTCACTTGTCCTAACTCGTTTCCTAATAGGAGATCCAGTATTGCATCCCCTCTAGTTGGTCCCTCTATATATTGATTTAGAAAACTTTCCTGAACACATTTTACAAACTCTAAACCATCTTGACCCCTAACAGTATGGGAGTCCCAATCAATATATGGAAAATTAAAATCCCCTACCACCACAACTTTATGTTTCCTGTAGTTGCCTGCTATCTCTCTGCAGATTTGCTCTTCCAAGTCTCGCTGACTATTGGGTGGTCTGTAATACAATCCCACTAATGTGGCCATACCTTTCCTGTTTCTCATCTCCACTCAGTAGACAAGCCCTCTAAACTGTCCTGCCTGAGCACTGCTGTAATATTTTCCCTAACAAGCAATGCTACTCCCCCACCTTTGATTCCTCTGCTTGATCACATCTGAAACATCGGAACCCTGGAATATTAAGCTGCCAGTCCTGCCCCTCCTGTAGCCAAGTTTCACTAATTGCTATGATGTCATAATTCCACATGTCAATCCACGCCCTCAACTCATCCGCCTTCCCCGCAATACTCCTAGCATTGAAATATATACACCTCAGAAGATTTTTACCACCACTCACAACCTTTCTATTAGCAGATTTGCTTGAACTTTTAACATCATTTATTTTCACCCCAGCCACACTGTCAGCTCTGGCACTCTGGTTCCCATCCCCCTGCAAATCTAGTTTAAAGCCTCCCCAATAGCACTAACAAACCTCCCTGAAAGGATATTGGTCCCCCTGTAGTTTAAGTGTAACCTGTCTCTCTTGTACAGGTCCCACCTGCCCCAGAAGAGGTCCCAATGATCCTGAAATCTGAAACCCTGCCCCCTACACCAGTTCCTCAGCCACTTGTTCATCCTCCAGAGCATCCTATTCTTACCCTCACTGGCACGTAGCACAGGTAGCAATCCTGAGATTACCACCCTTGAGGGCCTGCTTTTCAACTTCCTACCAAGCTCTCTATACTCACTGTCCAGGACCTCCTTACTCTTCCTTGCTATGTCATTGGTACCGATGTACATCACGCCATCTGGCTGATCACCCTCCCACTTCAGAATGTCATGCAATCGATCAGAGACATCCTTGACCCTGGCACCCAGGAGGCCACAAACCATCCTGGATTCTCTGTCACGACCACAGATCCTCCTATCTGCACCTCTAACTATCGAGTCCATTTAAGATCTCCCCCATCTCTTTCGACTCCTTGCATAGATTACCACACTGATCTGCCTGAGGTCCAATTTTGTCTCTTGCTATCCTTTTGTTCTTAATGCATCTGTAGAATCCCTTAGGATTCTCCTTCACCATGTCTGCGAGAGCAACCTCATGCCTTCTTTTAGCTTTCCTGATTTCTTTCTTAAGGATGAGGAGCATTTCTTGTATTCCTCAAGTACTTCATTTGTTCCTACCTGTCTTTACCTGCTATGCACCTGCTTTTCCTTAACCAGGGCCTCAATATCTCTTGAACCTGTTATCTTTGCCTTTTATTTTGACAGGGACATATAAACTCTGTACTCTCAAAATTTCACCTTGAAAGGCCTCTCATTTACCAGAAACCTTTACCAGAAAACAACCTGTCCCAATCTACACTTGCCAGCTCCTTTCTGGTACCATTAAAATTGGCCTTTCTCCAATTTAGAATCTCAAACCGAAGACCAGGCCTATCCTTTTCCATAATTACCTTGAAATTAATGGCATTGTGATCACTAGATGCAACGTGTTCCCTCACACAAACTTCTGTCACCTGCCCTGTGTCATTCCCTAATAGGAGATCAGGTATTGCACTCTGTCTAGTTGGGACCTCTATGTACTGATTAAGGAAACTTTCCTGAACACACTTGACAAACTCTTTTCCATCCAGCCTTTTTACAGTATGTCAATACATGGGAAGTTAAAAACACCTACTATCACAACCTTATGTTTCTTGCGGTCTCAACTAGCCCTGCCAGTTTACACTCCTTCTCCCCACTCCACCATCTTCTTATTCTGACTTTTGCCCCCTCTCCCTACAAATTTTCTCCTCTAAATCCCACAGACTATTGTTCGTTTTCGTGTAGTTTTTCACTGATTCCATTGTATTTCTTTGTTCTGTGTGAATGCCCATAAGGAAATGAAACTCTACGTACTGTATGTTGACATATGTACTTTGATAATAAATTTACTTTGCACTTTCAACTTTGTTATAAGAAACACAATAAATTCTGCAGGCGTTGAGTAACACACAGAAAATGCTGGGGGAAATCAGCAAGTCACACAGCATCTACGGCGGGAAATAAACAGTCAATGTTCGAGCCGAGGCCCTTCGTCAAGACTGGAAAGCAAGATGGTAACAGTCAGAATAAGAAGGTGGGGGGTGGGGAGAGAGTATAAAGTGACAGGTGATAATTGAGATCAGGGAAGGGGGAGATTTTCAGTGTGGAAAACTTCCTTTCCAGAGAGAATAAGAAAGATTATTGGCTGATGTCTCCAAGAATCTGCCAGTGATCAACTTAGAAAGATGCAACTGTCAGATTATTGATTCCATCCTGTATGCTGCGGCCGATGTACGAGCCTCAGATTCCAAACATGTGAGAGAGAATAGTGTGCACGTAGAGGCTGGGCTGAAGCTGTCAGAGATTCCTTGTGCACAGAACCCCAGTCGAAGCTCAAAGCAGTGCAAGAGAGGGAGGGCAAAGTAACTCATGGACCTCGAGGCTGTCTTACATAACTTCAAAAACATAGTACAGTGCATCTGAATTTTCCCTTTAGTCTAGAGCAGAGCAATTTGCGCACACTTCATGATTGTTGGTGGGATATTCAATTGCTCTCAATGTAATTTTTCCAGTGTAAAATTCACCCAGATAATGACAACGAAGTTTTCAATGTGTAAAGTTCAACTTCAATGAGATTTCAATTTGACTAGTTTGCAAATCTGTTGGGAAATAAATTGAACGTCACCAGTCTTCGCAGTGCTGAGCATGAAAAATAGTGAAATTGTACAAAGTTGTCACAACCATTGATTTGGCAGCGCAGCAGATACAGTAATTGCGCTCATGTATATGCATGTGTCAGCTAATTATTCTTTCATTGTGATAGTATTTGTCCAGACTTAGACACAGTAACGTTTCACTGCCTGTTTGCATTCCGCCTTGCCTGAGAAAATGGACAGTCGACTCAACTGACTCTGAAGACTAATGGTATTCGTTTTATATTTAGCTATTCCTTTCAGCCACAGTGTAGCCTTTGTTTTCCATTTGAGAGTTTTATTTAATGACCCTGTTTGGCCTAGCGCTTATTGTTTTCTTTTCCCTCTAATTCTGTTCGCATTAAACTCTGTGAAATATCGACCCGCCTCAGCGTGTCTCGCTTGGCCCATATTCAAATCGGGTGACAACAAGTCTTGACCAGACAAGGATGGACCCAGCAGAGAGAGAGCAGCTGACCCCTTGGCCATGAGATTCATCGGTCAGTGATTCATCAAGGCAACAATGTTCCATTGGAACTCCTAAGTATGAACTCTTGTTTCTGTCTCCAGCGTGACAGAAGGATCTTGCCAAGTAATGGAGCCAGCAAAGTTTGAACAGTGACGTTTTAACATTGGTGGCCTGAGGAGAGGGTGCCTTCTATTCTCAGTGCATGTCTTGACTCTGCATTCCGAGAGTCCCGAGTCTACATATCGAGTTTCTCTAGTCTTCATTGAGTTTCTTGGGTACCTATTCCAAGCTTTAAGCCACAAGTACCTTTGGATCATTCAGATTTTTTGAGCATCCTCTCCCTTGTAATAGTAACTGCACTCACTTATCTTCCCTCACACCCTTCAACATCTGGCACATTTCTAGTATCCTCCACAGTGAAGACCAGTGCAAAATACTCATTTAGTTCATCTGCCATCTCTTCGTTCCCCATTATTATATCTCTGGCCTCATTTTATAACAGTTCATCTCTATTTTATTTTTATATACTTGAAAAAGCTTTTTCTATCCACCTTGATACTGTTTGCTACCTTGCTTTCATATTTCATCTTTTCCTTCCTAATGATTCTTTTAGTTGCTTTCTGTAGGTTTCTAAAGGCTTCCCAATCTCTATCTTCCTGCTAATTTTTGCTTTGTTGTATGCTCCCTTTTGCTTTTACATCAGCTTTGACTTCCCTTGTCAGCCACATTTGTACTATTTTGGCATTTGAATATTTCTTTGTTTTTGGAATACATCTATCCTGGACCTTTCCCTTTTTTTCCCAGAAACTCATGCCATCCCTGCTGTCATCCCTGCCAGCATCTCCTTCCAATTTGCTTTGGCCAACTCCTCTCATGCCACTGTAATTTCCTTCACTCCACTGAAATACTGCTATGTTAGACTTTACTTTCTCCTTATCAAATTTCACATTAACTCAATCATATTATGATTCTTTTACCTAATACTCCCTAATCAAATCTACATCTTTACATAACACTCAGTCCAGAATTGCCTTTCCCCTAGTGGGCTCAACCACAAGCTGCTCTAGAAAACCATCTCACAGGCGTTCTACAAATTCCCTCTCCTGGGATCCAGCACAAACCTGATTTTCCCAATCTACCTGTATATTGAAATCCCCCATGATCATCACAACATTGTTCTTTTTCAGTGCCTTTTCTATCTCTGGTTGTAATTTGTAGCTCACATCCTGGCTACCATTCGGAAGCCTGTATATAACTACCATCAGGGTCATTTTACACTTGCATTTTCTTCACTCTATCTATAAGGATTCTACATCTTCCAATCCTATGTCACCTTTTTCTAAGGATTTGGTTCATTTTTAACTAACAGAGCCATCCCACCCCCTCTGCCTACTTGCGGTCCTTTTGATACAGTGTGTGTCCTTGGATATTAAACTCCCAGCTGTAATTTTCTTACAGCCACAACTCAGTGATCCCACAATGTCATACCTGCCAATTTCTAACTGCACTACAAGATCATCTACCTTATTCTGTATACTGCGTGCATTCAAATACAACACACTCAGTCCCATATTCATCACCCTTTTTGATTTTGGCCCCTGTTACACTCTAACCCATCCCAATGACAGCAATCTTGCCCTATCTTCTGCCTGTCCTTCCTGACAGTCTCACTGCACACTGCATCTACTTGTACACCAACTGCCCCATCCTCAGCCCTATCACTCCAGTTCACATCCCCCTGCCAAATTGGTTTAAACCCTTCCCCACATTTCCAGCAAACCTGCCCACAAGGATATTGGTCCCCCTCAGGTTCAGGTATAGCCCATTCTTTTAGTAAAGGTCATACCTTCTCCAGAAGAGATCCTAAAGATCTAGAAATCTGAAACCCTGCCCCCTGCACCAATTCTTCAGCCATGCATTCATCTGCTAAATCCTCTTCTTCCTACCCTCACTGGTGTGTGGCACAGGCAGCGATCCAGAGATTACTACCCTGGAAGTTCTGCTTTTCAGCTTTCTAACTAACTCCCTATATTCTCTTGTCTGGACCTCCTCCCTTTTCCTACCTATGTCATTGATACTAATATGTATCATGACTTCCAGCTGTTCACCTTCATTAACCTGCAGGAAGGGTAGATGTGGCATGTACAACCAGGGTGACCATGGGAAAAGCTTAAACAAGGTTATCAGTCAGTGAGTGAATGGGAGTAGCTAGAGTGAGAATATAGACAAAAGAACATGGCGGTTGCAAAATGCAGAGCAGGAAGCCTTGCCAGGTAGGTCAGGTCATTCCTCCTGCCTGATGTGACACTTACAGTATGTGACAATTTACCACCTCCTTAGTTCACTAGGATTGCCAATAATATCTGCTCTTAAAGAAACAGTTTACCTCCAGTTTTTATGATTATTTGCCACTTGTCTCTTTTTGCCAGACACTCATTCATTGTACGGGAAAGTAAAGGTGTGAACTGATAATGAGTTGGGTGTTAAAATGCAGCTGAAAGGCTCACTTCAAGTCTTACTGAAGTACAGCACAGAAACAGGCCCTTCGGCCCATTGAGTCTATGTTAACTATCAACCATTTACACACATCCTACTGAATTTTTACTCCTCCCAACATTGCCCACTGATCCTACCACTCACCACTCGCTGGGGCATTATACAACAGCCAATTAACCAACAGATCTGCATGTCTTGGGGATGTGAAACTAGAGCAGCCAAAGGAATTCCATCAGGACCCGTGGAGATTGTGCAATCTCTTCACAGATAGTACCAAAAATGAGGGTTGAACATAAATGTCTGGCATTGTGAGACAGCCATTCTATCAACCTTGGCACTTCATTCAGAGTCATTTTCATCCTGATATTGCTGAGAATTAAATGATTCCAAAGGTTTGAAGGGTGGTTGTGTTCACTGCTACGCCACCAACCTGATCACCTCCTAAGCAACCTCCACATCAGTCCTTCAGCCTTGATTTATTGGAGCAATACAGCACAGAGCTCAGCCATTCAGCCCATCCATGGTGTTCATTACAGCCTAAAAGTGTGGGTGCTGATGAATAGAAACGGCCACAAAAAGCAAAATGGATGGGAAGAGAAAAGGTGCAAAAAAAAGTCTAATAAATTCCAAATCTTGTTGCATTCATTCTGTGCCATCTCGTAAGATACGTATGTAATGGCACACTTTGGCTTTTCACATGCATTCCTTTATTTTTCAGCTCTCTCCTTCTGAGAATTAATTGCCAGGATTTATTGATGCTGTTGTATGCTTTCCTTCACTTTATTCTGGAGAGTTGGTCCCTCTTCTACTTCTACAATGAACAATTGACTGCAGATGCTTAAATTGGTAGAAGTTACTTGGCAGATAAAATGATATTACCAGTATAACATTCATTGGTAACACTTAACAAAATCAGACTGCTGACAGAAGTCCGTTGATCTATGAGAGATCAATTCAGAGAATGATCTGCAGTTTCTGAATTTCTACAGTTTTCCTATGCAGGAGTCCGCACAACCAACCATTGTGACACCATTGCACCAACTTATTACAAGCTGTGTGAGGTCACCAGTAGGCAGCTCATATTCACCATTTGCACAAGGTAGCAAATGACTCCTTTCCATCTACAACTTCAGCCTGGACTTCCAGGATGTTCAATACTATGTTGATATCTCAGCTGGCATTAAAGCTGGAAGAATATAGTAAAGGAAATATGAGCCAGTCTATAATCAGCAAAACTTGAGTTTGATGTTATAATTTATTCAGGGTTAGTTTAATTTTGCATTATGGTCTGCACAGATATCACAACTAGAAACATAGAAGACCTGCAGCACAATACAGGCCCTTCGGCCCACAGTGCTGTGCCGAACATGTACTTACTTTAGAAACTACCTAGGGTTACCCTTAGCTCTCTATTTTTCTAAGCTCCGTGTCCCTATCCAAGAGTCTCTTAAAAGACCCTATAGTATCCACCTCCACCACCATTGCCGGCAGCCCATTCCACACACTCACCACTCTGCATAAAAAACTTACCCCTGACATCTCCTCTGTACCTACTTCCAAGCGCCTTAAAACTGTGCCCTTTTGTGTTCGCCATTTCAGCCCTGGGGAAAAGCCTCTGACTATCCAGACGATCAATGCCTCTCATCATCTTATACATCACTGTCAGGTCACCTCTCATCCTCCATTGCTCCAAGGAGAAAAGGCCAAGCTCTTGTTCTTGTTCTTGTGCTACACTGCTCTATGTTGTATGCTCATTTCTGGGAAGTGAATCTGAATCCGGACTCAGCCTTGGTAGAAAAGCAATTTACGCTCAGTCCCGATGTAGGGATCTGTCCAAAATGTCAATTGTTTATTCATTTCCATAGATGCTGCCTGACCTGCTGAGTTCCTCCAGCATTTTGTGTGTGTACTCTGCATGGAGAGCTGTCGTCATTGGAGACTCTATAGTCAGGGGAGCAGACAGGAGATTTTGTGGACGTGAGAAGGACACCCGCATGGTTTGTTGCCTCCCGGGTGCCAGGGTCCGGGATGTCTCTGACCGGGTGCACGACATCCTAGTACGAGAGGGAAAGCAACCAGAAGTCGTGATACATGTTGGGACGAACGACATAGGCAGGAAGAGGGATGAGGTCCTGAAGTGTGAGTTTTGGGAATTAGGCAGAAGGCTGAAAAACAGGACCTCAAGGGTGGCGTTCTCAGTATTGCTGCCAGTGCCACATGACAGTGATGGTAAGAATTGGAGGAGATGGCAGCTGAATGCGTGGCTGAGGAGTTGGTGCAGGGAGCAGGGTTTTAGATTTTTGGAGCATTGGGATCTCTTCTGGGGAAGGTGGGATCTGTACAGATTGGATGGGTTGCACCTGAACTCGAGGGGAAGAAATATCCTTGCAGATAGGTTTGCAAGCATGGTTCAGGAGGGTTTAAACTAATTTACGAGGGGGATGGGACCCAGAGCGATAGAGCAGTGAAAGAAGTGCATGGAGTAAAGCCAGATCTAACATACAGAGAGGCTTTGAGGAAAGAGAAGCAGAATAAACAGTGTAAAGACAGTAAGGTAGAAGGACTGAAGTGAGTGTACCTCAAAGCAAGAAGCATCAGGAACAAAGGTGATGAACTGAGAGCTTGGATACATACATGGAATTATGATGTAGTGGCCATTACAGAGACTTGGCTGGCACGAGGGCAGGAATGGATTCTCAATATTCCTGGATTTCAGTGCTTTAAAAGGGATAGAGGGTGAAAAAAGGGGAGAAGGGGTGGCATTACTGGTCAGGGATAATTTTACAGCTACAGAAAGGGTGGGTAATGTAGCAGGATCCTCTTTTGAGTCAGTATGGTGGAAGTCAGGAACAGGAAGGGAGCAGTTACTCTATTGGGAGTATTCTATAGGCCCCCTGCTAGCAGCAGAGCAGATTGATGAGGAGCAGATTGGGAGGCAGATTTTGGAAAGGTGCAAAAATAACAGGGTTGTTATCATGGGTGACTTTAACTTCCCTAATATTGATTGGCACCTGACTAGTTCCAAGGGTTTAGATGGGGCAGAGTTTGTTAAGTGTGCCCAGGATGAACTCCTGTCACAGTATGCGGACAGGCCGACTAGGGGGAATGCCATACTAGATCTAGTACTGGGTAATGAACCGGGTCAGGTCACAGATCTCTCAGTGGGTGAGCATCTGGGGGAACAGTGACCATAGAAACCATAGAAACTATAGAAACTACAGCACAGAAACAGGCCCTTTGGCCCTTCTTGGCTGTGCCGAACCATTTTCTGCCTAGTCCCACTGACCTGCACACGGACCATATCCCTCCATACACCTCCCATCCATGTATCTGTCCAATTTATTCTTAAATGTTAAAATGACTGAACCTTCTTGATCAACCTCCCTTGTGGGACCTTGTCAAGGGCCTTGCTAAAGTCCATGTAGACAACATCCAGTGCCTTGCCTTCATCAACTTTCCTGGTAATTTCCTTGAAAAACTATATAAGTTTTGTTAGACATGACCTACCAAGCGCAAAGCCATGGTGACTATCCCTGATCATTCCCTGTCTACCCAAATACTCTTATATCCAGTTCCTTAGAATACCTCCCAAAAACTCACCAGCCTATAACCTTCTGGTTTAATCTTACACAACAGAAGAACATTAGCAATCCTCCAATCCTCTGGCAACTTACCCATGGCTAAGGGAGTTTTAAATGTCACTGCCAGGGTCCCTACAATTTCTGCACTACCATCCTACGCAGGGTCTGAGGGAACACCTCGTCAGGTGTTGAGTATTTGCCTCAAAGCAGCAGTCACCTCCTCCTCTGTAATCTGACCTTGACCTTGCTGCTGATTTGCCTCACTTCTGTAGAGTCTGTGTCCGTCTCCCAAATAAATACAAATGCCAAAAATCCATAGGAACCATAAAAAAACTACAGCACAGAAACAGGCCTTTTGGCCCTTCTTGGCTGTGCCGAACCATCTTCTGCCTAGTCCCACTGACCTGCACACGGACCATATCCCTCCATACACCTCCCATCCATGTATCTGTCCAATTTATTCTTAAATGTTAAAAAAGAACCCGCATTTACCACCTCGTCTGGCAGCTCATTCCATACTCCCACCACTCTCTGTGTGAAGAAGCCCCCCCACCTAATGTTCCCTTTCAACTTTTCCCCCCTCACCCTTAACCCATGTCCTCTGGTTTTTTTCTCCCCTTGCCTCAGTGGAAAAAGCCTGCTTGCATTCACTCTATCTATATCCATCATAATTTTATATACCTCTATCAAATCTCCCCTCATTCTTCTACGCTCCAGGGAATAAAGTCCTAACCTATTCAACCTTTCTCTGTAACTGAGTTTCTCAAGTCCCAGCAACATCCTTGTAAACCTTCTCTGCACTCTTTCAACCTTATTTATATCCTTCCTGTAATTTGGTGACCAAAACTGAACACAATACTCCAGATTCGGCCTCACCAATGCCTTGTACAACGTCATCATAACATTCCAGCTCTTATACTCAATACTTTGATTAATAAAGGCCAATGTACCAAAAGCTTTCTTTATGACCCTATCTACCTGTGACGCTACTCTTAGGGAATTTTGTATCTGTATTCCCAGATCCCTCTGTTCTACTGCACTCCTCAGTGCCTTACCATTAACCCTGTATGTTCTACCTTGGTTTGTCTTTCCAACGTGCAATACCTCACACTTGTCTGTATTAATCTCCATCTGCCATTTTTCAGCCCATTTCCCCAGCTGGTCCAAGCCCCTCTGCAGGCTCTGAGAACCTTTCTCACTGTCTACTACACCTCCAATCTTTGTATCATCAGCAAATTTGCTGATCCAATTTACCACATTATCATCCAGATCAGTGATATAGATGACAAATAACAATGGACCCAGCACTGATCCTTGTGGCACACCACAAGTCACAGACCTCCATTCAGAGAAGCAATTCTCTACCACCACTCTCTGGCTTCTTCCATCGAGCCAATGTCTAATCCAATTTACCACCTCTCCATGTATACCTAGCGACTGAATTTTCCTAACTAACCTCCCATGCGGGATCTTGTCAAAGGTCTTACTGAAGTCCATGAAGACAATATCCACTGCCTTCCCTTCATCCACTTTCCTGGTAACCTCCTCGAAAAACTCCAACAGATTGGTCAAACATGACCTACCACGCATAAAGCCATGTTGACTCTCCCTAATAAGCCCCTGTCTATCCAAATGCTTGTAGATTCTGTCTCTTAGTACTCCCACCAATAACTTACCTACTACTGCCGTTAAACTCACCGGCCTATAATTTCCCGGATTACTTTTCAATCCTTTTTTAAACAACGGAACAACATGAGCCACTCTCCAATACTCCGGCACTTTACCCGTAGACAGCGATATTTTAAATATTCTGCCAGGGCCCCCACAATTTCAACACTAGTCTCCTTCAAGGTCCGAGGGAACACTCTGTCAGGTTCTGGGGATTTATCCACTTTAGTTTTCCTCAAGACAGCAAGCACCTCCTCCTTTTCAATCTGTACAGTTTCCATGGTCTCACTACTTGATTCCCTCAATTCCATAGGTTTCATGCCAGCTTCCTTAGTAAATACAGACGCAAAAAACCTATTTAAGATCTCCCTCATTTCCTTTGGTTCCGCATAAAGCTGACCACTCTGATCTTCAAGAGGACCAATTTTATCCCTTACAATCCTTTTGCTCTTAATATACTTGTAAAAGCTCTTTGGATTATCCTTCACTTTGACTGCCAAGGCAACCTCACGTCTTCTTTTTGCCCTCCTGATTTCTTTCTTAAGTATTTTCTTGCACTTCTTATACTCCTCAAGCACCTGATTTACCCCCTGTTTCCTATACATTTCATACAACTCCCTCTTCTTCTTTATCAGAGTTGCAATATCCCTTGAGAACCAAGGTTCCTTATTCCTATTCAATTTGCCTTTAATCCTGACAGGAACATACAAACTCTGCACTCTCAAAATTTCCCCTTTGAAGGCTTCCCACCTACCAATCACATCTTTGCCAGAGAACAATCTGTCCCAATCCACGCTTTTTAGATCCTTTCTCATTTCTTCAAATTTGGCCTTCTTCCAGTTCAGAACCTCAACCCTAGGACCAGATCTATCCCTGTCCATGATCAAATTGAAACTAATGGTGTTATGATCACTGGAACCAAAGTGCTCCCCTACACAGACTTCTGTCACTTGCCCTAATTCGTTTCCTAACAGGAGATCCAATATTGCATCCCCTCTAGTTGGTCCCTCTATATACTGATTTAGAAAAATTTCCTGAACACATTTTACAAACTCTAAACCATCTAGACCCCTAACAGTATGGCAGTCCCAATCAATATATGGAAAATTAAAATCCCCTACCACCACAACTTTATGTTTCCTGCAGTTGCCTGCTATCTCTCTGCAGATTTGCTCTTCCAAGTTCCGTTGACTATTGGGCGGTCTGTAATACAATCCCACTAATGTGGCCATACCTTTCCTGTTTCTCAGCTCCACTTAGTAGACAAGCCCTCTAATCTGTCCTGCCTGAGCACTGCTGTAATATTTTCCCTAACAAGCAATGCTACTCCCTCACCTTTCATTCCTCTGCCTCGATCACATCTGAAACACCGCTCCCTGGTCTTTAGCATTATCATGGAAAAGGATAGAATCAGAGAGGACAGGAAAATTTTTAATTGGGGAAGGGCAAATTATGAGGCTATGAGGCTAGAACTTGCGGGTGTGAATTGGGATGATGTTTTTGCAGGGAAATGTACTATGGACATGTGGTCAATGTTTAGAGATCTCTTGCAGGATGTTAGGGATAAATTTGTCCCAGTGAGGAAGATAAAGAATGGTAGGGTGAAGGAACCATGGGTGACAACTGAGGTGGAAAATCTAGTCAGGTGGAAGAAGGCCGCATACGTGAGGTTTAGGAAGCAAGGATCAGTTGGGTCTATTGAGGAATATAGGGAAGCAAGAAAGGAGCTTAAGAAGGGGCTGAGAAGAGCAAGAAGGGGGCATGAGAAGGCCTTGGCGAGTAGGGTAAAGGAAAACCCCAAGGCATTCTTCAATTATGTAAAGAACAAAAGGATGACAAGAGTGAAGGTAGGACCGATTAGAGATAAAGTTGGGAAGATGTGCCTCAAGGCTGTGGAAGTGAGCGAGGTCCTCAATGACTACTTCTTTTCGGTATTCACCAATGAGAGGGAACTTGATGATGGTGAGGACAATATGAGTGAGGTAGATGTTCTGGAGCATGTTGATATTAAGGGAGAGGAGATGTTGGAGTTGTTAAAATACATTAGGACGGATAAGTCCCCGGGGCCTGACGGAATTTTCCCCAGGCTGCTCCACGAGCTGAGCCTCTGGCTGGGATCTTTATGTCCCCGTTGTCCACGGGAATGGTACCAGAGGATTGGAGGGAGGTGAACGTTGTCTCCTTGTTCAAAAAAGGTAGTAGGGATAGTCCAGGGAATTATAGACCAGTGAGCCTTACGTCTGTGGTGGGAAAGCGGTTGGAAAAGATTCTTAGAGATAGGATCTATGGGCATTTAGAGATTCATGGTCTGATAAGGGACAGTCAGCATGGCTTTGTGAAGGACAGATCATGTCTAACAAGCCTGATAGAGTTCTTTGAAGAGGTACCAGGCATATAGATGAGGGTAGTGCAGTGGATGTGATCTGTATGGATTTTAGTAAGGCATTTGACAAGGTTCCACTTGGTAGGCTTATTCAGAAAGTCAGAAGGCATGGGATCCAGGGAAGTTTGGCCAGGTGGATTCAGAATTGGCTTGCCTGCAGAAGGCAGAGGGTGGTGGTGGAGGGAGTACATTCAGATTGGAGAATTGTGACTAGTGGTGTCCCACAAGGATCTGTTCTGGGACCTCTACTTTTCATGATTTTTATTAACGACCTGGATGTGGGGGTAGAAGGGTGGGTTGGCAAGTTTGCAGACGACACAAAGGTTGGTGGTGTTGTAGATAGTGTAGAGGATTGTCAAAGATTGCAGAGAGACATTGATAGGATGCAGAAGTGGGCTGAGAAGTGGTAGATGGAGTTCAACTTGGAGAAGTGTGAGGTGGTACACTTTGGAAGGACAAACTCCAAGGCAGAGTACAAAGTAAATGGCAGGATACTTGGTAGAGTGGAGGAGCAGAGGGATCTGGGGGTACATGTCCACAGATCCCTGAAAGTTGTCTCACAGGTGGATAGGGTAGTTAAGAAAGCTTATGGGGTGTTAGCTTTCATAAGTCGAGGGATAGAGTTTAAGAGTCGCGATGTAATGATGCAGCTCTATAAAACTCTGGTTAGGCCACACTTGGAGTACTGTGTCCATTTCTGGTCGCCTCACTATAGGAAGGATGTGGAAGCATTGGAAAGGGTACAGGGGAGATCTACCAGGATGCTGCCTGGTTTAGAGAGTATGCATTATGATCAGAGATTAAGGGAGCTGGGGCTTTACTCTTTGGAGAGAAGGAGGATGAGAGGAGACATGATAGAGGTGTACAAGATAATAAGAGGAATAGATAGAGTGGATAGCCAGCACTTCTTCCCCAGGCACCACTGCTCAATACAGGAGGACATGGCTTTAAGGTAAGGGGTGGGAAGTTCAAGGGGGATATTAGAGGAAGTTTTTCACTCAGAGAGTGGTTGGTGTGTGGAATGCACTGCCTGAGTCAGTGGTGGAGGCAGACACACTAGTGAAGTTTAAGAGACTATTAGACAGGTATATGGAGGAATTTAAGGTGGGGGCTTATATGGGAGGCAGGGTTTGAGGGTCGGCACAACATTGTGGGCCGAAGAGCCTGTACTGTGCTGTACTATTCTATGTTCTATGTTTCTATTTCCAGCATACGCAGAATCTCTTGTGTTCATAATCCAGATTCTTGTTGCCGATACCTGAGTTCCAATTTAACTCAATATATAATCAATACATCTGTAACTCCAAAGTTTAGAAGGCTTATGATTAGATTAAAGAAAATTCATAGTATGGGGACCTGATATAGAAATTAGAGGGAAGCCATTTTTCTATTGGAAATTGCACAACCAAGCAAAAGTAATTTGCAAATAATTTAAAAGTAATTATTTGAAACTAATTTAGCAACAAATCTTCCTCAGTAGTTAGTTGGGAATAAGGACCACAAGAACTGAGGATTGAACTCCAGTCAACTGCTTGGAAGACAATAATACTCACCACTGTCACACAGTTAGTGGGTAGTAATCTGCTGCCCCCCGCCCCGCCATTAAACCAGCTCATGTTCATGTTTATAATGCAGGGTTTTGTCTCAAAACTTTGACATTTCCTTTCCTCCCATAAACACTGCTTGACCTGTTGCGTTCCTGCAGCTTATTGTTTGTTGAACCTGATTCCAATATCTGCATTCTCTTGTGTCTCTCTCGTAATGTGGCATCCAGTTCTGAAGTCATCTCAATTCATTGCTGAATGAAAATATTCATTGAAAATTCACAAACTAAACAGAAGAAAAGAAATTGTGTCAATGAAAGGTTTAAAATGGCAATATTTTTACAATTAATTTATAAAATCATTTTATCTTGGTCCTTCAACCTCTTCACATTTTATCCTTCCGTCCTCTTGGGGTCTTTATTTCTAATATCATCGTTTTGCACAGTGAAAGCTCGCTGCTCCTAGCAGGTAGACATCAGATAGAACCAGGTGAAAACACAGACTTTTCAAAGGAGGGTGTGCTAAAACTAGGCTTGAGTTCAGAGGCAAGGCATTTAAAAGGGACATCATGGGAGCTTCTAAGCACAAAGGGAGGTGTATATTCAGGAATAGTGGTCGAGGCAGACATATTAGCAACATTTAAAAGCTGTCTAGTTAAGTATGTGAATAGGAGAGGTTTAAAGGACTACAGGCTGAGCACAGGCAGGAAGGACTGGCTCACTGGGCAACACAGTCAGCATGGGCGAATGGAGCCAAAGGGTCTGCTTACATGCTGTATGTTCGTTAAGTTGTCTCAGAAGCAGAGTACCTCTGTGGTATTGCAAATTACTAACTGCTTCCAGTAACTCAGAGACTGAATAAAGAACAGCAGAGACATTTCCTTCAACCTTACCTTAGGCCTGCCAGAGACTAAATGAAAAATTCTTCGTGATGTTCTTAGCATCTGCAATCTTTGTGTGACTGGTTCTTACAAGCTGTATCTTTGGACATATTGTTTCATTGTTTGAGTAATGTCAGGAGATTTATTGCAGGCAAGTAGACATTATCATTACAAGCATTGACAGATACCACTCGCATATCAGGATGCTTGAGTTTCTCTTTTTTTAACGTGCACTTTCCAGTGCTGTTTTATCCTCATCTATTCCTGTGAGATTCCTAAACTGCTGATGTCTCAAATGAATGTTCTTATCTTTTACATTTACATATCCTGTTTCATAATTATCCTCAACCTAATATTCTGAATCATGGGCATCATTGCCTGTTTATCTACTACAGTAACCCCCTCCATTTGTTCTCCATCATTTCCCAGAACCAAATCCAACTCAGTTTCACTCTCCATTGGACAGGAGAGATTCGAACTCCAATAGGTTAACCTCACTGATCCTAATAAAAGCCTTTGTCCCCTATAAATTTGCTGCTTCATTCCCAGTCAAGAGCCCAAGCTTAAACTTAGGCACTTCTGAAAGAAATCAGGAGGGCTAAAAGGCAGCCTGAGGTTGCTCGAGCCTACAAGATGAAGGAGAATCCCAAGGGCTTCTAAAGATATATTAAGAGCAAAAGAATAGCGAGGGACAAAATTGGTCCTCTGGACAATGAGAGTGGTCATCTATGCATAGTGCCTAAAGAGATAGGGGAGATCTGAAATGGATTTTTTACATCTGTATTTACTCAGGAGATGGACACGGAGTCTAGAGAAGTGAGGCAAACAGCAGTAAGGTCATGAATTGTATACAAATTACAGAAGAGGATGTGATTGCTGTCTTGAGACAAATTAGGGTGGATAAGATGTTGCCTCAGACATTGTGGGAGATTAGTGCAGAAATTGCAAGATACGTAGCAGAGATATTTAAAACATCCTTAGCAACGGGTGTGGTGCTGGACGATTGGAGGAGAGCTAACGTTGTTCCATTGTTTAAGAAAGGCTCTAAAAATAAGCCAGAAAATGATAGGCTGGTGAGCCTGACATCAGAAGTGGGTAAGGATAGCCAGCATGGCTTTGTGCGTGGTAGGTCAAGTTTAACCAGTCTTCGAGGGAAGTACCAGGAATATTCATGAAAGCAAGGGAGTGCATGTTGTCTACATCGAATTCTGCAAGGCCTTTGACACAGCCCCACATGGGAGGTTAGTCAAGAAGGTTCAGTCTTTTAGCATTCAGGATGAGGTACTGAAGTGAATTGGATCAGACAATGGCTTCACAGCAGAAGCCAGAGAGTGGTAGTAGATAGATTCCTCTCTGAGTCGAGGCCTGTGACTAGTGGTGTGCTGCAGGGATCACTGCTGGGTCAGTTGTTGTTTGTCGTCCATATCAGTGGTCTGGTTGATAATGCCATAAACTGGATCAGCAAATTTACCAGTGACACCAAGGGGCATGGTAGACAGTGAGGAAGGCTATCAAAGTCTGCAGTGGGATCTGAACCGGATGGAAAAATGGCAGATGGAATTTAGTGCAGGTAAGTGTGAGCTGTTACTCTTAGTGAGGACAAACCAGTTTAGGTCTTACACGGTGAGTGGTAGGCCCTTGAGGAGTATGATAGAACAGAGGGATCTGAAAAACCAGATTCATAATTCCTTGAAAGTGACATCACAAGTAGATAGGGTCATAAAGAGAGCTTTTGGAACATTGATTTTCATAAATCAAAGTATTGAATACAAGAGTTGTGATATTACTTTGAAGTTGTATGACGATGAGACCTAATTGTGTGCAGTTCTGATCACTACCTTCAGGAAAGATATCATGCAGAGAAAGTTTTCAAGGATGCTGCCTGGACATGAGGACCTGAGTTATAGGGAGAGTTGATCAGGCTAGGACTTTATTCTCTGGAGTCTCGAAGAATGAGAGGAGATGTGATAGTGGTTTTCAAAATGATGAGCGGTATGGATAGGGTAAGCGCACGCAATCTTTTTCCACTGAGGTTGGGTGAGACTAGAACTAGAGGTCATGGGTTAAGGGTGAAAGGTGAAATGTTTAAGGGGAGTATGAGGGGGTACTTCCTCACTCAGAAGCTGGTGAGAGAGTGGAATGAGCTGCCAGTGCAAATGGTAGATTTGGATTCAATTTCAATACAAGAGTAATTTGGATAGCTACATGGACGGGGGCGGGGTGGGGTGCGTATGGAGGGCTATAGTCCGGGTGCAGGTCAATAGGGATAAACAGATTAATAATTCAGCATGAACTAGATAGGCTGAAGGGCCTGCTTCTGTGTTGTGGTGTTCTATGACTCTACTTAAGCACATTCCATTGACCTGCTATTAACACAGGTGTTAGCAGGCCGTGAGTCACAATCAGGTGAAATTTGTCAAGCTGCATATTGGCATTTTGTAATTCATTTCTGCTGAAAATTTCCTACAGCATGAGAGCATTGTCTATGAAGGGTATTGCTCTTGGAACTGGTTTGTTATTGTCACATGTACTGAGATAAAGGATAAGCTTGTCATACAGATCAGATCATTCCACATGCATTGAGTCAGATCAAGGGAAGACAATAACACTGCAGATTAAAGTGTAACAGTTACAGTGAAAGTGGAGTGCAGGTAAACAATAAAGTGCAAGATAACAGGGTAGATAGCGAGATTTCCACCTCGCTGTTGATCAACACCAGTGCATCTCAAGGATGTGTACTTCTGCAGCTCCATTCTCTTTACACCCATAACTGTGTGGCTAATCACAGCTCAAGCACCATCTATAAATCTAATGGTGACACAACTGCCGCTGGAAGAATCTCGGATGGTGACAAGGAGGTGTACAGCAGTGAAATAAATTGGTTAGTTGAGTGGTGTCTCAACTACAAGGGAATGTGCACCAGTCCTCATCAAGGAATCAGAAGTGGGAAAGGTGAACATTTTCAAGTTCCTGACTATCAACATCTCTGAAGATCTCTGCAGGTCCCAATGTATTGATACAATTGCCAAGAAGGCACGTCAGAAGCTACATTTCATTAAGAGTTTGAGGAAACGTGGAACGTCACTAAAGGCTCTAACAGATGTATTGTGGAGAGCATTCTGACTGGTTGCATGACCGTCTGGTATGGAGGGTCCACTGTACAGGATCAGTAAAAGATGCCAGGGTTTGTAAACTCAGCCAGCTCCCTCATGGGCACTAGTCTCTATCAAAAGGTGCACACAGAGAGGTTTATTTGGATCAAAGAAGGACACTTCTGTGATTTGTGCTTGCAGCCGGGCACCCATTGGCAGTCGACAGTGAAATCACGCTTTAGCATTTTATAATAATTTCAGGAGCACTGGTGTGTCAGTGTCTGAAGCCATGGTGGATGTAATTAGAGTGGGACAGGCCATTGCTGCCTTCATCCAATCCAAGGCAAAATTTCGAAGGTTTTGGAAGGTTGTAACAAGCCACAGCAGATATGGGTGAGAGCCAGACACTGGATTTCTAAGTTGGCCCTGAACACCTCGGTTGATGAAGGACAGAGGGGACATCCATGCCCAGAGCCCAGGTCAGCAAGATGGAGGCAGAAGGCAGATTACAAGGTCAATGCCAGAGAAGACCCCGCACCTCATGAAGGTGCAAGAATATGTCAGTGATCATATTAGCTAAACACATCTCACAAGAAAAGTGATGCTAACCTCACCACTGCCCCTTCCAACACTCATGTAGCATCAACATCCATCATTCACACCAGCATCTTCCTAGAGAGTCTCACTTCAGTTCCTGCCTAACTCTCATCTATTTAAGCTTATTCATTCTCAGCATCTGGGCATCTCAGATAAGGACAGAATTTACAGTCTGTCCCTGATGCCCTTCTTTAACCACTGCCAATCCTCTCTCAGTGCTGCCGAGGAAGGTGTCCCAGGGCTTAGACCTACTGAGGATGAAGGACCAATGACAAGTTTCCAAATCTGGTGGGGCTCAATTTCCAGGGGAACCTCTAGCTGGTGGTGCTCAGTTGCTAAGGGAACCTCTAGCTGGTGGGGCTCAATTTCCAGGGGAACCTCTATCTGGTGGGGCTCAGTTGCAGGGGAACCTCTATCTGGTGGTGCTCAGTTGCCAAGGGAACCTGTATCTGGTGGTGCTCACGTATAGCTGCTGCGCTTGTCCTCCTTATGCTAAGAGGTTGTGGGCATAGGACATGCTGTCAGAGTAAACTGGGAATGTACCTATTATCCATTGAACAGCTGGTACACGCTGCAGTCACAGTGCACCAGTGGTGGTTGGTCATGGGTCCAGACTATCCATTTCTCTCCACAAAGGCTTCATGAACTGTAAATTCCCCCAGCATCTTGTTTGTTACTCCAGACTCCACCAGCTACAGTCTCGTTGATCATACTAGGCCTGAATTTCTCTCACACCTTCGACATTGCAGACATGGACTGGGTTGCAAGTGGAACTGAACGTTGTGCAGCCGCTCTCACTTCCTGACTTATGTGACCATTGAAATCCAGCAACCAAAAGCACTCTCCTTTATGCGAGGTATAAATCCAATCTTTAGAACTTTATCCTCCACATTGCCCACAGACCAGGGCCCCTTGATGCTATACTCTGTCAATGGTGCCTAGAGGTTAGAGGCTGTCACTCTCACCCCAGCTCTTGTTCCAAGTTGCTGTCAAGCCTGTGATAAGGTTTGGAGACAAATGGTGCTGGCAAGGTGTGAAATGGGCATCAGTGAGCAGGTTGCTGGGGAATAAACTGGCTGGTAAATAGGTGCTGCAATGGCAGATGGAAGTTAATCCTGGTTAAGTGTTATAGGCCCACAGTCAATTCAGTGGAAGAATAGAAAATGCTGGCTATATTCAGCAGCATCTGTAGAAAGAGAAACCAAGATAATGCTTCATATTGAGATCCTTTGGCTGAACTGTGGAGAAGGGAAAACAAGTGAGTTTTCAGTGGGAGAAAAGAAAGGGTGATTAGAATAAAGGTAATATCACATTGGTTAATGGGGGGCAATGACAAGTACATTGTCCATGGAATATATTGTGGGACATATTCAGGAAGTTGAGTGCATACATAGAATAAAACAATGGTTAATCTGATCTTTGAGATCAGAAAGCAAAGAGACATATGCAGCAGTACTGAGTCGAGCAAAGGGACATATGCAGCAGGAGTGAATACAGACGAGAATGAGCAGAGGGCCACAATAACATTTAGGTCAGATTGATCCACAGTTATTACAGACAGAGGAGTAGAGCATGTACGTGCTGACACATGGGATAGAGTGTGAATGGTAAAATGGGCTGAGCACATGTCTCGACAATGCTGGATTGTTTGAATATATCTGTGATTCTGAATGGGTCCAAATTGTAAAGGGTAGAATAGAGTAGAAATCCATGCAGAATGAGCTGGAGCTGGAAACATTTTCTGAGAGATGTGGTTATGGAAGGGAGACTGTACAACTTATCGAGTCACCATTTCGGGTCACTTTTTATGATATTCTTATGACCTGCAGGACCATACCATTTACAACACATTTCATGGACAAGGAGGCTTTTTATTGCCCCCATCAACCACTTTGGTTTCGCCCTATCAAAGGTATTCCCTTTATTCTATCTCTGTAGCATTTAGAGCAAAGTAGTTACAGCTTGGGGTGTCAGAGTTCAAAGTTCAATCCTGGCGCCCTCGGTAAGAAACACGTATGCATGGGGTTTGCTCCATGTGCTCCAGTTTCCTCCAACATTCTAAGGACATACTGGGTAGTAGGTTAATTGTTCTGTGATTAGGCTAGGGTTAAATCGGTGGGTTTCTTGGCTCACTGGGCTGGAAGAGCCTGATCTGTACTGTATCTCTAAATTAGATAAATAAATCTCTTCTTCTGGAAGCTAACTTATTTTTTCTATCTTTCTAGTTCTATTTCTCATCCTAGTTCAGATGAAGGGTCTATGATATTAAAACAGAGTTAATATTTCTCTATTTCTCTCCCCTGAGACGGTGACTAATCTGCTGTGTGTTTCCCACATTTTTTGTTTTATTTCAGCTTTCCATCTTTAAAGTTTTTAGTTTGCTAAACATTGAACCACCAGTGGGTTCAGACCATCTGCCACATTGCAGTGTACGAGGTGGTGTACCAGTAACGTGAAGAGGTGGTGGAGATTATGAAATTTTTTGTTTTGATGTGATGATTGATACCAAAATGTTGTTGTATATGTAAGAGTGGTAGGTGTAATAAGCTGTAGCTTCAGTCTACACCCTTTCGGTCTGTTTTAAAGAATATCTATGTTTTTTTGTTGTAATTTTGTCCTATAAAATCATTGTTATGAAATCATCATTGAAAATGATGGTTTTGTGATGTTTGTACTGACCAAAATAAATTTCATTCATTCATTAATCTATTCATTCAAATAGTTGTATATTACTGCAGCCCTAAGGCATTCAGTAACAGTGACTGAGCCTTCTCCATTGAACTGAGATGACCCAAGATTCAAGAGATTATCAGTCACCTGTAATCTGTGGACAACCCTCCCAAAACACAGGTTAGGGATTGTCATGGAGTTGGTAATGTAATCAAGCCCTGGGCGACAGAGCCACCAGAGTTTAGTAGAACAGATGGTGCATCGTAGCTGGAGAAATGCATCATTATCACAGTAAGACTTCTAGTTTGAGTTTCTATCCTTCAATGTATTCTATGCTAGACCTTGTACATTTTAAGGATTATAATCTGGAGATTACATTTAAATATTGCAGTACTGTGACCACCGGATGTTACAACACAGGCTCAGCAAACCTTGTTTCAATTATTGTCCATGCCTTGCCTCCTAAAAAGACCTTCCCAAATTGTCTCATTAATTTTGGCTTTCTCCAGAGCCCTGGGATTTCTGCTTTCCAATTTACACCCTCTTTCTTTTTGAAGATCACTTTGAAATCTACGTCAAACATCTTCAGGGTCTGAGGCAAACTGGGAAAGTCCCCCTCATCTCTATCATAGTTTCTTTGGATATTATCTATCTACTGCCCTCTGTTTACCAACCTTCATATATAAGTTTATATAACTTATCACTAATTATTCTATCAAACTTACTTTGTAATTTTTATAACTCATCTTAAATTACCATCTCAGAAGGCTTTTGACAAGGTGCCACACGTGAGGCTGCTTAACCAGTTAGCAGCCCTTCGTATTACAGGGATGTTCTCAGGATGGATAGAGCAGTGGCTGATTGGCAGTAGGCAAAAAAATGGGAATAAAGAGAGGCTTTTCTGTTTGGCTGCTGGCAATTAGTGGTGTTCCACAGGGGTCTGTGTTAGGGTTGCTTCTTTTTACATTGTATGTCAATGATTTGGATGACAGAACCAATGGCTTTGTGGCCAAGTTTGCGGACAATATGAAGAAAGGCTGGGGAGGGGGCAGGTAGTGTTGAGGAAGCAGGAGTTGTTGCAGGAATAAAGTCACTGGAGCAAAGTACTGGTAGATATGAAGCAGCTTTTTTATTTGACCAAACAAAATACAGCAGGTATCACATGGAGACACTTTCGGTGGAAAGGTCTGGCTGGCCCACGTAACCCAATACTTTATGTGTTAAACATCAAAGAAAATTCAGGACAAGTCAAGCAAATCCATATTTACAATCTTTCCTCCATCACACCCAGAACAAGTGTAAATCGCTTCCACATCCCTGCAATGGAATGTCGATTGGACCCATGCAGCTGCAAACAATCAGCCAAGTTCCCGTTTCCTGGTCTGCCCAGCACAAACCTCGCTGATTTCTTTCGACACAAGTGATGCATTTCACTGTGTGTTTCGATGTACAGTGACAAATTAAGTGAAAATTTAATATTTTCTTTCTTCCACGTGCTCATTGGAGTCTCTTAAACATCCCTAAGATATCTGCCCCAATAACCACCCCAATAGTGTATTCCATGTACTTGTCACTCTCTGAGAAAAATCTACCCCTGAAATCACTCCTGTATTTTTCTCCAATCATCTTAAAATTATGCCCACCCTGTCCATTGTAGTTGGGCAGAAAAGGTTGGCATGGACAAGTTTGGCTGAGGGTCCCATTTCTGTGCTGTACAATCTAAGATTCTATGATTCTTTGACTGACATTGAACGGAAAGTGACTTTGTGCTGGTGGGGAATTCAGAATGAATCATCCACTCTGCACTTCTGGCTGAAATCATGTGTAAATTGTGAAGGTTTGACTTTGGTACGGGAGCTGGTGTTATGATTTCTTAAGAGGGTGATGCCTGGGTAATACTGCATACATGGAGCCCAAACCTCCTGTTAGCTGTCCAAACGATCCCTAAAGGGCCATGGCAGTTTTGAGCTGATCTATTTATCGTTACCCCTGCATTCTGAGTGTTTCTTCTGCTGTTTAGTTGACGATAGTCCTGTGTTGGATTATCGCCAGATGTTATTTATTCCTGTCTTACTTTAAAATCTGATTTTCAAAATGTGTGGAATGTCAAATGCCAACGTCAGCCCTGCAGCAACCCATTGTGAGTTATTATCCACTCTTTCCTGGCAATGGCTATCCTTTTAATGTCAGAAGACTAACTGGGACAACCACCAGGAAAAAATTAGGACAGATTTAGAGGATGGAGAATTTAGCAACAACAATAGTTCGCTCTGAAGTAGTTGCCCTTCAGAAGGTAAGGATAGCCAATCCAGTGACAGAGCGAAGGAAATTCTCAATGTGTCTCAATTGAATTGACCGATCATCAGGTTGAACCATTTTTCCTTTGACAGCTTGCTTTCCTTTCTCTGCCAGCCTTGAATTCTGTGTGATTATTTCACCTTCCTATGCTTTGGAATTATATGAGGAACATTTGGAGAGGGTGCAGACTTACTAAGTGTGGGATAGGAGCTGCTGCAGGTTGTGTGATGGTGTTGCATTTTGAAGTGTAGCTGCCTTCCAACCAGATGACCTGGGTTCAATTCCCAGCCATCCTGTTCCTTATTAAGTGTGGTGCATGTTTTTAAATTCTCACTACCACTCTGACTGAAATACAGTGATTTTTTACATTTGTTCTTATCCTTTGTTTTTGAAATATACATGTTCCTCTCAAATCATGCTGACTTCCTTTCATTTTAAACAACCTTTGGATACTTTGTGGTAGCTGTCTATTTTTTACTTTATACATAATTTGTATTATTTAAAAATCTACAAAATCACTGAATTTTAAAATGTTCAGTTGAAATAAATAGTGGATTGGTTGGCTCATAATAACTTGTCTGTTGAAACATTTATACTATAAAAACCCTGTCCCTCAGCTACAGGAGCTCAGATACAACACAGCTCCCTACCTCAGCAAATTAGGTGAGTTTGGAATAATTTGCTTTGGTACTTTTTGGCTTTTGATCTGTTTTACATAAGTTGTTCAATGTCACCAGCATGTGATATATTTTAATTCAATCTGTGTTAATACTCCTGTTTCATTCTTAATGAAACTGAACTCATTTCAGCTTCAGTGTTTAATTTCTTCAAATTGGTCTTAATGTTCAATAATTCCTCCACTCGAACTGGCTGACTCAAACATTTATTTTCTACAATGTTCAGACAGGAGAGGAAATACTTCCAGGGAAAGGCAAGGATCAGTTAGGGACATGGTGGGCTTTGCTAAAAAGTATCTCTGCACTCTTGGTTTATCATCTCAAGGTTCACTGTGCCTTCCTGTTTGTTCTTTCTATGCTTTGAGCGCTCTTGGGCCATTGTAATGAGCATCATTACAATGCCTATCCTCACGTAGTTCCTCTTCCTCACCCTAATTTCACTGCCCCACCCAAATCATCAGTTGTATCCAATGAACAGAACATCGCCGGAATAAACAAAAGGAAATGCCTGGTGCACTTCTGCTGATACGGGAGAGCTACTGATGAGAGGAGGTGTAACAGTGTGTCTGTACAACATCTACAAAATTCGGGAGAAACTCCTGTCAGTGAGTTAGGCAGCATCTACTGATGGAACTGAGCAGTTGATGTTTGTGCTGAGAACTTTCACATATAGCACAGTGTTACGTACCCCGTAACTGGGTTGCCAAACCAGCAGAAATGGATCACTCAGTTGGAGTCTGGATTATTAGAACTAAGAAAGTTTTATTAAAGAAACAAGCAACACAGTAATCGAAAGGATAATAAATGCAACAGTTCAGCAATGATAAACACACATGTGCACAGAATTAAGAAAACAGCATCAATCAAGCTCTATCGTTGTCTAGGGGTAAATGACCAATTTCAAAGTGACACAAAGTTCAGTCCAATTTAGTTCAGTTCGCAGTAATCGTTGCCATGGCGATGGACAACGTTGGGGGGAGGGAGAGGGAGACTGAGAACGACTGATCATTCAGAACGGCTTCCACTCACAGACCGGCGATATTGCTCACAAGCAGCTTTCGGGCGGGTCCTTTGTGATGTCACCTGAGGTCACCGACTGTGACCCCTCCTCCAGATGCGGTCGATCCTCTGCAGTGAACCCGGCACCCAAGCGAGGGTGGACACACACCGGGTTCCCGCTGATTGTACCTTTCCACCCTGTGCTTTTAAGGCTGATCCCCCGATCAGCCGTCCAAGAGCTTCCCACCGACTCGTGAGAGGTGCACCGCTTCCAGGGTCTCGTTACTTCAGTTGTCGTGTGTGTCCTGCTTTAGTGAACCTGTCCCTTTTTATCCCCCTGCTGGGGTATCGCCTGTCCATCACTTCAAACAGTTCAGGGTTCAAAGGGGGAGCCGCTCCAGACAGCTCTCTCTCCCGTCCCTTCATTACACATCTCCAGATCGCCTGTCCATCACTTCAAACAGTTCAGGGTTCAAAGGGGGAGCCGATCTTGACAATACCCAGACTGATGGCTCCTTCATTAACACCTCCAGATGCTGCCTCATTGTGTGCCTTATCTCTCCCTCCCCTGAGGACAGGTGGCAGACCAACTGCTGATGCCACTGGTGCTATCCCAGGCCAGCAAACATCTTAATTTATGTGTATTCTCGTCACAATAGAAATAATCAGAAGAGATTTTGGAGTACCAGAAGACTAAATGGTAGTGAATGCGATACCTTAATTTAAGAAGGGCAGCAAGATCAAGCTAGGGAACCACCTACTTGGGAGATTAACATCAGTGGTGGGCAACTTACTGGAGGGGATTCTGACAGACAGGATTGATCCGCAGGTAGGTGGAGATGAGCCCATGGCCAGATCAGTTGTGATCTTATTGAATGGTGGAGCAGGCTCGCTGGCCCAGATGGCCGACTCCTGCTCTTATTTCTTATCTCTTACTGTGAACAGAATCAGAATAAGGTTTAATATCATCGGCATTTGTCGTGAAATTCGCTGTTTTGTGGCAGCAGCACATTGCAATACATAATTATAAAAATTACAGTAAGCATATAAAATACTAAATTAAATAAGCAGTGCAACAAGAGAGGGGAAGCAGTGAGGAAGCGTTCATGAGTTCATTGCCCATTCAGAAATCTGATGGCGGAGGGGAAGGAGCTACAGTATTCCTGAATCGTTGAGTGTGTGCCTTCACGCTCCTGTACCTACTCTTTGATGGTAGCAATGAGAAGAAGGCATGTCCTGGGTAATGTGGGTTCTGAATGATGTTTGCTGCCTTTTTGAGGCACACCTTTTGAAGATGTCCCGGATGCTGGGGAGGCGAGTACCCATGATGGAGCTGGCTGAGTTCACAACTTCCCTCCCCTCCACAGTCCTGACAAAGGGTTCCGGCCCGAAACGTCGACCCATCTTTTCCACGGATGCTGCCCGACCTGCTGAGTTCATCCAGCGTGTTGTGAGAGTTCACAACTTCCTGCAGTTTTTTGCCAGTCCCGTGCTGTGCCCCCCTCCAGACGCTGATGCAACAAGCTCGAATGCTCTCCATGGTACATCTGTAGAAATTTGAGAGTGTCTTTGGTGACATACCAATTCTCCTCAAACTCCTTATGAAATATAGCCACTGTTGTGCCTTCTTTGTATTTGCATCAATATGTTAGGCCCGGGATAGATCCTCATCCCAGGAATATTTCTTGTATATCTTTTCTGGGTTCTATTACCTTCATGCTTTCCCTATAAGGTGATGACCAGAACTGTATACAGTACAATACTCCAGTGAGGCCACCCTTTACTCTTTGTCTCTCCAAATGCCCCAGCCAAACTACATCACCTCACATTAATCTTCAAATGCTCATTCCACCAGCCTGTCCATGTCCTGAGACAATCTCTCAGTATCCTTTTCATCATCCACACACTACCAGTTTTTGTCTCATCTACTAATTTAGAAATTTCACCTTCAAGTCCCTGAGTGTAGCCACACCAGTAGATAAGGGGGCATGCTTGTCTTCATTGCTTGAGCACTGAGTATAACAATAAGGAAGTCATGCTGCAGCTAAATAGGACTTCATTTAAACCACACTTGAAGTATGATGTATATTTCTGGTTACTCCAGTAAGGGAAGAATGTGGCGGCTTTGGAGAGGGCACAAAAGAGATTTATCAGGATGCTGCCGGGATTTCAGGCTATGAGCTGCAAGGAGAGGTTGGTGAAACTTGTTTTCTCTGGAGCATCAGAGGCTGGAGGAGAACTGATGAAAATTTGTAAGATTATGAGTGTAATGGATAAAGAGTCAGAATCATTTTCCCAGGATAGAAATGTTAAATACTAAAGAACATGCATTTAAGGCGTGAGGAGGAAAGTTTAAAGATTTGCACAGTAAAAGAGGGGTAGTTGCCTGGTATATGCTGCAAGGGGTAGTGGTGTGAATAGATATAGTTATTTATGTTTGATAGATACTGGAAATGGATGGATATGGATCATGAGCAGGCTGAAAAGGATTTAGTTTATTTTGGCACTATGTTCAGCACAAACATTTGGGGTGAATGGCCTATTCCTGTTTGAAGTTCTATGCTCTAAGTTTCACCACTTTTAACTTTAAAAGAACTCGTTCCTCATTATTTAACTAACTTCATACACGTTATCTGTGCTCTTTTTATGCCACCTCTCCAACTTTGCTGCTAAATCAGTCAGGTGGTACCTTGTGAAAAGCACCCCCCGGAAGTCCAAGTACACCACATCCACTGCATTGTACACCCCCATCCACCCTGATTCCCACATCAAAAATCACCAAGTTTGTTCAACAAGAACTTGCCTTCAAGGAAACCACGCTGCTTCACCTTATTTTCCTCCAGGTCTCAAACCAATTCATTCTTTCTCAATGTTTCTAAAATCTTTTACACCACAAGGTTAACCTGACACATCGTTTTCAGCGCGAGGCAGTAACATTCTTCACTCTCCAGCCCTGACACCTTCACGCGTTCACATCTACAAGATGGTGCCCACATGGGGCGATTTGTTGCAAGTTGGACCCTGCTGATCCATCCATCAGGAGGGAGGAGAAGATGGCAGCGCGACCCAGCGCGCACGGCCGTTCTGAATTGATATTATATCTGTGAAGTAGGGCGCCATGCACAACCCTGATTTGATAGAGACAGACGTGAAGAAGCACGGAGGAACATCTGGAGTAACTTCTGAAATGCTTGCTTCGCTGCCGCTGATACTGCGCGATCAAGAATCTCCAGAGGGAAGGCCCCAAATCCTCGGACTTGTGTATTGCCTGTTGCCGGGGCCAGGGTCGAAATGCTCGGCAGAGATGGTGCTCGGTGCATCGGTGTCGGGGAGCTGGTTGGAGGCTCGGAGTTTTCACACGGACTCGGAGTCGGACTGTGGTCGGATGCTTCCAGGATGCTGCATCGGCAAGTTTGCGGCGCTGGAGGTTCACCGTCTGCGTGAGATGATGGGACTTTCGAGGGACTCTGTGATTTTACTGTGCCCATGGTCTGGTTCTTATCAAATTACGGTATTGCTTTGCCCTGTTGTAACTATATGTTATAATTATGTGGTTTTTGTTAGTTTTTCAGTCTTGGTTTGTCATGCGTCTCTGTGATATCATTCTGGAAAAACATTGTATCATTTCTTAATGCATGCATTACTAAATGACAATAAAAGAGGACTGCGTGTTCTCATAATCTAATCTAATCTAATTATAACTGTGCTACTCTTAGATACCTTGTTCTACCTCAGTGCACTGCGTAATGAACCAATCCGTCTTGACAGCAAGGCAAGTGTTTCACTGTAACTTGGTACATGTGACGATAATAATATACCAACCAACGTTGCTCACCTCACATCTACCCTTCCCCTTTCCACTAGGCTGTTCTCCCTCACATTGCCTCAGGATCTCTATGGCCAGTACCTCTGTTTACAGATCCTCTTGAAGCTTGTCAGAGCTGGTCGTGGCCTGTGGAGTCATGCTGCTCCTTTCTCAGTCACCACCTACCGGAAGGCTGCGGGACCTGCGGGCATCCTCCGTGATCGCCATGCTCTTTAAGAGGACCGGTAGGCTGATTCCCTTAAGCGCACAGAATTTATTTGACTATGCCATTGGTTACAGGACCTCTGGATACAGTGGTGAATGGCCTTCAAATGCCTTTAAGTATATCTTTAAAAGCAGAGGAATTGAAGCAGCGTAACCTATCACAACACGGGTAAGGTGGAGTATATTTGCATTCCCAGTCCACTATCATTACCGAATAAGGGTATACTTCTGTTCGAATGACTCTGTAACAGTAAATAACTTAAATATATTCAAATGTTGATAAAGTATTTTAGTAGGTCCTGAGAAAGATTAAAGTAATATTCAGACTCTTATTTGCCAACCATTGTATTGTTCCTCTCATGGGAATAAATATAAAATGGATTAAACTTCTTGTACATCAATTCAATGTGCAGCAACATGACTTCCAGCTATGCTTACACAAGGGAATTTGGCAGGCATGGCAGGACTCCTAGCATTTGCGTGAGTGGGATGATCAGCAGCTTGGGACAAGCCAGAGAGAGGGTCACCACACTTTACCACTCTGGGGTGTGGTGTGACCGTGGGACGTGATGCTAGAATGAGATTGTGTGTGTGGGCACCTGCCATTTGGGAAATAGCATTATCTCTGGGAAGGGGCTGAGGGCAGCTCATAGATCCAGAGTCAACCTCCTCCTCTCAGCCACGGCAGAATAGGAGGCACCCTCTCTCCCGAGTGAGGGTGCTGTGCCTGTGTGGTGTACTCTGGTGCCAGCAGTGACTGGGAGTCCCCGTGTTGGAGAAGGGGATCTGCCTGCCCTCTCAGATGGATGTAAGATACCCAAGGTGCTATTTGGAAAATGGCTAAAGGAGTTTTCTCTTGTGTTCTATCAAAAGTAATGCTCCCCCAGCCTACAGTATTGAAATAAGTTATCATTGCTGTTTGCGGGAGTTTGCTGTGCATAAATACCTGCTGTTTTCCACAAAATTTAACCCATTGGCTGCGGTACTGAGATTATATAGTGCAGTGAGATTTCCAAATTCTGCTCGCATCACCTGACAGGAAAGGTCAGCCCTTGGTTGAGTTCCTTAACCATAAGATAGTCTGTCCTACAGTCCCCAAGTGATAGAGTGAAGAATTGGCCTAAAGCTGGCCCTCATGAGGTATCACAAGCAGTTCCTCGGAGCCACACCAAACATGAATCTCAACTGCTGATCTCACCTGCTCCCTGTAAATCCCCATCAGCTTTCCTTCACACAGGCCAAAGCATCTTGCAAGTACTCAGAATCGAATCGTGTCACTTTCATCTCCGACTGCCAGGTCCTTCCCTATGGTAAGGAAGATCAGCTGACCAGGGTAATGGGCGAGGTTGAGCCTGTAGCTGTGCTGATTGATGTAGATTTGAAATTCTGACATTTGTACAGCTCAGACGAGAAGGAGCCCTTTAGACCAATATACACAACGTAAACCCACGTTGAGTTTTCCCAGATTGCTGGAGTTTAGCATGGCAGGTCGTGGCACCTGCAGGAAGGAATATCCACTCAAACAATGAAGTCATTGGCGGATCCAGGAAGGGGAATCCCTTGATTCTGTCTAGCCACTAGACAGAATGAGTGACCTCTCACAGTAGTGAGCTGCACAGCAGGTGCTGATCCAGTGCTTAGTCAAGGCCTCTGGAATCGACGTGGGCGAAAACCACAGAGGACCAACAGACATTACACACGGGGATCTGCGGGTGGATCCCAGGAATGACACCTCAGACCTACAGACTCTGCTGTGCAGGGCTGTTGGCTGCAAGCAGAGCAGACTGGAACTACAAGGATTAGTTGTGACAGCAGATCCACCCTCCTGATCTTCATTTCCTTCCACATTACTTGGAATCTCCTTTGTATCCCGAACACAGGAAGAGGTGGGGGGTGGGGTCAGTACTTCTGTGAAATTTGCCCTGGATCCCACGCCCTTTGATCTCTGACTATGTAATCATCCAGTTTACTGTTTCCTGACCTGCACTGCGGGACTTGTTAACTCCCTGTGTCCCTTTCAACTTAATTCACTCTTCATAGATGCAGTTCACTGGCTCTTCTCACCTTCTATTTCCACGTGTAGTATGTTACGATAATCTGCAGCAAATCTCATCTGTCCTCCATCTATTTCATTTATTCTGTGGTGAACTCATTCTGTACTTCCTGTCTCTGATCCCACTCCCTCTTCCAGTTTGGTACTTTTGGAAATTGAAGTGATTTGGTGAATTCAGATCATTTGTAATTTGTTCCCAGCACCAGTCCCCAGGGAACTGCTCTCCTGTGTCTCAGCAGGAAGCCTGTACCAAGCATGGAGCATGAATTTTACTCTGAAACCTTTCCTGCTCATCATTCAGCTGCCATGGTGTGCTGTTTGCAGGAATCCATAGAGACAAGTGGAGAGGAGCCATCACACAGACTGTATTCAGTGTGTTACTACTCTTGAGCAAAGCAAATACTTTCTCTTTTAGGAGGTTTGAAGCTGTGTTACATGGTGACCAAGTGCTATTCAGATAATGAGGGTCGGAGTCACACATATTTACTGAAATACCTCCGCTGGTACAGTGCTACAGGCACCTAATAGTCTCTGTGTAAAAAAAAACATGCCCCACGCATCAATCTTACACTTTCCCTCTCTCACCTGAAACCAATGCCCTCTAGATTTTAACATTTCACCCTGGGAAAAAGAAAAAGACCAATTATTTATTACAGTATACTTAAGCCTCTCATAATTTTACATACACTTATCAGGTCTCCTCTCAGCCTCCAGCACCCCAGAGAAAACTATCCAAGTTTGTTCAGGTACTCATTATAGGTAATATCCTCTTACCTAGGCAGCATTTTGGTGAACTGCACCTGCACCTTCTCCAAACTTTCCAAATCTTTTCTTCAATGGGGCTACCGGAACAGCACACGCAACTGCAAATGTTGCCGAACCAAAGTTGTATAAAATCGTTTCCTCAACACTACCTGTCCCTTCAGGAACTTGACCACAAAGTCATCTCAAGCACAGAGATGCTTTTACCCCGTTCCATGCCTATAAACAGTTAAGGTGAAAGCAGCAGGCATACACCTTTTTTCAATCGAAACAAATCCCTGGCCATCTGTATTCCAAACACTAACACTGAGACTGTCAGTCCAGTGAAAGAATGAGAAATTTTGTTCAGATCAGAAACAACTATGTAGAACATACATTGTGTGGACTCTCCCTCATCTCCACAAGAAAGTTAGCGTTCAATTTGAAAGGACTAGAATATAAGAGCAAGGATGAACTGCTGAGGCTTTTACAGTGTTACGTACCCCATAACTGGGTTGCCAAACCAGCAGAAATGGATCACTCAGTTGGAGTCTGGATTACTCGAACTAAGAAAGTTTTATTAAAGAAACAAGCAACACAGTAATCAAAAGGATAATAAATGCAACAGTTCAGTAATGATAAACACACATGTGCACAGAATTAAGATAACAGGATCAACCAAGCTCTATCGTTGTCTAGGGGTAAATGACCAATTTCAAAGTGACACGAAGTCCAGTTCAATTTAGTTCAGTTCGCAGTAATCGTTACCATGGTGATGGACAACGTGGGGGGAGGGAGAGAGAGAACGAGAACGACTGATCATTCAGAACGGCTTCCACTCACAGACCGGCGATATTGCTCACAAGCAGCTTTCGGGCGGGTCCTTTGTGATGTCACCTGAGGTCACCAATTGTGACCCCTCCTCCAGATGTGGTCGATCCTCTGCAGTGAACCCGGCACCCAAGCGAGGGTGGACACACACCGGGTTCCCGCTGATCGTACCTTTCCACCCTGTGCGTCTATGGCCCGATACTTCTCACCGACTTGTGAGAAGCGCACCGCTTCCAGGGTCTCGTTACCTCAGGTGTCGTGTGTGTCCTGCCTTAGCGAACCTGTCCCTTTTTATCCCCCTGCTGGGGTATCGCCTGTCCATCACTTCAAACAGTTCAGGGTTCAAAGGGGGAGCCGCTCTAGACAGCTCTCTCTCTCCCGTCCCTTCATTACACATCTCCAGATCGCCTGTCCATCACTTCAAACAGTTCAGGGTTCAAAGGGGGAGCCGATCTTGACAATACCCAGACTGATGGCTCCTTCATTAATATCTCCAAATGCTGCTTCATTGTGTTCCTTATCTCTCCCTCCCCTGAGGACAGGTGGCAGACCAACTGCTGATGCCACTGGTGCTAGCCCAGGCCAGCAAACATCTTAATTTATGTGTATTTTCGTCACATCAGGTATTGGTCAGACTGCATTTGGAATATTGTGAGTAATTTTGGGCCCTTTGCCTAAGGAAAAATATGCTGGTCCTGGAATGGGTTCAGAGGAAGTTCACAAGAATGATCTTGGGAAGAAAGGCTTGAATTAGGAGGAGCAATTGATGTCTCTGAGCCTGTGTTCAATGGAGTTTGGAAGAATGATGAGGCATCTTATTGAAACCTACCGATTACTGAAAGGCTGGATAGAGTTGAGGTGGAGAGAATGTTCCCATTAGTAGGAGGATCTAGGATCCAAGGGGACAGCCTTAGAATAAAGGGATGTCCCTGTAAAACTGAGATAAGAAGTAATTTTCTCAGCCAGATGGTAGTGGATCCACAGCGTTCATTGTCACAGAGGCTGGGGTGGTCAAGTCACCGGGTGTATTTAAGACGAAAATTGATAGGTTGTAATTGCTAAGGGAACAGGGATTACAGAGAGAAGGCAGGAGACTGATCAGCCCTGATTGAATGTGAAGCAGAATTCAATGGGATGAATGGGCCAATACTGCCCCTATAGCTTGTGCCTCCTGAACGTCCCACACGTGAGCTGCTGAGATTCACCTCACTGGCAGTGCGAAGGCTTTGGTGAGACGGGGGTCCATCACATTGCCTGTAGAAATGAGGAGAATGTCCTCCATGGAAAGGTTACTTTATACTTACATTTAAAATGGAAGATTTGCCTCTATAGTGGCCTCACTATAAACCACGGTGAGCAGTTAGAGCACCAGAGATCCAGGTTCAAACCTGGTGCATTCTTTGTGGAGTTTACTCATTCTCCCTGCAACCATATGGATGTCCCCTGGGTACTCCTGTCCCCTCCCATATCCCAAAAATGTGTGGGCTAGTAAATTAATTAGTGATGAGATCAGACACATTTCTATAAGTTCCACAGACCCTTGGCTAACAGTTTGACACAGTGGGATAAAGCATTTCCAAGTCATGGTCCAGAAGACAGAACAAGATCCCTTGTTATTAAATCCCAAATCAAACTAAAACATGCCTTGAATTTCTTTTATATAGCACCAGCTATTTCAGTGTTGTGCATTGAAGACTGTTGTTCTCCAGACTGGGGCAGGTACCAGCACTGTTCTGTCCAAATGTTGGTATTACCAGCCACTTCCTGCCACAGGGTTGTGTTTGCACTAAATAGCCACATGGAGCAAGCGTATGTGCCAATCCATGTGTAATGCTCAATCCAAGCGTAGATAGAAGGGGTTAAGTGAGATTGATCAGAGCTAGGTCAGTCCGTAGTGAGTCATTGCACAGAGATACCATCTAATCCACCACTCACTCAGTTACTGAGTGAAAACTGGGGCAGATTCTGAAAGTCATTCTGAAGCACCGAGTGACTCGTGATCCAGTGACACAATCAGTAGAGCCATTGACTCACAGCTCCAGGGATCCAGGATCAATCCTGACCTTAGACCCCGTCTCTATGGCTCTTCCATACTCTTCTTATGGCCACTTGGGATTCCCTTGGGCACTCCTGTTTCCTCACACATCCCAAATGTCTGGGATGGAAGGAGATTAATTGGCCACAGTAAATTGCCCCTAGTGTGTAATGAGTGGTAGAATGTGGGAGGAGCGGATGAGAATAAAATGGGTAGGTGTAGGATTAGCGTAAGTGGGAGCTGGCTGGTCAGTGTTGATTCAATGGCCTCTTCCTGTGCTGTATAATACTATGACTCTGAGTGGGGCCCACTTACCCTTGGGCAGGGCTGGTGAAGCTTCTTGAGAGCATGCACGCAAATTGGTGATAATCTTCCAAAAGGTTCTCCCAGATGCCATGTTTATTTAGAGCAGATTTATCACTGATTAATGAACTAGTAACGATAACTATGGACATGTTTAAGGAAAAAGGATGAGTCCTGTTGCATATTTACATATATTCATTTTACTATTAATCAAAATATAACAGAGACAGATTGAAATAAATGAAGCATTTTAGAAAACGTTCAAAAATTATTAATATTAATCTTTTGAAAATATAATTGAAAAAGATCATTTCCTAGTAGCATTATTATTGTAATGATTTACTATCCAAATATTGACGTGCACACTACATCTTCGAGGGTTTCAGAATGTATCATCCAATATCAATTGTTCTCACAACTGTCTAGCCGGCACAAGCCATTTCCAGTGAAAACATTTCACTGCTCTCAGGTTGTAAAAAAATCATACACTGCATCATTTGACAGTACAGACAATAATTATGCAACTTTTTATGATGGATGGGTTTCAGGAATTGAAGGGCAAAACTGCATGTCATGTGCCAACAACATTTGTGAGATTGTACCAATGCCATTGGTTCCCCACCCCTGCCAGGGACTGGGGGTTGGTGCTGAGCTATAACTGCAGATGGTCTAAACACAAAAACACAATCAAAACTTGTAAAACCTCTCCTAAAGCCTAGAATAGATCTCCCTTAACCTGCATTACATCTACTGCAAGAACAGCAAATCATTCTTATAAAGAGGTAAATAGATAAAGATTAACAGAGAGTTAGAATTTTGAGCTTCAGGATAAATAGACAGATGATTCCTTTGGCTCTGGCATTTGTACCAAAGTCATTGATTCAAAGTAAGGTCAACCAATCAGAACAGAGATGACAAGAGTTTTCTTCATCCAAAGAATAAGCAGCTTCAGAATTACCTGCCCAAGAGACTCACTCCCCAAGTATATTATTCAGATTTTTAGATTAGATTAGATTGTGAGAACACTCAGTCCTCTTTTATTGTCATTTAGAAATGCATACATGTATTAAGAAATGATACAATGTTCCTCCAGATTGATATCACAGAAAAACAGGACAAACCAAAGACTGACACTGACAGAACCACATAATTATAACATATAGTTACAGCAGTGCAAAGCAATACTGTAATTTGATAAAGATCAGACCATGGGCACGGTTAAAAAAAAGTCTTAAGATATTAATGGAATGAGGGGATATGAGAGTGGTGCTGAGATCTTGTTGACCTCATTGAAAAGCAAAGCAGGAACAAGGGCTGAATGCTCTCCATTCCTGCTCCTGTTTCTATCTTCTTAAAATAAACTAAATTGCACAGGTATGAAGGGTAAAGGAAAAGCAAGAGAACTGCAAATTCAAAATAAAAACTGAAATTGCATCCTAGAGCAGGTGGTAACTTTGGATTTTGAAAGTTATTTTATCAGGTGCACACAAGAATTGTTGCATGTGGTCTCGGGGGATTGGGACATACACAGTGGATTCTAGCTAATTGGGACAAAACAGGACCAGTACATTTTGGCTCAATTAAGCAGCTGCCCCAAATAACCAAAGTTTCATGGCAATAGTAAAAAAGGTATTAAAAAAGACAAACTACCATTTGACTGAGTAACAATTTATTAAATGAAATACAGAACCAATCAGAACGATAGCAATACCGCTACAGTACGGTCACATACCCCGTGATGGGTATAAAGAACCAGCAGAAATAGAAACCACTTTGGAGTCCCGTATTGCTAACAACTAATAATATTTATGAGTCACTACGTAATACAGAAATATCAAAGTAAACAATTCACACAGGTTAGCAATGAATATATATATATGTACTCAAGTCAGTAAGTGTGAAAATATATGTATGAAAAGCAAGCTTCTTTAAGTCTGGGGCAAAAAGATAGTCTTACGGTGTTGAGTAAAAGTTCAGTTCAGGGTATGTAGTTGAATAGCGGTAGAGAGAGCGAGAGAGAGAGAGAGATATGAGTCTTCAGGTGAGCTGTTGCAGTCGATCTTCTTGTCGTCCTCCGAAATCCTTTACAAGTCACCGACTGTGACTTTTACCAGGGGTCCGGTTTTCCTGTGGTGGAGCTATCACCCCGGCAAGGGTGGACACATAGACAACCCCCCACCAATCAACCCCTTCTCCTTCACTGCTGGAATAGCAATTTGGAATCGATCCTCCAAAACCCACTTTCTCTGTGGGCACAACAATGCTCATTCAGTGTCCAGATCATGTATCTGAGGTCTGTATCATCTGACCTCCCATTTATCCCACCAGGCTGAACATCACCTGGTATTCAAAGAGTCCCTCCTTCCTTTGTCTGCAAAGAAATGTGAGCAGACAACAAGTCCTTGGAAGTAACATCAATAATGTCCTGTTAGTCACCACAGCAACCTTCCAGCTGCTCAGTTTTTATCTCTGAGGTAAAACTCCAAAGTTAACTCCCATGTCAGTCCAACCGTCAATCTTCGTCTCTCTCTCTCTCTTTTCAAAACAAACCATCAATGATGAATGTCTCTCTCTGTCTCTCTTCAAACAGCTAATAGGGGCACTCCTGGATCCCCTCTCAGTACTATAAAACAGTGTACCAGGTAGTTAACAATGGAAGAATTCATCCAGTGTATGCTGCCAAGTTCTTTTGTTTGACTAAATGAACAGAATCAGCTCAGACACCTATTGCAGATAATGGACTGCTCATATAATGGTCTCAATGATTGCATCCTCCAAATCCTCACTTTCATTGTAACATTCTTCATAGTTCCTAACTTGCTGAAGTAGTAAAATTGTTTCATTTTCACTCCTGGCCATTTCTGGCATTGCCAACCCTGAATGATTGAAACTGTGGTGAGCAAGACAGTCTGGAATTGTCTTGCTGCTTAGTTCTTGCCAACTATCAGTGACAAAAAGTTTTGAACACAAACTGAAACTATTTAAAATCTGTTTGCTTTAAGTACAGTGTTGTGCGACACAAGTGTATTAGACTGAAGCTAGTTATGAACTGTTCGGCAACAGTCTCTTGTACTAATCAGGCAGCATAGTGTCCCAAATAAACAAAAAGAATCCCATCTGTTTTCTTTGCAAATACAAGGAAATACAATTCCAAGATGCTGGAATTTCAAGCAACACACACAAAAAGTGCTGGTGAATGCAGCAGGCCAGGGAGCATTTATAGGAAGAGGTACAGTTAACGTTTCGGGCCCAACACGTTGACTGTACCTCTTCCTATAGATGCTGCCTGGCCTACTGCATTCACCAGCATTTTCCATCTATTTTCTTGATTAGTTTGTGTTCTTCAAGAGTTGTCCCAAATAAGCAGCTACCACAATTAACAGATGGCCCAATTAACTAGAATCCACTGAATTAGAAACTGGGAATAAACAATTTATTTTTGGATTGATAGCTTAATATGAGCGGGCAGCACTGAAATAGGTGCTCTTTCAAATGGAAGTCGAAAATGTTGGAAACTCGGCAGTGGAGCAGCCTCTGCAGAAAGAAAAACAGTTGACTTGTCAGCATTGGGCCGTTTCAGAACTGGGAAAGAGTGTAAGTAGGTGGGTGTTCAGAAATTGGGATGATGGGGGAAAAGGAATGGGTAGAACAAATAAATTCTCTTTGATAGAGTGTGAACAAATAATGCAAAATGACCATTAAGCTTACAATTTGATAACAGCAAGGTTTCGAAACTGGCCAGACTGCATTAACTGAGCCACAGGTTGGACAGAATCTTTACAGGAGTACCCTTATTTGTGAAATAGAAGGTCCTGATGTTTGTGAAGGACAGAGTGCACTAAACTTCACGATTACATCCCCTGGCTGAGCTTTTGTGGAATGAATAAGGATTCTTCACAAACACATCACTCATGGTAACAATATTGGGATATTGACAAGTTTATTATACAAAAAAAGAGATGCTCCAACAAGTGTGGACTATGCCTTACTTGGTAATTACTCTTACGTAAATGCTGCAGGCCTGCACAGCTGCTCCTCCAGGCTATAGGTGTGATTATAAACAAGTTACCAGCAGGAATAAACAGATCGGGAGAAAGCCACATCACCCTTTGGACCACAGCTGTGCAGAAACAGTCGGGCTCCACTCACTGCGCTGGCCATTGTCGATAAAATCCTTTGCTGCAACTGCTGCATAATACAAGGCTCTGGATCGCAAGCCGCTCAAGGTGTAGGTGGTTTGATTGCCGATCTCAATCTGTGGGACACAAAATAATGAATTTATCCAAAGTTTAAAATAAGAAATAGGGTCACGATCAAGCTGATAAATACTACCAATGAGGAGAAGATCCTGGATAATAAACTGACAAAGATAATGGAGGCACGAGAGCATTCTCACACAAAGTTGCCACCTTACCACAAACTGATCTACTGTATAACAGCTAATCATTTGCTATCCAAAGACAAAAGGAACCAAGATTGCATGAGGTTGGGACAAACTTAACTGGCAAAGGGAAGTGGGAGACAAAACAGCAGAAAGACTGATCCACTGAAGTCGGTAACTATGTTGGTCAGCTAACAGAGGGAAGCCACGTCAGGTGACTATTGGTGAATGGGGTTTGGGACTGTCCCTGTCTATGGCTTCGTTGCATGAATTTGTCACTGATTAGCTAGGTCTACATTATGTTCTCTCACCTCCTTTTGCTTCCTCCTCCTCTTGCTCAGAAGGTACTGACAAAAGGAGTATCCTTGCGGTGGAGAATGTGCAGCATGGAGCTGACCATGAACACTCAAGTTCAATTTATTGTCATTCAACCATACACATGTATACTGCTAAACAGAACATAGTTCCTCTCAGGCACACCACAGTTCTGTACATGGACCTCACACACACATAACATATAAAGTAATATTACCACTAGTAAACTAACAAATAAGGTGCACTTACAACATGTTAAAAATTAAGCAGTATTATGCTAATGGCACGTCATACGTGAAGAGACCCAGTTGTTGGGAGGGAGTTCAGTGGTCTTACGGTCAGGCGTAAAGAAGCTATTTCCCATCCTAACAGTTTATGTCCTATTGTCATGCCATTGTGCCTCTTGCCAGACAGTAGAGGGTCAAAAAGATTGCTGTACAGATGGTGGGATCATTGACAATGCCAAGGGCCATGCAGAAGCAGCACTCCTGATAAATATCTCGGATGGGTGGAAGGTAAAGCCCATTGATCCTCTCAACAGTCCTCATAATCCTTTGCAGGGACGTAGTCAGATGCTTTCATTTCCCATACCAGCTGGTCAGGACACTCAATGGTGCACCTGTAAAAAAATTGGTTAAGATGAGGGGGGTGGTGGGGAGTGTCAAATACCTCAATCAGGAAGTGGAGATGCTGCTGTGCTTTCTTGACCAAAGAGGTAGTGTTGAGGGACCAAGCAAGATTGTCTGTTATGCGCACTCCCAGAAACTTGGTGCTGCTAAATCTCCCCACCGAGGAGCTATCTACGTGCAGAGAAGTTGTCAGCTTAAAGCCCACAACTACTCCTTTGGCCTTGTCCACGTTGAGACTCAAGATGCTGTGCTCACACCATTCTACCAGCTGCTCCTCCTCTCTGAGCGCTGTCTCATCACCATTGTTGATGAGGCCAACCACTGTTGTGTCATCAGCGAACTTGATTCCGTTTGAACTGGATCGAGCATGCAGCCATAGGGAACGCCGGTGCTCGGTGTGATGGAGCTAGAGATGTTTCCGTCATAATGGACTGACTGTGGCCATTGAGACCTGCTCTGCCGACACTGCAGTGTGGCTGGGACAACAGAGCTGTTGTGTGGACGCTGGAAAACTGGAGCTGCTATGTCGGGCTTTGCACTGTGGCATTTCACTCAGCAGGTTACCTACACGTGCTGTTTGTGGATAGGATCGAGAGTCATGTCATTACCAGAGAGACCATCCCCCAGTATCCACCCTTCACACTGTTGTGGTGGTGGTAATGTTGGTAATTGAGCAGATGGCCAGGATACCACCATGGAGCAGAACTATTTTCACCGCACCACTCAACACAGAGGGAGTAGAATCCCTTCCAGTTGCAATACATTTCTGGATGCATATGTGCAATCATAGAGCAGAATGATTCAATATCTACAGATGGAGATGTCTACAATCCTTGCAAAGCCTCTGGATGCAATAATTGTCCCGCAGTATTGGAATGGACAACTGCTTCCTAATTCAACAGTTGGAGACAAAGTGGGAGACGTCATGACCAGTGCTAGCTCCATCCTACAGACATCCCGATGTGTGAGAGTTTTTGCCTCAGTGACCTCGACAATCACAGTTAGAGGTGAGCAGGAGCTGGAGGTGAGTGGGACATACCAGTGAGGAAGTCCTTACTGCAATTCCAGGTATTACCAGTTTCTGGATATCAACATTTCTTCTGGATCTGTTCATAGGCTATTCAGAACTTCCAGACGGTGGCTGCTGATTTCCTAGAGCTAACACATCTTCTACAGGTCTGCTCAACCAAACTCCTTCATTCTGCCATGAATGTCTATTTCTTGCGTGACCTCAATGCACAGCCTTGGGTTTTATACGGTCCGCAATGCTTCTTCCACACTTTGACAGTTACGCGTCAAAGCTTCACAGAGATCATTAACCATAGTGCATTTCTTCAACGATGTTTTGACTACATCTTTGAATAGTTTCCTGTCACTAGTGATCTGCTCCCATCACACAGATTTCAATAGAGTGCATGTTCTGGAGTGTGGTGTTGGGCATTTAGGTGGATGTCATTGACATTGCTGTGCTATCTCTTTCTCATATTATCTACCTAATGACAGAAAATATTGCCTTTCTCATATTATCTACCTAACGACAGAAAATATTGCCTTTACCATTCTGGGTGTGTTGGATCCTGCTTTCCAGTATTTTATGATGTACTTCAGCAGGAAGAGCTGGGGATTGGGCCAGGTTGCAGGAGGTTTCCACTGTAGCAGCAGTTTCTTCTGCTGATTTGCTATTGGAGAAAGACTGACTTCAGTCGGCGGGTCCGGTTTAACTGGGGGCAAAAGACACATTTAAGATTCTTGACAAAAGCTATTCCCTTTGATGTAACAATACTGAGTATAAAGAAATCTTTTGCTTAGCTTGAAATTTTGTCACATAGGGTTCTGCTAAAGTAATTTATGCCTTGAAATTCTGAGATAGCATTTTGTACACACATGAAATGTGTAGGTTGCTCATCGTACAGATACCTAATGCCCATTACAATTACCCTTGAAGAGACTGGTATTGCCTCTGACACGTGGAATTTGAAAACCTAACAAACCATGTTGGAATGCCACACTGCCAGGAGTGCAGTCATTCAGGTAAGATATTAAACAGAATTCCAAGTGAACATCAATGTCTCCAATACAAGCAGGAAGGTTATCCTGGTTTTCTAACCAGGTTAGGAAGTAACCCCGGTGTATGGGAATGTGTGTCCCACCTAGTATCTTACATTCTCTCTCACTTCCTTATTGCACACAAGAAACCGTTAAGTCTGTGGCAGCTTTCAGTACAATCTCATCAACCCCGTCCTCAGCCTAGTTTCCTCATAACCCACTCTCTCTCACGTACCAACACACAAGCAGCAACTTACAGCAGCCAGTTATTACCTGGCATGTCCTTGGGATGTGGGAGGAAATCAGAGCACACAGACAGTACCCAATGTCAGGATCGATGCCAGATCACTGGAGTCAGCAGCATTATCTGCTCAACCATTGTGCACTTAGTCACCTGTTTTGAACTTGTTTACTGAAGTACTGCCGTCAGATTTTGTGTCTACAAAGCACGTTGTTCCAATATCACACTTAACTTTCTAAAGTTAATCTTGTGTCAGGATGCTAAAGCAGGGATCCAGTTGTAGATGCAGTACTGTGCACACAGTGATATTAACTGAGTAACAAATCCCAAGGGGTCAAAATTCAGGCTGAGATCAAAGCATCCAGAGAAATCCAAAAATCAGAATCAGGAAACAGGCAGAGTCAATATTCAGACAGACAGAGTACAGATACAAATGCTGAAAAGGCTCGGGAAAACGCACTGGAACAATCTGGCAACAACCAGGTGAAGACACAGGACTGAACTACACTGAGCAATAAACAGAGAGGCAGATGATAATTGGAGCACAATGAGACATGGGTGGCAGCAATACGGGTAATAATGAGAAACAGGTGAGAGACGGAGTACTCAGTAATACAGGGGCCAGAGTAGAGCAGGAGTGGGGACAGGAACACATGGCAATAAAAAACCAAAGACTGACAGCTAGGGGAAACACACAAAAAGACAGTTCAATTGGAGGTACTGTCAGTACCCCACCACTATGGACACCTCCTGGCGTCATGGCAGGTCAAGCTGGGTGCTGGCGATGAAAGTCCCTGATGAGAGAGGGGGTCCAGGATGTTACAGGCAGGGACCCAGCACCTCTTCAGGACCGTAGCCCTCCCAGTCCACAGGGTACTGGAGGCCATGATCTCGGCGACGAATGTCCAGCAGTCGATGCACCGTAAGGGCCTCTGACCCATCGTTGAGCCGTGTGGGGGGGTTTGGGGGCAGGACACAGGGGTGGCTCATGAAAGGCTTGATGCGGGATACGTGGAAGGGGGGGATGAATGCGGCCGGGGGTGGAGGGGAGCTTGAGCAGGGCTTATGATTTTAGCAATGGGAAAGGGGCCAGTGACGTGAAGGGAGAGCTTGTAGGAATCCAGCTTGAGGGGCAGGTCTCAGGTTGAAAGCCACACATACTGTCCCTGGCAACAACATGGGGCCTTGCAGCAATGGCAGTCAGCTTGACACTTGAGCATGGCAGAGGCAGTGGGAGTGACAGAATGGGCTCCAGCCTACAATCTTGCAACTGAGCCAGTCAATATGGGGACTGTGTCTGACTAACCAGGGATGGCCCCGGACAATGGGAGCTTGAGGAGAGTCAATAACATAAAGGGTTAACTGTTCATGGTGGTTGCCAGATAAACTGAGACTCACCGGGGCCATGACATGGGTGATGTTAGCCAGTCTCTGACCTTTCAAGACATTGGACACCAATGGTGACTGGAGAGCAGACGTGGGTAATCCCCAGTGGGCAGCCAAGCCGGAATCGATAAAACACCCCTCCACACCAGAACCGACCAAGACGGAGACTGCTCGCCTTTGGACGCCCCACTGCAGAGAGGCAGGTATGAGAGTGAGTGACGTTGAGGTCCAGGCAGGGATCACGTTCACCAATACTCCTCATCCTACTAGTGAGTGCTGGGCTTTTACTGGGCAGGTGGAGACGAAATATCCTGGTTGGCCACAGTACAGACAGGAGCGGGTGCTGATTCTCCTTTGTCTTTCAGTCGGCATCAAGTGGGTATGGTCAACATTGCATAGCCTTAGACTCTGGGAGTTGTAGATGGAGGCAAACAGCAGGGCAATATAGACTGACGAGGAGCTTGGAACTCACCCAGTGCCCCCAGGGACCCTCTGGAACCCCTCCCTTTGTGGCACTGCTGAAGGCAAACATCAATACGGATGGCCAAATCCACCGGGGCTTCAAAGGTGGCAGGAAGGTCCTGGGTGACCAGCTCATCTCTGATGTCTTCAGAGAGGCCGTTCAGGAAGGTGTCGTACTGTGCCACTGAGTTCCAGCTGCTGGAGGTGGCTAGGGTCCAGAACTCTATGACATAATCTGACACAGATCTGCACTCCTGGTGAATGCGCAGCATTTCATGGGCAACCTCTCTCCCATGTTTGGAGTGATCAAACACTTCTCATCTCCTCAGAAAATAACTGAAAACTACTGCAGAAAGGGGAGCCTGCCTCCCAGACGGCTGTTCCCCATTCTCTTACCCGACTGGACAGTTGGGTGAAGCCGTAGGCTACCTTTGCTCGATCAGCCAGAAACATTGTTGGTTGTAATTCAAAACTGGTGGTGCCCTGGGAAAGAAAAGAGCGACAGGTACTGGGCTCACCTGAGTACTTTTCTGGATGAGGCAGACGGGGCTCTTGGACAGGAGGAGCGGGCGAGGACGTGGAGGGCAGGGCAGAAGATGCAGTCGCAGAATGTTGGTGGGCACTGTGGGACAGCTGGAGTGACTGAGTCTGGGCCACAAGATCGGCTACATTGGCAGAAAGCGACTCCACTGCCCTGAACATGGAGTCCAGCTGGTTCTGGGGTCTCCCCAGCATCACTCCCTGTTGTTCCAGGGCAGCTCTCGGACAACCAGGGTCTGCTGGATCCACTCTGGCCAGATTATACTGTCAGAATGCTCGAGCAGGGATCCAATCACAGACCCAGTATTCTGCACATAGTGATATTAATTAACAAATCCCGAGGTGCAAATAAAGTTGGCATCAAAACTCAGGCAGAGATCAAAACATCCAGGGAACTCCAAAAACCAGAATCAGGAAACAGGCAGAGTCGACAGACAGACAGACGTGAATGTTAGAAAAGGCTCAGGAAAACTCACTGGCACAATGTGGCAACAAATAGGTGAAAACACAGGACTGAACTACACTGACAATAAACAGAGAGGCAGATGATAGGTGGAGCACAATGAGACACAGGGGGCAGCAATACAGGTAATATTGAGAAACAGGTGAGAGACGGAGTACTCAGTAATACAGGGGCTGGAGTAGAGCAGGAGTGGGGACAGGAGCACACGGCAATACAAAACCACAGACTGACAGCGAGGGGGAAATACACAAAAAGACAGAGTTCAACTGGAGGTACTGACATCTTGTTCTAAAAGCAAAACAGCAGGATTTGCATGCAAAAGTGTTCATCAGAGAAACATGAGTCATGGGTCAAGACTCCAATGCGTGACCCTGGAACAAACTGTCTCTTCCACTTACTTATCTTCTCCACAGTGAATTCTTTCATGGTGTATCGGGATCCCAGGGGATTTCCTGCTGTCACCATCACCTTGTAGGGAACCTTTGAGAAAAGTTTGATGTCCTTGATCGTACAACTGCCCTGCAGTGTCTCTGTGCTCAAGCAGGCTTTGACAAGTTCTGTTTCATAACTTTCAGAAATACAGGAAAGTTATTGTGTGTGTGAGAATGAATAGGAATCTTGGCAGCTTACATGTTCATTTGGCCCTATGAGATTCTAATCTTTTGCTGTGAAGGCAGGGTGTGTATTGGGGGTCGTTGCTGGAGGTAAACCAGGCAGAATATCCTGTCCTGCCCCACTTCTCTCAGAGAATATTTGAAAGGAAATCAGCACATTTAGCAAGTCGACCATAACTCGCCACTCCAGGCTGGAACTAGTCCAAGGACAGGTCTGAGAGACCAAGGCTACCCAGGAGGGAGGACCCCACATATCTGAATGCGGATAACATCCTTGGCCACAGAACGTTTTGCTTTCCTTCCCAGTCCCCCTGTAGCACTGCTCAGGGCTGTCCTGTTCCTGGAGAAGGGAATACTTCTTGACAGGGATAAGAAAGGTCAAGGGGTCCCATTCCACTCAGTGACCAACCTGCCAATGACACATTACAGATCCCAAATGAAGAGACCTCCACACAGAGTTGTAATCATTGTTCAGCCTTCCCAGGCTTTGAGAAGTTTTTTTTTAGAAACCTGTTTCAATTTGCCTTCCAACTATTTAACTTTATGTCCTGCTGGCATGTTGTAAAGGCTTAATTTGGAGCATTACTCTCGATTTGTTTTCCTAGACCATTAACTATGTAAAGCAGTAATCAATATCTTATCTATTGCTTATCGTTATTATCGGGATTTAACATCAGAGAGCTTAAGTTTCACTAACTTTTGCACAGATCGTCAGACTTGCTGTTTATAGAACATAGAACAGTACAGCACAGTACAGGCCCTTCAGCCCACAATGTTGTCCCAACCCTTAAACCCTGGCTTATGTTGACTCCAGAGCCATCTTACTATTCCATCTCCACCCCCCCCAACCCACTGCCACCCCCCAGTATGGGGTACTCTCCCACAGATGCTTTCATGACCATACTTGGACATCCCATAGGTTTATACGGATTAAAGGCTGACAGGTCTCTGAAAACCTTAACCAAGGGACACAGATTCTGACCAATCCCTGGAAACTCAAACTTGGTCCAGTACTCACCCACCAAACCCAGACCCAAGTGCAGAACTGGGGTCTGCCTTTGGCCCTTGAACACACATTGGCACTATGAACTTAGACCTGCCTGGTGACCTTGAGTTTAGGCCTAACATTAGAGTCTGGCCATTGGACCCCGTGGACTCAGGATCACCTCCCAACTATGCAGCAATGCCCTGCTTATCCCGTGACAATGCTTCAACATTCCCCTACAGGTTGCCCCAACACCTCCTTCCTGCCTGGGGCAGTTCTGAATTGATGATACCACATCGAGGACACCCCAGCCCTTGTAACCTGCTCCCCAGTTGATTGGAAATCCATCACCTGAATATGATTTTAATCTCAGTAGGAAGGTTGGTTGCTTTTTCCAGCTTCCAGAAACAGGTCACGTTCAATGGGTAGCTCACTGAGAGGCAGAGAAGCTGTGGCTTTCCTGGGGCATCTGGAGAAAGGAACAAACAGCAGAAACATAGAGAGGGAAAGATGCAAACTCAGCTCTGCTTACTATATCCAGTAGGTAGAGTCACAGGCCTACACAGAATGGAAGCAGGTTCTGTTCATGCTGACCAAGCTACCCTCATTTGCCTGCATTTCTCTATTCCTCTCCAGGTACTTGTCCAGACAGCTCTGAAATATTCTTACTGTACCTGTCTCAACCAGTTGCTCTGGCAGCTCAGTCCATATACACTATAACCTTTGCATGAAGAGGACGTACCTCAGGTCCCTTTCGAATCTTTCCCCACCTATCCTAAACTGTCATGGTCCTGACTGAACAGAGGCAGGCATCCAAGTCTTGGCACTGCGATTCCCCAGAGTATGGTTAGCTGCTGAGGTCCCTTTAAGAATTGTTGAGGGACAACCTGCCTACACAGTCCTGCGGCTTTTGGATACCCACTTTGTTCAAGGTGAAAGCCAGTACCTTGTGGATGGGGAGGGATATGGCCCGGAAGAAAGAAGCTGGATTCCTTCCTGGGACATTCTGGACCCTACCTAGATAGAGGACTTTCACCAGCACCATCCTGAGTGCCTGGGTCATCATGAGCCGACCATAGGATGGGAGTTCTGTCATGGTCTTGACCGAACAAAGGCAGGCGTCCAAGTTTCGACACTCCAGTTCCCCAGAATATGGCTAGTTGCCGCTGTCCTTTAAGACTCTGACTGCTAATAATTGCCTGCCACATTCCTTCATGGAAAGTCTGTACTTAAAGGCCTCATGCAGACCATTGGTAGAGTTCCATGCCTGGTACTACTCTATGTGACTTCACTTTTGGATTTTGTCTGTGTTGTCAGCATCATCCATGACTCTCTTTTTACAGTATTATTGAGCCTTCAGTGTATGAATGACTGTGAACTGCACTGGCCTACCAGGGAGCAACTGTAGACAGGCATGACAACATGCATCAGGACATCTTCTCCACTTTCCAGAAACTCTCAGTTCAGCTGGAGGTGCTGCCTGTTCTGGGCATGTTCAAGCTGGAGACTCTCTATACTTGTGAGGGATTGCTGCACCTACTGGTTCCCGAGGGGTATGATGGTAACCCTGAAGCATGCTGCGAATTCCTGGTACAATGCTCCTTGGCCTTTGAGTTACAGCCAGCCGAGTTCTGTCAGAATGCAGTGAGGTAGCCTATATCATCCTGTTCATTACTGGTGTAGCCCTTGCCTGGGCCACCACACTCTGTGTCAGTGCAGACCTCTTTTCAGAGACTTTGTGGAGGGTGTTCTATCACCCTGCTGGAAGACATGGGTCTATGATAAAGCTATGCCAGGGGAATCGGTCTGCTGCTGACTATTCCATAGAATTTTGTGCCTCGGCCACAGAGGGTAGTTGCAATCTGCAAACACAAACTGCTCAATTCTGTAAGGGATTGAGTAATGAGCTAAAGGACACCCTTGCAGTCCGAGACCTGGTAGAAGACCTAGAGAGTCTTATGGACCTGCAGTTTGACTCAATAACTGGCTAAAGGAAAGAAGGTATAAATGAAAGGGATTATTCTAAAGAGACTCTCCCTATGAATATCCTCTGTCCTCTCCTATTCCACAGGCAAGAACTCCTCCTTGACTGCCGCTAATCCCAGCCTCTGAGGAGCTATGCAAAGAAGCTGGAAGACTGAAAAATCCCCTTTTTGCATCTCAACCAGCAGCTCAATGCCACTGCGCTGGATGGGGGTGCTTTTGGTGCTGGAGTAGATCAAGCACCAAACATCCCCATTCAAGCTCAAGATGGGCCGGCTTGTGGAATCAATCCAGCTCCATCTCATTCGCTCCCCAGAAATGCCCCTCATTCTGGGTTATTCCTGGCTGTCATCTGGGCTGGCCAAATCAGTGCAAAAAGATATGCCTCTGAAAGGGGCCCAAGACACTTTCTGACATGCCTCCTGAATTACCTGCTGAACTTCCACCAATAACTCCGGTGCATCTGATTTTTCTACAGTACCTCCAGAATATTCAGACCTGCTGGAGGTGTTCAGCTAGAAAAAGGCCACCATTCTACCATCTCACTGGGACTACGACTGTGTCATTGATCTGCTACCAGTTATTTGTGCTCTTCGGGGATGACTCTACTCTCTATCAGCCCCAGAGAGAAAACTCATGGAGGACTACGTCCAAGAAGCTCTGGCATTTGGGTTTATTCAACCTTCCACATCTCCCAGGCCGGGTTACCAAGAAGTATGGTGGACTAGGGCCCTGAGTATGGTGGACTAGGACCCGTCCTTCTGCTGGATCCCAGAGGCTGAGGCAATATTTGCAGAGGTTTAAAATTCACATCTGCACCGATCCTAGTTCCACTGGGCCCAAACTTACCTTCCATAGTGCAGGTCGACATGTTGAACATGGGAGTAGGGGTCATCTTGTCCCAATGACGTGCCTCAGAACACAAACTGCATCCCTGTGCCTTCTACTCAAGACATCTTTCTCCCACGGGGGCAAACTATGACAGTGGGAATTGTTGGCTGTAAAACTGGCACTGGGGGAGTGGAAGCACTGGTAGGAATGGTCCAAGCATCTGTTTGTGGCATAGTCCGACCACAACAACCTAGCCTACGTTCAGGATGCGAAGAGGCTGAATTCCAGGCAGGCATGGTGGCTCTTAATCTTTAATAGGTTCAACTTCCTTATTACTTACTTACCAAGATCAAACAATCAAAAACCAGACACCCTCTCTCAATGGTTCGAAACACCAAATGAGGAAGAGAATCCTTCAACTATAATTCTCAGCTCTGGAGTGTGGCACCAACCCACTGGAACATAATGCACCGAGCCCATGAGCAACATGGGGTAGACCCAGGTAATGATCCTCCCAGATGTATCTTTGATCCTGAACCTGTTCATTCAGAAGTATTCAACTGGGAACACACTTCAAACCTGGCTGAGCATCTGGGGTGGCTCGCACCCTAGAGTTCATCAAGAGATGTTAGAGATGTTACTGGTGGCCAGGCATGATTAAAGGTGTCCAGGAATATGTCTTAGTGTGTGATGTCTGTGCATAAAATAAAGAACTTCAAGGTCTGCTTCAGCCTCTCCTCATTCCCACTCACCCCTGTTCCCACGTTTCTATGAATTTTGTCACTGGTTTTCCAGCATCTTGGGCAATAGAGTTTTCATGGTAGCCGTAGACCGATTCTCTGAGGACTGCCACTTTGTGCCGCTTCCCAAACTACCAACAACCTTCAGAGACCACCAACCTCATGTTACAGCATGTCTTCAGGATTCACACTCTTCCCCCAGGACATTGTTTCCAATCATGGCCACCAGTTTGCCTCTAGATTTTGGAAGGCCTGTTGTGAGCTCAGTGGATCCTCTGCCAGTCTGTTGTACAAGTTCCAACCACTGACCAACTGGCAAATGGAGAGGTCAACCAGGACACTCTGAGATCTATCCTCAGGGAACCCTACCACCTGGAGTGGCAACCTGGTCTGTGTAGAGCTTGGGCACAACACACTTCAGCATTCATCTTTCAGGATGTCCCCTTGTGAATGCCAGCTTGGATACCATCCTCTGCTGTTCCCTGAACAAGAAGCAGTGGTGGGGGCTCCATCAGTGGACCAACTGGTCCTGAGATGTCACCAGGAATGGATTGAGGCAAGAGAGATGGTGTTGGCCAATCTGCAGCAACAAGACCAGGCCAAATGCTGGAGAAGATAGGGACCAGCACTCCTTCCTGGTGACCAGGTCTGGTACTCAACTAGAGATCTTCCCATGGGGGTTGAATCCAGAAAACTGGCCCCTTGTTACATTGGTCCATCCAAAATCCTGTGATGCACCAGCCCCCAAACACAATGCGGATTCACCTCACATTCCACAGTCAAGCCCTTCAGTACCAGCCCCTTGGCTCCAGTTCCCAAACCTCCTCTGCCTCCCAAAATTGTCAAGGGACAGCCCACCTACATAGTCCAGCAACTTTTGTACATGCACTTTGTTCAAGATAAAAAGCAGTACCTTGAGGACTGGGAGGGATATGGCCCAGCAGAAAGAAGCTGGATTCCTTCAGAAGTCGTCCTGGACCCCAACTTGATAGAGGACTTTCACCAACACCATCCTTAATGCCCTGGGCCATCAGGAACCGACCATAGGAGGGGGGTTCTGTTGCAGTCCTGACTGAACTGCAACAGGTATCCAAGTTTCAGCACTCCAGTTCCCCAGTGTATGGCTAGCTGCCACTGTCCCTTTAAGACTAGATGGCTAATTATTACCTGCCACATTCCTGCTTGCTAAGTCTGTACTTAAAGGCTTTGCAGAGCTTAATTGTGGGAGTTCTGTTTTTAATACTACAATTTGTGATTTTGCCCTTGGATATCATTTGTGTTGTCTTGTTTATTTCTAGTCCAAGTTAATTTTAGACCTTACTCTGCACTTGGGTTCACTACTATCTGCAGTTCACTCAATACACTGACCCTGTATTGTATAGGTTTGGAGGAGTAGATCAGATGGATGTTAATTAGGGCGGTGTTAGTGATGGAAGAATAAACTGGGAAGAGGAGTTTAAAATGGGGAGGCATATATCATGAAGGTGCAACATGGCGATGGTGTTAATCAGGAGGGTGTAAGTTACTGGGGTCTAGATTGCAGGACTGTAAATTAGTGGATTGTAAACTGGGGAGGAATAATTTATGGAAGGTATAAAGTGGTGATGGCAAGAATCAGAACAATGTAGAGGTGTGAAGTGCAGAGTGTGTTAGCTCTGGTGGTATATTGGGAATCATAAATAGTGAGAGATTATGACGTGAGATAGTACAAATTCAGGAGATCTCCAGTGCAGGGGTGTAACTAGAAGAGATGTAACCTGGGGAGATGAATTTTGGAGAACAGTTAAGTGGGAGGAATGCAAATCAAGGAGGGCTATATTGTGGTAGTGTAAGTTGGGGAAGGTGTGCATATTGGGAGGATGTACAGTAAATCTGACTCTCAGTCCTTTACATTGTTTATCCAGATGCTATTGTAAGTGAGAGTTCCCTTAATGCCATAGAGTCATACAGTACAGAAACTCACACATGCTGGGATTCAGCAGCCCAGGCAGCATCCATGGAAAAGAGTACATTCAATGTTTTTGGCCGACATCTTTTGGCAGGACTGGAGGACCCTTCTCCAACTCATCCATGTGTTGCCCCAGCAAGCTAGTCTCATCTGTTTGCATTTGGCCCAAAGCCCTCTAAACCTCTTCCATCCATGTCCTTATCCAGAGGGCAATTAAATGTTACTAGTATGCTCACCTCAAATACTATTTCTGGCTGCTCATTCAGCTGCCCTTGAAGTTCTTTGTAAATCTCCCGCCTCTGATCTTAAACATATTGCTTCCTGTTTTTAACACCCCATCCCTGGGAAAAGAGACTGTGCTTTCACCTTTCTGTGTCCCACATCCCCTGATGATCTTGTATCCCAGATTCCAGGGAATAATGTGTGTGAAGATCCTGAGATATAGTCAATCTAAAAGAATGGCAGAATGCGAAGTGGTGTTCAGTCAATGATCTGTGAACTTACATCCCAACAGTAAAGAGACTCTTGAGTAAGTGCTGCCTGTCTCTGGGCTGTGGCAGCTGTACTGTCCTTCCTTGGATGGATCAGCATTGAAGATGGTGAGATCCTTTCCTGTTAGTCTCATGTTTGGAGTCTCCATGATTTGCGAGTCATTCAACCTCCACTCTGTGAATCCACTGGACGAGGTGTTGCAACTCAGAGTGATGTTCCTCCCAATCTCCCCATAATGTGTGACAACACCTTAAACACAACCAGAAATCGCCAGCTTTAATGGAGATCAGTAGTTCTTGCAAGAGAAAATCGAAAAAGAAAAACTGCAAAGGCTGGAAAGCTAAAATGACAGCAGGGAAGGATGCAAACACTTAGAAAGTCAAACTGCATCTGTAGGAAGAGAACCGTAGGCAATGTTTCAGGTTGAAGATCTGAAATATCATACTCGATGATGGTTGCATTTTCTGTGCCACAGAAAAGTGAGGGGACTTTCAGCATTAGTGTGTGTAGGCAAGGTGGTCGTAAATCACTTTCCTTTCTAATTCACTATCCAGAATGGACAATAGGCTGGTCAGACATGTCCTGGCTCTCTCTACCATCTCTGTGCTGTGGGTTGTTTGGGTTTCTCACTGACTGGACATTTTTCACCTAGACATAAATGATTAGATGGCCAAGTTATTGATCTGATGGCGATTTTAAGCACACGGAGTCTCAGTCAGCGAGAAACCCAAACAAGTCACAGCACGGAGAGACGAGTATGTCTGATCAGCCTTCTGCACAGATTGGCCAAACTTCCTTTCTGTTGAGTCTTTGAGAAAGGGGAGTGACCTGACCACCTTGCTGAGGCTGGAAGTCCTACTCAGTTCTCTACTGCCCAGCAAGAATGCAAACTACAAGAACAATTCAACTTTTTGGCTGTCTATGTTAGAGCCATTAAATAGGTTGGGAGACTTACTCACCAGGCAGGATGTGTTGACCCTCAGTTGTACCACTGGTAGTAAGCAGCACCACCAAAGCACCAAGGATGACCAGTAGCTCCATGTACAGTTTGGAAACCTGTGTGCGGCCAGAAGACCTCAGTGTTGGGATTGGTTTTGGTTTATTATTATCACAGATACAAGATAAAGCGAGAAGCTTTCCTTCACCATTCCCCATTCCCATTACGTGTCATGGTCCGGTCCATAAAGTCCGGATTCCGGTTCACGGTCTGCTCCATGTTCCTTATTCCAAGTTTTCTGGTTTTCCCTTTTTCCTGTTGGGTGCTCTAATTGAGGCAGCTGACTCATATTTTAGGCTGGCTACATGAATAGCTCCTTAGTTCAGCTTCAATTATGGGGCTGAAGAAGGCTGGAGTGTTGTGGGGGGATATTTTGTGGGAATATTGACTGATGGCCTGTATAGGTCTGGAATGATATTCATACACAGTTCCTTTCAAACTCTGATAGGATGACAGGGAGGGAGACTGATGGTGACAGCAATAGCACGGAGTGTGAGTAGGAAGAGGGACTAAGAACAGGAAGGTGATGGGTTGGAAAAAAAAACATAGAAAACAGGTGCAGGAGTAGGCCATTCGGCCCTTTGAGCCTGCATCGCCATTCAGTATGATCATGGCTGATCATCCAACTCAGAACCCTGTACCTGCCTTCTCTCCATACCCCCTGATCCCTTTAGCCACAAGGGCCTTATCTAACTCCCTCTTAAATGTAGCAAATGATCTGGCCTCAACCGTTTCCTGTGGCAGAGAATTCCACAGATTCACCACTCTCTGTGTGAAGAAGTTTTTCCTCATCTCGGTCCTAAAAGGTTTCCCCTTTATCCTTAAACTGTGACCCCTCATTCTGGACTTCCCCAACATCGGGAACAATCTTCCTGCATCTAGCCTGTCCAATCCCTTTAGGATTTTATACGTTTCAATAAGATCCCCCCTCAATCTTCAAAATTCCAGCGAGTATAAGCCTAGTCGATCCAGTCTTGCATCATATGAAAGTCCTGCCATCCCAGGAATCAATCTGGTGAACCTTCTTTGTACTCCCTCTATGGCAAGAATGTCTTTCCTCAGATTAGGGGACCAAAACTGCACACAATACTCCAGGTGTGGTCTCACCAAGGCCTTGTACAACTGCAGTAGAATCTCCCTGCTCCTGTACTCGAATCCTCTTGCTATGAATGCCAGCATACCATTCGCCTTTTTCACCGCCTGCTGTACCTGCATGCCCACTTTCAATGACTGGTGTATAATGACACCCAGGTCTCATTGCACCTCCCCTTTTCCTAATCGGCCACCATTCAGATAATAATCTGTTTTCTTGTTCTTGCCACCAAAGTGGATAACCTCATATTTATCCACATTAAATTCAATCTGCCATGAATTTGCCCACTCACCCAACCTATCCAAGTCACCCTGCATCCTCTTAGCATCCTCCTCACAGCTAACACTGCCACCCAGCTTCGTGTCATCTGCAAACTTGGAGATGCTGCATTTAATTCCCTTGTCTAAGTCATTAATATATATTGTAAACAACTAGGGTCCCAGCACTGAGCCTTGCGGTACCCCACTAGTCACTGCCTGCCATTCTGAAAAGGTCCTGTTTACTCCCACTCTTTGCTTCCTGTCTGCCGACCAATTCTCTATCCACATCAATACCTTACCCCCAATACCGTGTGCTTTAAGCTTGCACACTAATCTGTGTGGGACCTTGTCAAAAGCCTTTTGAAAATCCAAGCATACCACATCCACTGGTTCTCCCCTATCCACTCTACTAGTTACATCCTCAAAAAATTCTATGAGATTCGTCAGACATGATTTTCCTTTCACAAATCCATGCTGACTTTGTCCGATCATTTCACCGCTTTCCAAATGTGCTGTTATCACATCCTTGATAACTGACTCCAGCAGTTTCCCCACCACCGACGTTAGGCTAACCGGTCTATAATTCCCCGGTTTCTCTCTCCCTCCTTTTTTAAAACGTGGAGTTACATTAGCCACCCTCCAATCCTCAGGAACTAGTCCAGAATCTAACGAGTTTTGAAAAATTATCACTAATGCATCCACTATTTCTTGGGCTACTTCCTTAAGCACTCTAGGATGCAGACCATCTGGCCCTGGGGATTTATCTGCCTTCAATCCCTTCAATTTACCTAACACCACTTCCCTACTAACATGTATTTCGCTCAGTTCCTCCATCTCACTGGACCCTCTGTCCCCTACTACTTCTGGAAGATTATTTATGTCCTCCTTAGTGAAGACAGAACCAAAGTAATTATTCAATTGGTCTGCCATGTCCTTGCTCCCCATAATCAATTCACCTGTTTCTGTCTGCAGGGGACCTACATTTGTCTTTACCAGTCTTTTCCTTTTTACATATCTATAAAAGCTTTTACAGTCCGTTTTTATGTTCCCTGCCAGTTTTCTCTCATAATCTTTTTTCCCCTTCCTAATGAAGCCCTTTGTCCTCCTCTGCTGAACTCTGAATTTCTCCCAGTCCTCAGGTGAGCCACTTTCTCTGGCTAATTTGTATGCTTCTTCTTTGGAATTGATACTATCCCTAATTTCTCTTGTCAGCCACGGGTGCACTACCTTCCTTGATTTATTCTTTTGCCAAACTGGGATGAACAATTGTTGTAGTTCATCCATGCAACCTTTAAATGCTTGCCATTGCATATCCACCGTCAATCCTTTAAGTGCATTTGCCAGTCTGTCTTAGCTAATTCACATCTCATACCTTCAAAGTTACCCCTCTTTAAGTTCAGAACCTTTGTCTCTGAATTAACTATGTCACTCTCCATCTTAATGAAGAATTCCACCATATTATGGTCACTCTTACCCAAGGGGCCTCTCACGACAAGATTGCTAATTAACCCTTCCTCATTGCTCAAAACCCAGTCCAGAATAGCCTGCACTCCAGTTGGTTCCTCGACATGTTGGTTCAAAAAACTATCCCGCATACATTCCAAGAAATCCTCTTCCTCAGCACCTTTACCAATGTGGTTCACCCACTCTACATGTAGATTGAAGTCACCCATTATAACTGCTGTTCCTTTATTGCACGCATTTCTAATTTCCTGTTTAATACCATCTCCGACCTCACTACTACTGTTAGGTGGCCTGTACACAACTCCCACCAGCGTCTTCTGCCCCTTAGTGTTACGCAGCTCTACCCATATCGATTCCACATCTTCCCGGCTTATGTCCTTCCTTTCTATTGCGTTAATCTCTTCTTTAACCAGCAACGCCACCCCACCTCCCCTTCCTTCACATCAATACCTTACCCCCAATACCGTGTGCTTTAAGCTTGCACACTAATCTGTGTGGGACCTTGTCAAAAGCCTTTTGAAAATCCAAATATACCACATCCACTGGTTCTCCCCTATCCACTCTACTAGTTACATCCTCAAAAAATTCTGAGATTCGTCAGACATGATTTTCCTTTCACAAATCCATGCTGACTTTGTCCGATGATTTCACTGCTTTCCAAATGTGCTGTTATCACATCTTTGATAACTGACTCCAGCATTTTCCCCACCACCGATGTCAGGCTAACCGGTCTATAATTCCCCGGTTTCTCTCTCCCTCCTTTTTTAAAAAGCGGGGTTACATTAGCCACCCTCCAATCCTCAGGAACTAATTCAGGAAGAGAAAGAAAGGAGTTGGGTCTAGTGTAGGTGGATCGGAAAGTGAGGGAAGAGAAGTTGAGGAGAAGGGCCCGAGGGCAAAATTGCTAAATATAGTGGTAAGATTTGAGAGGGAAGGGGGAGTAAAGAAAATCGATCTACTTAAGCTAACAAAAATTATCAGAGGACAAGAAGGGGAAGTGAACCATGCAAGAATTTTAGGAGATGGAAACCTACTGATAGGATGTAAAACTGAAGAGCAGATGGAAAAGGCATTGAGAGTGACGAATGTTGGGAAAGTCAAAGTGTCCAGGGTTGTAAGAGTTGGAGCACAAAGGGTCAATGGTTGCAAGGGGGTGATCTTCAGGGTTCCCCTCGGTGTTAATATGAAGGAGCTAGTGGAGAACCTGAGGGTGAGGAATAGTTCAGTGAAGAGTGTGAAAAGAATGACAAGGGGAGCAGAGAAAAGGGAGACTGAAACCGTTCTGGTAGAATTTGAGGATAAGATGCCGCCAAAGGAGTTATATTTGGGATTTCTAAGGTACAATGTAAGAGAATATATATCAAAACCTATGGGGTGTTTCAATTGTCAGGAGTTTGGGCATGTGGCCAAAGCGTGCAAAGGAAAGAGAAGATGTGCAAGGTGTGGTATGGAAAATGTGGAGAGGGAGTGAGACCAAAGTGCTGTAACTGTGGAGGTAACCATAGTGTAGTGGACTGGGGATGTGAAGTGTTGAAAAAAGAGCTGGAGGTGCAGCAGATAAGGGTGAAGGAAAAAGTCTCATATGCCGAGGCAGTCAAGCTGGCAGGACAGAAGAAAATGAATGAGGGAGGATGTAGCAAAGAGCAAGCGGCAGCTAAAGAAAGGCAAGATGAGAAGAATGCATGGCTAGAGAAGAAGAAATTGGTGACCTTTATAGCAGGAGTGGTAAACACAACTTATGAGATCAAATCTAAAACTGAAAGGATTCAGATTATTGTGAAAGCTGCAGAGCACCATTTGGGTTTGATCGGATTAAAATGGGAAGAAGTAAACGATGAACTCAGTACAGTCAAGTCAAGAGGCAGTATGTGTGGGTTGATATTACTAATAAAGCTACTTCTTCAATAGAATGCAAGAAGCCTGATTGCTAATGGACAAGATTTCAAGCAGTTTATAGCTAGTAGGAGAGAAAAGCTAGATGTTGTGTGTATCCAGGCGACCTGGTTAAAACCTAATTTAGATTTTGTTTTATATAGTTATGAGGCAGTAAGGCGAGACAAGGGGGTGGGGTGGGGAGGAAGGTGTGTAACTTACGTAAAGCAAGGTATTCCTTATAGAATACTAGGCGTAGGAAGTGAACAAGGGTATGTGGTAGTAAAAGTATGGGCTGAAAGGAAAGAGTTGGTGATTGTGAATTATTATAATCCATGCAAAAGACTAGTTAAACAAACTTGAGGAGATAGAAGGGCAGAATAGTAGTAACGTTGTTTGGTGTGGTGATTTTAATGGACATAATGTATTATGGGGGAGTGACAGAACAGACATCAATGGTCGGGTAATAGAGGAGTTGCTAGATGAGAAGTATTTAGTGTACCTAAATGATGGCAGTAGTACTAGAATTGATGTTAATACAGGTAAAGAATCTGTGCTTGATCTTACATTAGTATCAAACTCCATTGCATCAGTGTATGATTGGTTAGTGTACCAAGAAGGAACTGTAGGGAGTGATCATTACCCAATCTGGTGCAAGATAAATATTTCTGCCTCATTGGTCACAGAGAATACAGGTGGGAAATGGATCCTTGAGAAAGCCAATTGGGAGAAATTTCTGGAAAAAAAGTGATAGATATCTAAGTCAGGTCAGTGATGGAATGGACACAGAAACTCTTGACAGCATACTAAAACAAGGTGTAACATCAGCTGCATTAGAACCCATTCCTAAAAGTAAAGGAAGAATAAAGAAGAGAATAATACCATGGCGGGATGATAATTGTAAGGAAGCAGTGAGAAATGGAAATAAGGCATTTAAACTGGTTAAAAGAATTCATAACTTCCAACATATGATTCAGTACAAACGAGCTCAGGCAGTAGTGAGGAGGACAATAAGACATGCGAAAAGGACGCACTGGAGAAAGTATTGTGATTCAATCGGAAACACAACTCAAGTAGGAGAGGCGTGGGGGATGATAAAAAGGATGGGAGGGGACAGGCGCGAGTGGAGGTACCCAGTTCTGGTTGATGGAAATGTGACTGCAGTAACAAATAAGGAAAAGGCAGAGTTGTTGGCAAACACTTTTGTTATGGTACATAGTTCCGATAATTTGTCTCAGAAGGGAAGAAGAAGTAGAGAGAGAACAAAAGCTGAAAATATGGAGGCTTTATGTAGGAAAACTAACCTTGACGGTGTGCAAGATGTCCCTTTCAGCAAGGGAGAATTAAGAAAGGCACTAGATAGAACAGGAAAGATTGCGCCAGGTAAAGATGAAATGTGTTATAGTATGATAAAACACTTGAGTGAAGGAAGTCTGGAGAAACTACTGCTTCTGTATAACAAAGTCTGGGATGAAGGGAGAATACCAGGGAGCTGGAAAGAGGCAATAACTATTCCAATAAGGAAACCTGGGAAAGGTGCCAGCAGGCCAGAAAACTACAGGCCAATTGCCTTGACGTCACATGTATGTAAACTTATGGAACGTATGATTAACGAGAGGTTAATGTACTTCTTGGAAAGTAGAGGTATGGTGGCTACGGATCAAAGCGGGTTCAGGAAAGGAAGGAATACTGCGGATCCAGTGTTGTGTCTAGAGGATGAAATAAGAAAAGCTCAGGTAAATAAAGAGACAGAGGTTGCAGTTTGTTTTGATGTTGAGAAAGCTCGTGATATGTTATGGAAGGAGGGGCTCCTAATCAAGCTACATTTAATGGGAATCGGGGGAGGGGGATATTCAATTGGGTTAAGGACTTTTTAAACGGGAGAACTATTCAGGTGAAGATAGGATCAGAGCTATCAAGCCAATATGTTGTAGAAAACGAGACGCCTCAGGGGAGTGTAGTGAGTCCAACATTATTCTCCATTTTGATAAGTGATATATTCGTAAGTATTCCAACGGAAGTGGGGAGGTCATTGTTTGCAGATGACGGGGCTTTGTGGAAAAGAGGGAGAAATATTGAACATATAGTGACAAAAATGCAAGATGGAATTAATCAAGTTGAAGAGTGGGGGACAAAGTGGTGTGTTAAATTTTCAGTGGAGAAGACAAAAGCCATGTTCTTTACAAGGAAAAAGTTCAGGGGACTTAATTTGAATCTGTATGGAAGTAACCTGGAGAGGGTTGAAAGTTTTCGGTTTTTGGGAGTGCACTTTGACTTGAGATTAACATGGAGAGAACATGTTAGAAATGTAGTTACTAAATGTAAAAATGTGATAAATGTCATGAGGTGTCTTGCTGGATTGGAATGGGGTGCTGATTTTGCATCACTGAAGTATATTTATGTAGCATTAATAAGATCAAGATTAGACTATGAAAGTATTGTATACAGGTCAGCAGCAAAATCTGTGCTGGCAGAACTGGATATCGTGCAAGCTCGGGCTCTAAGGGTGTGCTTGGGAGCAGTTAGAACTTCCCCAGTGTGTGCACTCCAGGTTGAAGCAAATGAAATGCCATTGGGGCTACAGCTTAAACAGCTGGAGGACAATTACTGGATTAACTGAAGGGGGCATGGTGATAGCCATCCTACAAAAAGGGTGTTGCAGACATGCTGGGAGAAGGAGAAGACACAAAAAGAAAGTTTTGGCTGGACAGGAGAGCAAACAGCAAAAGATATGGGTGTATACGATAAAGAGTTTTGTCCAAGTGTGGTGTGGCCTGTCAGACCATTCTGGGTATTAGAAAATCCCTCTATAGATTTGGAATTGCTTAAGATTAAACACAGTAATAAGATGGCTGATATACTTAGTGAGTATCGTAGTTATAGGGAATGTAAACATAAAGGCATGCAGATTTTTACAGATGGATCAAAGGATTCAGAAACAGCTGCAACAGGGTCTGCAATTGTTGTACCAAGTTATCAAGTGGAAATTAGCAAGAGAACACCTGATTGCTTGAGTGTATATGCAGTTGAAATGTTTGCCATACTGTTAGCACTAGAATGGAGTGAGCAGGTTGATTGTAATAATATTGTGATATGTAGCGATTCTGTATTGGCCCCTGCAAGCATTAATGCGGGTACCACTAGTGGTCACCAGGATCTGCTTTATGAAATCCTGTTTGCAAATTCAAGACTGTCTAGACAAGGCAAAAATATCACATTCATGTGGGTTCCAGCACATGCAGGTATTATGGGAAATAAGACAGCAGATAAGCTGGCAAAAGCAGCAGTCAAAAAAGGATCTATACAGGTCAATATTAAACTATCAAAATCAGAGGGGAAGAGCATATTGTGGAGAAGGATAAATCAACAGTGGTAGCAGCATTGGGATAGAGCAATAAAAGGAAGACATTTACATTCAATTCAGAACAGAGTAGATCTGGGAAGAAGTAGGGGAGTAAAGTGGAAGGAGCAAGTAATTATAAGTAGACTGAGAATTGGGCACAGCAACCTTAATGGCACTCTGGCCATCATAAATAAGCATCCAACAGGTTTTTGCCATCTGTGTCAGGAGACTGAAACAGTAGAGCATATCCTTATTTCATGCCAGAAATTTGCACAGGAAAGGCAACAAATGTTACAATTATGCAAAATAGGACTGGTAGAGAACAGTGTTAAAGGTTTATTGGAATGTGGGGAGAGTGATCAGAGGAGGAAATGGTTGTTTAGTTTTTTAAGGGCGACAGGACTGGAGAGACGGTTTAAAGTGAATGGACAATGAGGGACAAGAAATCCTGAAGATGGCAGTAATGCAACAGTGTGGATGCCACCTGCCGTAAAAACTAGAAGAAGGAGTAGAAGAAAAAAAAATTGTTGTTGATGCTGGATTGTTTATGTCCAAACCCCCTGTCTGTATCCCTTCTCTGCTCATTCCTCCTGAAGCCTTGGCCTGTAATCAGCGTCTGAAGCCTTGCCTCACCTGTAACCTTGCCTGCAAACTTTCCCTGCACTGTTGTCAAGTTCAGCTGCTGGAGCAAGACAAGGAACGGTCTATTGTTGTTTTGACCTGTCTCTGTGTCCACACCTTCACTAGGTAGGCCCAGCCATTTGCTGCTACCTGTGTTGGGAACCATCTCTGTGTCCACGCCTTTGCTAGGTAGGTCCGGCTGTTTGCCGCTACCTTGAACTGGGAACCCTCTCTGTGTCCACTCCTTCACTAGGTAGATCTGGCTGTTTGCCGCTATCTTGAGTGGAGAACTGTCTCAGTGTTCTGTGTACGACTCCCAGCCCTATATCCTGCTCCCCAGGAAGGGTCCTGACTCTGTGTTCCATGTCTCTGCACTCCTGTCTCTCCCTCAACCAAGGCTCTGCATTCCGAGGTTCCTGTTTCCCAACACCACGTCATGTCTTCACCTAAGTCCGAGCCCAAGTCAAGACCCAGGTTCTGGGTCCTTCTCCAGTCTCTGGCTCAGAGTCCGAACCCAAACCTCATCATGTCCTCGCCTCGAGGAACCCAAGCCTCGTCATGTCCTCACCTCAAGGAACCCAAGACATGTCCAGTCCTGTAGCCACGTCATGTCCTCGCCTAGTTCTGGGGTCCGAGCCCAAGTCAAGACCCAGGTCCTGGGTCCTTGTCCAGTCTCTGGCTCGGAGTCCAAGCCCAGGCTCCTAGTTCCCAGTTCCTCATCCTGGTCCCGCTCGCCTAGCCAATGTCCTAGCCCAAGTCTGTGTTCTTGTCCCAGGTCCTAGTCTGCATCCAGTCATGTCCCTAACTCTAGTCTCTAGTACTGTCCTGTTCCTAGTACTTCAGCGTCTGTGTCTTGCATTTGGGTCTGCCACCAGCGCCCCTCTATGACATTACGTCCTTATCATCTTATCTCTTCACCTGCCCATCAACTCCCTCTGGTGTTCCTCCCCCTTTTCTTTCTTCCATAGCCTTCTGTTCTCTCCTATCAGATTCCCTCTCCTCCAGTCCTGTATCTCTTCCACCAATCAACTTCCCAGCTCTTTACTTCACCTTTACTCAGACTCCTTATTTTCTTATCCAGCCCTGATGAAGGGTCTCAGCCTGAAACGTCGACTGTACTCTTTTTAATAGATGCTGCATGGCCTGCTGAGTTCCTCCAGCATTTTGTGTGTGCAGCTTATCTTGCATAATGTGGCAGCTGGATCAGATCAAAAACAACTAGTAGGCTAAAGCTTTTCAAATCTGTTTATTCACAAATGTAAGGGGACCAGGTGATACTGAGTGCTCATGCCCAAGTTCAGAGATACTACAGGTGCAGCATGTCAGGTGCCGGGTGGTAAAGGGAAACAGAAACAGGTGGCGGTGCAGTGTGTCAGGACTGTAGAAGAACAATGTCACCCAGAGGTTAAGTCACTAGTACACAGGATGAAATGGCAAGTAGCAACACCAGTGCAGAAGGACTGGCATTTCAGCAAGACAGCAGGTTACTACAATATGCAGAGGGACAGCAAGACTGCGCTCTGTGGCTCCACAACCTGAGACTGAGTCATCATCTGAGTACCCAGGAGCCTTGGTTTGCTGAAAACCTGAGAAAGTCCACCTGAAATAACTTCTTACTCCTGCATTTGAAGAACGGGTTCTGACAGTCTGGAACTGGAATATTTACGCCGCAGCTTAACCTGTAACCTTTAATTTTAACTTCTGTGTCAATTGTGATTAATGAGAAATTATTAACCTTCTTCTGTTCAAATCAGGGTTGACTCTGATGGTTGGAAGTTTTGTGTTTCAGAAGAATCTACCTTCTGTATCAGCTGCACGCTGGATGCACCCTTCGTCGATGGATAGTCATCGTATTTCCACATGGGCTCCTACTGCCTCCCTGTGTATAGTACAGCCACAACAACCTGCACAGTACCATCTGCACCACACCACTCACCATACACTCCCATGTACATTATTGCTGTTGTTCTAGATCCAAGCTCTGTTCTTCTTCTTTCATCTCACTTTTTCCTCTTCCCCCTTTTCCCTTTCCTAAATTCAGATGCTCCCACAAATTCTGTGTCCAGGCTGCTCATTCCCAGCCTTCCACTGCTGTGCCTCATTATTTGCTTTCATTTCCAGAATCATTCTGTAAAAGGACCTTGCTACTGCTTTCTGGTGCGTAGTAACTGAATGTGTCCCATTCTTTCCCATTCAGCGTGCCTACTGGCAGCCAATTTTCCAGCATCATTCGTCCCCTTAATTCCACTTTTTCCGAGTCCACATTGGAACAAGCTCTCCTCTGCACCTTCAGAGATAGATTGGCCTGCTGAGTGATGTGCCAACAACAATCTTGCACTCAGTGTCAGCAAGCCCAAGGAATAGACCAACAAGGGGAAGTTAAGAGAACATATACCAGTCCTCACTGAGAGGTCAGCGATGGAAAAAATGTGGGCAGCTTCAAGTTCCTGGATGTCATCGTCACAGGGGATCTATCCTGTGCCCAACACAGGAAGGGAAGGAGCCAAATCAGAGGCTATACTTCATCAAGAGTTTGAGGAGCTTTGTTAAGTCATCTAAGACTCTTACAAATTTCTATAGCTGTATGGTGGAGAGCATTCTGACTGGTTGCATCACTGCCTGGTCCGCAGGCTCAGTGCACAAGAGGGTTATGAACTCAGTCTTCTCCATCATGGACCCAATGCTCTCCACCATTGAGGGCATATTTAAAAGGTAATGCCTCAACAAGGCAGCATCTATCATTATGGGCCCTCACTATCTGGGATATGCCCTCTTCAAATTCCTAGCATCAGGGAGGAGGTACTGGAGCTTAAAGACCCACACTCAGTGTCTTAGGAACAACTTCTTCCCTTCCACCATCAGATTTCTGAAAGGTCCATGAATGCTACCTCGCCATTCCACCTTTGTATTGTTCATTAATTTATAACTTACCGTACATTTTTATATTTTGCACTGTATGATTGCTACAAAACACCAAACTTCATGACACATGTCAGTGATAATTAACCTGATCCTAATTTAGAGTCCCAACTGTGTGGCTTCTGGCTCAACGTTGATAATATTTCTGGAGTCAATAGTTTGCCAAATCTGAAGCTCACAAAGACTTTCACGCTATTTCCCCATGTATGCCCTCTCTTCCACTTTGCTCCTTTTACTAGTTTTCTCATTCCCACCTCTGACATCTCAAGTTCAAACGTCTTTAACCATTCACCCAGTTTAGCTCAAGCATTTTCACAGCCATCTAACTCTCACCAGAACAACTGTATTCAAAGATTATGCTGACGAACAAAGATAACTCCTGCAGTCATTTTTCCACCACCTCCTTCACACCAAACACTAGTAAAAGCATAAGGAACTCACAGACTTATTTGACACAATTAATGAGACTCCCGTTCCCTGATCCACTGGCCTTAAAATTCTAATTGCATTCTGGCCAGCCTCCTCTGTACTTGTCCTTATCCAAGTCTTTTTCACCCATTGCACTTATTCCTTCTGAAATACACTGGTTCTCACTCCACCAGCTCTGAAATTCTAAAACCTTCATCTTTGTGTTCCAGATCCAACATGGATCTCATCCACCCTCCCCATAGTCTCCACAACCTCTTCCAGTTTCTCTAACCTTTAAGGTCTGTGCACTCCTGCAAACGTGGTCTCTTAGGTGTTCCCAGGTTTAATCTCAGTTGCCTTGGCTTAAAGTGCTGCCATTCTACAACTCAACTCCTCTATTAATCCACCTCTCTCTCTTCATCTAATGGTACTCCTTAAAATCTAACCCTTTGCCCAAATCTTTAAACATTTCCTCTGATATCTGCTTCAGTTGTTCAGTATGAAATAAGGACATTTTTTTGGTATTGTAAGTAGTTGCGGGTTCTGAGTATGTTAGTGGAAGTGAAACAGTTTTAATGAAGCTCCTTGTGAAAATAAGCCAAGAGTATAAGCTGTCCTGGACTTGATACTGGTGCCTGATGTTGAACAGGGAATATTACAGAGTTATTTTTGTGCTTTCCTGCTGAAACACCTCTGAAGAGTGAACAAGCTTCATTTGTTCTTTATTCTTCCTGGCCTTAAAGTGCCTGATGTTGGCACTGAAAGGCCAAATTAAATTTCAGTTTCAGTTTCCTGGCAGACACACTAAGAGCCATCAGACTGTTGTAATCTGGGAGACTGTTCCTTTCTGATGGATATTATTTGTAGAACTACTTTCTACTATGTGAGGTGCAGATAATGCACTACATTTACACCTCAAAATTGCATTGCAACAGGTGTTCACAAGCTATTAACTTCATTTTCATGAGTGAAGAGATTCCATCACACCCCCCATCAAACTGTTCAACAATTATAGAGAAATACACTGAATATACAGGCCATTTGTCCTGATCAACTCAAGCATTCTGGAGTCTAGAAAGTAAATGGAGAGAACACAATGTACACATTTTGACCACGACTGGAACCTCATAGATTCCTTACCAGCTCACATTACCATATTGCATTAACTACAGAACTCTCCCGGCATGTACAAAATATAACTTGTTTTCATCAAAACTTTCCAACATCATTTACTGAGGAAAGTTACATTAAGTGATAAAATCACATTGTTTTACTTAGTCTTGGTACATGTTTCATCTGCTCAACACCCAACTCTTTTTCGTTGCAAATCTAATTGCAAAGGCAAATATTGAAATATTGCTACTTACTCTTTCAGGGAAGGTTTGCTGCAATACTCTCTTTGCTGCAGTAGACTACTTGGCAACTACTGACAAATTCCTGATACTTATAGAGGTTTTATTTTCTTATCTAGATTGTGACTAGCATGAATATTTACTTTGAGATTTCCTGAAAGTCTGCTGTGATTGCCTGAAGATTTTACACGCTGAAGGATGTTTTGACATCAGAGGGAGCTAAGTAGTTATGGCGCCCAAAGGCCACTCCTTTGCTTGCATCTTCGAAAACAGCTCTATTTCCATCTTTAATATCTCTATTTTTCCCTTTCAGGGTTCTTTTGAAGACCCTGACCTGGAGTTACACAATCGGCTGCTATTCGGCACACCAAAGTCTCGGCATAGATCCGCGAGGAACCGGAGGCGGGCGGATCAAGGGTCGGTGTTGCCGCAGGAGACCCGCGGGTCGTTGGGAGAGTCGGAACATCTGCTGTGTGCCTGAGGACTCGGGATCTTTGCGATCTTCAAGCACAGAGCTTCGAAAAAGCGACATAACGGACTATTAACTTCGTAAGCCAGCGAGTTGTTTGTTATGTCTCCCCGCACGTTGGAAAGTGGAGTCACCTCTTTCTCCCTTATTAGGGAGATAGAAAACCTGTGGTATGTCGAATATCGGGCGAAACGCGAAGTCTTTGGGGTAACTGCAAGTCTGTGTCTTTGCTATTGCTTTGCTCACGCTTGAGTGCTGGTAGCGGGTGTGCTTTATTTTTGCCGGTGGGGGGTTGTTGCTCGCTGCTGCTTATGCGTGGGGTGGGGGAGCTGGGGGGTCTTCGGGGGTCTAACATTTAACTGTCATTCATTCTTGGGGCACTCCTCTGTTTTTGTGGTCGGTTGCGAAGAAAAAGCATTTCAGAATGTATATTGTATACATTTCTCTGACATTAAATGTACCGTTGAACCTTTGAAAATGGTCAAAAGCATACTGAATATCACACAGATGTTGAAATTGTGCAACACTGTTACCAAAAGGATAAGTATTAAAAGGGCAGCATTTCACATCAAGGACTAAGAACTGGTCAGTTGCAATTGCATATGCTGTTACTGTACTGAACATTGATGATATAACTATCATGTAAAGTACAAACCTACACATAAGGGGTTCTGAAGCCTGGAATACACTGGTTGACTACAATAGGTTATTTTAAATGAAATAGTTCTAAAAGGGAATTAAGAATGGAGAGGTCATGCACAACTCTTGAGGGATAACATTGATGGTGAAGAAGTTGACAAGATCCTTGACTTCATATAATTTTGTTCGATAATTTCAATAGGTCATAGAAACCAGGAATCAACATGTGTATTTAAAACATGTCAAGTCAAGTCACTCTTTATTGTCATTTCCACCATAACTGCTGGTACAGTACACAGTAAAAACGAGACAATGTTTTTCAGGACCATGGTGCTACATGAACAATACAAAAACTACACTGAACTATGTTTAAAAAAAACGCAAAACTACACGACACTACAGACCTACCCAGGACTGCATAAAGTGCACAAAACAGTGCAGGCATTACAATAAATGATAAACAAGACAATAGGCACAGTAGAGGGCAGTAGGTTGGTGTCAGTCCAGGCTCTGGGTGTTGAGGAGTCTGATGACTTGGGGGAAGAAACTGTTACTAGTCTGGTCGTGAGAGCCTGAATACTTCAGCGCCTTTTGCCAGATGGTAGGAGGGAGAAGAGTTCATATGAGGGGTGTGTGGGGTCCTTCATAATGAAGTTTGCTTTACAGATGCAGCGTGTGGATGTAAATTTCTGTAATGGCAGAAAGAGAGACCATGATGATCTTCTCAGCTGACCTCACTATCAGCTGCAGGGTCTTGTGATCCGAGATGGTGCAATTTCCGAACCAGGCAGTGATGCAGCTGCTCAGGATGCTCTCAATACAACCTCTGTAGAATGTGGTGAGGATGGGGGGGGGGGGTGGGGTGGGAGATGGACTTTTCTCAGCCTTTGCAGAAAGTAGAGATGCTGCTGGGCTTTCTTTGCTATGGAGCTGGTGTTGAGGGACCAGGTGAGATTCTCCGCAGGGTGAAAACCAAGAAACTTGGTGCCTTTGCTGATAGTATATAAACATCTTACATCAACAGAGGGCCAGGAAACTCCCCATTCACAAACTCAGAATTCCATGAGACAGCTAGCTATGGAGGTCAACACCAGAAGTCAAGCCCTAAAGATCTTTGATGCAGTTCCTCAAGAAATTCGATGACATTGCATATGAAGTTAAGATGAGTGCTGTTATGTATTTGTAGGGTAAATGCACTGGGTGGAAGCATAGGCACAATTCACAACCACTGACATTGAGTTGGGGCTCCTTTAAGAGGCTGGTCTGATGTGATGACATAATGATCTGAAGCTCTTTACTGCGCTTTATGTTCTGTGTTGGGTGGACATTAAAGGAGTTATTATGGTTTTCCTTAAATTTAAAATGCCTCTGCCATTTTATTTATGTCAACCTACACTGGTGACCCCAATGCTCTTGGACAATACCAGGGTTATTGACCATATTGGCCAATGCATCAGTCTGAAACTACTGGAGTTTTGGGAGCAAAATGCCATTCCTTGTTTTGTGCAAGCCCAGGCCCAATTTGCACTGTGAGAAATCTCCACAGATGTCAGCAGATATTAGTAAGTAGTAGTATCGCTCGGTAGTTCTACGGCAGTGAGAATGTTGAGTCTGCCTGAATGTGAAAAATATCACAAGCTGAAAAGTCACCTATCATAGACTTCTGGACTATGAGAACCTGAGTGCGCCAAACAGTTGCTCTTCTTGCCCAGCCTGAGGATGCAAAGCCATCAGAGCTAATAGATCACACACTGTCTCTGCTGGGAATTCACCATCCTTGTTTTATTTTTAAGGAACTCTTTAAGCAGCAAATGCCTGAGAGCAAGTTCGCATAGTTCTCACTAATACACCCATGACGGACTATAGGGAGCTCGCTAAAATGGCTAATAGTCTACACTCAGCCAAGCAGAGGAGCATAAGTCCTCCTCCTTTCCCTGACTTAAGCCTGGTCAGCAGGGCCTCAAACACATGCAGTCCCGCAGCTGTGAAACAGTCAACAGTGAGTCTGGCCTTTACCACACTTGCTTCGGTACGAATGCTAGGAAGTGCCAACCGTCTTGCAGCTTCAACAGTGCCAGCACATTGGGACATCAAAGATCTGTGAACGCCATGGGTTCCAGCTGCCAGGGTCTTCTACTGTTCATTACGCTTGTTGTGTGACACGGGTGCTGCCAGCATCACCTATTGATCAGAAGACAAAGAGCGATGAAACATCACTGGAGGCTGCTAACAACAACAGGATCCAGACAGGTGACACTCTGCTTCAGCAGACAACGTTACACATGGGACTTCATCCTGGCTAAAGCAGCTGGATGCTGGACCTCAGCTTGGTGCAGATTTCCTGTGCCCAAGGACTGTTAGTCGATCTGCTGGCTTGTGGATAGCAAGGACTTTGGGTTGTTACCCTATCCCCCCGTAAGTTCCCCACAACAACTCTGTCAAACACATGCACCACCCCATGTGAGTTCACTTGACTGCTGGTTGAATTCCCAAACCTCACCAAGCCCACATTCACCACTGCAGTCATAAACATGTGGTCGAAAGCCACATTTCCACAACTGGCCTGCCAGTCCATGCCCATGCAAGTAGACTGGACCCAGAAAAGTTGGCAACAACTTTGTCCCTATGGTCCCTACGTCTGATTGTGGTTACCGTCCACGTGGCAATTACTGACACCGTAACAAGGTCACCACCCCTCGATCGTTACCCAGTCCCACACATCCAAGACTTTTTGGCATGTTTAGCCGCAGTCAATTTTTGCTAAAGTAGGTTTAGTTAGGGGCTAACATCAGGTGCCTGTGTGCTTGGAGGACATTCCCAAAAATGGCTATGATAACCCACATGGAAGGACTGTTTGGGGCACTGAATGGAAGTAAGGGACAGGCATAGCATTTCTGTTATTTACAGGGATCTGTGCCAGGAGGGAGGTTAGTTGTGAGGAATGAATGGGGAGGGGAATTATGGAGTGACAGATCCCTGCAGAAAGTGGAGAGTTGGGGCGGGGGGAGGGAGGTAAAGATGTGAAACATGCCGTAGGGTTTCACTGCTATGTAACATGCTGTAAGGTTTTACTGATGATGTAATAGTTTCTCTGTAGCAGCAATGTTTGGGTTATGACTAGAGATAATGGGGTTTGGAATGCTGTTGTTCTTTCTTGTGAGTCTGGAAGAGAGATTTTCACGGTCTTTTGCCGGGGAGAGATGAGGAGAGACAATGCGAATGGAGGGAGTTGGTAGACCACGGAGGGGGTGGACTAGGAGCAAGGGTCTGAAGGGCAGCGACGATCGGAGGAGGTCGATAGTGGACGACCGGCCTTATCAGTGAGCTCCAACATTGCGCAATGGACTGTTTCATGTGAATGGGCCCCTTTTCTTTTTTTTTTCGTTTTCTTTACTAACCATATAGTCAAAGTAAGAATCATAAAGCTTAATCATTTAATCGCATATTGGCTAGTTTGTTATTTTGGGGTAATGATTTGTAACAGTGGACACATTGCGCAGCATCCACCCAAACGAGATTTCTTAAGTTTGGCTGGGGGGCCGGGGGCTATCACCCCCTGTATTAAGCCGCTAGTAGAAACGAGATTTACAGATGTGTTTGTTGGTAGTATTCTGTTGAAAATGGCAGAAGTTGTGGAGAATGTTGTGTTGGATGCTGAGGCTCATGGGGTGGTAGATGAGGACAAGAGGAACTTTATCCTGGGAAGATGGTGTGAGGGTGGATGTCCAGGAAATGAAGGAGATGTGGGTGAGGGCAGCATCAATGGTGGAGGAAGGGAAACACCATTCTTTGAAGAATGAGGACATCTCTGGCGTCCTGGAAAGGAAAGCCACATCTGGGAACCGATGCAGCGGAGATGAAGGAAATGAGAACAGGGAATATTATCTTTACAGGAAACAATTGGAATCAGAAGGTTTATAAAAGATGTTGGTAGACACTTTGTCTTTAGAGATGGAGTCAGAGATATTGAGAAAGGGGAGCGAGGGGTCAGAAATAGATGATATAAATTTAAGGGCAGGGTGGAAGTTGGAAACAAAGTTGATGAAATTGACGAGTTCAGCATGGGTACATGAAGCAGTTATCAATGTAGTGGAGGAAGAGTTGAGGAGCATTACCGGGGAAGACTTAGAACATGGACTGTTCCATGTAGCCAATGAAAAGGCAGGCATAGCTGGTGCATATGGGTGCCCATGGCTATCCCTTGAATTTGGAGAAAGTGGGAGGAGGCAAAGAAAGAATTGTTTGGGATGAGGATCAGTTCTGCCAGATAGAGGAGTGTGGTGGTGAAGGGGAACTGGTTGGGTCTTCTGTTGATATCTAAATGGAGAGCTTTAAGGTCTTCTTGATGTGAGATAGAAGTATATAGTGACTGGACATCCATGGTGAAAATCGGGTGGTCAGGTCCAAGGAATTTAAAGTTGTTAAGGAGACAGAGAGGATGTGAAGTGTCACAGGTGTAGATGGGAAGGCAGTGAACCAAGAGGGATAGAATGGAGTCAAGGTATGTGGACATGAGTTCAGTGGGGGAGGAACAGGAAGAGACAGTGGGCATACCCAGAAAATCAGGCTGTGGATCTTGAGTAGGAGGTAGAAAGGAGCAGTGTAAGGGAACTATGAGCTTAGTGGCAGTAGATGGGAGTTCTCCAGAGTTAATAAGTTTAGTGACAACATTATCTTCCTGTTTCCTGCCTTACTTTCTTGTTGCACAGGGATTAATCTGGAGATTGTAACCATAGGGATTCTGCTTTTTGACTTCTTGCCGAACTCCCTAGGTTCCCTTTGCAGGATGTCATCACCCTTCCTGCCAATATCATTAGTACCGCTATGGACCATGACCGCTGACTGCTCACTTTCCCTTCCCTAATCCATGCAGTCTGAGAGGAGCTGCAGCAGGTCACACTCCCTCAATGTAGTCATCAGGGACATGGGACCTCCCACATTTCTCGAGGATCATACCACTCCACTGACTGCATTCATAGCATAGCAGTTAACACAACACTATTACAGCTCAGGGCATTAAGAGTTTGGAGTTCAATTCCAGCATCCTCTGTAAGAAAGTTTCTACATTCTTCCCATGTGTGTGTGGGTTTCCTCTGGGTGCTCTGGTTTCCTCCCACAGTCCAAAGACTGTGGTAAATTCTCAGCTGTAAATTGTTCTCTAACTAGGATAGGGTTAAATAGGTGTGTTGCTGTGTGGTGCAGCTCGCTGGGCTGGAAGGGCCTGATCAATACTGTATCTCTAAATAACTGAATAAATACAGAGGAACATGGAAGCTACAGGGTGCTAGCTGTCCAGCGGATGAGTCTGTGGAACGTTCTACAGTGGAGTTACCGGGGATGATACTGATAAGGCAATCCACGGGAGAAGAGGTGTTGTAAACCTAAGCTTTTAAAACCCAGAGCTGCTTGAGTCATCTGCTAGAAAGGCCACCTCTCGTCCATCAATATCTAGTCTTCCATCAATGATGTGGGAGAATGGTGCTGAAAATGTCATTAGTTGGTGCTTTTTAATTCAATTTAGAGTTGTTTTACAAGTACTGTTGACAATGTTTGCTTTTGTGTTGCTCTTTACTAGACCAATCTCTGGAAAGAGTGGATTCCCTTGAAGCAATATTGCACAAGCTAGATTTGTATCTGCTGGAGATTACAGTGGAGGGTGGCTTGATCAAACTTTGGATCCTGAGGTGTGTTGACAAGATGGGTAGGTGAGGATGTTGTCTCTTATTAGAGAATCTTGAACCAAGAGGCACTATTTAAAAATGAGAGGGTCACTCAATTAAAACAAAGATTTAAAAGAAAAACAGGCATTTTTTTTCCTCTCGGAGGATCATCAGTCTTTGGAACTATCTTCCTCAAAGGGTTTTAGAACAGAGTCTCTATGGCACAGGTAGATATTCCTTGATAAGGAAGGAGGTGAAGGATTACCACAGACAGTTTTGAGGCTGCCATCAGATCAACCATAACCTCAAGGGCTGAATGGCCTATTCCTGTTCCTTCATAAATCTGTGTGTATTGCATATATAATTCTCTTGAATTATAAAGAGAGGTTTGTCAAGCTAGATCTTTATTCCTTGGAACATAGGAGAACGAGAACCACCCAGAACTAGGAGGCACAGGTTTATGATGAGAGGGGAATGATTTAGAAGAAACCTGAGGTGTAACTTTTTTCACACCAAGGGAGGTAAGTATATGGAATAAGCAGCCACAGGAAGTAGTTGGGGTAGGTATAATAGTGTTATTTAAGAAGCACCTAGAAATGTACATGGAGAGGTGGGACAGACACAGGAAATTGGGATTAGCTGTGATCAGTGTGGACTGGTTGCACCAGAGGCCCTGTATCAGAGCTGTATTGTTCTATGACTCTATATTTGTGCCAAAGAGAAAGTTACGGTGAACAGCAACAGAGAAAGAAATGATGTGAACTACAAACGTGATAATGAAGTCAGAGAAAAAACAAGAGGAAATCTGCAGATGTTGCAAAGACATGACTGAGGGCGCACCCAAGTGCAGGAAACAGGATCCATCCAGGGGGTCAGTGTGGACATGGTGGAGGATTACAAATACCTGGGGATACGAATTGACAATAAACTGGACTGGTCAAAGAACACTGAGGCTGTCTGCAAGAAGGGTCAGAGCCGTCTATTTCCTGAGGAGACTGAGGTCCTTTAACATTTGCCGGACGATGCTGAGGATGTTCTACGAGTCTGTGGTGGTCAGTGCTATCATGTTTGCTGTTGTGTGCTGGGGCAGCAGGCTGAGGGTAGCAGATACCAACAGAATCAACAAATTCATTCGTAAGGCCAGTGATGTTGTGGGGATGGAACTGGACTCTCTGATGGTGGTGTCTGAAAAGAGGATGGTGTCTAAGTTGCATGCCATCTTGGTCAATGTCTCCCATCCACTACATAATGTACTGGGTGGGCACAGGAGTACATTCAGCCAGAGACTCATTCCTCCAAGATGCAACACAGAGCGTCATAGGAAGTCATTCCTGCCTGTGGCCATCAAACTTTACAACTCCTCTCTTGGAGGGTCAGACACCCCAAGCCAATTGGCTGGTCCTGGACTTATTTCATAATTTACTGGCATAACTTACATATTACTATTTAACTATTTATGGTGTTATTACTATTTATTATTTATGGTGCAACTGTAACAAAAACCAATTTCCCCCAGGATCAATAAAGAATGACTATGACTATGACTATGACTAGGACACAGGCATGGAGACAGTGTCGCGAGGCACTAGCACAGTCGCGAACGTGGAGCAGATACCCCGGAGAGTCTTGACTCGGAGACAAGGTTCACATGGAATATCCAGGGAATGGTGCAGAGCTAGGAACTAACAGTCCTAAGGGATCAGGAAGTGAGATTTACACACACTAGAATTGATCGATGAACTGGCAGCTCATTGCTATGAAGCCAGGATTCTTATCCTGCATTCCCTGATGGAAACCAGATGTGCTGTAATTAATGGAACTGGGAACAATTGGAAATCAGCCAAGGGGAATAAGGCCCAATCAAGGGGATAATAGCAAGATGGGGAATTGCCAGATGGGACCATGACAGTACCCCCAGTCCCTGCTCAATGGGAGCCTCCAGGCTTGTCCGGGTGGTTCCGATGGAAGTCCTGGATGAGGGAAGGGTCCAGGATGAAGGAGCGGGGAACCCAGGAACGCTCCTCTGGGCTGTACCCTTCCCAGTTGACCAGGTATTGGAGGCCCCTGCCCCGACGGTGCACATCCGGACAGTGTATGCCGGATGGTTGTCGATGATCCGGGCGGGTGGAGGGGTTTCGCTCGGAGGACACAGGGGACTGACGGAAACTTGTTTTAATTGGGAAATATGAAAAATAGGGTGGATGTGCATAGACTTAGGTAGCTTAAGTCCTACTGCTGTGAGGTTGATGATACTTTCGACTTCGAAAGGTCCCAGGAAGTGAGGGGCGAGTTTCTTAGTGTGACGGAGTCCTGAATTACCCCTATGAACTGCGCTTTTGAAAAGCGAGAGAGAGACAGAGAGAGAGAGAGATATTTAACACTGGCGTCTTGTTTTTAAGAGAGAGAGAAAGAAAGAAAGAGGGAGAGAGAGAGAGACGAAAACTGCTTTGGGATGGTGTTATGAACCCTAAGGTTCATGTTTCCTGTGGACTGTCACATTAAGGCACGATGAAGAACTGGGAGTAACTTTTGGATTTCTGCTGAGTTTGGGGAGAGAGGGCACCGAGCAGCTTGTAAGTCGCTATGGTGACCGAGGGCAGCATTATTTGATGGACAATCGATGTTATAGTTTCTCTGGAGCGTGTGTATACTTTCCAAGGACATGGCCTGCTTGTACATTCTTACACAGACAAAGGAAGGAGGAGTTATTTGAGAGACAGTTGGTACTCAGTACGGTGAGATAAATAGGAGGTCAGATGATAGACCTGCAACTCATGTTTCTGGACACTGAATGAGCTTTGTTGTGCCCACAGGAAAAGTGGGTTTTTGGAGGATCAATCAGGCGGATCGACCAGTGGTTCTTGCAGTGAGAAAAGCGATTGACCGGTGGGGAGTTGTCCATGTGTCCACCCTTGCCTGGGTTGATGATTCCACCACAGAAGAACGGTCCCCTTTGTTGAAGTCACAGTCGGTGACTTTTAAAGGATTGCAGAGGACAACAAGAAGATCGGCGTCAGCTCACCTGAAGACTCAAATCTCTCCCTCTCTCTCTCTCTCTCCATCACTACTCAACTTAATACCACGAACTGAACTGAACTTTACTCATCACCATAAGACTGTATCTATTTACCCCTAGACTTGAAGAAGGTTAGTTTTCCTATATATTCCACACTTACTTATATATAATCATTGCTAACCTGTTTGATTTATCTGCATTTATATTACTGTATTGCGTAGTTACTAATAAATATCATTGGTTAATAGCAATAACCGGACTCCAAAATGTTTTCCATTTCTGCTGGTTCTTTAACCTGTCACGTGGTACGTGACACTTAGGGTCGTTCTTGAGTGGAATGTCTTTGGACGATAGCCACACCTTCTGCCCAGGTCGATACTCAGGCGCCGGAGTCCGATGGCGATTGGCAATCCTCCGGTTGCGATCGGCTGATCAGAGCAGGGCCATGCGTGTGTCCTCCCAAACCTTGCGACACCGATCGATATGGGCCTGCACAGACAGCAGCGCAATCTCCTCTTCTTGAGCGGGAAACAGCGGGGATTGGTACCCAAGGGAGCATTCAAAGGGAGATCTTCTGGTGGCCATACTAACCAGAGAGTTGTGGGTGTACTCTACACACGCTAGGTGGTCACTCCAGGTAGACGGGTTGTTGGTTGTTATGCAGCGTAATGCTGCCTCCAAATCCTGTTTGACCCATTCCTTTTGCCCGTTCGTCTGTGGGTGGAAGCCAGATGACAGGCTGACCGAGGCCCCGAAGGCTTGACAGAAAGCCTTCCACTCCTGCGAGATCAATTGGCGACCTCGATCGGAGATGATGTCCACGGGGATTCCGTGGAGGCGGAAGATATGGCGGACGAGAAGATCTGCGGTCTCCTGAGCAGAAGGGAGTTTAGGGAGGGCTACAAAGTGCACCGTCTTAGAGAACCGGTTTACCACAGTGAGTACGATGGTGTTTCCGTGTGAAAGGGGTAGACATTTGACAAAGTCTAGGGCAATGTGCGACCAAGGATGACTAGGAACAGGTAGGGGATGAAGTAATCCCGCAGCACCGATGGGAGGCTTTTCTACGGGCACTGACGGAACATGCAGAGATATAGGAACTGGTGTCCGCCTTCATGGAAGGCCACCAAAAGTGTCTTTTCAGGAGAGCCAGGGCCCGATGACTCCTGGGGTGGCAGGCAAACCGAGATGTGTGCCCTCACTGAAGAACCTGAGATCTGACGGAATCAGGAACAAAAGGACGATCGGCGGGTCCATTGCCGGGGTCAGGGTCATCCCGCTGGGCTTCCTTTACTATGTCTCAATCTCCCAAGTGAGGGTGGCCACCACACAGGATGGTGGGAGGATAGTCTCTGGGCTGGAAGTGTCCTCCTTGGAGTTGTATTGGCGGGAGACCGCGTCAGGTTTCCTGTTCTTGGACCCCCGACGGTAAGTGAGAGAAAACCTGAATAGTCTACAAAATAATGCCCAACGGGCCTGGCGGGAGTTGAAACGTTTGGCAGTCTGAATATATCTCAGGTTCTTATGATCAGTCCAAACCATGAACGGGTGTTCTGCCCCCTCCAGCCAGTGCCTCCAATCCTCCAATGCTAGTTTGACCGCCAGTAGTTCCCGATTCCCCACGTCGTAATTCCGCTCAGCGGGGGCAGCCGGCGAGAAAAGAAAGGTGCAGGAATGAAGCTTCTCGTCCGGACTTGCTCGTTGGGACAGGTCTGCTCCCACCCCGGAGTCAGAGGCATCAACCTCAACAATGAATTGGCGGGAGGTTCCGTTTGGACCAGGCTGGGAGCAGTCATGAACGCCTCTTACGTTTGTTACGTACCCCGTAACTGGGTTGTCAAACCAGCAGAAATGGACCACTTAGTTGGAGTCTGGATTACTGGAACTAAGAAAGTTTTATTAAAGAAATAAGTAACACAGTACTCTAATAGTAAGGATATAAATGCCACAGGTTAGCGATGAATAAACACACATGTACACAGAACTAGGATAATAGGATCAATCAAGTTCTATCGCAGTTTAGGGGTAAAATGATCAGTCTCAAGTGACACAGAGTTCAGTTCAGTTTCAGTTCGCAGTAATCGCCGTCGTGCCATTGGAGAGAGAGAGAGCAAATGCTGATATTCAAATCGGATTCAACAGACCTTTGATATTCCTCGCAGTTAGTTTTCGGCACGAGCCCTTTTTAATGTCTTCTGAGGTCACCGACTGTGACCCCTCCGTTCCGGATACAATCGTTCTTCTGCGGTGAACCCGGCACCCAGGCAAGTGTGGACACACGCACCACGTTCCCGCCGACCGTACCTTCTCACCCTGTGCGTCTATGGTTGGGCCCGCGACCAGACCTCCAAAACTCTCACCAACTTGTGGGGGCACACCGCTTTTCCAGGGTCTCGTTATCTCGTGGTGTCGTGTGTGTCTCTTGTCTTAGTGAACCTGCTCCTTTTATCCCCCTGCTTGGGGTATCGCCTGTCCATCAAACTTCAAACAGTTCAGGTTCAAAGCAACCGGTCTCTGACAACACTCGGAACTGTGTCTTCTTTTCGTTAATCCCTCTCGTCTCTCTCTTATTAGCATTTTGAATGTTTCTCCCATTTGTCTCTCGCTTATCTCTTTTATCGGCATCTTCTGATAACTTGGTCACACGTTCAGTGGATGCCAACTCAGCCTCGGAGTCCCAACAAAAAGGTGTTTCAGGCGAGGTAAATCGGGTAAGGAGCGCCGCCACCCGACTGTAATCCCTGATAAATCGGCGATAAAAGTTTGCAAACCCCAGAAACCGCTGAAGTTGCTTGTGGGTCTGGGCCATTCTTCCACCGCCCAGATCTTCTCGGGATCTGCCCTCACCTGCCCAGGAAGCTGACGGAAGGGACGTGGAACTCACATTTCTCCACCTTCATAAATAACGTGTTCTCCCAGTCTCTGTAGGACTAGACGGATATGGTGAATGTGTTTCTGGAGGCTGCTAGAAAATATTAAGATGTCATCTAGGTAGATGAACAAAAAAGCAGTTTATAAAGTCCCTCAGCATGTTATTGAATAGGGCTTGAAAAACGGCGAGGGCATTGGTGAGGCCAAACGGCATGACCAAGTATTCGAAGTGGCCTAATGGTGTATTAAATGCTGTCTTCCACTCGTCTCCCTCCCTCATCCTGACTAAATGGTAGGCGAATCGAAGATCTAACTTCGAGAAGATGGTGGCTCCGTGAAGTGGTTCAAACGCCGAGTTAATGAGGGGCAGTGGATACTTGTTTTTAACGGTGATATTGTTAAGGCCTCGGTAATCGATACAGGGATGAAGCAACCCATCCTTCTTCTCTACAAAGAAGAAACCTGCGCCCACTAGGAAGGATGAGGGTCGAATAATGCCCGCCACGAGGGACTCACTAATGTATTTCTCCATGGCCTCTCTCTCAGGTCAGGACAAGTTATATAGGCGACTGGTGGGTAACGAGGCCCCGGGGAGAAGGTCGATACCACAATCATACGGGCTGTGTGAAGGCAGGGAAAGGGCCCGTTGTTTGCTGAATACCTTTCCCAGGTCGTGGTATTCTGTGGGAACTCTATATAGGTCAAGGGTTTCCAAGACAGGAGAGATCGCGGTAGCCTCCCTACGGGATAGAGCCGACTGCAGACAGGTGGCTTGGCAAAACGGGCTTCAGCTGGCTATCCTCCCAGTAGACCAGTCAATGTGGGTATCGTGGTGGTCCAACCAGGAGTATCCCAGAACTATAGGAGCTTGAGGAGAATGGATTAAATTAAATCCTACCTTCTCTCGATGGTTTTCGGACAGTATCAAGGTCAGGAGTGGCGTACAGTGGGTGACCCGAGCCAGATGACTTATGTCCTGCACCTGGGCTGTCATGGTTCAGTCCGTGAAGTCCGCATTCCAGTTCACAGTCCAGTCCATCAATCCGTATTCTAGATTTTTCCTTGTCCTGTTGTGTGCCTTAATTGAGGCACATGATTCTGACTTTGGGCCAGCTACATAAATAGCTCCTGGGTTCAGCTTCATTGGCTGGACTGTTCCCTTCTGAAGCCTTGCCCGCGTCCTCGTCTATTGCTGTCAAGTTCTACCACCAGAGCGAGACCGGAGCCTTGCTGTGTCTAGATAAGGAACTGTCTTTCATTGTTTAGAACTCTGTGTCCATGCCTTCGCTAGGTAGGTCCGGCCGTATGCTGCTACCTTGTGTTGTGAACTGTCTCACTGTGTTCTTTGTATGAGACCCGGCCCTACGTCCTGGTCCCAAGAAGGGGTCCTGGCTCTGTGTTCCATGTTCCTGTCTCCCAACACCTAGGCTCTGTGTTCTGCGTTCTGCGTTCCTGTCACCCAAGACCTAGGCTCTGTGTTCTACGTTCCTACCTCCCAAGACCAAGTCAAGGCTTTGTGTTCTCATCCTGTCCATGTGCCTTGCCCAGCCCAGGAGTACCTCACTCAGCCCGGTGCTGGGGTTCCCTCATCCTGTCCTGTTGCCACTCCTCGTCCTGTAGCCACGTCTTGTCCTCGCCTGGATCCGGGGTCTGAGCCAGAGTCAAGACCCAGGTTCTGAATCCCTGTCCAGTCTCTGGCTCGGAGTCGTTGTCCAAGTTCTACGTTTTAGTCCTAGCCTAGGCCTTGTATCCTAGCCTCGTCCAGGGCCTGTGACTTGTCCAGCATCATTTCTTCCCCACTTCCCTTTGCTTGTTTGACACATCTAGCCCTGTTCCTAGTACTTCAGTGTCTGTGTCTTGCATTTGGGTCCGCCTCCCAGCGCCCCCCCCCCCCATGACACAGGCCTCCAGAGGGGTATTTAACAGTTCGAGGAATTCCGGCCCGGGAGGCGATGTCCTCGTCCAACAGATTTCCCTCGGCACCAGAGTCCACCCAGGCGGTTAGGGACAGGGACTGTTGATGATGGTTCACGGTAGCGAGGATCTGCATCCGGGTTTGGGGAACTGAAGTGAGTGCCATCTGGCTCACTGGAGCGGTCAGAGCGGGAGCTATATTAGGAGCGGGTGGGGAAGAGAGGCTGGTTGAAGATGGCAATGTTGGCTTTGGGATGACCCGAGGAGCGGGGCGACCGGTCTTTTCTCTCAGACGCTCTCGAAGTCGATTATCTAGCCTAGTGGCTAGAGAGACCAAAGAGTCCAGACTGTCCGCATCATCCCTCGCTGCCAATTCATCTTTTATCTTGTCTGAGAGACCCTGTCAAAACACTTCCCGTAGTGCCTCGTCATTCCATCCAGAGTGGGCTGCTAATGTTAGGAGCTCTATGGAGTATTCTGCTACGCTTCACGAACCCCTGACAGAGAACTAGCAGGCGCTTAGTGGAGTCCTTACCGCGAATGGGCTCTTTGGTTTTTGAGCATTGTAGTAAGAAGGCCCAGCACTTCCCGAGGTTCCCAGCGTAGGGTTTGGGTTCAGGTACGTATGGCTCTCGAGGGGATTGTGTTGTCGACCTAAGGGGCATAGCCATCCCAGGCCGTGCAGTTTGGTGAGACTGGGTTCTTGGAAGGGACAGAGAAAGGGGAGCGAAAACCCGGTCAACCTGCTCACCGATTTTCTTTACGTCCATGGACAGGGCACGAAGATTTTCCGCGACTCCTCTGAGCAGTTGATCATGTAAGCCCAGTAGGGACCCCTGGCTGACGAGGGCCTGTCGCACGGGGTCCATGTCCGCTGGGTTCATACTTGGCCAGTTCGTTCTGTGGCAAGGATGTGACTGAGGACGAACCCAAGTGCAGGACACAGGCACGGAGACAGGGTCGAGAGGCGCTAGCACAGTCGCGAACATGGAGCAGATACCCCAGAGAGTCTTGACTCGGAGACAAGGTTGACATAGAACATCCGGGGAATGGTGCGGAGCTAGGAACGAACAGTCCTAAGGGATCAGGAAACGAGCTTTACACACACACACGAGGAAATCTGCAGATGCTGGAAATTCAAGCAACACACACAAAAAATGCTGGTGAACGCAGCAGGCCAGACAGCATCTATAGGAAGAGGTACAGTCGACGTTTCGGGCCGAGACCCTTCCTCAGGACTAACTGAAAGAAGAGATAGTAAGAGATTTGAAAGTGGGAGGGGGAGGGGGAGATCCAAAATGATAGGAGAAGACAGGAGGTGGAGGGAAGGATCTAAGAGCTGGAAAGTTGATTGGCAAAAGGGATACAAGGCTGGAGAAAGGAGAGGATCATGGGGCGGGAGGCCTAGGGAGAAGGAAAGGGGGAGGGGAGCCCAGGGAATGGGCAAGGAGGCGTAGTGAGAGGAACAGAGGGAGAAAAAGGAGAGAAAAGAAAAAAGGGAAAAAAATAATAATAATAAATAACGGATGGGGTATGATGGGGAGGTGGGGCATTAACGGAAGTTAGAGAAGTCAATGTTCATGCCATCAGGTTGGAGGCCACCCAGACGGAATATAAGGTGTTGTTCCTCCAACCTGAGTGTGGCGTCATCTTGACAGTAGAGGAGGCCGTGGATAGACATATCAGAATGGGAATGGGAATAGGGTTCCCCTTGTCCTCACCTACCACCCCACCAGCCTCCGGGTCCAACATATAATTCTCTGTAACTTCCGCCACCTCCAACGGGATCCCACCACTAAGCACATCTTTCCCACCCCCCCCCCGGCTTTCCGCAGGGATCGCTCCCTACGCGACTCCCTTGTCCATTCGTCTCCCCCATCCCTTCCCACCAATCTCCCTCCCAGCACTTATCCCTGAAAGCGGAACAAGTGCTACACATACCCTGACACTTCCTCCCTCACCACCCTTCAGGGCCCCAGACAGTCCTTCCAGATGAGGCGACACTTCACCTGTGAGTCGGCTGGGGTGATATACTGCGTCCGGTGCTCCCGATGTGGCCTTCTATATATTGGCGAGACCCGATGCTGGCTGGGAGACCGTTTCGCTGAACACCTACGCTCTGTCCGCCAGAGAAAGCAGGATCTCCCAGTGGCCACACATTTTAATTCCACGTCCCATTCCCATTCTGATATGAATATCCACAGCCTCCTCTACTGTAAAGATGAATCCACACTCAGGTTGGAGGAACAACACCTTATATTCCATCTGGGTAGCCTCCAACCTGATGGCATGAACATTGACTTCTCTAACTTCCATTAATGCCCCACCTCCCCCTTGTACCCCATCCCTTCTTTATTTTTTTCCCTTTTTTTTCTTTTCTCTCTTTTTCTCCCTCTCACTATAACTCCTTGCCCATCCCCTGGGCTCCCCCTCCCCCTTTCTTTCTCCCTAGGCCTCCTGTCCCATGATCCTTTCCCTTCTCCAGCCTTGTATCCCTTTTGCAATCAACTTTCCAGCTCTTGGCTCCATCCCTCCCCCTCCTGTCTTCTCCTATCATTTTAGATCTCCTCCTCCCCCTCCCACTTTCAAATCTCTTACTAGTTCTTCTCTCAGTTAGTCCCGACGAAGGGTCTCAGCCCGAAACGTCAACTGTACCTCTTTCTATAGATGCTGCCTGGCCTGCTGCGTTCACCAGCATTTTTTGTGTGTGAGGTTTACACATACTAGAATTGACCAAGGAACTAGTAGCTCATTGCTGTGACGCCAGGGTTTTTATCCTGCATTCCGTGATGGAAACCAGTTGTGCTGTAATTAATGGAACTGGGAACAATTGGAAATCAGCCAAGGGGATTAAGGCCCAATCAAGGGGATAATAGCAAGATGGGGAATTGCCAGATGGGACCATGACAGCAGATGCTGAATAACCAAGCAACACATACAAAATGCTGAGGGAACTCAGTAGGTCAGGCAGCATCTATGGAAAAAAGGGTTTCAGCCCGAAATGTCAACTGTATTTTTTTCAGAGATGCTACCTGGCCTGCTGAGTTCCTCCAACATTTTCTGTGTGTTGCTATGAAGTCAGAGAAATTGTTCATGGAGAGAAAGGGCTTGTCTATGTTGCCTTCTTCTACCTTTCTCTTCCTTCTCCTTCTCTGCCTCTAAATATCACTGCTTGTTGCAGGCACAGCAGCGGTTAGTAAGGCAGCACAGGGAGGAACATTGTATCATTTTTTAATGTGTGTATTTCTAAATGACAATAAACGAGGACTGAGTGTCCTCATAATCTAATGTGGTGACATCTGTTCCGCTAACCACTGCTCTGCTTCTCCAGAGCTGTCCAGGACTGGAATCATCACTCCAGTACACAAATGGCTTTCTCCATCATTGGCAACATGATGACCTTCAGCACAGTAGCGAGCTGCTAAAGCCACTGCCCCACAGCCACAGAGACCCAAGTTCAATCCTGATTATGGGTACTGTCTCTGTGGAGTTTGTTTGTTCACCCTGTGACCAACACATGCAAAATGCTGGAGGAACTCAACAAGCCAGGCAACATCTATGGAGGGAAATGGTTAAAGCTTTGGGCTGAGATCCTTGTGTTACTCAAGATTAGCAGTATCTGCAGAATCACTGTGAACACGTGAATTTCCTCCAGCAACAGGTGAACTCTCTGTCACAACGGGGGTGCTGATGGCGGACCCAAAGGCAAGACACAGACACTGAAGTACAAGGAACAGGACTAGGCCTAGAGTTAAGCAAGAGAAGTGGGGAAGAAAGGACACTGGACATGACAAAGGCCCTGGACGATACAAGGATACAGGGCCTGGGCTAGGACTTGACTAGGATAGTGGAACCAGAACATGGAACTTGGAACTAGGAGCCTGGGCTTGGACTCCAAGCCAGAGACTGGACAAGGACCGGAAACCTGGGTCTTGACCGGGCTCGGAACCCGGATCTAGGCGAAGACATGACAAGGCTTGGGTTCTTCGAGGCTAGAGTACTTCGAGGCTTGGGTATGGACTCTGAGCCAGAGACTGGGCAAGGACCCAGAACCTGGGTCTTGGCTCGGGCTCGGACCCCAGAACTAAGCAAGGACTTGAAATGGTCTTGGGAGAGCAGGAACATGGAACACAGAGCCTCGGTCTTGGGCACGGGAACAGGGACCCATGGACTTGAGAGACAGGACCATGGAGCACCAAGCCGGGACCCCTCCTTGGGTACAGTACGTAGGGCCAGGACTCATTACACAGAACGCAGAATATGATGAGGCGGTTCCCAACACAAGGTAGCGTCAGATGGCTGGACCCACCTAGCGAAAGCGTGGATACAGACGGTTCCCAACACTAGGTAGGGGCAAACAGCTGGACCTACCTAGCGAAGGCGTGGATACAAAGACAGTTCAAAGGAACAATAGACAGTTCCTTATCTTGCTCCGGTGATTGAACTAGACAGTGGTGCAGGCGAGGTTTACAGAGAGGCAAGGCTTGAGGTGAGGCTTCAGACGCGGCAAGGCAAGGCAAGGCTTCAGGCAAGGAAACAGAAGGCAGGGGAAGGGAAGGGATACAGATAGGGAGTATGGACAGGAACAATCCAGCAGCCAGAGGCGGCTGCTTCTTCTTCTTTTATTTCTGGCAGTTTAGACGCATCTAGGCATATTACTGCCCTCCGCAGGATGTATAATTAATTATAATCCACTTGCAAATTCTCATTAAATGCTCATTATGTGCTCATCAAATAGCAATGCAGCAGATTGTTTCCTTCTCAAATTTTGTCATGTGGTTTCCTGATAATTGCAATGCCTCAAATTATATTAATTTCATTTGAATCATTTGTAAAACTAAAAGCTTCTTGCTTGAGAATATTCATTATCGCATGCTTAACATTTAAAATTGTTGTTTTCCAAATCAATCTGCTATTTCCAAGTTTTCCTTTTGTTGAATCAAAGCCTGTAGTTGTTGATTGAGATCCTGCATCTTCTTCCTCAGTTGTTTCCATGTTTTCATTTTATAATCCGAATGTAGATGATTCACTTTGCAACAAATTCCTTTTCCCTTTTGTAAGTTTTGGATAAGTCCCTCCATTTTTCATCTGTTTTCCATGTCACTGAATTTTTGACAACAAGCATCTTTTTCAGAAACCGTCTCCTTTAAATGCAGTACCGTTTCATCCAATCTCTTTCCAACACACAGTTGTTCTTATCGAATACTTTTATTTGTTGATGGAGTTCTGCACATTTACCCTGGGATTCAATCATGTTTCTTGTAACATAAAATCTGAGGTTTTTTCCTTAAATTCTGGTACGTATTTTGTAAACTCTTGATCATTTGCGATAAGGCTCCTTGCATTCCCTTGTAATATATACAGCCATTAATTTCCCAACTCTCCCAACTGTTTGATCCTCTATTCACCGGTTTATTAATCCCTGAATTTGTTTGCTTGGTAGCCTTCTCTTTTCCAGCAAATGCTTTCACTGCCTCTACATAACTGATCCCTTGAGTTACTTTTACATATTGTATCTCAGCTTCTTTCTTGCTAATAATGCACTCTTGATAAGCTGTGCTGTGTTCCTCACCACAATTACAGCATTTCAGCCTAGCTCCTGCCTCACATTTCCCATATTCATGTTCTCCAGCTTCCACATCTTTGTTTCCCTCTGCACACTGCCACAATATGCCCAAATTTCTGATATTTAAAACATTTTAAAGGCAGTGGTGTATATATTCTGACCTCATGACACATATACCCTAAATAAACTTTAGTCGGCAATCTGTCTTCATCAAAGTTGATCATAACCGATAAACTATCACACTTTTTCAAACGTTTGGCCTCAATAATTTTTGATCCTTTTATGTCCTGTTTGATCTCATCCATAGTAACTTCTGTTGGTATCCCCGAAATAACTCCTCTAGTCCACTTTCTATTGTTGGGTATTGAGTATTGTACTTTTTTGCTGTCTATTTTACTTAATCTTATCACTTTGCCTAGTTGAGCATCATCCCAACAAATCACTAATAGCGATCCATTTCATAAAATCTTTGCTCTTTTGACTTCACCTATAAGTTTGTTGATTATCTTCATTAAATGAATCAGGTTCCATTCACTAAAAGACGCTCCATCTTCACTCAGTGTTATAATTGCTTTAATCTCATCTTCTTTGTTGTTTTGCTATCCTATTTTGTTTGTCCCCTGACTCCTTAGAGTTTGACATCTCATACCTCTGTTTCCTTTCCTCACTCTCTTCACTCCATTCTTCCATCTCAAACTCACTTTCACTATCTATCAACCTGTTCATCCTACAGGGTATTTTCATCATCAACTCAGCAGTTGCAACCTCCATGCTCTTGTCCAGCTCCACAGTTCCAACAGCAGCATTAACTGTCTTGTAGCTCAGTCCCCAGCAGGGACCATAGTCTCTAGCACATTTTATTTCAACACAATCTGACTTCAGCCAACTCAATAGCAATCAACCCTTACCCAACTACAGCCAACCAGTCCCAGCCAGAGGCTGAATCCTCAAGCTATTTATGAAGCCAGCCCAAACGAGAATCAGCTGCCTCAACAGAAACTGGGGAAAACCGGAAAACCTGGAATAAGGTATATGGACCGGACCGTGGACCGGTATGTGGATTTCACGGACCGGACCATGACACTCTCGTCACTGAAATGTAGATATCATGCATGTTCTTTGTTGAGGTTCAGGTGGAAGAGTTGATCTCTCAGTGAATCTAGACTCCTGCTGACAGCTTTTCTCCCTCCTATCCATTTTCTTCTTCCAGCAAATTGTGTTGATCTTTGTGTCTTCTCTCTCTCAGTGTAAGCGTCTACTGGTTGTAGAGCACTGTGGTTGGTCCCAGTCCGAGGGTTGTGGAGTTTGGAGGAAATCGAATGGTGGATTGAGGATATTGCGTGAGCTCTAACGTTGTGCACGAACTGTACAATCGCTATTCTTGGCGCCTTTTTATTTTATATTTTTGTTTCTCTACTCACCCCATAGTCACAGTAAAATTTATAAAGTTTAATTGTTTAAATGTACATTGTGTGCTGCCTGATATTTTACGTTGTGGGTTGTACCGGAGTACATTACACATCATCTACGCAAACGTGAGACACAGTTTGGCGGACCTAGACAAACATGGGTTGATAACGCTGAGTGTTACATTTGTGGGCGCTCGTCTGATGATTGAATGCTGTGGATGCTGTGTGGCCACTCGGCTTAAAGTACAGTTGTGATGGCGAGAGCTGTGTTTCGGCGATGGTGTACGGCTGCGAGGGTGGTTGTTGAGCGTGTTGTGGGGGGTGGAGACTAGTGTATCGGATGAAGTGTCACTTCGAGGTTTGAGTGGGGTTAAAGCTGTTGGCAAAATGGAGATTGTATCGCACAACTTTGATTTTGAGTCGGGTACAGACATAGTGCTAGTGCACCAGTGAGGACATGAGAGGGGCAGAGCTGCCGGAGGAGATTGGCGCCCCGGGGAGGCGGGCCCATGGCGCCTGAAATTTGTCAGGGGGGAGGGGCCAGAGCTCAGCGAGCTGAGTCGCTAGCGGATGAGGGCGGGGATCTTAGGGAACGAATTCTCTGGGTACTGAGGGATGAAAGGAAGGAGTGGTCAGATTTGGAAAATTTGGTTAGTTCCCGTCCCCCAGCGAAAGGCGAGAGTTCCGAGTTGGTATCTGCAATCACCACCCTGGCGAGAAAGGCAGAGGGGCCCTGCCAGAAGATAAGAATTTTCTCTGGGATAACACCCACCCCCAATGGCGAAGAGGATTATGAGACATGGGTAGAGCAGACGTTGCAGTTGCTAAGTGAGTGGCAGTGTCAGATGAGGAAAAGCAACAGAGATTGGTTGAAAGTTTGCGGGGAGTGGCGGCTGGGGTAGTGCAAGGTGTGAAGATTAACCAGCCCTTAGCCACTCTGGATGCCTATCTGGAGGCCTTGGAAAGTGCCTTTGGGTTGACCGGGAGCTCCTCGGGGAGTTTCAAAACACACGTCAGGAGCAGGGTGAGAAGCTCTCCGTGTACCTCTTTCGGCTAGAGAGACGGTTTAATAGGCTGAGGCGCGGGGGGTCATTCGGGCTGAACAGATGGATCAGGTAACAAGAGGTGCCCAGGCTGAGGACAAGATTGCTTGGAGTCTCCGGCAGTCCTATAAAACGTGCCCTCATCCGATGTTCGTTCAGTTGATCAGAGATGTGAGGGGGGATGAAAATGCGTTGAGGCCGCGGGAGGACTCTGTCAGTGGGGTGAAATCCTCAGGTGTAGCCCCTGGTGGGGAAGTGATAGGAGCCGGCTGCACCCGGAAATCGATAAAGGAGGTGGTGGCCGAGCTGAGAACTGAAGGGTCGGTAGGCAGGGCTCCCCCCCCCAGGGGACGGACAGTGCAGAGGGCTGCGAGTGGCGGGGGGTTCGCAAGAAGAGTGGTGGCCGGTAGCGTGTGCTATAACCGTGGGGAAAAGGGCCACTTCCGGTGGGAATGTGAGCGGCAGGGAGCCCCTCGGAGGGCGAGTCCCTGGGCATCCAAGCAGGGAGAGGTGTCGGGAAACTTAGAGGAGACCCAGTGAGGGAACAGCCTGGTGTCTCTGGGGGAACACGTTCCCAGCGATGTACCAAGGAACCCCTGAAAGCGAAAGACCCGACTCCGGAAGGATTAGTGGGACCCCACTCCAGCGTGTTGCTAGAGATAGAGGGAATCTATGCTAAAGCCATACTCGACACTGGGTCGCAGGTCGCGTTACTTTACTGTTCGTTTTAGAACCGGTATTTAAAGCATTTGCCCCTGACCCCATTCAGTGCGCTGGAGATTTAGGGCATCAGTGCTGGTGATTATCCATATGACGGGTATTTGTCAGTGAGACTGCAGTTTTCAGAAGCCGAGGTGGGAGTGTCTGAAGTTCTAGAGACGTTCGTGCTGGTTTGTCCAGACCCGGTTGAGATGGGGGCGGGGGGTGGTGGTGCTTCAATTCTGGTGGGGACCAACACCCCTGTGGTGTGGAGGCTCATGGGGGGCCTGCCAGGAGAGGGCAGGTGAGAACTATTTGGGGACCCAGGTTGTGCACCCAGTGCTTCGAGCTGTTTTTGAAGCAGTGCGGAGCCACCCTAGGCCGGATACAGAACGAAAGCCAGGGACTGTGTGGTGCACCCAGTCGAAGGCTCAGGTAAGAAGGCCCGAGGAAGTAACGAGAGTGATGGGGACCCCCAGATTTCCTGGCGTGCTTGATGCCCCGGAAGACCGCGATGGGGAGTCGCGATTTCCGGCTGGGGTGCTGGTGAGGCCCGAAGTGCAGAGGCCCTTGGTGGTAGAGGCGAGCAGGATGGCGGTAGCTGTCCGGAACACTATGAAGAGAGGAATCACCCTTAAGAGAGGGATGCCACTAGCGCATTTGTTCCCGGTGACGGTAATGTCTAGCGCCCCCGTGAGGCCCGCTGGGGGGCGGGAACTATTGGCCAACAGAGGCAAGTTGACTGCTGAGGCCTTTAACTTTGTGGACTCCCCTGTGCCACCAGGTTGGAAGCAAAGGCTGGTGGAGAAGATGTTGAAGCTGGAAGATGTTTTTTCCCTTGACGAGTTTGATGTGGGTTGTTCCAAGAGCACTCGCTACACCATCCAGGTTTAGTGAGAGGTTGCAGCGACTGGCCCCTGCAGATGTGGAAGATGTGTGGCAGCACTTGCATAAGCTGAAGGAAGCTGGGATCATCTCTGAATCCCGAAGCCCTCATGTGTCTCCAATGGTAGTGGCCCAGAAGAAGAATGGAAAGATACGCAGGTGTGTGGACTACAGGACTCTGAACAGGCGCACCGTTCCTGACCAGTATATGGTCCCAAGGGTCGAAGGCGTGCTGGCCTGCCTGAGTGGTGTGAAGTGATTCAGTGTGCTGGACTTGAGGAGTGGATATTACCAGATCCCCATGAGTGAGGCCGACAAAGAGAAGACGGCATTTATATGCCCTTTGGGATTTTTCCAGTTTGAATGGATGCCCCAGGGTTTATTGGGAGCCTCTGCCATCTTTCAGAGGGTCATGGAGAAGACAGTGGGGGATATGAATTTGCTCGAAGTGTTGGTGTATTTGGATGACTTGATAGTACTTGGATCCACCTTGGAAGAACATGAAGGGAGGCTACTGAAGGTGCTAAGCCAACTGAAGGAGGAAGGGTTAAAACTTTCCTTGGACAAATACCAGTTCTGCAAGACGTCTGTCAGCTATGTTGGGCACATAATCTTGCAAGATGGAGTAGTTGCAGACCCATCTAAGACATGAGCGGTGACCACTTGGCTGAGGCCCCAGACTGTGAGCACTCTGCGCTCATTCCTGGGGTTCTGTGGTTATTATCGGAGATTCGTGAAGGGCTACGCCAAAGTGAGTCACCCCTTGCACCAGCTTCTGCGTGTTTACCCTCCCTTGGGGAAGAAAGGGAAAAGGGAAAAGGGGGATGGGAAGTTGGAGAATATCTCAACCCGTTGGAGCCCTTCGGAAAGAGGTGGGATGCAAAATGTGAGGAGGCTTTTCAATCGCTGAAAGAGTTGCTGACCCAGGCACCGGTGGACCCCCAGTTTCCCTATGTACTACACACCGAGGCCAGCCAAGAGGGATTAGGGGCCATCCTGTATCAGGATCACGGCTCTGGGATGAGGCCGGTAGCATTTGTCAGCTGGAGCTTGTCGCCCTCTAAGAGAAACTATCCCACCCACAAGTTGGAGTTCCTGGCGTTGAAATGGGCGGTGGTGGATAAGCTGAGTGATTATCTCTACGGGGCCAAGTCTGAGGTGAGGACGGACAACAACCCGCTCACTAACATCCTGCCCTCAGGGAAATTGAATGCTACCGGTCATCGGTGGTTGGCGGCCTTGCCGGTATATGATTTCAGCCTGAAGTACCGACCAGGGAGCCAGGATGTCAATGCGGACGCTTTGTCCCAATGGATGCATGAGGAGCTGGAGGGAGACGAGGAGTGGGAGAGCGGTCCTGCCCCTGGGATGAAGGCCATGTGTCAGTTTGCTATCACCGTGAAGGCCGAGCAAAAGGGGAGGCTGGATCACGCAGTGGACCCATTGGGGGGTTCTGATGATGCCCTACCCCCAGTTTACTGTGACCTGACTGCTCTGAAGACCAGGCAGCTGCCGGAATTAAGTCCAGGGGAAGTGGCAGCTTCTCAGCGAGATGACCCGGGCATTGACACTGTCTGGTACGCAGTGGAGCAGAGGGATATGGCGCGGGCGGAGAAGACGAAACACGCTTCGGTGCCTCTGTTATTCAGAGAATGGCCTCGGTTGAAGTTGAGGAACCAAATTCTATACCGGGTAATGTCACCCCCAGACCAACATTGGTGTTGGCAGCTGGCCCTGCCGGAGAAGTACCAGAAGATTGCGCTGAAGTCAGTGCACGATGATTCTCGACATTTGGGGGTGGAAAGGACCTGTGGATTGCTCAACGACAGGTTTTGCTGGCCTCGAATGAAGTCAGAGATTGAAGAGTACTGCAAAGTCGTGCATTTGCTGCATACGCCGGAAGACACTGCCTGTGCAGGCCGCTCCTCTGTCACACTTGCAGAGTGCAGGGCCCCCTAGACCTGGTGTGTATGGATTTCCTGTCCATAGAACCCGATGCCAGCAACACGGCAAATGTCTTAGTCATCACGGACCACCAGTAGATGTGCTCAGGCTTTTCCTTCCAAGGACCTGAGGGTGACTACGGTGGCAAAAGTGTTATGGGAGAACACTTATAACACATTGCTCATTATGGCCTTCCCCGGCAGATACATAGTGACCAGGGACGGGACTTTGAGAGTAAGCTTATCTTTGAGTTACTGGGCGTGCTGAGAGTTGATAAATTGAGGACCACACCCTATCATCCGTAGGGCAATCCCCAGCCCGAGAGGTTTAATCGGACCTTGCTAGACACACTTGTGACTCTGGAGATCAGCAAAAAGAGCAGATGGAGTCAAGATATTAGGCATTTGGTTCACTGTTACAACTGTACACGCAATGAAACTACTGGATACTCGCCCTATTATCTGATGTTTGGGCGCGAGACGAGGTTGCCCATTGACCTCTGTTTTGAGACTGACGCGGGTGACGTACAGCCGAAGCCTATCTGAAGTATGTGTCTGATATGAGGAGAGAGCTGAAAAGGGCTTACGAATTGGCTGGGGTGGCAGCCACCAGGCAGAATCGGGGAAATAAGAGGAGGTATGACCAGAAAGTGAAGTTCTCCCAACTCCTGCCGGGAGACCGAGTCCTCAAAAGGAATTTGGGACTACCAGGAAAGCATAAGTTGGCTGACCGCTGGGCAGCCACACCCTATGTGGTGGAGAGTCAGATGCCAAACCTACCAGTTTTCCGGGTGAGGCCTGAAGTGAGAAGAGGCCTGTCAAGATTCTCCATCAGAACCACCTGTTGCCCCTAGGACAAGGGATGCAGGTAGACCTAGAGCCTGAATTGGAGTCTACGTCTAGTACGAGGACTCTGTGGAAACGCGGGGCGATGGAAGAGCCCACCGCGAAAGAGACTGGGCCGGACCCAGCCCCAGTAAGGGACACTGATTCAGATGAGTGGTACATGCTGCTGTTCGCTAACTTCCCTGTGACAGAGGAGGAGACTCCAGGCCCTTCTCCCACTGCGTCAGGGGAGGTGAGGGGGGCTATTGGTGGGCAACAGGGGGTGCAGCAGGACTCGAAAGGAGAGGAAGTGAGGCCTGAACCCAGGACAGGGGGCTCTGAGTTGCTGTGGGGTTTGAGGGACAGATCGCGGGAGGTTTCACCAGGTAGCCCCAAAGTGTCCCCTGTAGTGTCTGAGCCGGAAGAGTTAGAAGAGGGGGTACGGAGGTCTCAGAGGATTAGGAACCCCCCGGAGAGGTTGGCCTATGTAGCGCCTGGGGAGCAAGCATGTGATCTCTACTGTTTTGGGGAGTTATGTCACTGCTTTCTGCACTTGGAATGGACTCTGTGTTTGGCAGGAAGGGTTGGCGAATTAACTAAACGTCATGAGGGCATGACTAAATTTGGTGGGGGGAGAATGTAGGGTTCTCAGTAATATTAATTGTAATGGTAACTGTTAACTGCTAATAATAAAATGGCTTCTCTGTAGTGTTATAATGAAATGGCTTCTCTGTAATGTTAACTGATGAGGTAATGTTCTTTGTAGCTGAAAAGTTTGGGTTATAATTATAGATAACTGGGAACTAACCAATTGAATTTCCAGCATCTGCAGAATTCCTGTTGGTTACTAACCAATGGAAGTCATGTTGTTCTATCTGTACGCATGGGAACCTGGGTAAGTGCGCGGGAGATCGGTGAGGAGAGGGAAGAGGAAGGATGTGCGGGAATCACCGTGGTTGGTCCCAGTCCGAGGGTCATGGAGTTCGGAGGAAATCGAATGGTGGATCGAGGATATTGCGTGAGATTCAACGTGTGCACGAACTGTATAATCCCTATTCTTGGCGCCTTTTTATTTTATATTTTTGCTTCTCTACTAACCCCACAGTCACAGTAAAATTTATAAAGTGTAACCGTTTAAACATACATTGTGTACTGCCTGATATTTTACGTTAGGGTTGTACTGGAGTGCATTACACAGCATCTACGCAAACGTGAGACACAGTTTGGCGGGCAGATGGCGGTTTCCCCTTGACAAACGTGGGTTGATAAAGCTGAGTGTTACACTATCTGATCAACCTTCCTCAGTTTTAATGTATATGCTTAGACATTCGCACATTGAGTTGAATCTTCCCCCATTTTGTCCAGAATCAGTTTATTATCACTGCGTGTCATGAAATTGTATGTATATTTAAAGAAATTAAATATGTACTACAAAAAGAACAAAAATAGTGATGTAGGTTCATCATGCATTCAGAAGTCTGATGGTAGAGGGGTGGAAGTTGTTCCTAAAACTTGAAGTATGTGTCTTCAGGCTCCTGTACCTCCTCTCCGATAGTAGTAGGGGGAAGAAGACCTATCCTGGGTGATAAAGGGTGCCACCTGTTAGAGACCACGCCTTTTAAAGATATCCTGGATGATGGGGAGGCCAGTGCCCAGAATGGAGGCGGCTGAGTTTACAAGCCTCTGCAGATTTTGCGATCCAGCTGATTTTTCTTTGCAACTAGATTTAGTACAGGCTGTACAGGTTTCGTCTGGAGAAGAGAATGCTGTACTTGGACAACAGTTCAGCATTCAATACTATAATCCCATCCAGGCTCGACAGGAAGCCCAGAGACCTCAGTCTTGACCCTGCCTTGTGCAGCTGGATCCGGGACTTCCTGTCAGATCACCGGCAGGTGGTAAGAGTTGGCCCCCTCACCTCCACCCCTCCAACTCTCAATACAGCAGCCCCACAGGGCTGTGTACTAAGTCTCCTCCTTCACTCCCTGTAGACCTATGATTGTGTCGCCACCACAGCTCTAATCTGCTAATTAAATTTGCCAATGACACTACATTGATTGGTCTTATCTCAAACAATAACGAGGTGGCCTACAGGGGAGAAGTCATCTCACTGACACAGTGGTGTCAAGAAAACAACCTCTCCCTCAATGTCGCAAAAACAAAGGAGCTGGTTGTGGATTACAGGAGGAATGGAGATGGGCTGATCCCTATTGACATCAACGGATCTGGGGTTGAGAGGGTAAACAGCTTTAAGTTCCTTGGCATCCACATCACCGAGGACCTCACGTGGTCTGTACACACCAGCTATGTAGTGAAAAAGGCACAACAGCGCCTCTTTCACCTCAGACGGTTGAAGAAGTTTGGTATGGGCCCCCAAATCTTAAGAACATTCTACAGGGGCACAATTGAGAGCATCCTGACTGGCTGCATCACTGCCTGGTATGGGAACTGTGCCTCCTTTAATTGCAGGACTCTGCAGAGAGTGGTGCGGACAGCCCAGCGCATCTGTAGATGTGAACTTCCCACTATTCAGGACATTTACAAAGACAGGTGTGAAAAAAGGGCCCAAAGGATCAGTGAGGACCCAAGTCATCCCAACCACAATCTGTTCCAGCTGCTACCATCCAGGAAATGGTACCACAGCATTAGAGTCAGGACTACAGGCTCCAGGACAGCTTCTTCCACCAGACGGATTAACTTACACTGATTTGAGTATATTCCTATGCTACATTGACTTTTCTATCTATTATAAACTATTATAAATTACTATATTGCATATTGCACATTTAGATGTAACATAAAGATATTTACTCCTCATGTATGTGAAAGATGTAAGAAATAAAGTCAATTCAATTCAATTCAAAACATCTGTTTCCATTATGAGTCAATAATTAAACACGGTGGTGAACTGAGGCAATATGCCACAGGATTAGATGACAGTGGCTTGGTCTGTGAAGACGTATTCTACAATATAGCTCTCTTACCTTGAAAAGAAAAGCTGCTGGAATTAGGGAAATATACATACCTTCTGTGCTTCTCCAGTAGTGAGATTTTGCACATTCCTAAGGTCAACTGTACAAGTAATGGTAACCATCCCTATGTTCCTCCACCTCTCTTTATCATTAAAGCTCTCTCTAACTTGGTCCATTGTCCAAGCTTTCAGTCAGTTGCCCAAGTATCCAACTTCCACTTCATGTGTTAAAATGATGAATAAGAGATGGGAAGTCTGAACAGAGGTACTTCAGTAGCTGGCTGGCTGCAAGGCTAAAAGTGGAGTTGGGGCAAAGAGGTGGAGAGTGGAATTTCATAAGGATCAGGGCTGCCCCCAGTGCTGTTTCACATAGTTTTAAGGACACGAGTTTCATTATTGTAGATGCAAGAGGCGGGCAGCGGACACACTTACGGGGAGTTTTAGATCAGGACATGAGGGAGTCAGGGGTGGAAAATTATCCTGGTTGAGATCATTGAGAGGGATGGGAGGAAGCTCAAATGGTACATATATCACCATAGGCTAACTGGATTCGATTACTATGAGTATAATCAATCATCCCATTATTTGTCTTCAATATTAAATTTTGTTTTATAATACTACTGTAAAGATTTTGCTAGATCAGAAATACTATTTCTTCTTGTATTATACTCTGCCAATTTTACTCTTCAGTGATTAGATAAAGGGCATCAGATTAGTTGGTACAGTAGTTAATACAACTGTTTCACTGCTCAAAGTACCCAATTCAGTCCTGACCTCAGATGCTATCTGCATGGACTTTGCATATTCTCCCTGTAATCATGTATGTTTTCCCTGAATGCTTCACTTGCCTTCCACATCCCAAAGATGTGTGGTTGGTGCATTAATTGTAAGTCATCTTATACTGCGCTTAGTGGCAAAAAGTATCTAAATGGAGTCAAGTTAGGAAAAGGGGAAGTACAACGAGATCTAGGTGTTCTTGTACATCAGTCACTGAAAGCAAGCATGCAGGTACAGCAGGCAGTAAAGAAAGCTAATGGCATACTGGCCTTCATAACAAGGGGAGTTGAGTATAAGAGCAAAGAGGTCCTTCTGCAGCTGTACAGGGCCCTGGTGAGACCACACCTGGAGTACTGTGTGCAGTTTTGGTCTCCAAATTTGAGGAAGGACATTCTTGCTATTGAGAGAGTGCAGCGTAGGTTCACAAGGTTAATTCCCAGGATGGCGGGACTGTCATATGTTGAAAGATTGGAGTGACTGGGCTTGTATACACTGGAATTTAGAAGGATGAGAGGGGATCTGATTGAAATATTATTAAGGGATTGGACACGCTGGAGGCAGGAAGCATGTTCCCGCTGATGGGTGAGTCCAGAACCAGAGGCCACAGTTTAAGAATCGGGTAGGCCATTTAGAACGGAGTTGAGGAAAAACTTTTTCACCCAGAGAGTGGTGGATATGTGGAATGCTCTGCCCCAGAAGGCAGTGGACGCCAAGTCTCTGGATGTTTTCAAGAAAGAGATGGATAGAGCTCTTAAAGATAGTGGAACCAAAGGTTATGGGGAGAAGGCAGGAACTGGATACTGATTGTGGATGCTCAGCCATGATCACAGTGAATGGCGGTGCTGGCTCGAAAGGCCGAATGGCCTACTCCTGCACCTGTTGTCTATTGTCTACAATACCTTTTTCGTAATGGCACTTACGTGCTGGACCCAGGACAGATCTACTGCAATGATAACATGAGGGATTTAAAGATGCTGACCCCCCCCCATGAGGACTCTCTCATGGGCCTCTGGTTTCTTCCTCCTGAAGTCAATAGTCATCTTGGTCTTGCTGGCATTGAGTGAGAGGTTGTCGCTGTGTCATCACTCAGTCAGATTTGCAATTTTATTTAGATAAAGCTCCAACTTCACTATGTTGTGTTGGATTTTTCACCCAGTGACACAAAGTTTCAGATCAATGATCCTTCATCAGTGCTACACAATTTTACAGGTAAACATCTTTAAGCCTGAACAGTAGCTGGGAAAGGGGCTAAAACAAGAAGGGGAAGCTGGAGGGATCAAAAGACGAAGTTGTCCATGGTGCAGAACAATGTATATGACAAAGGGATAAGTATACAAATAAAAGATGGATGGAGAACGAATGTAAAAGCTGCTTTTGGTTTGGCTATCAAGGATGCATGATCTAAATTACACCAGCAAAATAAGCTCAGCTATTCAGAACTGTAACTGTTTATTCAGAGAGACTGGGTGCAGTAGGTCTAAAGAATGTAGATAACATCTTCAGACAAAAATATCAGTAATTTGTTTTTGTTGATACAGTTATTTCCTGTTTTCTAGAAGGCAATTTGGGAACAGAACTTTCAAGCTCCTAACAATTCCAAGATCTATGAAAGCATTTACAACATTACTAAATAGCATCGACACAAGAAATAAAGGCAAAAGAGGCTGATAATGTCCTTTGTGCTCCCTCTGCTGATTTGAGCGTTAGCCGCAGCTTGCTGGCCATAACCCATTTATTGAACAGTTATAGTCCAATAGACCCGGCCGGTGGTGTAGTGGCATCAGTGCCGGACTTCGGGACGAAAGGTCCTGAGTTCAAATCCAGCCGGCAAACCCTGCACGATTTCCATCTGTGCTGGGTTTCAAGCTGGTGATCTCTTTGGAAACTCACCCAGCAAAAGGCAATAGCAAACCACTGCTGTAACTTGCCTTGTACGCAGTTCCCCACTACGTCAGAGAGGCGTGGACGGAAATGTCCGCTAACCGGAGAAACTCTGGATGCGACGTACCTTTTTTTATAGTCTAATAAAGTATTGATTGCATATTGGACATAATGAAAGCATTATTTGCGACTCTAGCATGACACATGAGCAGAACAGGAAAAGTAAATGGCATAATTATGATGGTGGCATGTTTGGTTTATGAAATGTTTTATAAATATACTTGCATTTATATACAGACTCATGACATAGCTCAGAACATAACTATTTGTTAAAGGTGCGGGAGGAGAAGATGGCAGTGCGCCGCGAGTGCACAGCTCTGTTAAATAGGGGCCGTGGACAATTCTGATTTGATGGAGAATGGATGTGAAAACACAGAGGAACATCTGGAGAAATTTCTGAAACGCCCATTCACTGCTGTCATTACTGTGTGGTCATGAATCTTTTGGAGGGTAGGCCTCAAAATCCCCGGCCTTGCCTATTTTTGGCGACTGAGAAGGAGGTCGAATCATTCGGACAGAGATGGTGCTCAGTACTCGGTGTCGGAGAGCTGATCAGAACTCAAAGTTTTCGGATGACTCAGAGTCGGACTGTGGTCGGCATGGCAGGGAGAGTCTTTCTTCCTTCTCCCGTCTGCGTGAGATATGGGACATTTGAGAAACTTTGAACTTTATTGTGCTCACGGAATTCTTCATCAAGTTATGGTATTGTTACACTGTAACTATATGTTATTATTATGTGGTTTTGTCAGTTTTTTCAGTCTTGGTTTGTCCTGTGTTTTGTGATATCACACCAGAGGAATTAATGTATCATTTCTTAATGCATGCATTACTAAATGACAATAAAAGAGGACTAGCATGTCTTCATAATCATAGCACCGCTCATGAACTCAGTCACTTGGAAATGCAATCATTGCCATTTACAGAAAATGCAGAAACTATTTAATGTATTACAAAATTTCAGGAATAGCAATAAGCTGAGTTTGCATCTGTTATCTTTGATTCTAGATGGGGGAGCAAGGAATGAATTATAGGAAAAGGGTTGACCTAGGATATCCAGGTGCCTACAAGTCAAAAATATAGTTATCCAGGATTTCACAGATCCGTTTTTTTTATCCTGGAAACCTCCAAGGGGCTTGCCTTCACCATTTTACATGTATGGAAAAAACATGGAAGTGGGGGAATTCCATAGGACCATAGATAAAAGAACCAGTAATAAATTCTGTAAAATATTCAATAGAAATTTCTTCACCGAGAACTTGATACTCTTGACAGCTTGTGATAATGGCATGGATAATTTTTGTGGAAGGTATGCCTTGTACAAAAAGGATAGGTTACAGCTGAAACCAAGTGGGGCCAATATCCTTGCAGGAAGGTTTGCTGAGGATAGGGCAGTTACTGTACAAGCAGATGCAGTGTTTAGTGAGACTGTCAGGACGGAGAGGCAGATGATAGGACAAAATTGCAGTCAGTGAGATGAAGTGTAACATGGGGCCAGAATTGATAAGAAGGATGCATACAGGACTGAAAGTATTATATTTGCATGCATGCAGCGTAAGAATAAGGCAGATGATCTTGTAGTGCAGGTATGACATTGTGGGCATCACTGAGTTGTGGCTGAAAGAAGGTTATAGATGGGAGCTTAACATCCAAGAATACACTTTGTATCGAAAGGACAGGCAGGTAGGCAGAGGGGGTGGGATGGCTCAGTTGATAAAAATGAAATCAAATTCTTAGAAAGAGATAACATGGATCAGAAGATGTAGGATCCTTGTGGGTAGAGTTACGAAACTGCAAGGGTAAAAAGACCCTAATAGAAGTTATATACAGGCCTCTGAACAGCAGTCAGGATGTGGGAAACAAATTACAATGGGAGATGGAAAAGGACAATGTTATGATAGTGGGGATTTCAGTATGAAGGTAAATTGGGAAAATCAGTTTGGTGCTGAGAGAGGGAATTTGTAGAATGCCTACAAGATGTTTTTTAAGAGCAGCTTGAATTTGAGCCCACTAGGGGAAAGACGTTTGCGGATTGGGTGTTGTGTAAAGAACTAGATTTGATTAGGGAGATTAAGATGAAGGACCCCTAGGAGTCAGTGATCATAATATGATAGAATTCACCCTGCAGTTTGAGAGGGTGAAGACAAAGTCAGATGTATCAGTATTACAGTGGAGTAAAGGGAATTACAGAGGCATGAGAGAGGAGCTGGCCAAAGCTGATTGGAAGGGAACACTAGCAGGGATGATGACAGAACAGCAATGGGTGGAGTTTCCGAGGCAATTCAGAAGGCACAGGACAGATACATCCCAAACATTCTCAAGTATTCTCAAGGGAGAAGCAGGCAACCATGACTGACAAAGATGGCATAAAAGGAAAAGCGAGGGCATATAATATAACAAAAAAAAATTGCGGGAAGTTAAAGGATTGGGAAGCTTTTATAAACCAAGAAAAGGCAACTAAAAATATCATAAGGAGAAATAAGATGAAATATGAAGGTAAGCTAACCAATAATATAAAAGTGGATACCAAATATTCTTACAAATTATATAGAGTAAAAGAGAGTGGATATTAAACTGTTGAAAAATAACATTGGAGAGGTAGCAATGGGAGACAAAGAAATGGCAGACAAACTTAACGTTTTGCATCAATCTTCACTGTTGAAGACACTAGCAGTATATCAGAAGTTCAAGATTGTTGGGGCTGGTAGTGAATGTTCTTGCTATTACTAAGGAGAAGGTACCTGGAATGCTGAAATATCTGAAAGAAGATAAGTCACCCAGACCAGATGGACTACACCCCAGGGTTCTAAATGAGGTAGCTGAAGAGATTGTGGAGATCTTTCAAGAATCACCTAGATTCTAGAATAGTTCTGGAAGACTGGAAAATTGCAAATATAATTTCATTCTTTAAGAAGGGAGGAAGACAGAAAAATTAAATTATTGGCTAATTAGCCTGACTTCAGTAGCTGGGAAGGTATTGGAGTCTATTATTAATGATGAGGTGCAGGGTACCTGGAGGCACATGATAAACTAGGCCAAAGTCAGCATGTTTTCCTTAAGGGGAAATCTTGCTTGACGAATCTGTTGGAATTATTTGAGGAAATAACAGGATAGAGACACAAAGGAGAGTCAGTAGATATCATTCACTTGTACTTTCAGAAGACCTTTGACAAGATGCTACTTAATAAAATGAGAACCATGGTGTTACAGTAGAGATACTAGCAAGGATGAAAGATTGGTTGACTGGCAGGATGCAAAGTGTGGGAATAATGGGGGCCTTTACTGGTTGGCTGCTGGTAATTCATGGTGTCCCACAGGGTTCAGTGTTCTGACTCTCACAGCTATCTGGACTATTCCTCTTCTCACCCTGTCTCTTGCAAAAACGCCATCCCCTTCTCGCAATTCCTCCGTCTCCGCCGCATCTGCTCTCAGGATGAGGCTTTTCATTCTAGGACGAGGGAGATGTCTTCATTTTTTAAAGAAAGGGGCTTCCCTTCCTCCACTATCAACTCTGCTCTTAAACGCATCTCCTCCATTCACGTGCATCTGCTCTCACTCCATCCTCCCACCACCCCACTAGGAATAGGGTTCCCCTGGTCCTCACCTACCACCCCACCAGCCTCCGGGTCCAACATATTATTCTCCGTAACTTCCGCCACCTCCAACGGGATCCCACCACTAAGCACATCTTTCCCTCCCCCCCCTCTCTGCATTCCGCAGGGATCGCTCCCTACACAACTCCCTTGTCCATTCGTCCCCCCCATCCCTCCCCACTGATCTCCCTCCTGGCACTTATCCGTGTAAGCGGAACAAGTGCTACACATGCCCTTACACTTCCTCCCTTACCACCATTCAGGGCCCCAAACAGTCCTTCCAGGTGAGGCATCACTTCACCTGTGAGTCGACTGGGGTGATACACTGCGTCCGGTGCTCCCGATGTGGCCTTTTATATATTGGTGAGACCCGACGCAGACTGGGAGACCGCTTTGCTGAACATCTACGCTCTGTCCACCAGAGAAAGCAGGATCTCCCAGTGGCCACACATTTTAATTCCACATCCCATTCCCATTCTGACATGTCTATCCACGGCCTCCTCTACTGTAAAGATGAAGCCACACTCAGGTTGGAGGAACAACACCTTATATTCCGTCTGGGTAGCCTCCAACCTGATGGCATGAACATCGACTTCTCTAACATCCGCTAGGCCCCACCTCCCCCTCGTACCCCATCTGTTACTCATTTTTATGCACACATTCTTTCTCTCACTCTCCTTTTTCTCCCTCTGTCCCTCTGAATATACCCCTTGCCCATACTCTGGGTCCCCCCCCCCACCTTGTCTTTCTTCCCGGACCTCCTGTCCCATGATCCTCTCGTATCCCCTTTTGCCTGTCACCTGTCCAGCTCTCAGCTCTATCCCTCCCCCTCCTGTCTTCTCCTATCATTTTGGATCTCCCCCTCCCCCTCCAACTTTCAAATCCCTTACTCACTCTTCCTTCAGTTAGTCCTGACGAAGGGTCTCGGCCTGAAACGTCAACTGCGCCTCTTCCTATAGATGCTGCCTGGCCTGCTGCGTTCACCAGCAACTTTGATGTGTGTTGCTTGAATTTCCAGCATCTGCAGAATTCCTGTTGTTTGGGTTCAGTGTTCGGACTTTTTACGTTGTATGTCAACAATTTGGATGATGGAATTAATAGCTTGGTGGCCAAATTTGCAGATGATATGAAAATAGGTGTAGGGGCAGATAGTGTTGAGGAAGCAGCAAGTCTGCAGAAGGACGTAGGGCAGATTGGGAGAATGAACAAAGAAGTAGCAAATGGAATATAGTGTAAGGAAGTGTACGGACATGCACTTGGTAGAAGGGATAAAAGTATAGATTTTTTTCTAAATGGGGAGAAAATGCAAAAATTAGGGGTGCAAATGGTCTTGGGAATCCTTGTACAGGATTTCCTAAAGGTTAAATTGCAGGTTGAGTTGGTGGTATGGAAGGCAAATGCAATGTTAATATTCATTTTGAGAGGACTAGAATATAAGAGCAAGATGCAATGCTGAGGCTTTATAAGGCATTCGTCAGACTACACTTGAAGTATTCTGAGCTGTTTTGGGCCCTTTGTCTAAGAAAAGATGTGCTGGCATTGGAGAGGGTCAAGTAGAAGTTCACGAGAATGATTCCAGGAATAAAAGGGTTAACATATGAGGAGCATTTGATGGGTCTGGGCCTGTACTCATTGAAGTTTAGATGCATGAAGGGGGATCTCATTGAAACCTATCAAATACTGAAAGGTCTGGATAGAGTGGATGTGAGGAAGATGTTTCCTATAGTGGGTGAGTATAGGACCAGAATCAGAATCAGAATCAGGTTTATTATCACCGGCATGTGACGTGAAATTTGTTAACTTAGCAGCAGCAGTTCAATGCAATACATAATCTAGCAGAGAGAGAGAAAAAATAATAAATAAAATAAAACATAATAATAAACAAATAAATCAATTACATATATTGAATAGATTTCTTAAAATGTGCAAAAACAGAAATACTGTATATTAAAAAAAGTGAGGTCGTGTCCAAAGCTTCAATGTCCATTTAGGGATCGGATGGCAGAGGGGAAGAAGCTGTTCCTGAATCGCTGAGTGTGTGCCTTCAGGCTGCTGTACCTCCTATCTGATGGTAACAGTGAGAAAAGGGCATGCCCTGGGTGCCAGAGGTCCTTAATTTTCCGCAGTCTCAGAATAGAACAGAGATAAGGAGGAATTTAGTTAGCCAGAGGGTAGTGAATCTGTGGAATTCATTGCCACAGAAAGCTGTGGAGGCCAAGTCATTGAGTATATTTAAAGCAGAGGTTGCTAGGTTCTTAATTAGTCAGGATGTCAAAGTTTATTGGGAGAAGGCAAGAGAATAGAATGGAGAGGGATAATAAATCAGCCATGATGAATCAGTAGTGCAGTGCCAAAGGGCAGAATGGCTAATTCTGCTCCTATGTCAAGCAACACACATAAAAGTTGCTGGTGAACACAGCAGGCCAGGCAGCATCTCTAGGAAGAGGTGCAGTCGACGTTTCAGGCCGAGACCCTTCGTCAGGACTAACTGAAGGAAGAGTGAGTAAGGGATTTGAAAGTTGGAGGGGGAGGGGGAGATCCAAAATGATAGGAGAAGACAGAAGGGGGAGGGATGGAGCCAAGAGCTGGACAGGTGATAGGCAAAAGGGATACGAGAGGATCATGGGACAGGAGGTCCGGGAAGAAAGACGGGGGGTGGTATATTCAGAGGGACAGAGGGAGAAAAAGGAGAGTGAGAGAAAGAATGTGTGTATAAAAATAAGTAACAGATGGGGTACGAGGGGGAGGTGGGGCATTAGCGGAAGTTAGAGAAGTCGATGTTCGTGCCATCAGGTTGGAGGCTACCCAGACGGAATATAAGGTGTTGTTCCTCCAACCTGAGTGTGGCTTCATCTTTACAGTCGAGGAGGCCGTGGATAGACATGTCAGAATGGGAATAGGATGTGGAATTAAAATGTGTGGCCATTGGGAGATCCTGCTTTCTCTGGCGGACAGAGCGTAGGTGTTCAGCAAAGCGGTCTCCCAGTCTGCGTTGGGTCTCGCCAATATATAAAAGGCCACATCGGGAGCACCGGACGCAGTATATCACCCCAGTCGACTCACAGGTGAAGTGTTGCCTCACCTGGAAGGACTGTTTGTGGCCCTGAATGGTGGTAAGGGAGGAAGTGTAAGGGCATGTGTAGCACTTGTTCCGCTTACACGGATAAGTGCCAGGAGGGAGATCAGTGGGGAGGGATGGGGGGGACGAATGGACAAGGGAGTTGTGTAGGGAGCGATCCCTGTGGAATGCGGGGGGGGGGGAGGGAAAGATGTGCTTAGTGGTGGGATCCCGTTGGAGGTGGCAGAAGTTACGGAGAATAATATGTTGGGCCCGGAGGCTGGTGGGGTGGTAGGTGAGGACCAGGGGAACCCTAGTCCTAGTGGGGTGGCGGGAAGATGGAGTGAGAGCAGATGTACGTGAAATGGGGGAGATGCGTTTAAGAGCAGAGTTGATAGTGGAGGAAGGGAAGCCCCTTTCTTCAAAAAAGAGGACATCTCCCTCGTCCTAGAATGAAAAGCCTCATCCTGAGAGCAGATGCAGTGGAGACAGAGGAATTGTGAGAAGGGGATGGCATTTTTGCAAGAGACAGGGTGAGAAGAGGAATAGTCCAGATAGCTGTGAGAGTCAGTAGGCTTATAGTTAGATAAGCTGTCTCCAGAGATAGAGACAGAAAGATCTAGAAAGGGGAGGGAGGTGTCGGAAAGGGACCAGGTAGACTTGAGGGCAGGGTGAAAGTTGGAGGCAAAGTTAATAAAGTCAACGAGCTCTGCATGCATGCAGGAAGCAGCACCAATGCAGTCGTCGATGTAGTGAAGGAAAAGTGGGGGACAGATACCAGAATAGGCACGAAACATACGCTCTTAAACTTTTCGATCACAAACCTGCCTGTCCTGGCCGACCTATTGTCTCAGCTTGCTCATGCCCCACCGAACTCGTTTCTGCATACCTCGACACGCTTTTATCCCACCTTGTTCAATCCCTTCCTACCTATGTTCGTGACACTTCTCACGCTCTGAAACTTTTCGATGATTTTAAGTTCCCTGGCCCCTACCGCTTTATTTTCACTATGGATGTCCAGTCCTCATATACTTCCATCCCCCATCAAGAAGGTCTCAAAGCTCTATGATTCTTTTTGGATTCCAGACCTAATCAGTTCCCCTCTACCACCACTCTGCTCCGTCTAGCGGAATTAGTCCTTACTCTTAATAATTTCTCCTTTGGCTCCTCCCACTTCCTCCAAACTAAAGGTGTAGCTATGGGCACCCGTATGGGTCCTAGCTATGCCTGCCTTTTTGTTGGCTTTGTGGAACAATCTATGTTCCATACCTATTCTGATATCTGTCCCCCACTTTTCCTTCGCTACGTCGATGACTGCATTGGTGCTGCTTCCTGCACGCATGCAGAACTCGTTGACTTTATTAACTTTGCCTCCAACTTTCACCCTGCCCTCAAGTTTACCTAGTCCATTTCCGACACCTCTCTCCCCTTTCTAGATCTTTCTGTCTCTGTCTCTGGAGACAGCTTATCCACTGATGTCTACTATAAGCCTACTGACTCTCACAGCTATCTGGACTATTCCTCTTCTCACCCTGTCTTATGCAAAAACGCCATCCCCTTCTCACACTTCCAACGTCTCCACCGCATCTGCTCTCAGGATGAGGCTTTTCATTCTAGGACGAGGGAGATGTCTTCCTTTTTTAAAGAAAGGGGCTTCCTTCCTCCACTGTCAACTCTGCTCTTAAACGCATCTCCCCCATTTCACGTACATCTGCTCTCACTCCATCCTCCCGCCACCCCACTAGGAATAGGGTTCCCCTGGTCCTCACCTACCACCCCACCAGCCTCCGGGTCCAACATATTATTCTCCGTAACTTCCACCACCTCCAACGGGATCCCACCACTAAGCACATCTTTCCCTCCCCCGCCCCGCATTCCGCAGGGATCGCTCCCTACACAACTCCCTTGTCCATTCGTCCCCCCCATCCCTCCCCACTGATCTCCCTCCTGGCACTTATCCGTGTAAGCGGAACAAGTGCTACACATGCCCTTACACTTCCTCCCTTACCACCATTCAGGGCCCCAAACAGTCCTTCCAGGTGAGGCAACACTTCACCTGTGAGTCGGCTGGGGTGATATACTGCGTCCGGTGCTCCCGATGTGGCCTTTTATATATTGGCGAGACCCGACGCAGACTGGGAGACCACTTTGCTGAACACCTACGCTCTGCCCGCCAGAGAAAGCAGGATCTCCCAGTGACCACACATTTTAATTCCACATCCCATTCCCATTCTGACATGTCTATCCACGGCCCCCTCTACTGTAAAGATGAAGCCACACTCAGGTTGGAGGAACAACACCTTCTATTCCGTCTGGGTAGTCTCCAACCTGATGGCATGAACATCGACTTCTCTAACTTCCGCTAATGCCCCACCTCCCCCTCGTACCCTATCTGTTACTTATTTTTATACACACATTCTTTCTCTCACTCTCCTTTTTCTCCCTCTGTCCCTCTGAATATACCCCTTGCCCATCCTCTAGGTTCCTCCCCCCTGTCTTTCTTCCCGGACCTCCTGTCCCATGATCCTCTCATATCCTTTTTGCCTATCACCTGTCCAGCTCTTGGCTCCATCCCTCCCCCTCCTGTCTTCTCCTATCATTTTGGATCTCCCCCTCCCCCTCCAACTTTCAAATCCCTTACTCACTCTTCCTTCAGTTAGTCCTGACGAAGGGTCTCGGCCTGAAACGTTGACTGCACCTCTTCCTAGAGATGCTGCCTGGCCTGCTGTGTTCACCAGCAACTTTTATGTGTGTTGCTTGAATTTCCAGCATCTGCAGAATTCCTGTTGTCTGCTCCTATGTCATTTGGATTCACTTAATTTGAAGCTAATAAGTATGAGAAAATACAGATGGGCTGGGGCATTGGAGAATTGTATAGAGCATAAATAAAAGTTTAAAGCATTTTGACTAACTCTATCATTTCAGAGCTGTAGGGTACTCTGTATTTCTAAGCTTGTCTTTTCCACCTCCATTTTCCCACTGAGAATTCCTAATGTCCAACGTGTGACATGTTCCGGCTTCTCCCATGGATACTGGCTTGTTGTCCCAAGGAAATTTGTACCTGCTGTTTGGATGTGGAAGCAAATGAATTCTATTAACTGAGTGTCATTAAGTATTTTCACTTTATTAGTTTGGTCTTTGTACATTGCTAACTGATCCATCCACCATGCTGGCTTCAATTTCCCATCCTATCCACTCACAAAGATAGGCTCCATACCACAGGGCCTGTTTTCCTGATTCCCTTTAAACTACAGCTTGCCTAAGTAGAGAAAGCTGGGAGATAATATGTACCAAATAATTTTAACCTTGTCATTACGAGTAATAAATAACTTATTATCAATAAAGTACTGAGTCATCTTAAAAAGTTTCACATGGCTTGCTCATGATGTTTATGCATCCTTAAGATTTGAAGTAACATGTTTTGAACATCTTCGTCCATTCGACCCTGCAAGAAGAGAGAACAACCAATCAGGTCACTAAATTCGGACACATTTCCTTTTGATTGCAGTTACATAATACACTGTAAAAGAGCATAGTAATTAATGATGGAATCTGTCATTCTCCCCCTGACTTATCCCCTTCCTCTTGCATGCAGAGCTTCAAACCAAACTCTGCAGATGTTATTGCTTCCACTTGTACTAACTTGAATGTATTGTTGAAATGAAACGATCTGCAAGGATGGCATGCAAAACAATGTTTTTCACTGTACCTTGGTATATCTGATAATAATAAAACAATTTACAAATTTTAATGATTTCAAGCACAATTATGAAATAGGTTTTGCCTCATTCCCAGCAATTTTAAGCATTAGAAGGTGGAGCTTAGGAGGGATAATGGCGCCTAACAACTTGCATCTTCAGAAACAGCTCTTTAATATCTTTATTTTTCCCTTTCAGGGCTCTTTTGAAGACCCCGACCTGGAGTTACACGTTGACTTCAGTTCTTTGCGGGAATGGGACCTGTTCTCGGGGTTCCACGACTGGCCACTATTCAACATGCTAATGGTTTGGCCTGGGAGTCTCGATTGTGTTTGGAAGCCTAAGATCTCGGGGCTCTGGAGACAGACAGATCGAGGGTCGGTGTCATAGCAGGAGACTCATGTGTCGTCGGGGAGGCCAGAAAAACTTCTGTTGTGGGCCTGAAGACCCAAGGTCTTTGCGATCTTCAGACACAGAGCTCGAAAGAAACAACAAAACGGACTTTTAACATCGCAAACCAGCGGGTTGTTGTTATATCTCCTGCTCACTGTGAGAATGGAGGACACCTCCCTCTCTCTTGCCAGGGAGAGAGAGAACCTGTGGTTTGTTGAATTTCAGATGAAATGCGAAGCCTTTGGGGTAACTTTGGTCTGTGTCTTTGCTATCGCTTAGCACGTGCTTGGGCTCGGTGACGGTACCGATGCCCTTTTTTTGCTGGCGGGGTTGAGAGAGGATCATTGCTTGCTGCTGCATACACATGGGAGGGGGGAGCTGGGGGGGGGACTTTGGGGTTCTCATGTTTAACTGTCGTTCATTCTTTGGGGCACTTCTCTGTTTTCATGGATGTTTGCAATATACATCCTGTTTTCCACAAAATGGAGAGGTTAGAAAATGTTATTGGTAAACTTTTGATAGTTATCATCATCTCCCTTGCAGGGGCCCACCATCTGCCCAATCAGAGTCAAAGCCAATGAAGATGGAGTAAACAATGAATACATGACAATTAGAAACGGAGACCACCTGCCTTCAGTGCAGACTAGATCCCTTAAATAGTTAAGTCCAAAAGAACCATTCTCTCCAAATTACAAAAACTGTAATTCTAATACACAATCATCTAAATCAATGTTAAAGTACGATTTCAGCACTGAGCTCCTTACCTGAACCGCATAAAGGAGATGTGATCGGTAAATGGTCACAATGTCTCTGTGGTCACTCTCGGCTTGCTGTCAAGAAAAACAGACCTAATTTTATTGGCTCAGACAATGGCATTCTGTGACAAAGAGATTGAGAGTATTCTAAAGTGACAAAATCTACTGCTAGTCGTTGTGCCTGGCCAAAAGACAAAGAATTGTGAATGGCTTCAAACATCTTGGAAAGGAGATTACTTCACCCACACAAAGCAACTGAAGCAGCTGTTGATTTGGTTAAATGGAACACATTCAGAATCATTCCACAAAACAACCTTTTAGAGTAGAGATGAGGAACTATTCAAAACATAATGAATTTAAGATATTTGAGGGAAGTAGGTAACATAAAACTTCCATCATGGGGGTTTTACCTACATTTCTATTTGGTTGCACTGGAGGTTCATTGATAAAGATTGATTACTACTAATGGTCAATAAATATCAGAACCAGATCCTTTACCAGTGAATGAAGGATCTTGGCCCTAAAACATTGACTTTTTATTCCTTTTTATAGATGCTGCCTATCCTGCTGAGTTCTTCCAGCATTTTGTGTGTGTTACCCTTTATCAGTGATATCAGGAAATGGTAGAAAATTCAGAATCCTTTCTCATAAAAAAAGTGAGAGTTTGAGATCAAATTAAACTTTCAAATCAAACTTGGAAACAAATTTATTATCAATGGTTATAAATGTCACCATATACAACCCTAAGATTCATTTTCTTATGTATATATTCAATGAATCCATACTAGAATAATAGCCATAACAGAATCAATGAGAGACTACACCCACTTGGCCGTTCAACTGGTTTGCAAAAGACAACAAACTGCAAATACAAAAAGAAAGAAATAAGAGATAAATAAATAAGCAATAAGTATTGAGAACGTAAGATAGTAAGTCCATAAGTTGTAGGAACATTCCAATGATGAGACTAGTGAAGTTGAGTGAGGGTATCACCTTTGGTTCAAGAGCCTGATGGCTGAGGGGTAATATTTGTTCCTGAATCCAGTGGTATGAGTCCTGAGACTCCTGTACCTTCTTCCTGATGGCGGCAGCAGCAAGAAGAGAGCATGTCTTGGGTGGTGAGAGTCTCTGATGATGGATGCTGCTTTCCTGCAGTAACGTTTCGTGCAGATGTGATCAATGGTGGGGAGGGCTTTATCTGTGATGGACTGGGGTGTATTCATTACTTTTTGTAGGATTTTCTCTTCAAGGGCATTGGTGTTCCCATACCAGGCTGTGATGCAGCCAGTCAATATACTCTCCACTACACACCTATAGAAGATTGTCAAAGTTTTAGACATCATGCCAAATCTTTGTAAACAAGTAAGTAGAGGTGCTGTCATACCTTCTTCATAATTGCACTTAAGTGCAGGGCCTAGGACAGGTCCTCCAAAGTAATAGCACTGAGGAATTTAAAGCTGCTGACTCTCTCCACTTATGTAGTCAACAGTCAGCTCCTTGGTCTTGCTGACGTGGAGTAAGAGGTTGTTGTTACAGCATTTTCCCTCCTATATTCTGAGAATGTTTAACTTTGCGTCTTGAGGAAATCAAAAGATTTAAACCCTAATGATTGAATTTCACCTGCAGATCAGATACTAAATAACTTAATTAATACTCTACATGAGAAAATCTGCAGATGCTAGAAATTCAGGCAACACACACAAAAGGCTGGTGGAACGCAGCAGGCCAGGCAGCATCTATAGGAAGAAGTACAGTCGACCTTTTGGGCCGAGACCCTTTATCAGGACTTACTGAAAGAAGAGATAGTAAGAGATTTGAAAGTGAGAGGGGGAGGGGAAGATCCAAAATGATAGGAGAAGACAGGAGGGGGAGGGAAGAAGCTAAGAGCTTGAAAGTTGATTGGCAAAAGGGATACAAGGCTGGAGAAGGGAGAGGATCATGGGACAGGAGGCCTAGGGAGAAAGAAAGGGGGAGGGGAGCGCCAGAGGAAGATGGAGAGCAGGCAAGGAGTGATTGTGAGAGGGACAGAGAGAGAAGAAAAAGGGGGGAAATAAAAATAAATAAGGGATAGGGTAAGAAGGGGAGGAGGGGCATTAACGGAAGTTAATTCCATCAGGTTGAAGGCTACCCAGACGGAATATAAGGTGTTGTTCCTCCAACCTGAGTGTGGTTTCATCTTGACAGTCGAGGAGGCCATGGATTGACATATCAGAATGGGAATGGGATGTGGAATTAAAATGTGTGGCCACTGGGAGATCCCGCTTTCTCTGGCGGACAGAGCGTAGGTGTTCAGCAAAGTGGTCTCCCAGTCTGCGTCGGGTCTCGCCAATATATAGAAGGCCACATCGGGAGCACCGGACGCAGTATATCACCCCAGCCGACTCACAGGTGAAGTGTCGCCTCACCTGGAAGGACTGTCTGGGGCCCTGAATGGTGATGAGGTAGGAAGTGTAAGGGACAAATGGACAAGGGAGTTGCGTAGGGAGCAATCCCTGCGGAAAGCAGAAAGGGTGGGAGGGAAAGATGCGCTTGGTGGTGGGATCCTGTTGGAGGTGGCGGAAGTTACGGAGAATTATATGTTGGACCCGGAGGCTGGTGGGGTGGTAGGTGAGGACAAGGGGAACCTTATTCCTAGTGGGGTGGTGGGAGGATGGAGTGAGAGCAGATGTGTGTGAAATGGGAGAGATGCGTTTGAGAGCAGAGTTGATGGTGGAGGAAGGGAAGCCCCTTTCTTTAAAAAAGGAGGTCATCTCCTTCGTCCTGGAATGAAAAGCCTCATCCTGAGAGCAGATGCAGTGGAGACAAAGGAATTGTGAGAAGAGGATGGCATTTTTACAAGAGACAGGGTGAGAAGAGGAATAGTCCAGGTAGCTGTGAGAGTCCGTAGGCTTGTAGTAGACATCAGTAGATAAGCTGTCTCCAGAGATAGAGACAGAAAGATCTAGAAAGGGGAGGGAGGTGTCGGAAATAGACCAGATAAACTTGAGGGCAGGGTGAAAGTTGGAGGCAAAGTTAATGAAGTCAACAATCTCAGCATGCCATAGTCATAGTCATAGTCATAGTCATAGTCATACTTTATTGATCCCGGGGGAAATTGGTTTTCATTACAGTTGCACCATAAGTAATTAAATAGTAATAAAGCCATAAATAATTAAATAGTAATATGTAAAATATGCCAGGAAATAAGTCCAGGACCAGCCTATTGGCTCAGGGTGTCTGACCGTCCAAGGGAGGAGTTATAAAGTTTGATGGCCACAGGCAGGAATGACTTCCTATGACGCTCTGTGTTGCATCTCGGTGGAATGCGTCTCTGGCTGAATGTACTCCTGTGCCCAACCAGTACATTATGTAGTGGATGGGAGACATTGTCCAAGATGGCATGCAACTTAGACAGCATCCTCTTTTCAGACACCACCGTCGGAGAGTCCAGTCCCATCCCCACGTGCATGCAGGAAGCTGCGCCAATGCAGTCATCGATGTAGTGAAGGAAAAGTGGGGGAGGGATACAAGTATAGGCTTGGAACATGGCTTGTTCCACAAAGCCAACAAAAAAGCAGGCATAGCTGGGACCCATACGGGTGCCCATGGCTACACCTTTAGTTTGGAGGAAGTGGGAGGAGCCAAAGGAGAAATTATTAAGAGTAAGGACCAATTCCGCTAGACGGAGGAGAGTGGTGGTAGAGGGGAACTGGTTAGATCTGGAATCCAAAAAGAAGTGGAGATCTTTGAGCATTGATTTCTCTAACTTCCGTTAATGCCTCTCCTCCCCTTCTTACCCCATCCTTTATATATTTTTTTTTCCCCCTTTTTTTCCTTCTCTCTCTGTCCCTCTCACAATCACTCCTTGCCAGCTCTCCATCTTCCTCTGGGCTCCCCTCCCCCTTTCTTTCTCCCTAGGTCTCCCGTCCCATGATCCTCTCCCTTCTCCAGCCTTGTATCCCTTTTGCCAAACAACTTTCCAGCTCTTAGCTTCTTCCCTCCCCCTCCTGTCTTCTCCTATCATTTTAGATCTCCCCCTCCCCCTCCCACTTTCAAATCTCCTACTATCTCTTCTTTCAGTTAGTCCTGATGAAGGGTCTCAGCCCAAAACGTCAACTGTACCTCTTCCTAGAGATGCTGCCTGGCCTGCTGTGTTCACCAGCACTTTGTGTGTATTAATTAATACTCTGTTCTTTCTTAATTCAATTTGTGACTACCAATGATAAGCTTTGTATTTCCTATACCAATGTTACCTCTATCCTGCTCCAAGAATGACTGAAGGAAATACTTACTGCCAGCTGCTGCTGCAGCAATTTGATCTGCCTCTGTAAGGACTCTGTGTGCTGCTGGTTGTGTTGAGAGACTGGTTTAGGAGGGCGTGTAGCAGCACCAGTCCGGACCGACAAACTGCTCAAAGCCTCTTTCAGTTTGGAAACCTCTTTTGAGAGTTCAGTTATCTACAAAAATATGAAAATAAACCCAGCAGTAGTAAACATTCTGTGGACACCATAACATGATGCTAAGATAGAAGTCAGGTCTATTTAAGGTAACTAAGATTAATTTATACCAGACCTTCATCTAACTATATATTCACACAAGCTTTTGGGAATGGGGTTAAAACCAAAGTGCTATATGGGCATTTTGGAAATTCAAATTCCTAATGACGGAAGGTGACACACTAATCATTATAACAAAAATTAGATTTAGAAATTGAAGATATGGATTCTAAAGAGTCAACTACTGCATGAAATGGCAAAATGCTATTAGCTGAACGTTCATAAATCGAAGAACATTCATAAGTTAAGTGATGCTGAATTCACAAAGGATTAGAAGACCCATCTTCTTTGAAAATGATAGAGACAAAATCAGGGAATCATATGTGCCTGTCCGCAAAATGTGGCACGTCTTCAGATTAACAAGTTCGGTTTCCAAACAACATTTGTTGTTTACCAGGGGTAATATCATTGTGGTTAATCTGGTACCCTGACCCCTGGACCATTTATTTATGGACATGTTCAAATACCACCACTGCAACTGCAAAATTTAAATTCAAATTAATAATTAAATTTGTAATAGAAATCCAACCCAACAATGATGATCATGAAACTACCAGATTGTTCACTAATGTCCTTCAGAGATGGAAATTAGCCATGCTTACACCATCTGCACACTATGTCAGGTCTACTGTCATATTGGCATCTATAAATCTGGATTACTGATGAGAAAGCAAGTGTTGAAATTTGAATTTGAGCTGCTAATAAATTGATAACTTTAAGCTAAAGAGGATGCCGAACTGATTCACCAGGATGTTGCCAGTGTTGGAAAAACCTGAGATGTGGGCAAGGCTGGAGTTTGCTTTCTTTGTTGGGATAAGAGAGACTTAATGAAGGTGTGTAAAATTATGAGAAGCTTAGAGAGTGAAAGCAGGAAAAACAGTATTAAATGTAATTGATAGAAAGATTGCAGAGAAATTCACCCAACAATAAAGCTGGGGAAGTCACTGACTAATTGGCGGTGGATCCAGAAATCCTTATTATGCTTCGAAGTACCCAATGACCACTAAAAGCAATGCAACTTTAATGGTAACAGATTATTAGCTGGGGTGTGGGCACAGCTAAAAAGCTCTTTTATTGATGGACATGATGGGCTCTTTCTGATCTTGTGCTGTGCAAAAGTCTATTCCACAGTATCGTTAAAAATAAACTGGAATAGCCTTTATCTTTTCATACTTCTTATTTTTACAATATGGCATTATGGAAATATAACTCTCTACGGAGGGACCCAAGACCGGTTGCAAAAGGAGGAGGGTTGGGCATGGCACTAGCAACTTCACCCTGCAAAAACCCAGAGCTGCAGAAATGCCAACAGAAACTCCAAAGACCTCATCTCTGGGAGAGGCAGGATACACCAAGAAGATAGGCTATACCTGGGGACAAATTAAAAGACTGGCCCAGGACAGAGGACTCCTGCGAGATGTTGCTGGTGGCCTATGCCCCAGAAGGGGTGATGAGCTTAAAAGAACTATGGAAATATGGTAATATAATTTCAGAATTGCATTGCAAACACAGAAACAGATGGAGACATGAAAAAATATTGAATCCACAACATTGAAGACTCAGAGGTTAGCAAATTCTTTCAATACCTTCTTATCCTTTTCCTTAACAACTGCAGTGGAGTCCTCAATAAGCTTATGCAGTTCAATGATCTTCTTTGACTCAGATTTTAAGTCATCGAGCTGTTTCTTCACCTCAGCCACCTCTTCCTCAGCAGCATGCTTCTCACTCTTCATGAAGAGTGCCTGTCTCTGTACCTGGAACACCTCTGTGCAGGTCTTCTCATGCTTTTTGGTCAGATCATTTAACTTAATTATCAAAGAATTTATCTCGGCCTTCAGAGAGGAAGTAATCTTCTCATGTTCTTCCTTTGGAATGGTTTGTTCTTTAGTTACCTGCAGTTCTTCTTGGTGTTGGGACATTTCCTTTTCCTTCAAAGTCAGTTGATCTTTCAGACTGTTTATCATCTCATTTGCATCCCATAAAGATTTCTCAAGTGATTCCTTTGTCTTGTCGTGTTCATTCTTAGGTACAGAATTCTTCCTTTGGTCATCTATCTCATTTTGCAGCCTTGTGATTTCTTGCTGGATTTCACTGTGTTTTACTTCTAAATCTGAGTACTGCTCATTAGCTTCTCTGAGGGAACTACTTAACCTCCCTGTAACGTCTTTGTGCTCCTCTTTTGGAATATGTGTAGAATGAACTGATCTGAGTTCTTCAGCTTTCTTTTGGCATTCTATTTGAAGTTCTCTGCACTTTTCCTGCAATTCTTCATGGGCTTTCATTAGCTCTTCAATCTGCTCTTTGACTTCTCTGGATGATTTAGCACTATTTTCAATGGTCTCCCCAAATAGGTTTGTTCTCAGTTCCTTGAGTTCATCTTCTGCTTTGTTATATTTTTCTGTCAATGAGGAGTTTTCTTTAGAAATTTCTTCAAGAGATGTACTTAGTGAAATCTTCATTTCTTCATACTCTTTCAAAGGAACACTATCAGTCAAAGTCTTCTCCATTTGACACAATTTTTCTTCCAATTCTTTCACCTTCTTTTCTTCCTGTCCTATGGCTTCAAGAGCTTGGAGAAGCTTCATTTTAACATTCTCTAACTCATGATCAGTCATCGATTTTGCTCCCTCAATGTTTACTGCAGCTTCATTTTGTACCATAGAAAGGATTCCTAATTGCATCCGCTCTTCAAGTTGATGAATCTCTGCCATTGCTACTTCATATTTCTCCTGAGTTTCCTTCAATTTATTTCTGAGATCTTGTGCATCTTGGCCTCCAAGCTCTACCATGACTTTCAATTCTGAGTTCACATCTTTGGGTGGACATTCTGCCTTCAAGTCTATTTTGGCCTTGAGCTCGTCAAGAATTACTTGCAGCCTTTGAACTTCTTGCTTGTGCTCCATTTTCAATTGCTCATACAGTTCCACTGGGACTAAGTTTCCAGAGGTTGCTGAATTAACTCCCTCCAAAATCTTAGCTTGAGACTCTTCATACTGTTCCTTCAACTTTGCAAACTCTTCTTGTAACGAATCATAGAGAAGAACTGGAATAAAATCGAGACTTTCTGAAGAATCGTGTTCATTTGTTTCTTTCTGGAAATATTCCAACTCCTGAAAAATAGGTTACAAAATTGTATGTCTTAAATAATGGCTGGAACAAGATAGGTAGATTAATGACAAAACAAAATCCTTCTTACATGGCTCTACACATAAAAGTTACTAGTGAACGCAGCAGGCCAGGCAGCATCTCTAGGAAGAGTTACAGTCGACGTTTCAGGCTGAGACCCTTTATCAGGACTAACTGAAAGAAGAGATAGTAAGAGATTTGAATGTGGGAGGTGGAGGGGGAGATTCGAAATGATAGGAGAAGACAGGAGGGGGAGGGATGAAGCAAAGAGCTGGATAGGTGATTGGCAAAAGGGATATGAGAGGATCATGGGACAGAAGGCCTAGGGAGAAAGAAGCGGGGGGGAGCCCAGAGGATGGGCAAGGGGTATAGTGAGAGGGACAGAGGGAGAAAAAGGAGAGAGAGAGAGAAAGAATGTGTGTATATGTGTTTTGCCTGGCCTGCTGCGTTCACCAGAGTTTATAAAGGTATAGTCTGGCAGCAAATAAAATCAAGTGTGGGATCATTGGTAGCAAATCAAAATTACAGGATCTTTATCTGAACGCACAAAGCATTCATTAACAATAGTGATGGCACAAATAGAGGTAAATGATATCATCTAATAGCCACTACTGAAAGTGGTTGCAATGTGACCATTGCTAAGAACTGAATATATCAAGGTTCTTGATCCTTCAGAAAGACTAGCAGAACAGTCAGATGATGAGGGGCTATCTCTAACAACAAAAGATAGTTCTGAGAAAGGATTTTAACTCAGATCCTTCCTGATAAAGTTTCGCAGCCCAAGACATTGATTGTTTATTCATTTCCATAGATGCTGCCTGATTGCTGAGTTCCTCCAGCACTTTGTATGTGTTGTTCTTAACTCAGAAACTCAGTTTGGTTGGAGATAAGGAAATATACTGGATAGAAATCATTGGTGACAGTAGTCTACAGAATCCAGTTAATAGCAATGTTCCTAGACAGTCCATCAGTTGAAAGGCAACACAAGACTTATGGAGATATTTGATTATGCTACGCAGTAATCTGGGCTAACTGGCATAGGCTTTTAAGTCAATTCCTAAATAATGCACCTTGGAATTAAAAAGCAATTCAAGAAAGTCAGCATGCAGGAACAGCAAATAATTAGGACAAGAAATGTTAAATTAGTCTTTATTACAAATGGGTCTAGAATATAAGAATATGGACGTTTTAATGCAGTTTTACAGACCTTTGTTAAGGCACAACTGAAGAACTGTGCTCAGTTGGGTTCTTATTTAAAGAAGAATTTACTTGCATTAGAAGCAATGCAATAGAGGTTCCCTGGGTTGATTTTTGGTTTGTGGAAGTGGTCTGATTTTGGGAATGCAAGTGTTCCATTTTAACAAACTCAGCACGGCTTTATGGGAGCAGGTCTGTTTTACAAGCCTGATTGAATTCTTTGAAGAAGTGACAATACAAATTGATGAAGGTAGAGAGTGGGTGGATGAATTTTAGTAAGGCGATCGACAAGGTTCCCCATGGTAAGTACATCCTTAAAGACAGGAGGTGTGGGATCCAGGAAACTTGGTTGCATGGATTCAGAATTGGGTAGATAGAGCGAATTCTGTCTGGAGGTCAGTGACCAGAGGTGTTCTACAGGGACCTGTTATGGGATCCCTGCTCTTTGCGAACTTTATAAATGACCTGGATGAAGAAGTGGAAAGGTGGGTTAGTAAGTTTGCAGATGACACAAAGATTGGTGGAGTTATGGACTGTGTGGAAGGTTATCATAGGTTACAACAGGACATTGATAGGATGCAGAGTTGGGCTGAGAAGTAACAGACAGACTTCAATCCAGAAACATGAGGAAGCCTGCAGATGCTGGAAATCCAAACCAACCCACACAAAATTCTGGAGGAACACAGTAAGTTCAGCAGCATCTATAGAACTGAATATATAGTTGACGTTTCAGGCCAAGACCCTTCTTCAGATTTCAATCCAGCAACGTGTAAAGTGATACACTTTGGAAAGTCAAACTTGAAGGCAGAGTATAAGGTCAATGGCAAGACTTAGCAACGTGGAGGAGCTGTCCATGGTCCACATCCATAGATCCTTCCAAGTTGCCACACGAATTGATTGGATGATTAAGACCACCTTCCGGGGCTTAGTAAGTATGCTGGCCTTCATTAGTCAGCTGACTGTGTTCAAGAATCACAATGCCGCAGTTCCACAATCTCTGATTACACCACACTTGCAGTACTATGCTCACTTCTGTGTGTCTCATTCGAGGAAGCTTTGGAGAGTGTGCAGAGGAGATGCTTCCTGCATGAGAGAACATGTCTTACCAGGAACGGTTGAGTGAGCTAGGACTTTTCTCTTTGGAGCGAAGGACAGTGAGAGGTGACTTGAGAGGTGCATAAGATGATAAGAGGCATAGATAGGGTGGACCGCAGGGCAGAAATGGCTACTTTGTGACAGCATAATTTTAAAGTGATTGAAAGAAAGTAGAAGGGGGATGTCAGATGTTTACAACAGACAGAAGTGGTTGAGTGGAACACAGTGCCAGGAGGGGTGGTAGGGGCAGATATGTTCGGAACAATTAAGGGACACTCTAGACAGGCACAGGGATGAAAGAAAAATGGAGGGCTATGTGGGAGACAAGGATTAGATTAATTTTGGAGGAGATTATAAGGTCAGCACTATAGCATGTCCAATGGTCCTGTACTATTCTATGTTTTCCTACAGCTTATAAAAATAAGATGACTTTTTTAAAAGTATAAACTTCTGATGGGGCTTAACAAATTTGCTGTTGGGAGGAAAGATCCCTTAGTGGGGGATCTAGTACAAGTAGAAATCCTTAGGATACAATAATGACCATTTAAGACTAAAGAGAATTTTGGGGGGGGAATTTTCTAATCAAGAGAACTACACTTGGTGAGTAATTAAATTTATTCAAGGTTCCCACTGATCAGCAATATACTTATATATTCATGATATTCAATGAAGCTCATTTTGAAGTGTGCCATAATCATAAAAGCATATTCCTTAACTCCTCCCACCACCATTATTGGAAGGTCAAATAACAAGATCAACTTCGGAGCGTTTGTTACCTGGAGTCTTCCTAGTAGCTCTTGATTTTCAATTGTAAGACTCTGTATTTGCCTCTGCAGAGTCTCAATCCATTCCTCACTGGGCTGATTAAGACTACTTTCTGAAAGTAGATTCTCAGTCCCTGAAACCATAAAATAACAGTGAACAATACAATGGAGAAGCTTGAAGGTTAATTCACATCACAGCTACAACAAAAGATTACTGATGGTCACTTTCCAAGCAACTGCACACCATAAACAGTTAACATCAGTGAGAAGCAATGCCAAATCAATTATATTCCAGTGACACCCAGTGTCATAGCAACTGTATGACACTGAATCGCAGTGATCTCCACTGTCGGGGAAACGGTCCCAGTGAAAGGCAGTGCCAGGAGAAGAGTTCACAGTTACTTGCGCCGCTAGAGAAGATGCATACCAGTAATCTCCAAAGCCAAGGGAATTGTGTTTCAATAAGTGACAGTAGTTTCCCAGTGACACCTAGTACTAGAAACTGAATCTCAGTGACAGTTGGTAACAGAGAAATATTTCCTGATACACTAGTGATTTGGAGCATGGTGCTCAGAGCCAGACAGAATACAGCATGAACTCCTTACCATCACCACTGGCCGGTGGCTTGGCTTGCGCTGCCTGAGACCAGTGAGGTAAACCCAGGATTGTTGGATGAAATACTTACAGCCTCGGCTCATCCTGACCTCCTCTGGCACAGTTAGACCAAATCTTGGAGAAAACCATGGTTCATAGATGAAGAAGATGTATGCACTGATGAATTCAAAATACTTTGTTTATTTCCAGCTTTAGAGTTTGGTATCTAAGGCTGTGTTTCACAAGAGTACAGTTTCAGCGTTGTATTTAATATATGCTCAGTGGTCACTTTATGAAGTGCATTCCATACCTAATAAAGTGACTACTGAGTGTATATTTGTGGTCTTGTGCTGCTGTAGTCATCTGGTTCAAGGCTTGATGTGTTGTGTGTTCAGAGATACTCTTCTACACATCACTGCACACCCTGCTCTTCTTGGTCATCTGAGTTACTGTCGCCTTCCTGTCAACTTGAACTAATCTGGTCATTCTCTTCTGACCTCTCTCATTAACAAGGGGTTTTGCCCATAGATGTGCTGCTCACTGGATGTTTTTTTTAAATTTTTCCACACCATTCTCCGTAAACTTTAGAGACTTGTGTATGAAAATCCCAGGAGATCAGCGGTTTCTGAGATATCCAAAACACCCCGTCAACCATCAACAATCATTCCACAGTCAAAATCACTTAGATCACATGTCTTCCCATCCTGATTTTTGGTCTGAGCAACAACTAAACCATGTCTGCATGCTTTTATGCATTGAGCACTGCCACATGATTGGCTGATTTGATATTTGCTCTAATGAGCAGGTGTACAGATGTGTCTATTATTTGCGCTGTATATTAGTTAAGTAAGTAGTGAGGTATGGTTCATGGGTTCAGTGTCCATTCAGAACTCACATGTAGAGGGGAAGAAGCTGTCCTTGAATTGTTGAGGCATCTGTACCTCCTCCTTGATGGCAGCCATGAGAAGAGGGCATGTCCTGGGTGATGGGGGTCCTTAGTGATGCATGCTGCCTTTTTGAGGCATTGCTCACTGAAGATACCCTGGATGGTAGGAGGCTAGTGCCCATTATGGAGCTGACTGAATTCACAACTTTCTGCAGATTCTTTTTATCCTGTGCAGTAGACCCCCCCCACCTTACCAGACGGTGATGTGGCCCGTTAGAGTGTCCTCCATGGAACAGCTGTAGAAATTTGCGTGTCTTTGGTGTAACAACAAATCTCCTCAAACTCATAAAGATATATAGCCCAGCTATTATCCAGCCTTCTTGGTAACTATGTCGATATGTTGAGCTCAGAGTCATTGACACCCAGAAACTTGAAATTACTCATTCTTTCCACTTCTAATCCCTCTATGAAGACTGGTGTGTGTTCCCTCGTCTTACCTTTCTGAAGTCCACAATCGATTCCTTGGTGTGACCCATGTTGAGTGCAAGGTTGTTGCTGTGACATCACTCAACTAGCTGAGATATCTTGCCCCTGTATGCCTTTTTGTCACAAACTGAAATAGTGTGTCCTCAGCAAATTTATAGATGGCATTTGACCTGTGGCTAGCCACACAGTCATGGGTGCAGAGGGAGTAGAGCAGTGGTCTAAACACACATCCTCGAGGTGCGGAAGTGTTGATTGTCAGCGAAGTGGAGATGGTATTTCCGATCTGCACAGACCGCAGTCTTCCAGTGAGGAAGCTGAGGATCCATTTGCAAAGGGAGGTACAAAGGCTCAGGTTTTGGAACTTTTCAATCAGAACTGGAGGAATGATTGTGTTAATGCTGAGCTGTAGTCAATAAACAGCAGCCTGATATAAGTATTAGTATTGTCCAGGTGATCCAAGGCCACATGAAGAGTCAATGAGATCGCATCCACTGTCAACCTATTGTGGCGATAGGCAAATTGCAGTGGGTCCAGGTCTTGCTGAGACAGGAGTTAATTCCAGCCATAAACAACCTATCAAAGTACTCCATCACTGTAGAGATGTGAATGCTACAGGCCGATGATCATTAAGGAAGCTCACCCGCTCTTCTTAGGCACTGGTATGACTGTCGCCCTTTTGAAGCAGGTGGAAACTTCTGACGAGCAACAGAAATGTCTTTGAACACACACAGAAATTGTCTCACTGGAAGAAACCCAAAACTGTGAGAACTGGAAGACAAGCCAAGTTTTTTTTGTGTTTACTATTAGTTAAAAAGATATTGGAGCTATTATGAGTTCACACCAGATCTCCAGGTTTACTGCAACAACAGGTCTATAGTGGATGCAATTTCACTGGCACTCCACTTGGTTCTGGACCATCTGGAAGACAGTAAAATATAGCAGGCTATGTTTTACTGGTTATTTTTAGACATGGGGGATTTCAATATGCAGGAAAATCAGGTTAGTGCTAGATGACAACAGAAGGAATTTGTAGAATACCTACATGCTGGCTTCTTAGAGCAATGTCTTGTTGACCCCACCAGGGAAAAGGCAATTCTGAATCAGGTATTCTGTATGAACCAGATTTGATCAGAGAGCTTAAGGAGACAGTAATCACAATATGAAAGAATTCACCCTGCAGCTTGAGAGGAAGAAGCTAAAAAAAGATATATCAGCATTATAGTGGAGTAAAGGGAACTACTGAGGCATGACAGAGGAAAAGGCCCAAGTTGATTGGAAAAGGATACTAACAGGGATGGCAGCATAACAGCAATGGCTGGAGTTTCTGGGAGTAATTAAGAAGGTGCATGATAGATTCATCCCAAAGAAGAACTACTCTAAAGGGAAGATGAGGTAACTGTGGCTAACAAAGAACGTCAAAGACAGCATAAAAACAATAGTGAGGGCATAAGATATAGCAAAAATTAGTGGGAAGTTCAGGGATTGTGAAGCTTTTAAAAACCAATGGAAGGCAAATGAAAAAAGTAAGGAGACAAAAGATTAAACATGAAGGCGAGTTAACTAGTATTATAAGAGGATAAGTATTTTGCACCATTCTTCACTGTGGAAGACACTGGCAGTATACTAAAAATTCGAGAGTGTCCGTGTGCAGAAGTGAAAGTAGTTTCTTTTACTAAGGGGAAGGTGTTTGGGAAGCTGAAAGGTCTGAAGGTAGATGATTCACCTGGATTACACCCCAGTGTTCTGAAGGAGGTTGCTGAAGACATTGTGGAGGCATTAGTAATGATCTTTCAAAAATGACTAGATTCTGGAATGGTTCCAGAGGACTGGAAAATTGCAAATGTAACTTCACTCTTTAAGAAGGGAGGGAGGCAGGCAACATACAGGAAATTATGGGCCAGTTATACTGACTTCAGTGGTTGGGAAGATGTTGGAGTCCATTATTAAGGATGAGCTTTAGGGGGTACTTAGAGGTACATAAAAAATAGACTGAAATCATCATGGTTTCCTTGAGGGGAAATCTTGCCTTACGTATCAGTTGGAATTCTTTGAGGATATATCAGGCAGGATAGACAAAAAAAGAGTCAGTGGATGCTATTTAATTGGATTCTCAGAATGCTTTTGACAAGGAGCCACACATGAGGCTGCAAAACAAGATAGGAGTTCATGGTATTACAGGAAGGGTACTGGTATGAATAGAAGATTTGCTGAGCAGGAGGCAGAGAGTGGGAATGAAGGGGGCCTTTTCCAGTTAGCTGCCAGTGAGTAGCTGTGTTCCACAGGGGTCGGTGTTGGGACCGTTTCTTTTCATGTTATATGTCAATCATTTGGACGATGGAATTGATGGCTTTGTGGCCAGATTTGTGGATGATCCAAAATGGGTGGAGGGACAGGTGGTGCTGAGGAAACAGATTGTCTGCAGAAGGACTTAGACACATTAGGAGAATGGGAAAAGAAGTGGCAGATGGAAGATAGTATAGAGAAGTGTATGGTCATGCATTTTGGTAGAAGACATAAAGGAAAAGACTATTTTATAAATGGGAGCAAATTCAGAAATCAGAGGTGCAAAGGGACTTGGGAAACTCATGCAGGATGTCCTAAAGATCAACTTGCAGATTGAGTCGATGGTAAGGAAGGCAATGCGATGTTAACATTCATTTTGAGGGGCTAGAATATAAATGCTGGGATGTAATGCTAACGTTTTATAAGACATATTGCACTTAGTGTATTGTGAGCAGTTTTCAACCCATTATCTAAGAAAGGATGTGCTGGCATTGGAAAGGGTCTAGCGATGGTTCACTAGGATGATCACAGAAATTAAAAATTGTTAACGTATCAGGAGCATTTGATGGCCCTGCGCCGGTACCCGCCAGAGTTTAGTAGAACGAGGGGAGAGCTCTTTGAAACCGATCAAAAATTGAAAGCACTAAATACAGTGGATGTGGAGAGGATGTTTTCTATAGCGGGAGAGTGTAAGACAAAGGGTACACCCTCAAATAGAAGGATGTCCATTTGGAAGAGAGCTGAGGAGGTACTTACTTAGCCAGAGGTTTAAAAATCTGTGGATTTCACTGCCGCAGACAGTTGTGGAGTCCAAGTCACTGGGTATATGGGTTGATAGAGGTTGATAGGTTCTTGATTAGTAATGGTGCCAAAAGTTACATGGAGAATGCAGGAGAAGGTGGTTGAGGGAGATAATAATCAGCCATGATGGAATTGCAGAGCAGACTCACTGGGGCGAATGGCTTAATTCTGCTCCTATGTCTTATGTTCTTATGGATTTCAGCTCAGTATTCAACACTATCAACCTCAGTCCGAATCAACAAGCTTCAATAATTGGATCTCTGTACCTCCCTATGCAAATAGGTGACCACAATCAGTGCAAACTGGAAATATTCTCACTGACAATCAGCACAGGTGTACCTCAGAGATGTGTGCTTAGCCCACTGCTTTACTCTCTCTACACTCATGCCTGTATAGCGAGGCACAGCTTAAATGCTATCTATAAATTCACTCATGACACAACTGTTGTTGACAGATTCTCAGGTGGTGATGAGGAGATGTACAGAGGTGAAATAGATTTGCTGATTAAGTGGTGTTGCAACAACAACGTTACGCTCAAAGTTCAATGTAAATTTATTATCGAAGTATATATATGATACCAAGTATCACCTTGGGACTCATTTTCTTGCAGGCATTCACAACAGAACAAAGAAATACAATAAAATCTGTACAATAAAATCAAAGAGTGACAAAAAACAATGTGCAAAAGACAGACTGACTGTGCAAATACAAAATAATAATAAAAAATAAATGCATAATACTGAGAGTCCTTAGAAGTGAGTCCATAGGTTGCAGAATCAGTTCAGAGTTTTGCTGAGTGAAGTTAGTCAGGCTGGCTCAGGGGACTATTGTTTGAAGGGTAGCAACTGTTCGTGAACCTGGCAGTGGTGGAACTAAGGCTCCTGTACCTCCTTCCTGATAGCAGCAATGAGAGGATAGCATGGCCTGGATGGTGGCAGTCCTCCATGATGAATGTGCTTTCCTGTTGCCATGTAGATGTGCTCAATGGTGTCGAGTGCTTTGCCTTTGATGGACTGCCCTGTACCCACTACTTTTTCTTGGATACTCTCCACTGTGTATTTATACGAGTTCGTCGGAGTTTTAGGTAACATGCCGAATCTACGTAAAATAAGTCGAGGCACTTTGTGATGTCACTTAAGTGCTTGCCCCAGGACAGATCATCTGATATGATAACACCAAAGCATTTAGTTACTCATCATAAATGAGTTCTGGATGAACCTCTGGATTCTTTCTGCTGTGGTTAATAATCAGCTGTTTGGTTTTGCTGACTCAGAGTGAGAGGTTGCTGTGGTGGGAGCACTCAAATCTTCCTCCTTTACGCTGATTCATCACACCTTTGATTTGTCCATCAACAAACTTCATAGGGTCCTGGAGCTGTACTTCCCTGTATAATCATAGGTATCAAGTTGTAAAGCAGAGGGCCAAGGACACAGGCTTTTACTGTGCCTGTGCTGGGTATCCATCATGGAGGACCCTCATCATCCAGAATATGCCCTCTTCTTATTACTACCACAAATGAAAAAATACAGGAGCCTGAAGACAAACACTCAATGTTTTAGGAACAGGTTTTCCCCATGTTACGAGAATACACATAAAATTAAGATGTTTGCTGGCCTGGGCTAGCATCAGTGGCATCAGCAGTTGGTCTGCCACCTGCCCTCAGGGGAAGGAGAGATAAGGAACAATGGAGCAGCGTCTGGAGATGTGTAATGAAGGGATGTGGGAGAGAGAGCTGTCTGGAGCGGCTCCCCCCTTTGAACCCTGAACTGTTTGAAGTGATGGACAGGCGATACCCCAGCAGGGGGATAAAAAGGGACAGGTTCGCTAAGACAGACACACACGCCACCCGAGGTAACGAGACCCTGGAAGCGGTGCGCTTCTCACGAGTGGGTGAGAAGTGCCAGACAACGACCAGGGTGGAAAGGTACGATCAGCGGGAACCCGGTGTGTGTCCGCCCTTGCCTGGGTGCCGGGTTCACTGCAGAGGATCGACCGCATCTGGAGGAGGGGTCACAGTCGGTGACCTCAGGTGCCATCACCAAGGACCCGCCCAAATGCTGTTTGTGAGCCATCTCGCTGGTCTGTGAGTGAAGCCGTTCTGAATGATCAGTTGTTCCTATTCTATGTCTCTCTTCCCCCACCTTGTCCATCGCCATGGCAACGATTACTGCGAACTGGACTACTAACTGGACTGAACTTTGAGTCATTTTGAAATTGGTCATTTACCCCTAGACAACGATAGAGCTTGATTGATGCTGTTATCTTAATTCTGTGCACATGTGTGGTTATCATTGTTGAATTGTTGCATTTATTATCCTTTCGATTACTGTGTTGCTTGTTTCTTTAATAAAACTTTCTTAGTTCTAGTACTCCAGACTCCAACTGAGTGATCCATTTCTGCTGGTTTGGCAACCCAGTTACGGGGTACGTAACATAAGTGGGGTTCTCGTCCGCGATTTTGAACGCTAAATTTGGGACGGAGTAAATTGATTGGGTTAAAATTCCCGAAAGAAAGAAAAGACAAACAGCAGAAATGGAGGTTGAGGAATTTATAAAGGCGCCGACCTTGGAGGCATTAGAGGATGCCAGGAAATCGGAATTGATAGCTGTGGCCAAACGGGTGAATCTTGCTAAGGTGAAGTCGACAATGAGGAGAGAGGAGATACACAGAGCTATTGTAGAGCACTATGTATCTAAAGGTGTGTTTCCCCAAGGTGAGCTGGGGGAGGTGTCTATTGAAAAACCTGCTGGAAACGCGGTACAGGTACAGCTTGAAAAACTGAGACTCGAGCACGAGTTCCGGGTACGGCAGTTAGAACACGAAGAGAAGCAGTTAGAAAGGCAGGAGAGAGAGTTAGAAAGGCGGGAGAAAGAGAGAGAGTTAGAAAGGCGGGAGAAAGAGAGAGAGTTAGAAAGGCGGGAGAGAGAGAAAGAGTTAGAAAGGCGGGAGAGAGAGAAAGAGGTAGAAAGGCAAGAGAGAGAAAGACAGTTGGAGAGAGAAGAGAGAGAGAGGGACAGACAGTTGGAGAGAGAGGAGAAACAGAGGGAAAGGGAATTTGAGCTGGAGAAGTTAAAGATAAGGGCCGAGCAGGGGCTCGTGCCGAACCAAGGTGGAGGGTTCCGGGCGACCCAGGAGGTTAGGCTGGTTCCCCCATTTGACGATACCGATGTGGATCGGTACTTTCTCCACTTCGAAAAGGTGGCTATAAGTCAGGAATGGCCGAGGGATAAGTGGGTTGTTTTACTTCAGAGTGTACTGAAAGGGAAGGCCCAAGAAGCTTACTCCGCTTTATCCGCGGAAGATGCCCAGAAGTATGAGGTGGTGAAGGAGGCCATCCTCAGGATTTATGAGTTGGTCCCGGAGGCATACCGGCAGAGGTTCCGGAATGCGAGGAAGCGGTGGGACCGCACGTATTTGGAGTTTGCTCGTGAGATGCAAACATATTGTGAGCGTTGGTGCGCCTCGAAAGGGGTAGAGGGGGATTATGACAGACTGCTGCAGCTGATTCTGATTGAGCAGTTTAAAGGTTGTGTCCCTGAGGGTATGAGACCCTACCTCGATGAGAAAGAGGCAGCCACGTTAGCCGCAACTGCTAAGTTAGCAGATGAGTATGCGTTGACGCATAAAATGAAGGTTGCCCCGAGTAAAGGCTACCAGAAGGGTAGTCAGGACGGCGGGGAGAGTCCACCGGAAAAGTCAGAAAGTAAGCCGGGGACTAGTGAAAAGGATAAGGTAGACCGGGAGCAGTCTGGTAGGAAGTCTCCTGGGGTCGTCTGTTATAATTGTGGGAAAGCCGGACACTTTGCGTCCAGGTGCTTTGCCCCAAGGAAGGAGACGGGGAAAGGAAAAGCGGAAATTTTGAATGGCTGTATTGAGCTGTTAAGCGAACCGCTAGGGAAGGACAGGTCTGAAAAAGTCCAGGAAGGGCGCGAGAGGTTTATCTCGGCCGGACTGGTGTCAGTGAAGGAGAGGTTAAAACCAGTTCCAGTGCGGATCTGGAGAGACACGGGAGCGTGTCAGTCACTAATACTGAAGAGTGTATTAGAGTTTAGCTCAGAGACCCAGACTGGGGAGGTAGAGGTCAAAGGTGTTGGGGAAGGGACAGAGTCAGTCCCTTTGCACCAGATACATTTACAGAGCAACCTGGTCTCTGGACTAGTCACGATCGGGGTGAGGTCCGAATTACCAATGAAAGACGTGGAAGTCTTGCTCGGTAATGACATCGCCGGAGGAATTGTGTTCCCAGTCGTGAGATTGACGGGTCAGCCTGCCAGCATGGAGGCCCCGCCCGCGATGGTGAATTTGGCTGAAACATTTCTGCCAACCTTGTATGAGACAGGGTGTAGTGAGATAAGAGGTAGTGAGGGAGCTGGGACGGACGTAGCAGTAGCCGGGAAAGAATTTGTGCAGACGCAGGAGCGAGACGAGGGGCTGATGGTTTTTGCCAAGACCGCTCTCTCTGACACAGCCTTGACAAGCTATTGTGCGGATGAGGAGGTGCTAAGGAAGAAAGGGAAATCAAGTACAGCATCCGCAGATGAGGAGTGGGGGGTGGTGCAAAAGAGTTATGGGGATGAGGTTTTTAACATGGCCCACGAGGTACCCCCCGGTGGACATTTTGCGGTGCTGGAGGAAACAGTTGGTGGAATCATGAAAGAGAGTTACCGGCTGCCCAGGGGGAAAAATGTTATTGATCATGACCGACGCGAACTGAGACGGTCACCGGCTTTTGATATGCTAACAAACCTAGTCGGTGTTAGCGTGGAAATCAATGAAGCTAGGGGCCCCCTGCTAAGAGAAAAAAACCATTTTGAAAAGATTAGGATGGGATCGGTCAGATGGGAGAAGGCTATTGTTTTGGCCAGGTCTACTGATAAGGTCTCTCCCTTAATCCCCGAAGGAGTAATTACACGACTCGCACCCATGTGTTTGATTGTCCCGAGGAAATGCAAAGAACTGGGACGTTGGGTGATTGTGGTTACAATAGGGCGGCCAAGTAAACAACACCCATATTTTTTGAGTAATTCAGTGACTAAAGGGCTGATGAACACAGAGGTGTGTATTGGCAATTTAACACGGCTGTCTGAAGCCAGCTTGATAGTGAACCTTGAAAAAAATGAATTCGGCCACACGAAGGTCACTTACCTGGGAATTGTGGTGACACAGGGGCAGCTGGCAGTGATGCAAGCTACAGTGCAGGCTATCGCTGACCTCCCAACCCCGACAGACAAGAGGGCCCTCAGAAGGCTCTTGGAGATGGTGGGGTACTGCAGGAAGTTTTGCAATAACTCTGCGGTCAATACCCGTCCCCCTCCTACTAAGCCCTTGCGAGAGAAAATTGAGTCGGAATGGGACGACCCTTGTTGTTGTGGTCCGGGACAAAACCAAATGAGAGGTTACATTGGTCGCAATTCATCAGTGTTTTTGGCCACTATGAAGTTTGCTGAGTTGGAGCCTGGTCTAAGGGATTATTAATAACACGTGTAAAAGGAACAGAAAATGTGATGACTGTCTGTCAAGGTGTTGACAGCTTCAAATTCTCTGTATTAGCTAAATAACTGTTAAAGATGTATATTGTGTATGTATCAGATAATGTAGTCATGTTTGTAATTTTTACCTCCCGGTAAAAATCCTTAAAGGGGGGAAGTGTTACGAGAATACACATAAAATTAAGATGTTTGCTGGCCTGGGCTAGCATCAGTGGCATCAGCAGTTGGTCTGCCACCTGTCCTCAGGGGAAGGAGAGATAAGGAACAATGGAGCAGCGTCTGGAGATGTGTAATGAAGGGATGTGGGAGAGAGAGCTGTCTGGAGCGGCTCCCCCCTTCGAACCCTGAACTGTTTGAAGTGATGGACAGGCGATACCCCAGCAGGGGGATAAAAAGGGACAGGTTCGCTAAGACAGACACACACGCCACCCGAGGTAACGAGACCCTGGAAGCGGTACGCTTCTCACGAGTGGGTGAGAAGTGCCAGACAACGACCAGGGTGGAAAGGTACGATCAGCGGGAACCCGGTGTGTGTCCGCCCTTGCCTGGGTGCCGGGTTCACTGCAGAGGATCGACCACATCTGGAGGAGGGGTCACAGTCGGTGACCTCAGGTGACATCACCAAGGACCCGCCCAAATGCTGTTTGTGAGCCATCTCGCCGGTCTGTGAGTGAAGCCGTTCTGAATGATCAGTTGTTCCTATTCTATGTCTCTCTTCCCCCACCTTGTCCATCGCCATGGCAACGATTACTGCGAACTGGACTACTAACTGGACTGAACTTTGAGTCATTTTGAAATTGGTCATTTACCCCTAGACAACGATAGAGCTTGATTGATGCTGTTATCTTAATTCTGTGCACATGTGTGGTTATCATTGTTGAATTGTTGCATTTATTATCCTTTCGATTACTGTGTTGCTTGTTTCTTTAATAAAACTTTCTTAGTTCTAGTACTCCAGACTCCAACTGAGTGATCCATTTCTGCTGGTTTGGCAACCCAGTTACGGGGTACGTAACACCCACCACTGTCAAATACCTGAACTGTCCATGAACTCATGAATACTGCCTCGTTATTTTACTCTCTTTTTGAACTATATGTTTTAAAATATATTCGTATGGCAATTTATCGTAATCTTCATTAATTGCACAGTACTGCTCCTGCTAAACAACAGATTTTATGATACATGTCATAAGCCTGATTCTGATTGAAAAGCTATCTGAGAGTAGTCCATGGAGCACACAGACCCATGCTACACAACTGCTCGAATGAAATTCGCCAAGGACCACTCCATCTAATTTGTAACCCATTAGAAATCTTACTTTAGCACTTCAACAGTGCTTCATGGATTCAAACTGGGCCGTTGAATTAACTGTAAAGAATCTTTGAATTACCAATTCTAACACCATCCTGCTCCTAAATTTACCTTTGTTGGGAACAGATATACACTCAGTGGTCACTTCATTAGGTGCACCTGTACACCTGCTCATTAATGCAAATATCTGATCAGCCAATCAAGTGGCTGCATCTCAATGCATTAAAGCATGCAGACATGGTCAAGAAGGTTAGTTGTTGTTCAGATTCTCTTAGTGTTGTTTAGAGTAGGGAAGATGGGTTGTGCAGTTAGATCTTCATGGATACCTGGGCATGCTGGGGTGGAGGGAAATGAAATTGTGGATGGCATTGCAAAGTCTTCCTTACAGAGCAGGCAAGTAGAAATTAGGGTTCCCCTAGGCAGAGCAGAATTGAGAAGTAGGATTTTAAAAGGTACAGAGAAGAAGTGGCAGGAGGATTGGGAAAATGAATTAAGGGGCAGGCATTATTTTTCTAGTCAACCACTAGTTAAAAAGGTCTCAGACTGTTACCTTTTAAGTCATAGAGATATGGTGAAATTAGCAAGACTTTGGTTAGGGCATTGTGGGCTAAATTTAAAGATAATAGGAAAACATCCTACTGGATTATGTGACTGTGGTAGTCCAGAGACAGTCCAGCATGTTTTGCTGAGCTGTACTCGATACAAAATTGAAAGAAGCATGTTGTTCAAGAGGCCATTTGGCTTAAATTTATTTTGGTTTTCTATTAAATCTTTGTTTGGCCATCAAGAGAATCAACATTTGATTGAAGAGTTTATTATTCAGTTTATACGTGAGACTAGTTTATGTTCGAGAATTTGAGTTCCTTGAAGTTCTATAATTAATTATACATCCTGCAGAGGGCTGTAATACGCCTAGATGCATCTAAACAGCCGGAAACAGAAGAAGAAGAAGGAGGTGGTTAGTTACATCAGAATGGGGAAGACATGTGATCTAAGTAACTTTGACTGTGGAATGATTGTTGGTGCCAAACGGGGTGTTTTGAATATCTCAGAACTCCTGGGATTTTCACACAAAACAGTCTCTAAAGTTTATGGAAAATGGTGTGAAAAATAAAAATAGAACTGCATTTCTGTGGGCAAAAACACCTTGTTAATGAGAGAGGTCAGAGGTGAATGACCAGATTAGTTCAAGCTGACAGGAAGGTGACAGTAACTCAAATAACCATGCATTGTGTTACAACAGTGGTGTGCAGAAGAGCATCTCTGAACACACACGTCGAATCTTGAAGTGAATGGGCTACTGCAGCAGAGGACCACAAATATACACTCAGCGGCCATTTTGTTAGGTACACCTGCTCACTAACGCAGATATCTAATCAGCCTGTCACTTGATCATTGAATGAGTGTTGGTACAAGACACGATGGTTTGAGTATATCAGAACCTCCTGGTCTCGTGGGATTTTCATGCTCAACAGAGAATGCTGCAAAAACAAAACTTCCTGTGAGGCACAATTCTCTGGGCAAAACACCTTTTTATTGAGTAAGGTCAGTGGAGAATGGCCATACTGGTTCAAGCTGACATGTAGACAACAGCATCTCAAATAACTGTGTGTTTAAACAGTGGTGTGCAGAAGAGCAACTCTGAATACACAATACATCAAACTTTGAAGCAGAAGACCAAACCAGGTTCCACTTCTGCACGTAATAAAGTGGACACTAAGTGTATGTACTTGAAGTCATCTAATTCCTAGATAAAGATGAAGGGCTGGCAGGGGGAGGTGGGTGTGGAGGTAAGGGGAAACTTGTGTCCCACTTTCTGACAAACCAGAATAGGAAATGATTGCTCTCTGAGAGGAAGTTGTGCACAGCTAGCTTTTTTATAGAACAATCCTTAACTTTTAAGCAGCTTTTCTGATTGTCCTGAAGTGTTGTCTTTCAAGTTACCTCTGCATACCATAACAATTTTGCGTACTTTCATAAAATGATCAGATTTCAGGAAAAAGTACTTGGCATATCCTATATTCCACTTCCTTTCTTCTCTTTCACCTTTTAAATGCAATTTCATACAATGCTGTGGTTACACTGCAGAATTCTCCTACTGAGCCTGTGTTGACCCCGAGATCTTATTACACAATAATGTTAATGACTGTTCCTTCCACAAGCACTGCTTGGATTACCTTGAAAATATTATAACCTTGTAGTGTTATGTATTTTCAAAGGTCCAAAATGTGCTTTAATTGAATTAAAAATAAATCCAAGAACTAATTACATTTAAGAAGCTGGTTTACCTGCAAAACAGGAGAGTATTCCTTCCTCATCCATTGAATCATTCTCAATGTTCTCATGATGTTTGCCCTGCTAAAATTAGGAAAATGTTCAGTTAAACAAAGGATCTCTACTAAATTCCAGTGTCTCAACTGGCACTCACCTCTTACCTAACAACAAATAAATGGGCTAACTGCTCATTTACCTCACTTCCCTTTCTAATACTCTGCTGGACTCCAATATCTCTTCCTAGCACAGCAACTACACTTCAAAAGTGTTTCATAGTCTCTAAAGTTCCATCGAGACATTGCAGAAAATTATGTATAATAAGACTACTAGGAAAAAGCAAGATTAATTAAATAACTCTTTCAAAAGCCCCTTTCAAATTCCAAGTGGTAGTCCAGGTGACCAGCTTAGCAAAGCACTAGATCCATTTTGTAGCTCCTTGACAGGGAATGTAGTCAAAGATGTACCAGTTAGTAGGTTGATTAGTCATTGCAAATTGTCCAGTGATTAGACTAGAGTTAAACAGGTGGGTTATTGGGTGGTTCGGTTCATTCGGTCAAAATGGCCTGTTCTGCGCTGTAAGTCTGAATGAATAAATTAATTATTTATCTGTCCGGCTCAAGGCATCTGCAAAGTACTCAGATACATTCCCTTTTTTTTAAAGCCATGCTCCTCTTAATTATATTAAGATTTTCTACTCGTCCTTGTCCTGATTCCCTATAACATATTCTAACATGTTCCTACTTTCTCAAATGTTCAGTTTTTCAAACTGTGGGATTCCAGAATTTTAGGAAATTTGAAAACTTATAAACAATGCATTTGACATCTCTGCAGACAATACTTGTAAGATCTAGGAGATAGGTCATCAGATCCAGGGTAAATTTTCATTTGTCTCCCCACTTGTTCCCCTAGAACTTTTTCTCTCATGGTAACAATTGTTCAAAGTTCCTTCTGTTCCTTGATTTTCTGCTGGCAAATGAAGCTGCTTTTAGTGTTTTCTGCTGAGATGACATATCAATAATCTTTGTTCAAAGTTTCCGTTTCTTAATTTTTAATTAAGTAGTCTTATCCTCTAAGGGGCTTACATTTACTTCAGCTACTCTCTTCCATTTACACACATTTGCTTTCACATTTCTTACTTGATCAGTCTTGGTTACACCATAGGAAGGATGTGATTGTGCCAGAGAGATTGCAGAGAAGATTCACTAGGGTGTATATTGATTTGGAGGGCGTTGGTTATGGGGGCAGCTGGAGTGGGGAAGACTGAGGGGTAGCCTGAGAGAGGCATTTATTACTACAAAAGCCATAGATAAGGTAGGTAGTTGCCATATTTTTCCCATGGTGGAAGAATCAAAAGCGAGAGGCCATAGGTTTAAGGTAAGAGGAAAAGATTTTAAAAGGGATTTGATGGATAAGTTTATTACAGAGAGAGTGTTTGATATCTGAAATGCATTGCCAGAAGTGGTGAAATCAGATACAATTACTTGTATAAGAGGCAAATAGACAGACACATAAATTGACAAGACATAGCAGGATGCATTCCTAATATGGGCAAATGGAATTAGTATAGGAGGGCAAAAGGTTAGCATGGATCTGCTGGGCCAAAAAATCTGTTCCAACTCAAGGATTGGTACAAGGATCAATACAGTTCTTAAAAACATATTAAAAATGTAGGGTTGGGTGTACAGAGCAGAAGCAAACTGTAAAGAGGATCATAATAAACTTCAGGACACAAGGACAGGAAGCTGATGAGATTTTATGCTGAAAAATGAACTTAAACTACATTTGTAGCATGATACAAACTAATATGGGTACAAGAGCTTGAAGAATCTGCAGTTGTATGTGCGTAACTTTTAAACATAGCAAGATGGGTTAAGAAAGTGGTTAAAAGAGTACAGAGAGGAAATTAAGAACCTGGTGGCATGGTGCGAAGACAATAACCTATCCCTCAACGTCAGCAAGATGAATGAATTGATTGTTGACTTCAGAAGGAGTAGCGGACCACACGACCCCACTTACATCGGTGGTGCGCAAGTGGAACAGGTCAAAAGCTTTAAGTTCCTTAGGGTCAATATCACAAATAATCGGACTTGGTCCGACCAAGCAGAGTCCACTGCCAAGAAGGTCCACCAGCACCTTTACTTCCTGAGAAAACTAAAGAAATTTGGCCTGTCCCCTAAAACCCTCACTAATTTTTATAGATGCATCATAGAAAGCATTCTTCTAGGGTGCATCATAACCTGGTATGGAAATTGTCCTGTCCAAGACCGGAAGAAGCTGCAGAAGATCGTAAACACGACGCAGCACATCACACAAACCAATCTTCCGTCCTTGGACTCACTTTACACCGCACGCTGTCGGAGCAGTGCTGCCAGGATAATCAAGGACACGACTCACCCAGCCAACATACTTTTCGTCCCTCTTCCCTCCGGGAGAAGGCTCAAGAGCTTGAAGACTCGTACAGCCAGATTTGGGAACAGCTTCTTTCCAACTGTGATAAGACTGCTGAACAGATCCTGACCCGGATCTGGGCCATACCCTCCAAATATCTGGGCCTGCCTCTCCATTTTTTTGCAATACCATACTCTCCATTTTCTATTTATGATTTATAATTTAAATTTTTAATATTTACTATTGATTTGTACTCCAGGGAGCAGGAAGCACAGAATCAAATATCGCTGTGATGATTGTATGCTCTAGTATCAATTGTTTGGTGACAATAAAGTATAAAGTATAAAATAGTACAGTACATGGATCGTGGGTTTTATAAATAAAGGCCAAGCAAATAGATATTTAGAAATCATAATGAACACTGGTTTGGATCTGGATCTATACTTTGGAAAAGGAATAAAGGACTTAGAAAGGTACAGAGGGGTTACCTAAAGGGAAGAGAAGACGAAAACATGAGAAGCCAAAGCAGCAGTAGACTGTTCGGATCTCTGTTCCTGCTGAACCATTCAATGAGATCGTGGCTGAGTTTCTATCTCCTTCGCTTTCCTGCACAAACCCAATATCCACTTATTTCCTTAATATTGAATTAATTTTCAATATCTTTCTTAATTATTACAGAACAGAGGGGAGGAGAAGATGGCGGCGTGACACAGAGCGCGCCACTCCGAATTGATATCGTATTTGTTAAATAGGGGCTGTGCACAATCCTGATTTGATGGAGACGGACGTGAGAAGCATGAAGGAACATCTGGAGAGACTTCTGAAATGCCCGCTTCACTGCCGCTGCCACTGTGCGATCGAGAATCTCCAGAGGGGAAGGCCCCAAATCCTCGGCTTTGCCTATTGCCTGTTGCTGGGGCCAGGGTCAAAGCGCTCTGCAGAGACAGTGCTCGGTGCTCAGTGTCGGAGGGCTGGTCGGAGGCTCGAAGTTTTCGGACGGACTCAGAGTCGGACTGTGATCGGGTGCTTCCAGGATGCTGCATCGGCAAGTATGCGGCGCTGGGAGCTCATGGTAGGGAGAGTTTCTCCATTCATCCGTCTGCATGAGATGATAGGACTTTCGAGGGACTTTCGAGAGACTTTGAGACTTTTTTTTACCGTGCCCATGGTCTGTTCTTCATCAAATTACGGTATTGCTTTGCACTGTTGTAATTATATGTTATAATTAAGTGTTTTTTTTAGTCTTGCTTTGTCTTGTGTTTCTGTGATATCATTCTGAAGGAACAAATTGTATCATTTCTTAATGCATGCATTACTAAATGACAATAAAAGAGGACTGCATGTCCTCATAATCTAATCTGATCTAATTATACTCATCCACTCAGTGTCTACAGTCACCTGGGGTTGAGACTTTAAAATGCTCATTACCCAAATGGATAAAAAAACTCTTCTCATCCCTGAACGGTCACCTCTTTGTTTTGAGACAGTGATCCCAGCCAAGTGAATCATCATCCTGCCATCTGATTTGTCCAACCCCACAGGAACGTTTTACATTTCAAAACATCATTTCTCCTTCTCTTACGCTCAACAGAGTATAAACCCAATCTACATAACCTCTGCTCACGAAATAGAGCTTCCATCCTGTGCATTAATCTAGTGAACCTGCGCTACATTCCCTCTGACGTAAGTAAATCCTTTCTAAGGTAGCAAGATCAGATGTGTAAAAGAATATTTAGGAGTGGTTTGATTAGTGCATCTATATAAATTTAGAAGATGTTTCTATATGTCTATTCAAAGCCTCTTACATAAGGTCTAATATAGTATTTGCCTTCCTAAGTATATGCTAACTTGCAGTAATCTGTATGCAAGGATACTCCAGCCCTACTGCACTGCCATTTTACCATGCCTCACCACTTAAAAAAGTAGAGTGTTTTTATTTTTTCTACTGAAATGGATGACCCACAACTCTCCTCAATGTATTCCATCTGCCATATTGTTGTCCATTCACTTATTCTATCCTCTAATAATTTCTGCAACCTTCTTACAGCCAACAATACTCCCCAGCCTTGTGCAATTGGTATACTTGACCATATCACACTTGAGTTCCTTGTCCCAATCACAGGTTGTAAAAAAATAGATTGTAAACATTTGAGATCCCAGCACTGATGCTTACAGCACTCCACTAGTCACAATTACCGAACCTGGAAATTACCTTGTCCTACCTACTCTGCTTTCTGCCAATTATCCAGTCCTCAATATATGCTTTATGATATCTCATATGGCACCTTAATGAAGGCTTTCTGAAAATCCAAATGCACCACATGATCATTAGTTCACCTGAAAAAATCTTATAGTGCTTTGAAAAAAAAAGTCCAACATGAATTCCCTTTCACAAATCCATACTGAATCTGTCCATTATTAGTTAGTGATCTGCTACCATTTCTTCAATAATAGATTCAAGCATTGTCTGCAACTCCTAATGACTAACTAGTATAATGTCTCTGCTTTCTCTCTTCTCCCTTTCACTTTAAAAAGAGGGGTTACATTTACTGCTTTTAACCTCAGGGAAGCATTCTAGAAAAATGTGAATGAGGATAAACTGGAAAAGGACTAGACATTCAGCTTGGAAGAGGAGGCTGCAAGGGGATCTAAAATTTAAAATAATGAAGATTTGGACAGAGTAGATGGCGAGATTCTGTTCCTGTTGTGTATCTTATACATGTGCCTGTGATGTGTATGCACAGATGCACATGATAATAAATTCGACTTTAACCTTGACTTTAAATGTTCAAGAACACGAGGAAAAGATGAGCAAAATTTTAAAAAATGACTTAAAAGTGACTTCAGGGAAGTGAGTAGAGGCTAACATGTAATGCAGGGTGTAGTTGCAATTGTAGATAGATATGTTTAAAAATGAAGGCCGTTCCAGAGATACAGGATGAGGGTAGGGATGGTGGGACTAGCTACGTTGCTCTTAAATAGATCTGGCATGAATGTGAATAGGCAAATGATTTCTCACTGTGCCATAACTAATCCATGATTCTAAGATACAATGTTAATGTGTTACATCTTTCAAAATGAATTATTTACCTCATGTAAAGATAGTCTGCCCTGTAGAATTTCATTCTGCTTGGTAACTTCTTGATGTTCATGCTCTTTTTCTGTTAGCTTGTTTGTGAGCTCTTGTACCTATTAAAATTAGAGGGGGAAAGTAAGTTAAATTGTACCTTACTGTGAAAAGGTCATATAAATTTCCTTCTTCTGAATTGTAAGATTAACTACCATCACTGAAAATTGACTCTGAATTCCCACTAGATCCTCTCAGCCTCTTCCAATAATAATGTAGCTCACTAACGTATTCAGATCAACTCCTTACCTTGCATTCATCAAGCTACAGAATAATCTATGATACAGGCATAAATACAGTTGTGTATTACCTGCTATGTTAGGGGTGTATGGGGTGTCAGGGAGGGGTAGCACCTCTGGTGGGGTAACATGTCGCGTCCTTTTCAAGGCGGTTAGTCCACCTTTGGTCCCCACCTGGCACTCAGCTCTCACCTGTGGCTCCCCGTAGCTGTTTGCATGCGACAGCGGCCATACCCCGGGCAACGGCTTCGACAAGCCGACTAAACCAGGTAAGGGTAGCCGACGGGTCTCAAACCCTCGGTGAGATAGGGAGTTGTCTATCCAAGCATGTGAAGACAGACTCCGGCGGATTGAGCGGACGAGACCAATGGAAGGTCCAACGGTCAAGAAGGCGGTCTCTGCAAGCGTCATGGAACGTGTAGAGCAGGACATGACACAGAAGACGTCCTGGTCATCCACTGCGCCTAGTCCCATCTCCAGCCATCTCGACTCTGTCTTGCCACTGGATCCAGATGGGAATTGGGAAGAGAGAGTGAGGCTGACGCTGCGCAACTCTCCCTCGCTTAAATCCAAATCAAGCGCTAGTCTCGACACCATCAACAATGGTGTCGAGGTCTTCATCAATGTACGATGGACGAACAACAACAACATGTTAGTTCAAAATGTTAACAAATTCAGAATTTTATAATTTTGCTAATAAACCAAAACCATTTGGTAATTCAAGAATTAATAAGGTCATTGCAGAAATAGTTTGATTCTGAAGTTGTGCTGATAGCATGCTGTTTTTTTTCCGACTATTTCAATGTAGATTGTAATCCCAATCTGAAAATATATACACACACACATTCATGCTGAAATTTACTCTGCTGATTTGGATTCAACCATTAGAATTCACCATTGTAAAATACCCTTCTGAAGGCAAATCAGAACTATTAATTGACTTAAATTAAAACACCTTGAATCTACAGCATTTGACTGTAGTAACTAATACTCTATTCACTATATTGAATTCTGAAAGAATGAAGAAAGTTTAAGCACCTATTTAAAAATAATTAAAACATTTACATACCTGATTCTCCAGTTTTTGAATTCCACTGTCTTTTGCAATAAGCACTTTCTGAAAGCAGAAAAGAATTTTCACTATGTCATTATTATTATATCTTTCTTATGTTGGTTATAAATACCATTGTTAATGCAAAATTAATTATATTTCTGTGATGGATATTTGTTTCCTGGGCCATGTCAAGGTCGGCTTTCTAAACATAGCAGTTGACATTTCTGGAGATCAAAAGGTTGTTTTTGAATAAGATAAACTTCCAACTAATAGTCATTTAGCTACTGGTCATAAACGGGAGCCAGTCTTCAATTTTTTAATGTAAATGGAAAGCGATAGTCAGTTTGAAGTTGAAAGGACAGGTTTGCAAACAGACGCACTGTATGTAAAAAGCAGGATATAGGGTCACTGCGCCTGGACTGACTTCTGACGTCTCAAGAGGTGTGGTGTAAGACAATGGGTACTTATATTAATTTGACAAACTGGCTAATTTATTTAGCTCAAAGAAACTTGCAGACCAGTTGGATAATATCACTTGGTATATCAAATGGCTGATTTGTTAATAGTTGACACATTTCTATGCTCAGAGTCAGCTTCACAGCATTAACTGTGTGAACTTGGGAACTGTGTCTCCGAGGAGTTTGTGTGAAGAGGGTATCTGAGAAAATATCATATATGTGTGAAGTCACCCAAGTGGCAAAGAAACAGTTTAAACGTAGAGAGCAGTTCAGGCCTGTTAGGAATGGTTAAATAACATCAAGAAGAATGACAGAAACACAGGGTGAACTAGAATCCATTCCTCTGGCTTCAATATCTGTGATGGACAACTCTTTCATCTGCATCATTGTTATGTCTTTTTAATTTATAGGAATTGTACCTGTGTTTTGGAAAATCTTTTGTGTTTTAGAAATGCTTTATAATTTGGAATTCTTTTACAAGATAGATATCCTCTGTGAATTTTAAGTGTGTTTTAAGAATATTGTTTGGATTTAAAATGTAACACTAAAATAAATGGGCTGTGTTTAAACTATTTTGTAAGCTGGAAGTATCATTTCCTGGGTAGGCGGGGGGGAGACCCACCACTCAAATAGTGGGTATTGGTAACTAAACCCACCATGGAAAATGAGTAGTGAAGTGAGCTTCTCTGAAGGTTAGGTACTTACAGTATGATCTCCCTTCAGTGAAGGTACCCATAGCTATTTACATCTGATAGGACTTAAGGTCTTCATCTGAGTTTAGAACTTTGCTGTCAGCAAACCCCAAACCATCGTAGTTGGTGCCTGATTATACCAGAAGTATTATTTTAGAAAGAATTGTTATTTAGCAGTAGTCCATCTCAGAGCATGCTTGACAAATTCTCCAGCACTACACCTGGTACTATAAAATGGTGAACATCCTCATTCCAGTAATTGCACACTGGAATGTTATGAATATGCTAATAGTAGAGCAGAAATTTGGGATAATACCCAACTGCTCCTCAAATTGAACATGAGGAATATTTTATCCTTTAAGTCAGAGTCTGGAAAGATGAAGGGATAGAACACTGAGTAGCAAGCTAATTAAATAGACTAAACCCTGCTGTGTGACCAATCAGAAATCTTAAAGCTAAATTCTGATATTATTCGGGGCTATAAACTAGGAGAGCTAACAGGAATATTAACATTGTAAGCATACATGGAAATGAAGCAGAGAGCCCAGTCTATAAAGTTCCTGTACAGATATGCTGGATTAAACAGACAATAAGAGCAGCTGTAAAATCCTCACATCAGTTTGCCCAAGATTGTAATAAACTAGTGCCTCCAACAGGAACATCAAAGGCTTCCTGATGGATTTGTACTACAACCAAACCATCAAGTGATACACCTGCACTGGATGAATGAGATACACATCTTCGGAAACCCCTCGACTATTATCAGGGTAAAACGATTAGAGCAAAATTGAAATATATTTTGTACAAAGATTATATTTACCCACGTCAAAATCCTAACCACTGTGGGACAGTTGACATTGACCAATTAATTTAAGATGCAAAACTTTCCCGCACCAGAAACAGTGGCATATTCCCGACCACAGAGGAAAGCATTCCCTACAGAAAACCGTAGATTGCCTCTACAAATATAGTGTTTTGATAAAAGAACCTTTTTTAATTTAGCTTGCCCATGTTCGGCGTAGCAAAATTGGATGGACGATGGTGACTGGTCATCGACTACATCATCCTGAGTAAACACACAAAACCTAATTTGGTCCAGCAACATTTTTTACAACAAATGCTGCAAGGATGGCTTTGTAAATGTATTAATCTTGCATTGATCTGGCCAATGCCTTCTAGTCTCACCCAATCTTTGAAAGTGACAGACATTACACAGCCTTTAAAGCACTCAATGGCTAACAATATCAGTGGACTAGACTCCCACAAGGTTTTCAGAATAGCCCACATATATTTTCTGCAGGAATCGTCACCAGATGTTTGTGCCTATGTTGATGACATATACTGCACAGCCAGGACATTGGATAAGCATTTAACACAGATTGAGACTGTCATTGAAAGATTGACGTCCCATTAAAACTTGAATCAATGAAGGGGTGCTCAACAGTTGTGGCAGGGCGTGAACACTATCACTGCTTATAAAGTTAAGTCAAGCAACGTAGGCCACAACAGGGCTTCACTTCCAGACTTATGACTGTGTGACTAAGCACAGCTCCAATCCCACATTCAAGTTTGCTGATGACATCACTATCATAGACTGGATTAAATGTGGTGACAAATCAGCATATAGGAGGGAGATTGAAAATCTGGCCAAATGGTGCCATAACAACAACCTCTTACTCAACGTCAGCAAGACCAAGAAACCGATTATTGACTTCAGGAGAAAGAAACCAAAAGTCCACCAGGGGATCAGAGATGGACAGGGTCAGCAACACTAAATTTCCTGGGTGTCACTATTTTGGAGGACCCGCCTTGGGCCCAGCACTTAAGTACAATTATGAAGAAAGCACAGCAGTGCTTCTATTTCCATAGAAGTTTGCGAAGATTTGGCATGACATCTATAACTTTGACTAACCTCCTTAGATGTATGGTGCGGAGTATATTACTGGCTGCATCACAGCCTGGTATGGAAAATCCTGTAAAAAGTAGTTTATACAGCCCAGTCCATCGCAGGTAAAGCCCCCGCCTCCCCACCATTGAACACATCTACACGGAGCGTTGTCACAGGAAAGCAGCATCAACCATCAGGGACCCCCACAACCCAGATGTTCTCTCCTCAATGCAGCCCTCAAGAAGATGGTGCAGAAGCCTCAGGACTCACACCACCAGGTCAGGAACAGTTGTTACCTCTGAACCATCAGGTTCTTGAACCAAAGAAAATAACTTCACTTGCCCCATCATTGAAATGTTCCAACAACCTTTAGACTCACTTTCAAGGACTCTTCAGCTCATGCTCTTGACATTTATTGCTTATTTATTTATTATTATTATTTCTTTCTTTCTGTATTTGCACAGTTTGTTGCCTTTGTGTACTGGTTGAACACCCATGTAGCTGTGGTCTTTCATTGATTCTATTATGATTATCATTGTATTATGGATTTATTGAGTATGCCCACAAGAAAATGAATATCAGGATTGTATATGCTGATATATATGTACTCTGATACTAAACTTCCTTTGGACTTTGACAGACAGGGGTTATGTAATTAACAGTAAATAATCTCAACTCTGTTGAACAGAAGTAAATTTCCTGGGCAAGGCAATTACCAATCAGGAATATGGTTTAACTCCTGAAATTAGACAAAAAGTCACTTGAGTTAGGATATCCAAAGACCCTAAATGCCTTACAATGAACCCTAAACCTTATGCTAAAGGATTATGCTGGGCCTTTCATACCTGGCTTTGCTCACTTGTCCAGACCAAAATAAAAATCCCTTTTGTTTTTCACTCCAGAAGATTATGAAGCATTAGAGAAATTTATCAATGCAGTTCTGTAAGCAATAGATCTCCAGGCAAGAGAGCTAATAAAGTCCCTTATTCTGCAAGTCTGTGTTTCTCCAAAAACCACCGCAGCCATCTGCTACAATGAGGAAGAAGAAACACAATGCCTCACATAACTTCACCCCAGCAGAACAGAGATTAGATGCCTTATCATAGCATTCCATACACTTGTTGCAGCAAGACCACTGCAAGGGGACAAACCAACTACTATACAAGCAGCATACATCAAAGTTGCTGGTGAACGCAGCAGGCCAAGCAGCATCTATAGGAAGTGGTGCAGTCGACGTTTCAGGCCGAGACCCTTTGTCAGGACGAAGGGTCTCGGCCTGAAACGTCGACTGCACCTCTTCCTATAGATGCTGCTTGGCCTGCTGCATTCACCAGCAACTTTGATGTATGTTGCTTGAATTTCCAGCATCTGCAGAATTCCTGTTGTTTACTATACAAGCAGAGTTTGCAGCTTTGAAAAATGATAGCAAATTACCAACAAATGAATGGAGAGTTACCATAACTAGATATGGGAAACGGCAAATTCTTTTAGAAGACAATACCTAAAACTGGGAATATATTCCAGAGAGCTATGACTTTCAATCCTTACCTGCCATGGAAGATGTAGAACTTTGTCCATAACCCATGGTAGCATGGCATCATTTAAAGCACCATTCTTAACTATGGTACTGTGATTGATCAGGAAATGAAAACCCAGAAAGATGGATACACTCAATTATAATTCCTGCTCCTGATTGGAAATATAAAATTTATCTTGGAAATTGCATTTGATCCAGGAGTTGCAAATCCATCCTTCATGCAGCTCAGTTTCTAGAGGCTAAAGCCCTAGAATTGTGTCTAGAGCAAGTAAATACAACAGAACTAGTCTTAATACGTACTGACTCGAGGAAGCTAGGAATAGGATAGAAAGCGATCATCCCATCTGGTCAGCAACTGGATGGGGAACACACTGAGGTAAACTGCTCCCACATTTGTCCATGTGGAAGAAAATTTATGCATTATTATTGATTGAAGCATTAGTACAAGCGTTCCACATCCTTGGAAATACTGCCGGCCTCTCACCTCTTACCTATGGTGATAAACTAGTCGATGAACAAGCAGAATAAGCTGTCTGGATGGACCATTCTACAGTAAGAGAGGCCGGGATAGTAACTAAGTAACTAATAAAAAATAACCAGGATGATGTTTTATGAATTCTCCTTGATATGACTGAACCTAATCCCAAGGGATTTCCAACACAGTACAACTATGAAGCTGATGGTGAAGGTAAAGTTTGGGCATGCCACCCTAGAAAAGATAAGAAGCAAATAGCTCCTGCCCACAAACGGGCAGCACTGATTCAAGAAGCCCACCCAGGATTCGGACACAATCATGGTAGCAAACAAGCCATTCATGCAAAATTAGCCATATTATACTGGTGGCCTTACATGTTGACTGATTGTAAGCAATTCCTTGCAAATTATAACATATCCTCCTTGCTGACGATCAACACTAGCGTACCTCGGGGGTGTGTGTTTAGCCCAATGCTCTACTCTCTATATACACATGACTGTGTGGCTAACCATAGCTCAAGTACCATCTACAAATTTGCTGACGATACAACCATTGTTGGTAGAATTTCAGGTGGTGACGAGAGGGTGTACAGGAGTGAGATATGCCAACTTGTGGAGTGGTGCCACAGCAACAACCTGGCACTCAACGTCAGGAAGACGAAAGAGCTGATAGTGGACTTCAGGAAGGGTAAGTCAAAGGAACACATACCAATCCTCATAGAGCGATTAAAGTGGAGAGAGTGAGCAGTTTCAAGTTCCTAGGTGTCAGGATCTCTGAGGATCTAACCCGGTTCCAACATATCGATGTAGTCATAAAGAAGGCAAGATAGCAGCTATACTTTATTAGAAGTTTGAAGAGATTTGGCATGTCAACAAATACCCTCAAAAACTTCTATAGATGTACTGTGGAGAGCATTCTGACAGGCTGCATCACTGTCTGGTATGGAAGGGCTACTGCACAGGACCGAAAGAAGCTGCAGAAGGTTGTGAATCTAGTCAGCTCCATCTTGGGCGCTAGCCTACAAAGTACCCAGGACGTCTTTAGGGAGCGGTGTCTCAGAAAGTCAGCGTCCATTATGAAAGACCTCCAGCACCCAGGGCATGCCCTTTTCTCACTGTTACCATCAGGTAGGAGGCACAGAAGCCTGAAGGCACACACTCAGTGATTCAGGAACAGCTTCTTCCCCTCTGCCATCCGATTCCTGAATGGACTTTGAAGCTTTGGACACTACCTCACTTTTTTTAATATACAGTATTTCTGTATAGGCACATTTTAAAAAATCTATTCAATATACATAACTGATTTACTTTTTATTTATTATTATATTTCATTTTATTTATTATTATTTTGTTCTCTCCCTGCTAGATTATGCATTGCATTGAACTGCTGCTGTTAAGTTAACAAATTTCACGTCACATGCCAGTGATAATAAACCTGATTCTGATTCTGAATGGGGGGGTAGGGGGAGGAATAAAATAAATCCTGCTGGAGCAGGTTTGATGCTAACTGTGGAGAAATTTTTACTCACAGTCTTGTTTTCCCTTCCAGTCTTGATTGCTATAGTCCTAACATTGATAACCTGGCTAGCGAGACCAATCTGTACAGATTGCGGTCTTCCGGTTAGGGAGTCAAGGATCCGATTGCAGAGGCCCAGTTTCTGCAACTTCTTAATCAGGATTGTGGGAATGATGGTATTAAATGCTGAGCTGTAGTCGATGAACAGCATCCCGACGTAGGTGTTTGTGTTGTTGAAAATGAATGAATTAGACTAGTACTTGAGTCCAGCATGGGCGGGGGAGGGGGGGGAAGTTGAGATGTATTGAAACAATAAACACAGGTTTAGATCTAAAAAGAAATGTAAAAATTCCTATTCACTTGAAGCAGATTATATATCCCAAATGCATTGTTGCTTTCAGAGATAGAAAGCCTCAAACTCCAAGGAGAAATTTTGCTTTACTTTACTTTTAATATTTTTGTTTCTAACAATGTTATTCAGTGCTGCATTAGTTACCATTTGGTTTTTAGCAGACAAAGTCGCATTTGCTACCAAAATTCTTTCAATTAGCTGGGACACTCCAAATTTCAATGACTCAGAATATTAGATTAAGAAGCTCTGTGAGCCATGATGATTCTAATTTAAATATAACCAAATGTCCCATACTTCTTGGTCAGGGGTGAACTAATACACTGGAACTCTTAATCCTTGCCTCTGGCAAAATAACTTTTTCCATCCATTTAAACATTCACTCTGACTGTATTATAGACAAAATGAACATAGATACACGGAAAGGCAAAGAATCACCTGCTGAAATGATTAATGACACTCTAATAAAACTGAAAGATTCCAGTGCACATAGTAAAGGTACACTAACCAGTCAGGGTATCAAGGGATATGGGGAAAAAGCTGGAAATTGGAACTAGATGGGTGAATAGTTTAGCTCATGGGGGAGCTGCGGAGCAGACTCAATGGGCCGAATGGCCTACTTCTGCTCCTTTGTCTTGTGTCTTGTGTCTTTGTCTGTCTAATAGAGGAATCCCTTGACATAGATCCCTCTACACTTGGAGAAAAGCATAGAGATTGTCATGATCCTGTTTATGGGAACATGACATTGAAACTGTTAGACTAGAACGTTGTGAAAAATACCATTTTTTAATGAAGTCTCTTCTCCATTAGACAGATATCTCATTGCACTTTCCGTTTATGGCCAACAAGTACATACATGAACATACTACAAAGATTTTAGACATTTCCATTTCCCCAACTATGGCATATTTCCACCCCTTTGTTCAATATTAAGGTAACATGACAATTTTCTGCATTACGAATTTATATTTGAAATGGTTCAGTGAAGCCCTTGATCAGGGCTTTTGCATGGGAACATGAGATGGAAAGATGCACTGAAACAGAAGGTTAGATAAATGAAAATGTTTTCATCCGTGATGAACTGAAATTGAGAAGTCCAATAAGCCTTTTAGAGATTTTAGTCCTATAGACTCTGAAGGACCCCCTATCACCCAGCACACGCCCTCTTCTCATCGCTAACATCAAGGAGGAGGTACAGGAGCCTGAAGGCACGCACTGAATGTTTTAGGATAGATTCTTCCGCACCGCTGCCTGATTTCTCAGTGGACAGTAAACCCATGTATACTTCCTCACTTTTTTTTTGTTTTTGCACCACTTTTCATATATATATATATTTCTTATTGGAATTCAGTGTTTGATTGCATATTGCAATGAACTGCTGCCACAGAACAACATATTTCACAGCATATGCCAGTGATATTAAACCTGATTCTGATTGTACCTACCGAAATTTATTTGCCCTTAATCAAACTGTCATGAATAGTCTGGGCTGTGGTGCAAATAATACAATAATGCCTTCCAACAAAGATCACTTCAGAGCTATTGGTGCCCTTACAAATCCAATTACATTCCTGACGAAGCTCGACTGTACGCTGAAAAATTGGGAAGCAAGCCAATGACAAATTTTATTGTTGGAGACCAACTGATAATGCTAATTTTTAGCGTTACACTAATAAATGAGCTCCCCAAATAGACAAGCTTACATACACAGACAAGCCTTCAATTATTGCTCTGCATTCAGTCGGATGGCGTTACCATCGAAAGGAAAAACAAACAAAAATAAGGCTAAAAATTATTTTCATAATTTTATAAAGAATTAGAGTATAACTGCCCGTACACCCATGCCTTGACAGTACTCAATCTCATAATAGCATGGTTCACTCAGAAGGTAGAATTTTCAAAGCTGTTCAGATTAGATGCAACAGAGAGTATTCTAGAAGGACTTGATATTCTTCAATGACAGTCAGAAAAACCTCAATTGAATAAACAGAACACTACTCAAATGCTACAAGAGTAACCAACCAGACACAATTAGATGAACGAGGCACTGAAATCACAAGTGTCCTTTGCAGAGCCATACTAAGCCTTCGACTGGCTTAACGCACCAACTGAAAGAATAACTAAGACCTTTCCAGCTGTTGCAAATTTAACTTCTGCAGCAGCAAGTGCAGTTTCTGAGTGGATTGGGTTAAAGTTTTTTTTTGCAGTTTTCCAACGAATGGTTCCCCTAGCCATTGGAATTATTATTTTTGTAGTGCTCTTTCAGTTAAGATTTTGAGGCCTGCAAGGACTGAAGTTTGGTAACTTCTGTATTTTTGTATAGTGACTCCACTGCCTGATGTGCACTACTAAACTGGCCTGTTCGCAGGAAGACATAGACCAACATCTGAAGAAGATATATAATGATCCTGATGGAGGGCAGGAGTTGGGAGAGTGCGACATCCTAATAGACCCACCTGAACCGGAAGTGCAGTTCGACATGTCAGAGCTGCAACTAAAGGAAGTCAGAGAGGTCGTCCGCAAAGCAAGGGCAAGCTCGGCTCCAGGACCAAGCAACACCTCGTACAAAGTGTACAAGAACTGCTCCAAACTCCTGCTGCGTCTGTGGAAGATCCTGAGAATCTTCTGGAGAAGGGGGAAGATTCCAAAACAGTGGAGAGTGGCTGAAGGGGTGTGGATCCCGAAGGAGGAAAATGCCACCCAGATAGATCAGTTTCGCATCTTCTCCCTGCTGTGTGTCGAGGCGAAGATCTTCTTCAGTGCCATTTCTAACCGGCTGTGCACCTACCTAGCAAAGAACACCTATATTGATACATCAGTGCAGAAGGGTTGCATTTCAGGGATGCCGGGCTCTCTGGAGCACATTGGTGTGGTGACACAGCTCATCAGGGAGGCCAGAGAGAACAAAGGCAACTTGTCAGTGTTGTGGCTTGACCTGGCAAATACATATGGCTCTATTCCACACAAGCTGGTACAGCTCACACTGACCAAGTATCATGACCCCAGCAGAATCAGAGACGTTATCGCTGATTATTACAGCAACTTCAGGATGAGGGTCTCTTCAGGAGCAATTACATCAACCTGGCACAAGGTGGAGATTGGCATCATCACAGGGTGCACTATCTCAGTGACACTGTTCTCCCTAGCCATGAACATGCTCACTAAGTCTGCTGAACCAGAGTGCAGAGGGCCCAGAATGAATTCCGCTCAACGGCAACCACCTATCAGGGCATTCATGGATGACCTCACAGTCACCATAGAATCAGTCCCAGGCTGCCGGTGGATTCTGCAAGGGCTCAAAAAGCTGGTGGAGTGGGCCCGGATGCTTTTCAAACCTGCCAAATCAAGATCGATGGTGCTGAGGAAAGGGAAGGTGGAGAACAAGTCGGGGTTCAGCATCGCAGGCACAGCCATCCCAACCATCACAGAAAAGCCAGTCAAGAGCTTAGGCAAAGTTCTTGACAGCTCCTTAAGGTACACGACATCCATACAGGCGACCTGCTCCGAGTTGGATGGCTGGCTGAAATCTGTGGACAAGTCTAGCCTACCTAGGAAGTTTAAAGCCTGGGTGTATCAGCATGGCATTCTTCCCAGAATCCTGTGGCCCCTCCTCGTCTATGCAGTTCCAATCTCGACAGTCGAAACCTTAGAGAAGAGGGTTAGCAACCACCTCGGGAGATGGCTGGGGCTGCCAAAGAGTCTGAGCAGCATCGCACTCTATGGACACCACAACAAACTGCAACTGCCCTTCAAATCCTTGGAGGAAGAATTCAAGGTAACAAGAGCCGGAGAAGTGATACAGTATAGGGGCTCAAGTGACCCAAAGGTGGCTAGAGCAGGGATCCAAGTGAGGACTGGCAGGAAGTGGAGGGCAGAGGAAGCTGTTCAGGAAGCAGAGGTGAGGCTGCGTCACAGGAGGCTGGTGGGAGTGGTCACACGAGGCCGAGCTGGGCTAGGATTCTTTCCAACTCCCCAAATGGACACCAGAGGGAAGGAAAGGTGTCGTCTAGTTCAGGAGGAAGTGAGAGCAGTAGTGGAGGAGACGAGAGTCTGCAAGGCAGTGGGAATGAAGCAACAGGGAGCTTGGACAAGATGGGAGAATGCGGTTGACAGGAAAGTGACCTGGGCTGATCTTTGGAAAGCCAAACCACACCACATCCAATTTCTCATCCAGGCAGTGTACGATGTGCTTCGAAGCCCATCAAACCTGCACACATGGGGCAAGGCAGAGTCATCTGTGTGCCCACTGTGTTCCAAGCAAGGAATCCTGGAGCACATCCTCAGCGGCTGCGCAAGGGCCCTTGGTGAGGGACAGTACAGGTGGAGGCATGATCAGGTCCTGAGGACTGGCAGCTGTCTGTGGACCTCAAAGGGCAGCTGAAGTTCCCCAAACATATCGCAGCCACCACCCTGTGACCCGACATTGTCCTAGTGTCTGAGTCTACTAAGCAAGTGGTGCTGCTGGAGCTGACAGTCCCGTGGGAAGATCGCTTGGAAGAAGCCTTTGAAAGGAAGCTCTCCAAGTACGCAGGACTGGTCAGCAACTGTCAGCAGGCTGGATGGAGAGCGAGGTGTCTCCCAGTGGAGGTTGGTTGTAGGGGATTCGCAGCCCATTCCTTAGTTAGAGCCTTCAGCATTTTGGGCATCGAGGGAGAGAGGAAGAGGAGAGCCATCGGCAGTACCACCAATGCGGCAGAGAGGGCCTCAAGATGGCTGTGGCTCAAAAGAGGGGAGCCATGGAGTCATAAGTAGCTAGCCATCTGGACACAAGCTAGGGTCTGATCAGCCCCGGCTGGGTCACCTGGAGGAGGCTGTATGATGTTGAAAGACCCGAAACACCCGATGATTCCAGGAACATCACTAAAGATGTGACCAGAAGCATCAGTAGATGTATGTACACAACATATGTCTGCTTTCATTCTTAAATGGAAACTAGACCACACTAGAGCATATTCAGTCATTCACAGGCTCCTAACTCCACGTAAACATGCACTCCCACTTGTATACAAGTACAATATAAAGTGAAATAAGAATCAGAGAATTAGGCTCCAATTAAAACCTGTAGTTTCAGGAAAAATCCTTGTCTAGAGACAGCAAATGTGAACTGAATAAAGCTAAAGTGGTCTGGACTGATTGAATACCTCAGCAGAGTCTTAATGAAAGATTATTAACCTCTCATATATACCAGTATATACTCATGTTCATGTATATATGTGTGTATATACAGTACTGTGCAAAAGTATTAGGCACACATATTTAGCTACGGTGCATTTTATGTAGTAATTTTATGTATTGCCCTGTATTGTTGCTGCAAAAGAAAAACAACTTCATGACATATGTGAGTGATGATAAACCTAATTCTGATATGGGTCTCTATCATGGACTGAGAATGAGAAGGGGGCAGGGACAAGAATCGTGATGGGAAAATAGGAAGGGAGAGAGGGAGGACCAGAAAGCACTGGAGAGAAATTCTGTAATGATCAATAAACCAATTGCTTGGAATCAAATGACTTTGCCTAGCTATATACATTGCCTGATACTTTTGCACAGTACTGTATTTGTACCTGTTTTTCTGTTTTTAATCCAGATTTCCAACACCAACATTTGCAGTATTATTTATACCACTGAAGGGTCTTGGCCCAAAACGTCGACTTTACTATCTTCCATAGATGCAGCCAGGCCTGCTGAGTTCCTCCCGCATTTTGTATGTATTATTTGTACTTTCTGATTTGTAAGTAAGGAATCCCCTGCGATCTCCCTGGTTTAACCCCATGGTTCTCACTTACTTAGTGTTATTTTAAAGAAGGTGTATAATTGGCTTGGGGAGCAGGGTCGCAGTGGCTGGAAAAATGGGGGTGGATGAAATATGTACACAAATTGTCAAAGCAGACAGAGCTTTTTGAAATAAAGATTAGTCTGTGGAAGGGCGACACATATCTTCTATTATACGTTGAACAGTAAACCAGCTTTGCTCTCCCTCCACAGTCCAAAGATGTACTGGTTAGTAGGTTAATTGGTCATTGTAAATTGCGCTGTGATTAGGTGAGGGTTAATTTGGGGTTGCTGGGCTTGAAGGACCTATTCCATGCTATCATTCAATCAATCAATAAATGAACTTAGTTTTTCACTTGCTTTTTTTAAGATTAGGTTTCCTGATGCTTTCCAATGGAGGGCACTATTTCTTTACAGCAGACCAGAAGTAGCTGGATTAACGTGAGCTGGAAACAGACCATCTCATCTAATATAAGGGACAAAAAGAATTACCTCCCGCTGACATTTGTCTACCAACTGCTCCAGGTTGCTAATCGTTTGTAGCAGGTGCTGTCGCTCTTGTTGAAGTAGGAATACCTCCTCACTTAACCTCTGGTCATTCTGTGAAATCAACAGAACTGGTTAAAGAAGGTAGGTGTGAAATGGTTTCTCTCGATCTGCAATTGCTTCTCCTGATTATATTACAAGTTCAAGCTTCAGAATAAATTTATTATTGAAGTACATATATGTCACCATATACAACCCTGAGATTCATTTTATTAACCAGTCTGCAAATACAAAAAGAATATGGAGAGCTACTTGGTCTTGATGTTTCAATCCCTATGGTAAGTTGGCACTCTCGACATTGGCAGTGGGCTTGGAGTGGTGACAAGGAGGGTAGGTACGTCATCGAGGTCATCAGGTGGGCACCCTCCTTCTTTAACATTTTGTTGATAAGCCCATAACGTCTCCAGAGGGCTCAACGGTGCTACCTGGCGTCCGAGATACAACCCCTCAGTTCCATACTCTCCTGTCTTCACCTTGCAGCCCAAATGTTGTCTTTCCTTTTTATCCAAACCCAATTGCTGCTTTCTTCTGCTGCATTTGACAGGACTTGATTGCTTGTTGGAGGGAGTGACCCCTCACCCCCATCTTCTTCAATAGACTGGTCGTAGATGTAGCAACGAATCCCCTGCACCCCACTTCTAAGGGAAAATCTTGGTCTTCCAGCTATTCTGGGCAGCTTCAGTTGCCAGTTCAGAGTACTTGGTCTTTTTCCTCTCATAAGCTTCTTCGACACCATCTTCCCATGGTACAGTCAATTCCACAACGTGCACGAGCTTGGCTGTTGTGGACCATAGGACCACGCCTGGCTGGAGTGTTGTAGCTGTAATGTCTGGGGGAAACACAAGCTTTTCTTCCAAGTCCACGTCCATTTTCCAATCCCGAGCAACCTGCAGAATGCTTACATCTTTTGATGTTATATGGTTGGCCTGCTGGTACAAATCTGTGATGTGGACATTTCCTATGATGTTTGTGGGAGAGCATTTGTGATTTCCTCTGTTCCAAGATTGATTCCAGCTGTCTGACAGGTTGGTTATGCCACCAAGTGTACCACCCCTGGGTGAGGCTCGTGGTGCAGCCTGTTAAAATGTGCCTTAGTGATGCAGGTGCTTGACAAAGACAGCAAGCGGGGTCTTCTCCCCACCACCGGTTCAGATTCTGGTGTGTGGGTAGGAGGTCATAAGTGGCTCTGATGACAAAACTTAGCAATAATAATAAAAAATAAATAAATAAGCAATAAATATAGAGAACATGAGATTCCTTGAAAGTGAGTCCATAGGTTGTTGGAACATTTCAATGATGAGGCAAGTGAAGTTGAGTGAAATTATTCTCGTTGGTCCAAGAGCCTGATGGTTGAAGCTATTCCTGAACCCGGTGGAGTGAGTCTGTCATGACTTGATGAATAACGAGTTTGCTAAGTTGTATTGCAGGTGTGAGCCGAGATAGTGTGGAAGTATGATTATCCCCAAGAGCTCCCATCACTAAGTAGTATAATAGTGAGACATTTCAGAAGCCAGTCAGCGGCACCAGCAAGGAGAAAAGTTCTAACACAAGGAACTCTGCAGATGCTGGAAATTCAAGCAACACACATCAAAGTTGCTGGTGAACACAGCAGGCCAGGCAGCATCTCTAGGAAGAGGTACAGTCGACGTTTCAGGCCCAGACCCTTCGTCAGGACTTTAGAAAAGTTCTAAACCTATTTTAAGTAAACAAATTAAAATTGTGAACACTTCTTATCCAATCTGTTTATTCTTTGTTTACTTTTTAACAATTTCTCATTGAATTGTTTAAAGTAATTTTGTTTGGATAAAACCAAAAGTTGTATTCATTGAGGATCTCCAGATTTCCACAAAGAACTTTACTTCCAACTATGTAATTTCTGTTAACCGTCATGATGTGGCAAAGCTAAGAAGCCAGTTTGCATGCCGGAATTCCTCACAAACCACAATGATACAAATAACACACACAAAATGCTGGAGGAACTCAGCAGGCCAGACAGCATCTGTGGAAAAGAGTAAACAGCCGACGTTTCAGGCCGAGTCCCTTCATCAAGACTGGAGAAAAAGGCGGAGAAGTCAGAGTAGGAAGCTGGGGGGAGGGGAGGAAGAAGTACAAGCTGGCGAGTAAAACTGAGGTGAGAGCTGGGGCTGAAGTAGAGAGCTGGGAAGTCAATTGATGAAAAAGATAAAGGGCTGGAGAATGGGGAATCTGATAGGAAAAAGCAGACGGCCATGGAAGAAAGGGAAGGAGGTGAAGGGCAGGTAAGAAGGTAAGGAGAGTGAGGGAAATGGGAATGGGGAATGGTGAAGGAGGTGGGGGGCCATTACTGGAAGTTCAAGAAATCGATGCTCATTCCATCAGGTGGGAGGCTACCCAGACGAAATATAAGGTGTTGTTCAACCAACCTGTGTGGGGCCTCATCACGGCAGTAAAGGAGGCCATGGACTGAAATGTCGGAGTGGGAATGGGAAATGGAATTAAAATGGGTGGCCATTGGGAGATCCCGCTTTTTCTGGCAGGTGGAACATAGATGCTTGGTGAAGCAGTCTCCCAATCTATGTCGGGTCTCACGGAAATACAGGAGGCAACACTGGGAACATCAGATACAGCAGATGATCCCAAAAGACTCACAGGTGAAGTGTCATCTCACCCGGTAGGAGTGTTTGGGCCCTGAGTGATAGCAAAAGAGGAGGTGTAGCACTTGTTCTGCTTGCAAGGATAAGCGCCAGGAGGAAGATCAGTGGGGAGGGATGAATGGACAAGGGAGTCGTGTAGGGAGCAGTCCCTGCAGAAAGCAGTAAGTGGGGAGGAGGGAAAGATGTGCTTATGGTGGGATCCCATTGGAGATGGCAGAAGTTACGGAGAAAGTACAGGATGGCATGAGTCTGGTAGGATTAGTTGAAAGATAAATATTGGCTGTGTATTTCCTCTGCCTCACTTCATTTTTGTCAGCATTTCAGACAACCTTGGATTAATATTCCATCTGAAAATGACAACATCCCTCATCCCTGCACTGAGCAAATTTACAATAGATACCCAATCCTTTAAGGAAGGGCTCTAACTGGCTGATCTAGTATGAAACTGATTAATTAATACTACTGAGTCATCATGTGAAGGTCTGCCTGAGTGCGGCCACAACAACAACCTCTCACTCAATGTCAGCAAGAGCAAGGAGGAGACTGGAGGTCAGTGAGTCAGTCCTCATCAGGGCATCAGAGGTGGAGAGGGTCAGCAACTTTAAATTCCTCGGTGTTATCCTTTCAGAAGATCTGTACTGGGCCCAGCGTGAGAGTACCATTATGAAGAAAGCAAGGCAGCACTTTTACTTCCTTACAGTTTTGCAAAGACTCAGCATGAAATCTAAAACTTTGACAAATGTCTATAAATGTATGGTGGAAAGTATATTGACTAGTTGCAGCATAGCTGGAATGGAAATACCAATGTCCTAAAACAGAAAATCCTCTGAAAGGTAACGTATATGACCCAATCCATCACAGATAAAGCCTTCCTTACACTGAGCAGCACATCTACATGAGTGCTGTCGCAAGAAAGCAGCATCCACCATCAAGGACCCCCACCACCCAGGCCAAGCTCTCTGCTCACTGCTGTCATGAGGAAGGAGGTACAGGAGCCTCAGGACTCACACCACCACGTTCAGGAACAGCTTTTACCCCTCAAACATCAGGCTCTTGAACCAGAGTTGATAACTTCTCTCTCTCTGTCACTGAACTGTTCCCACAACATATGGACTCACTTTCAAGGATTCTTCATCTCGTGTTCTTAATATTTATTGCTTATTTATTATTATTATTACAAAAGTTTTAAAATATTTTTTTCTCAGCTCCAGCTGGTAAGACCTGAGGTGCAGGCACAGCCAAGCACACTCATTTCCCAATTACTAGGAACTTTCAGATAATTGTAGTGGTGTTTAATATTGTGCCTTTACATAGATAATAGATAGATTTACATAGATATTGCTGTGTAGCCCTAATTGTTTAAGGTGATTGTGTAGTGCTTTTGGGATGATACTAGCTGCAGATATTACTATCGTAACATTGTATAATACCTCAAGACCATAAGACATAGAAGCAGAATTAGGCCATTTGGCCCATTGATTCTGCTCCACCATTCAATCATGGCAGATCCTTTCTTCCCATCCTCAGCCCCACTCACCACCTTCTTCCTGTAACCTTTGATGCCATGTCCAATCAAGAATCTATCAAGCCCTGCCTTTAATACACCCAACAACTGGCCTCCACAGCCACCTGCGGCAACAAACTCCACAAGTTCACCACCTTGTTCATCTTCCAAAGTCTTCCAGTTTCCTCTTTTAATTCAGCATATTTCTGGTGTTTTCACATTGATTTCTGTATACTTCGTGTGTTTGGAATGGCTATATCTAATAAGTAAGCTGTTCTTGCTTGTTTATCCTGTATTATTATATCTGGATGGTTATTATAGATTGTCCTATCTGTAATACCAGTTCAGTCATAATATAAGTTGTGGTATTCTGTATCTAAAACTAGATCAGGCTTGTATTTATAGTAAGGTGTGATTTCTTTTTTGAGTTTGTGTTTTAAAACAAGATTTTCGTGAATAATGTTTGCCACTTGATTGTGCCTGTGTAAGTAAGCAGATTGAGTTAAACTGCTGCAGGATCATGTAATTTGTTGGACTTATTATATATTTTTGATCATTTTTGTGTTAACCACCTGGTCCTGTATTACCACAAAGAGCCCTTCTGTTTCTGGGAAGAGGTCTCCAATCTCAGCCAGGTGTTCAACACTTCCTTGTTGACATCCAGTCTGCTCAGATCATGGGAATGTCTTCCATGGAGGGGCATGTTCTTCCATTGGTTAACTTTTTCTTCAATATTGATAATGTCTTCATTTCTCTGGGTTGTGCTCTCACTTAAGAAGCAGTGTATTCTTCTTATCAGAATTGCATATGCTCGAAAGGAGTGCTGATTCCTGTTTTCATTGATGATAATATATCCTTAGAAGTTTTATCTGACCATTGTGTAGATCTTTAATTGTTATTATAATTGTTATTATTTTGAGTTTGCGAAGTTCATTGCGTTCTGCACATTGGTTGTTTGTTGGTCCTGTTGGGTGAGGTCTTTCATTGATTCTATTGTGTTTCTTGGATTTACTGTGTACATCTGCAAGAAAATGAATCTCAGGGTTGTTTATGGTGACATATATGTACTTTGATAATAAATTTACTTTGATCGTTGAATCTGATCTTGTTGGACAATTACTACAATTTTTCTATATGTTCTACAATAAATGTGATGAGCTTACCTTCGGTGTGAGTGTTTCTGTGGATGAATAGGATGGGCTTGTTGATTCACCAGTGGAGAGAAACTCACATGATTCTGTTAGGCTCTGTAACCAGCAGAATAAGGAATGTTTCAGTTTGAAAATTAAAGTATTCAATCCTCAAGGCTCTGCAGGAAAATGATATGAATGATGTTCTTGGATGGTTCCCCTATGAAAGTTACTTCATAGAATGCTTCAGCGCCAGAATTTTCAAAGAAACACCAAGACCTCTGCTTGTCTGGTGGTAAGAAATGCACTCCCTGTCAGACCTTTCAAGCACAGTTCATGCACGACATACTGCCCTTGAGGGTATCAATTTCCTCCTAGCCTGTGCACTTCCCTCATCGGTCTGGAAAGAAGTAAAATAGCCTTTGTTTAAATTCACCCAGCGCAGAACAGACTGTTCCAATGTATGATTCTGATCATTGACAAATATGATGTAGAAATGATCCCTTGCACTCCCACTTTGTTCAATAAGATTCACTAATACTGCAGAGTGATCACTTCCCTGGCCTTTTATATTAAAGTCATGAAGCAAGAAGTACGGGTGGACTCCTCACCCCCACCACCATGGGTAGAATAACAATGCACAACGAAACCCAGCATTACTCCCAGTACATACATACTGAATAGAATTCATAAGCAGTTTTTCAGAACTAGGCTAGGTAAATTAAGTTCACTCAGTGTTAGGATAAGTTAGCTCAACACTACTGAATATTACCTTGGTCCAGTCCTCCACCAGCCACCCAGGGATTGTCTGAGAACCAGGAAGTTTTTCTCTATGTCGCGGAACCACTTTGAAGTAGCCTTGACCCAATATCCAAGCTCAACAACTTAAAGAGATTCATCCTTGGGAATCTTTAAGCACATCTCTCCAGATTTTCCATGAGGGATTTTAGTGGGAGATTAGCAAAATCCTCCTGGATGAACAATATAGCTACCATTGCTACTAAAGAACTGATCCATTACATTGTAAAATTCATCAGCTAAGATTCAGTCCCAGAGAGAATCTCCTGTAATTTTACTCTCTTTCCATACATACTAATTGATAATGTATTTCAGATGCAGGGTCCAAAATCTGACCTTTTCATTACTTTTAGATAGATGAATCCATAAGATGCCATAATTACCATAAGTACCTGTGCTCTAACAAGAGGCTAAATCTAACTGCTTTGTTACAGTTCATTGGGCTTACCAGAGTTGCTTCCAGTTACCTGAGTGGAAGGGGTGCTTGGTGGCAAGGGAGCTTGCCTCTTTCGAGGACTTGTCATTTTCTCTTTTGCTGAACCCTGTAGAAATTAAAAATAAATCAGATAAAGTAAACCAGCAAATGAAAAAAAAATCTCTTATTAGGGCCTGAAGGAGGTGACGTTGGGCAAAGACTGAAGGTAAAGGAGGTTTGCGTGCAGACAGATTGGAATGGTGAAAACTCAAAGGGCACTCAGTTGGTTAGAGGGTAGAGACGAATAGAAGAAATCTTTACAGACTTGAAAGGGTAAGAAAAATCCAAGATACACACCACCAGATTCGGAAAGAGGAAAGAGGAGAGGAAGGATTATCCTCCAGCCCATTCTTAGCAGAGCTTGATGTCACTTCAACACCTTCCACAACCCTCAACCCCAGCAAAGAAAGCACTGCTTGAGAGTGCTCATTGTGTCTGGAATAATGTTAAAGGCCCCTTTATCTCTAAAATAAAGGCAAAGAGATATGTGTTCGGTGTTTATATAGAGTACAGTAGGAGAAAAGAGGTCAGAAAACAGGAAGAGAAGAGAATATTCCAATAAAAGAGAGGATTTGTGGTACATGTGAATCTCAATTTAATTCAAATATTCCAGAAAGTTGAGGAGAGTGAGGGTAAAGAAGGAAACAGTAACACAAGAGGTTCTACAGATGCTGGAAGTCCAGAGTAACACACACGAAGTGCTGGAGGAATATTTCGAGCTGTCACCCTTCATGAAGACTAGAAAGAAAGAGGGAAGAAGCCAGAATAATGAAGAGGGGAAAGGGAAGGAGTACATGTTGACAGGTGATGGGTGAAACCAGGTCAAGGGAAAGGTGGGTGGTGGGGAGGGGGAAGGAAGTAAGCAGCTAGGTGGTGCTAGGTGGAAGAAGTATAGGGCTGAAAAAGAAGGAATCTGATAGGAAGGAGAGTTGACCATGGGAGAAAGGGAAGAAAGAGGGCACCAGAGGGAGGTGACAGGCATGTGGGAAGAAGAAAAAGGAAATAGGGAAGCAGAATGGAAATTAGAAAAAGAGAGATGGAGGGAGGGAAAGAGAAATGACCAGAAGTTAGAGAAATTGATGTTCACGTCATCAGGTTGAAGGCTACCCAGATGGAATATGAGGTGTTGCTGCTTCAACCTGTGAGAAGCCTCATCATGGCAGTAGACAAGGCCATGGACCAACATGTTGGAATGGGAATAGGAAGTAGAATTAAAATGGGTGACTGCTTGAAAAATATGTCTTTTGTCGTGGATGGAGTGAAGGTGCACAACGAATCACACTGATGTAGAGGAGGTCACACCAAGAGCACTGAATACAGTAGATGACCCCGACAGACTTACAAGTGAAGCATCACCTCACCTGGAATGACTGTTTGGGGCCCTGAATGGTGGTTAGGGAAACGATAGATTCATGGATAGAGTATTAGTGGAAGGGACACTGCATATACACACACACCCACACACACACACACTCACACAAAGTGGGGCAATAAGCTGAAGGTAGGTTGTGTCGCTTGGCAGGATGACGTGCAAAAGCTGCCTGATGCTATCTTCAAGTTGGTGTGTAAGCCAAATCTACCTGTTTCCAATGGGAGGCACCTGAGTTTGAGAAGGGAAATCCTATGCAAGTTGCAGATTTGCATTTTTAGTTTCCAGTTCCAATGGGAGAATAGTCCCTCATGAACACTCACTTGACTGAAGAGGTGGAAAAGACCCAGGAGTTTATTTTGGTGAATGCCTGTGCTTTAAGGAGAAAGACTACTAACAGAATATTATCCACCTGAATTTTTTTAAATTCAGTTAACTACTTTGAACAATAATTTCTAACCCCACATTTGTAATTTAGTTCCAGCAATCGTCCAGTAACTCATTTTATTTTTTAGATTGTAGCTGTTTTCTACACTACTGGAAGCTGTGCATCCTTGTTTTTAGTTTGAGTAGAAGTGGACAATATACAGAGAGCACATCCAGTATGGTCATGATCATGTTGTGGGATTCATGAAAATCAGACGTCCGGTTACTTTACCTGATGTTGCCTCCTCCTCAATTCTGGTTCTGCCAAGAAATAAATTAAAAACAGAAATAAGATATATGAATGTGGAATATTTTACAGTATCACACAAAAGCAGTATGGTGCAATGTTCATTGTGTTCCTGGGCATGATGCCATGGATGGAAGGAATCCAGTTATGTCTCACTTTTATTTGCATGTCCAATTTTAGCTGTGTTATCATTGTGAGGTAACATATGGATCCATGTTCTTTCTGAGAAAACAGCAATATTGAAAACTGAGATGTTTCAATGTTTTCATGGTACACTTTATAATGCAGGATTGACTGACCCCTTGACTATCTCAGGCCAGATCCAGACATGGATTAACTAATGTGCTCTTCCCTTCTCCTTTTAGGAATCTTGGTCCTTAAAGATCTTCAGTCCCACAATCCACTGTTCATCCCGGCATAGATTTTGCCTTTGTTTGAGGGACAGAGAAGAATTATTCTCATTTCTATCATAATGAGGCCTTCAGATTCAACATTTTTTTCTCAATGTAATTAATGTCTCTGTAATATGATAAACAATTATGCCTTTGCCAAAAGCACTTCAACTTTGAATTTAGCCTTGGCACCATTAAGAAGCATGATGGAAAATTTGGAGAGACTTCCTCTCACTTTGAAAGGACAAACTTAATCTTAATTATTTAAGCAGCTGTGAAGAAGCTGGGCTTTGTTGCCACCTTTGTGTTTGCTTGAAGAAGGTGTCAGGAATAATCTAGTCCTCATGGAACTGCATCCAAGCAAGGAATCAATACTGAAAAGGAGATGGAAATTGATGGGATTGGAGTGCAATGGGTAGAATTGGTTTGTGAAGAAGCTTAGATGAAACAGATAGTAAACAAAAACTTTAACGTTGAAAATAAGTCGATGTTTCAGCAATGGACTGGGGGCATTATATAGTGAATTCAGTCTGTATGGAATTGTGTATACAACACAAAAAAACATTGGCTGCAGAGGTGCTTACAATATCTTTTCAAATTAACTGTAAATGGGGAAAGGCCCAGTCCATTTCCATAGAGAATGGTTTCATTCTCAAATTTCAGATTAACTCAATCAAACACTAAATATATCCCCTTGGAATGGGATATGAACACAAAAGAAATTTATACTGTGGCAGGAGGCAGAGAAACTGACCAGGATCTTTGTGTACTAGGCCTCAGAGAACATGACCTACCATTACTCCAGTAGTTTTTGTGAAGAGCTGCATGAAGTAGCTGCAGTATTTCTGGATTTCCAGTCACCATACTGTAGTGTATGGCATCATGACCCAAAGCATCTACAAGGCTGATGTTAGCTCCACTCCTGACAAGGACATCGGCTGTCTCCACACTGTTGTTTTCACAGGCCAGCATCAAAGCAGTTCTGTGTTTAGAAAAGATGACGCAGAATGAGCCTGCTGGATAGCAGTGAGAAAGCCCAGCACTAGATATCTTCCTGTATGCTATCTGAAACAGTACTTTCCTCAAGCTTTAAACTGATGACTTCAGATTTCGGTGCTCTTAACTCTTCACCAAATCCTATTAAAGTCTAGAAGTGCAGTGATCTAATCAGGCAACCCTGACCTTTACAAGAAATTGATGGTCTTTGTAAGGTTATTGGGGATGCCAAGAGACAATACCAGATTAATACAGAATCCAAGAACAGCAGTCAGTTGAAGAAGTACTTACATCCTGTAATGAGCCACAAACAAAGTCAGGCTGAATTACTGACAACAGCACATCCCTTCTCGATACGTTTAACTCATTCTATGCACGTTTTGAATAGAAGGGAATTGGAATAAGACCATAAGATATAAGAGCTGAATTAGGCCTTTAGGCCATCAAGTCTGCTCCACCATTTCGTAACGGCTGATCCAATTTTCCTCTCATCTCCTGCCATCAACAGTTCAAATGCACCCGAACCTGGCCAGCATTGCAGATGTAAGATCAGCTTTCCAGAGAGAAGTAACTGGCCCATATGGTGTCCTTAGATCCTGTGCTGATCAGCTGGTGGGAGTATTTGAGAAATGTTTGAACTCTCTCTTCAAGTGGAGGTCCCCTTCTACCTTTAAACCACTAAAATCTGGTACCTAGGAAAAACAAGGCAACACTGGACTTCCATCCAGTGGCTCTGACATCTACCATCATGAAGTGCTTTGAGAAGCTAGTCATGGCCTACGTCAACTCCAGTCTTCCAGACAACCTCGACCCATTGCATTTCACTTACTGCCAAAATAGATTTATGGCTGATGCCATTTTCCTGGTGCTTCACTCATCTCTGAAGCATCTAGATACTTCTGTTAAACTATTGTTTATTGACTACAGCTCTGTCTTCAATACAAACTTCCAAGCAGACTCATCCTTAAACTCCTGATCTTGGGATGCAATACCTGTCTTTGCAAATGCATTCTTGAATTCCTGACCAATAGGAAGCTAGAGATATTGTTCTGTACTGCAACACTTTATTCAGAACTCTACCTTGTACTACCTCAATCCTCAGTGCACTGCACTGTTGTAAAGAATTGATCTGTAAGAACAAGTTTTTTACTGTACCTCAGTACATATGGAAATAATAAATGAAACCAAAAAAATCCCCACATCACAGGGATGCAAATAAGGATCTTGTGAACCATAATGCAAGCTATATACGTCATTAAGGAGTTACCACCTATGACAGATATTCTCTCTTCTCCTGACTCCGATCAGGCAGAAAATATAAAAGCCTCAAAGCAATTAACAAACTGTTTTATTATGCCCTGAACAATGCAATGAGAGGACAAAGTATTTACTAGAATGGGTATAACTTGAATAGTATACGATAGGAAATATGCTGCAGTAACAGAGTTGTTAATACATTGGACAGGCTCCCAAATACGTCATCTATCAATAGAATCTGGGTAGATTTCCTTCAGGAAATAATATGGTCAGATATTAGAGACCAACAATAGTCACAAACATTCGCTACCTTGATTCTGACTTTAAGCAGGTTCAGAGCTCGATAGCATTTCTGAACTATAGCTCAGACACGGGGAGCAGGGAAGAAGATGAAAGGAAGGAAAAAACTTGAATGAAATGATTATTTTCTTATCCTGTTGTCAGGGAAACATAACCTGTCTAATGCTTCAGTACAGTTGCTGCCTGCTTCAATCTACCTCATCCGCAAAAGAATTCGGGTTAGTTGCACCTTGTCTGCTGAGTGGTAAAGATCGTTGCTTTGAGTTCCATTACTGATGTGAAAATCTGTCACTACTGAGGAGAAGGTGCTTGGGAAGCTGAAAGTTCTGAAAGAAGATAACTCACCTGGACCAGATGGTTCTGAAAGAGGTAGCTAAAGAATTAATGAGACATTAGTAGTGATCTTTCAAGAATCACTAGATTCTGGAATGGTTCCAGAGGACTGGAAAATCACAAATGCCACTCCACACTTTAAGAAGGGAGTGAAACAAAAAACAGGAAATTATAGGCAGTTAGTCTGACTCCATTATAAGATATTGGAGTATATTATTAAGGAACATACACAAAATACTGGAAGATCTCAGCAGCCAGGCATCATCTACGGAAAAGGGTAAACAGACCCTTCATCAGGACTGAAAAAGAAGATGAGAAGTCAGAGTAAGAAGGTGGGGAGAGAGGCGGAAGGCGGTGGGTGATAGGTGAAACCAGGAAAGGGGGAGAGGTGAAGTAAAGAGCTGGGAAGTTGATTGGCGAAAGAAATAAAGGGCCAGAAAAGAGGGAATCTGATAAGAAAGGGTAGAAGATCATGGGAGAAAGGGAAGGAGGAGGAGCACCAGAGGGAGGTAATGGGCAGGTAAGGAGATAAGGTAAGACAGAGAAATGGGAATGGTGAATGGTGAAGGAGGTTAGGGTGCAACTACCGGAAGTTCAAGGAGTCAATGTTCAAGCCACCAGGTTGGAGTCTATGCAGACGGAAAATAAGGTGTTGCTCCTCTAACCTGAGTGTGGCCTCATTGTGGCAGTAGAGGAGGCCATGGACTGACATGTCAGAGTGGGAATGGGAAGTTGAACTGAAATGGGTGGCCACCACAACATACCACTTGTTCTGGACATAGTTTCAGGGTACTTAGAGGCACGTCATTAAAATATGCCGAAGTCAGCTTAGGGGGAAATCTTGCCTCACAAATTTGTTGAAATACTTTGAGGAAATAACAGTCAGGAAGACAAAGGGATAGTCAGTGGATGTTGTTTACTTGGATTTTCAGACGGCCTTTGATCCCTTATCAAAGATGTGCTGGCATTGGAGAGGGTCCAGAGAAGATTCATGGGAATAATCTTGGGAATGAGGAATGTTTAATGGCTCTGGTCCAGTAGTAACTGGAGTTTAGAAGAATGAAGGGAGGTCTCATTGAAATCTAATGTATGTTGAAAGGCCTACGTAGAGTGGACGTGCAGAAGATACTTCCTGAAATGGGGGAGTTAGGACCAGAGGGCACAGCCTCAGAATAGAGAGATATCAATTTAGAACAGAGATGAGGAGGAATTTCTTTAGCCAGAGGATGGTGAATATATGGAATTCATTGCTATAAACTGCTGGGGAGGCCCAGTCATTGTTTATATTTAAAGTGAAGGTTGATAGGTTCTTGATTAGTAAGGACATCAAAGGTTATGGAGAGAAGGCAGAAGAATGCAGTTGAAAAGATAATAAAGCAGTCATGACGGAGCAGCAGAGCAGACTCGATGGAGCAAGTGGCATAATTCTGCTCCTGTCTTATGGTTTCATGGAAGTACTGATGGAAGTTGGTAATTGTGGAAGCAGTGTTGTTTTGAATTTAAGATCTTGTCTGAAGTTCAGCTGAGACTCTGTAGAACTGAAAAGCATTGAGATATAAATTCCACAATTCCTTGAATGATTATCATGAATAATTAATTCAATTGCTCATTGAATACAAATTGGTTGCTATGTATCTCCAAGTGTCTTGATTTGCTCCTCACTATTTGAAACGCACCATGGCTTCACTCCCTCCTCACCCTGCCAACTCTGCAAAACCTTCATTTTTGCAGCTCTGATCTGAATGGACCCAGCACTTCCTTCACTCTTGGCAGCGACGGCCTCAGCTGCTGTGGTCCTTCCCTAAACCTCTCATTTGCGATGATCCCCATCTATTTCTGTGGCCAAGCTTATGGTGACATTTTTCCTAATGGCTTCTTATGTGATCAACATTATTGTTTCACGTTTGAATTATTTGGCTGTAAAGTACTCGAATACATTTCATAATTTGAAAATGTGATTATAAGCGCAAGCATGTTGTTTTTGAGTGCAATGACTGTTGTCTTGAATGTACTAACAATAGTAGTTGCAGTGTGTTACAGGTTGAATTTAGTGCAATGTTTTACTTGCTTAATACTGACCTCACTTGGCTTCCCTCCCTGCCTTCCAGTTGCACATGTTTCCCGATGAGAGACACAGCTTACCTTCCCTGCTTGTCCCTGCCGTTGACGTCGCCACCTCGCACAATCAGGCTCCTGCACATCTCGTAATTGCTGACCTGTGCAGCAAGAATCAGCGGAGTACAGCCATCCTGCAACAGTAAGAGAGGGGAGGGAGAATATATTTCACCTATCCTGCCATTGTTCCCGATGATCTCCAACTCGGAGGAGATAGGTCTAAGTTACAGTGGTCCCACCCTTGGGCCAGCCAAACTCCACTGGCTGAAATCCTGCATAGGCAACTTTATCTCCAAACAGGTGCTTGGTACAGATGTAGAGCTGCAGCCTCATGGCTCCAACCACCCAGATTCAATCTGACCTCGGGTGTTATCTATGTGGAGCTGGCACATCTCCCTGTGAATGTATGGGTTTCTTCAGGTGCTCCAGTTTCCTCCCACATCCTGAAGATGAGCAGGATGGTAATTTAATTGGCACTGTCAATTGCCCCTAATGTGTGTATAGTCTAGGGGGAGTTGAAGGGAACGTGTCTGCATAAAGTACAGAGTTGGTGTAAATGGGTGCTTCATGGTCGACATCGACTTGGTGGCCTGAAGGGCCTATTTTCATGCTGAATGACTCTATGAGTCAATTCCAATGAAACAAATACGAAGAACAAGAATTCTAAAGGTTACACGCATTTCTCACCACCCATATATTTGTCTGCAGTAAAAATGGAAAAGAGCTCAATCTGACATGGTGTTTTAGCGCGAGAAGATTTTGGGAACAATGATCATAAATGTATAAGTTTTAAGATAAACTTGGTTGAGGATAGGACTACAGCTCAGTGAAGGTGCTAACTTGGGGAAAAGCTAATTACAACAATATGAGGCAGGAACTGGTAAAAGTCGAGTGTGACCAGCTGCTACAATGCAAGTCCGTACTTCAGAGATTACTGCAAAGAACACTCTTGTTTGGAATATATGCAAATGATCTGGGCGAAAGGATAGATGAGCAGAATAGTCAACAATAAAGAAGGTTTTCAAAGAATATGGCATGGCAAAGATCAGATGGAAATTTGGATAGAGAAATGGAAGATGGAAGAAGTGTAAGTTATGTCACTTTGGGATATCAAGTATAAGAGGAAGTTATATGACACATCAGAGGATATTTGGGAGCATTGATCTTGGGGTGTAAGCCTATAACTCCCTGAAAGCAGCAACATAAATGGATAGGTTGACAAAAAAGATATAGTATATTGTACGCAAACATGAGGAAATCTGCAGATGCTGCAATTTCAAGCAACGCACATAAAAGTGGCTGGTGCACGCTGCAGGCCAGGCAGCAGCTCTAGGAAGAGGTACAGTCGACTTTTCGGGCTGAGACCCTTCGTCAGTATATTGTACACGTGTCTCCATTGCTGACGACACGAGGAATGAAAGTTGGTAGGTTATGTTGTAGCTGTATAAAATTTTGGCAACTATTGAAGTATTATGTTCCTGTCATCCCACTAAAGGAAGGATATGGAAGTTTTGGAGAGGCTGCAAACATGATTCATCAGGATGGATTGGAGCATAGAAGAGAACAAATCATGCAAATAGTCAAAAGTAAGTATATAACATCTAGAACTAAAGTTCATAAAAGTGAATTGACAGCCACGAAGCCAGTCATCACTGCAGCTGGCTTGTTAGTTGCAGGCCACAGCCTCAGTTCAGCGCAGAGATGAGTAAACCTCACAAAACACTCCTATAGTTCACATTAAATTTCTCTCTACACTATTCCTCGCACACAAGTTAAAGTGTCCACATTTAATTCTTTTCTGAGCCTTTTTAAAATTCACAACATGCAGTTTCACATTGTGGCTTTCAATGAGTATTTAAAGAGCAGTTAAGGAAAATTACTCACATCATCATAGAGATTTATAGGACCCTTGAAATCACAAAGTGTCTGAACACAGGAAAAACTTCCACTGAGAGCTGAAACAAGAGAAGGAAACTGGATTTTGAAAATGTAGGATTTAAACTTTACATGAACATGAACTGAAATAGTGAAGGGATTGAAGGCCAATGCTATGACATCTCAACAATATGGGGCATAGTTGAACTTATCCATAAGAGCATTTGTCTCCACTGCAAAGGCCAAAATGGTATAGTCTGAAGCACAGTGGCCTTGGCCAGATCAAATGCATTTCCCACTTGAGATCAATAAAGAACTTATTATTATTAATATTATTATTAGTGGAATAATCAGTAAAGTTCTCATCAACTAACTACAATATCAGAGATAGTGGGACAGTTATGCTGGTTATTCTTTATGCCATTCAGTAAGCAAGGGACAGTCGCGGGGTTTAGAAGGGTTGACCATTAAAGGATATCTTGGAACCAAGCTATCTAAGAATAGGAATGTTCCAATATCCTTGCAGTTCCAAATCTGGTTAGCATGCTGCAGGGATGAGGAAAGCAATGTTGATAAAGGACCGTAACCATGGGTGTAAAATAGAGTACAAAGCGCGTAACGTAGGGGCATGCTCCAGCAGACTGCTGGAATATCATATACTCCTGCGACATGAACAGAAAGGTACCGGAGCAACTGAATAATCAAAGGCAGATGAATGTAGTCTGCTTGGTCATCACCCCAGGCTGAGTCTGCAGATTTATTACATAGTTTTCCAAGTATCTAGAGATGAGATCTACATTAAAGTCAACTTAAGATGGCTGCAGTGTAAACCAGATGAGTTTTGAATTTGAAAGACAAAATACTTAATAGTAAATTCATGTATCGCAATGTCACAATGTACAGTAGTTGGACGCGGGCTTCAGAATGTCCAGTCTTCATTCTGTACCTGAGTTTAAAGCATAGTGATTGTTCTATGATCCAGAGACTTCATGATAATCACTGAGTTTGTCACTTCGCAGGTTCTCTGTCAGCAGCTCACGCCAGACAGAGGACAAGATAGCAAACATGGAGAACACTGACCTGCATGATGTAGTGCAATCCTGCCTTTGCTGTCGATTGCGTTCACTGGGCATTTTTCCTGACAAGAGAAAGATAGGTTTGGGTTTAAAAAGAGCCTTTTTAGACCCAATATTTTCCCAGCTAATGAAGCATTTCAATGTTGCTGTGAAGAAAATACAGTTCCAAATTTACATACAGCAAGTTCCCATATTCAACAATGTAAAAAAGACTAGAGAATTTGATCAAGCGATGTTGGTTATTGAACAAGTATCAGCTGCATTACTAATGCACCTAATTTTCGGTTAAATAGTGTCATGGAATCTTATATGATTACTATCCAATAGGACAGATGAAGACTTGGCACAGCAGCTTATCCAAAAGAAAGCATTTTAGACAGTTCCCTGGAGTGTCAATCCAGATTTTGTGTCGCTGGTGTGGGCTTTGAATTTACAGCCTCTAACTCAAAGATGCATTAGTCCTGCCACACTTACAGTCAGCAATTTGCAGTAATTTAAAATTAAGATTTTCTATGGTAAAGTTTGAACTTAAATAAATTGAAGTAATGGACATGTTTAGTGTTCCATTTAGAGATAAAGAATACATCTAATTTTCCTCCTCATGTCTCAAACTATAATACAGATCTAGCCATCCTTCAATTTGCCTGTTGTTGGTATTCTGCCTAGTGTCTGCCTAGTCCATTCAACTATGCGAGTTGTCTGATCCTAACCTCTTCAAGATGATGCAACTCAATGGTAATCAATGATAGGTGCTGAGGCTGATCTAAGCTTCAAACTATCTGCCAGAGAAACTCAATGGGTCGGGCAGCATCTGTGGTGGAGGAGGGTGAGGGAGGAATTGTTGATATTTTGGGACGAGACTCTGTGTCGGGAAAGGAGAAAGACATTCAGCCCCAAAAGTTTCTTACCCACTTATTGTTAATTAATGGCATATCCATTTATCTGTCAATCCCAACTCCCTTGATAATGTCACCTAACAAAAACTCAGTTTTTAAAACTTACAATTATTTCCAAGCCAGAACTACCTTCAGAGAATATCTTCTTCTTGACATCACCAATATACTGCTTGGCACCAACTTCCAGATTATTGCTCATTATTCTGGATCGGGGTAGGAGTCATTTGGGCCAGGAATCCATGCCAGCCAAGCAGACAAGACTGACCAGATTTTCCAGATCTTGCTCCACTGACCTATGGATTGTGGCTCTTGAAGTGTTCCATTGTTTATTTTTAAGGCAGTGACTTTTAATGACTCCACTGCCCTTTGAGTCAATGAGTTCCAGGCTCATGTCAATTATTGAGTGATATGTTTGTTCTTAACATAGACAAACTTGGCGTGGGTCTATGTTACAACATTTTATTACTGAACTGTTGCTCAACACTGAGCATGTCCGACCTGCTCACCATCGTAGCTTCCAGTTCCAGGTGAACTACTCACATTGCCCACTGGGAACTGAAGTTCTTTATTATGTACACATCTTCCCCCTTTAAAGAAAAACAAACCAATGCTGTGTCATCATAACCCTGATAATCATTTCTAATAAAGATCCCTATGTTCTGTAGTCGGCCTCTTTTCTTTTTTGAATTTTCAACTTCAATTGTAATGAGCAAATAGAGTCCCTTATCCACTCACAAACTTTCAATCAGTCTCTGAGGTACTCGAATGATCTTTTCTTGTCTGCTATTTGTCTCCACAGGTATATTCCTTGCGTTTTCTATTTTAATGTTTGTGTCTTTCTGAGAATTCTGATCAACATGTTAATTTTAACATCTACTGGCCCCTTTGGTGTACTGACAGGTGACACATCACAGCTACGGGTTGGTGTCTGTGGTTGTAGAATCCACACGGTTCATTCTCAGTGGCACCTCTTGCTCCATCTGGATCTGATAGGAATATGGAGCTACTTCCTCTTGCCCATATCCCTGCATGGATCACGTGTCAGAATCGTGATCTCAGATTCGCACTTGATCTCCAGGCTTCAGGACTGTAAGGCTTTTTGCAGTCTAGTCGTGATACTGTTTTTGTTTTTCTTTCCCCTTCACTGTAGCCAATTTGACTTTATGTGCTCCTTTAGTTTTTCATACACTGGGAAGTTACTAAGTATGTGTCACCCCATCAGCATTTGGGCCGAAGATAGATCATTCTGCAGTGGCATCATCATCATCATCATTATCATCATCATCATCATCATCATTATCATCATCATCATCATCATCATCATCATCATCAGGTGCCATGCCCAGTTTGAGCTTTGACTGCCATGGCCCACACACTCCTGTTTCGGGTCAAGTGGATCAATTCATTGGTATTCATTTCCAGTTCTCTGGCTGCTGTCTCCATCATCATTTGTCTTTGTCTTCCTCTTGCTTTCTTCCCTTCAATCTTTCCCATAATTACCGTGCATTCTAACTCCTCTTTCCTAATCACATGTCCAATGAAGTTACGTTGCCTTTTCATGATCTCATACATTATTTCTCTTTTTGTGTTTGCTCTGTTCATGACATCCTCATTAGATATTCATTTCATCCATGATATTCTTTGCATCCTCCTCAAAAACCACATCTCTGCTGCTTCAGTTCATTTCCTCATGTTACTAGATATTGTCCAACATTGAGCCATATAACATAACTGGATAAACATAACAATTCAGTACTCTGAGGTAGGTTGTCATGCCTAGTTTAGTATTGGTCAGTAAACTCTTCATTCTCGTAAAGGTGTCTTTCGCCATCCCTATTCTTCTTTTGATGTCCATGTCACACCTGCCATCTGATGTCACCCAGCTTCCTAAGTAGCAAAAGTTCTGTAATTGTTTTATGTCTTCCCCGTTTATTCTCAGCCTGCAGATAGGATTCTCCTTCTTTTTGGATATCACCATACATTCTGTCTTTTTGCAATTGATAGATAGACTCATTTTTGCACTTTCTTCAACAATTATATCAATTAAGTTTTATAGTTCTTCCTCCATACTTGCAATTAACACAGTGTCATCCGCATATCTGAAATTATTGATGTTTTCACTGCCAACTTTGATTCCCAAGATGTCTCCTTTTTTTTGTAATATTGTTTCACTGTACACATTAAATAATTCAGGGGAGAACACACACCCTCGTCTAACGCCTCTCTTGATTTCCTGCAGTGGCACATTTCAGTAAATCATTAGACTTTTGTGGAAATTCTCTCGTCCATCTTGCACTTTCTTCATGAGGCCCTTCACTGCCTTGACCGAACTATCAGCCAGACCATTAGATTTTGGGTGTTGATGGCTTGAAGTTATAGGTTGAAACCCCCTAATCATTGGCAAAGGACTCAAATTCACAGTTTGGAAATTGTGGACCATTGTCCATTACTACTCCATGCCTCAGGAAAATAGTCTTCAGGAAGGTAATGACTGCTTTGATGGATGCTGATTGCAAAAGGATTAGATAATAGACAATAGGTGCAGGAGTAGGCCGTTCGGCCCTTCGAGCCAGCACCGCCATTCACTGTGATCATGGCTGATCATCCACAATCAGTATCCAGTTCCTGCCTTATCCCCATAACCTTTAATTCCACCATCTTTAAGAGCTCTATCCATCTCTTTCTTGAAAGCATCCAGAGACTTGGCCTCCACAGCCTTCCGGGGCAGAGCATTCCACAAATCCACCACTCTCTGGGTGAAAAAGTTTTTCTTCAACTCCATTCTAAATGGCCTACCACTTATTCTTAAACTGTGGCCTCTGGTTCTGGACTCACCCATCAGCAGGCACATACTTCCTGCCTACAGTGTGTCCCATCCCTTAATAATCTTATATGTTTCAATCAGATCCCCTCTCATCCTTCTAAATTCCAGTGTATACAAGCCCAGTCATTCCAATCTTTCAACATATGAGAGTCCCGTCATCCCGGGAATTAACCTTGTGAACTTACGCTGCACTCCCTCAATAGCAAGAATGTCCTTCCTCAAATTTGGAGACCAAAACTACACACAATACTCCAGGTGTGGTCTCACCAGGGCCCTTTACAGCTGCAGAAGGACCTCTTTGCTCCTATACTCAATTCCCCTTGTTATGAAGGCCAGCATGCCATTAGCTTTCTTCACTGCCTGCTGTAGCTGCATGGTTGCTTTCAGTGACTGATGAACAAGAACACCTAGATCTCGTTGTACTTCCCCTTTTCCTAACTTGACTCCATTTAGATAGTAATCTGCCTTCCTGTTCTTACCACCAAAGTAGATAACCTCACATTTATCCACATTAAACTGCATCTGCCATGCATCGGCCCACTCACCCAGCCTGTCCAAGTCACCCTGCATTCTCATAACATCCTCCTCACATTTCACACTGCCACCCAGCTTTGTGTCATCTGCAAATTTGCTAATGTTACTTTTAATCCCTTCATCTAAATCATTAATGTATATTGTAAACAGCTGCTGTCCCAGCACTGAACCCTGCGGTACCCCACTGGTCACCGCTTGCCATTCCAAAAGGTATCCATTAATCACTACTCTTTGTTTCGTCAGCCAGGTAATTTTCAATCCATGTCAGTACTCTGCCCCCAATACCATGTGCCCTAATTTTGGCCACTAATCTCCTCTGTGGGACTTCATCAAAGGCTTTCTGGAAGTCCAGGTACACTACATCCACTGGCTCTCCCTTGTCCATTTTCATAGTTACATCCTCAAAAAATTCCAGAAGATTAGTCAAGCACGATTTCCCCTTCGTAAACCCATGCTGACTCGGACCTATCCTGTTACTGCTATCCAAATGTGTCGTAATTTCATCTTTTACAATTGACTCCAGCATCTTTCCCACCACTGACGTCAGGCTAACCGGTCTATAATTCCCTGTTTTCTCTCTCCCTCCTTTCTTGAAAAGTGGGACAACATTAGCCACCCTCCAATCCACAGGAACTGATCCTGAATCTATAGAACATTGGAAAATGATTACCAATGCGTCCATGATTTCTAAAGTCACCTCCTTAAGTACCCTGGGATGCAGACCATCAGGTCCCGGGGACTTATCAGCCTTCAGACTCAACAGTCTATCCAACACCATTTCCTGCCTAATTTTAATTTCCTTCAGTTCATCCATAACCCTAGATCCTTTGGCCACTATTATACCTGGGAGATTGTTTGTGTCTTCCCTAGTGAAGATAGATCCAAAGTACCTGTTCAACTCGTCTGCCATTTCTTTGTTCCCCATAATAAATTCACCCATCTCTGCCTTCAAGAGATGGGACAGAGTTTGTCAAAATGTGTTCAGGAAAGTTTCCTTCATGGTTTGGTCCATTGGTTGAGATTCTATACTGGCGAAAGGCCAATTTTGATGATATCAGAAATGATCTGGCAAGTGCGGATTGGGACAGGCCGTTTTCTGGCAAAGGTGTACTTGGAAAGCGTGAGGCCTTCAAAAATAAAATTTTGAAAATACAACGCTTGTATATGCCTGTCAGAGTAAAAGGTAAAGATAACATATGTAGGGAACTTTGGTTTGCAAGAGGCCCTGGTAAAGAGAAAAAAGGAGGTGCATAGCAGGTGTAGGCAAGCAGGAACAAATAAGGGGCTTATGGAGTATAAGAAATGCAGAGAATGCTTAAGAAAGAAATCAAGAAAGGGAAAAGGAGGCATCAAGTTGCTGTAGCAAACAAGGTGAAGGAGAATCCTGAGGGATTCCACAGATATATTACGAGCAAAAGGATTGCAAGGGACAAAGTTGGCTCTCTGGAAGACCAGAATGGTAATCCATGTGTGGAGCCAAAACAGATGGGGGAGATCGTAAATGAATTTTTTGCATCTGTATTTACTTGGGAGACAGATACAAAGTCAATAGAATTGAGGCAAAACGGCATCAACTTCTGGACCCTGTACAGATTACAGAGGAATAGATGTTTGCTATCTTGAGGCAAATTAGGATGGACAGATCCCCAGGGCCAGACAAAGTGTTCCCTTAGACCCTACAGAGACAAGTGCAGAAATTGTCAGGGCTCTGGTGGTGTGCCACAGGGATCAGTGCTTCGCCCTTTGTTGTTTGTCATCTATATCAATGATCTGGATGATAATGTGGTTAACTGGACCAGCAAATTTACAGGTTACATCAAGATTGGGGGTGTAGCGGACAGTGAGGAAGGCCATCATGGCTTACAGAGGGATCTGCATCAGCTGGAAAAATGGGCTGAAAAATGGCAGAAGAAATTTAATGTAGACAGGTGCAAGGTTTTGCATTTCTGTAGGACTAATCAGGGTAGGACTTATGCAGTGAACGGTAGGCCACTGAGGAGTGTGGTAGAACAAAGGGATCTAGGAATACAGATCCATAATTCATTGAAAGTGGCGTCACAGGTAGATATATCACAAAGAAAGCTTTCGATAAATTGGCCTTCATAAATCAATGTATTGAGTACAAGAGCTGGGATGTTTGTTATGTTGAAGTTGTGAAAAACACCGGTGAGGCCTAATTTGGAGTATTGTGTGCAGTTTTGGTCACCTGCCTACAGGAAAGATGTAAACAAGGTTGAAAGAGTACAGTTAAAATTTACAAGGATGTTGCTGAGACTGGAGGACCTGAATTATAATGAAAGATTGAATATTTATTCTTTAGAATGTAGAAGATCGACAGGAGATTTGATACAGGTATACAAAATTATGCAAGCAGGCTTTTTCCACTGAGGTTGGGTGGGACTACAACCAAAGGTCATGGATTAAGGGTGAAAGGTGAGAAGTTTAAGGGGAAACATGAGGGGAAACTTCTTCACTCTAAGGTCATGAGAATGTGGAAGCTGCCAGCACGTGGTGTATGCAAGCTTAATTCCAAATTCTAAGATAAATTGGGATAGGTACATGGATAATAGGGATGTGGAGGGCAATGGTCCTGTTGCAGGTCAATGGGGTCGGCAGTTTAAATAGTTTTGGCATGGACCAGATGGACCAAAGAGGCTGCTTCTGGGGTGTACTTCTCTATAAGTCTCTGACTCTGGCTAGGTCACTGTCGGTTCATTCACTGAACAACATGGCAGAATGGGCCGTGCAGCAAAATACCAACTTGCTCCTCTGTGTAATACTGGGCTCGACAATAATTGTCCACAATCTAAACCTGTAAAGTGTGGACTATTTCCCTCACAAGTACTGTGGGTCAGGTCTGAGACACAGTAAATGCCTAAGACTTATGCACAGTACTTTAAGCTGTTTTTATATCATTTCCTGCATGAGTTAATTTTGATTTGATTTGAAGCACATGGTGAAAGGACATCCATCTCCGTCCTCTTTTTATTTGCCCTTGAAATAGCAATATCTGTGAGTCTTTTGTTAATATTGGTAAACATTTGGTAGATACTGTACTATCCAAGAGTCTTAGGCATTCTAGCTATGTATACCTATGTGCCTAAGACTTTTGCACAGTAATGTATCTCAGAAATCACCTCTCAGCAAACCAAATCTCAATGATAAAATTCACTGCCAGGGCTTTTGACAGAGTTCAAGAATATTTCAATGCCAAGATCTCAATCCCAGCACAAATCTCTGGTCTATTGGGCAAGTGATCCCCACACTCTTGCACAATTTGAGAACTGTTAAACATAGAAACATAGAAACATAGAAAATAGGTGCAGGAGTAGGCCATTCGGCCCTTCGAGCCTGCACCGCCATTTATTATGATCATGGCTGATCATCCAACTCAGAACCCCGCCCCAGCCTTCCCTCCATACTCCCTGACCCCCGTAGCCACAAGGGCCATATCTAACTCCCTCTTAAATATAGCCAATGAACTGGCCTCAACTGTTTCCTGTGGCAGAGAATTCCACAGATTCACCACTCTCTGTGTGAAGAAGTTTTTCCTGATCTCGGTCCTAAAAGGCTTCCCCTTTATCCTCAAACTGTGACCCCTCGTTCTGGACTTCCCCAACATCGGGAACAATCTTCCTGCATCTAGCCTGTCTAATCCCTTCAGGATTTTATACGTTTCAATCAGATCCCCCCTCAATCTTCTAAATTCCAACGAGTACAAGCCCAGTTCATCCAGTCTTTCTTCATATGAAAGTCCTGCCATCCCAGGAATCAATCTGGTGAACCTTCTTTGTACTCCCTCTATGGCAAAGATGTCTTTCCTCAGATTAGGGGACCAAAACTGCACACAATACTCCAGGTGTGGTCTCACCAAGGCCTTGTACAACTGCAGTAGTACCTCCCTGCTCCTGTACTCGAATCCTCTCGCTATAAATGCCAGCATACCATTCGCCTTTTTCACCGCCTGCTGTACCTGCATGCCCACTTTCAATGACTGGTGTATAATGACACCCAGGTCTCGTTGCACCTCCCCTTTTCCTAATCGGCCACCATTCAGATAATAATCTGTTTTCCTATTTTTGCCACCAAAGTGGATAACTTCACATTTATCCACATTAAACTGCATCTGCTATGAATTTGCCCACTCACCCAACCTATCCAAGTCACCCTGCATCCTCCTAGCATCCTCCTCACAGCTAACACTGCTGCCCAGCTTCGTGTCATCCGCAAACTTGGAGATGCTGCATTTAATTCCCTCATCCAAGTCATTAATATATATTGTAAACAACTGGGGTCCCAGCACTGAGCCTTGCGGTACCCCACTAGTCACCGCCTGCCATTCTGAAAAGGTCCCGTTTATTCCCACTCTTTGCTTCCTGTCTGCTAACCAATTCTCCATCCACATCAATACCTTACCCCCAATACCGTGTGCTTTAAGTTTGCACACTAATCTCCTGTGTGGGACCTTGCCAAAAGCCTTTTGAAAATCCAAATATACCACATCCACTGGTTCTCCCCTATCCACTCTACTAGTTACATCCTCAAAAAATTCTATGAGATTCATCAGACATGATTTTGCTTTCACAAATCCATGCTGACTTTGTCCGATGATTTCACCGCTTTCCAAATGTGCTGTTATCACATCCTTGATAACTGACTCCAGCAGTTTCCCCACCACCGACGTTAGGCTAACCGGTCTATATTTCCCCGGTTTCTCTCTCCCTCCTTTTTTAAAAAGTGGGGTTACATTAGCCACCCTCCAATCCTCAGGAACTAGTCCAGAATCTAATGAGTTTTGAAAAATTATCACTAATGCATCCACTATTTCTTGGGCTACTTCCTTAAGCACTCTGGGATGCAGACCATCTGGCCCTGGGGATTTATCTGCCTTCAATCCCTTCAATTTACCCAACACCATTTCCCTACTAACATGTATTTCGCTCAGTTCCTCCATCTCACTGGACGCTCTGTCCCCTACTATTTCTGGAAGATTATTTATGTCCTCCTTAGTGAAGACAGAACCAAAGTAATTATTCAATTGGTCTGCCATGTCCTTGCTCCCCATAATCAATTCACCTGTTTCTGTCTGTAGGGGACCTACATTTGCCTTTACCAGTCTTTTCCTTTTTACATATCTATAAAAGCTTTTACAGTCAGTTTTTATGTTCCCTGCCAGTTTTCTCTCATAATCTTTTTCCCCCTTCCTAATTAAGCCCTTTGCCCTCCTCTGCTGAACTCTGAGTTTCTCCCAGTCCTCAGGTGAGCCACTTTTTCTGGCTAATTTGTATGCTTCTTCTTTGGAATTGATACTATCCCTAATTTCTCTTGTCAGCCACGGGTGCACTACCTTCCTTGATTTATTCTTTTGCCAAACTGGGATGAACAATTGTTGTAGTTCATCCATGCAACCTTTAAATGCTTGCCATTGCATATCCACCGTCAATCCTTTAAGTGTCATTTGCCAGTCTATCTTAGCTAATTCACATCTCATACCTTCAAAGTTACCCTTCTTTAAGTTCAGAACCTTTGTTTCTGAATTAACTATGTCACTCTCCATCTTAATGAAGAATTCCACCATATTATGGTCACTCTTACCCAAGGGGCCTCTCACGACAAGGTTGCTAATTAACCCTTCCTCATTGCTCAAAACCCAGTCTAGAATAGCCTGCTCTCTAGTTGGTTCCTCGACATGTTGGTTCAAAAAACCATCCCGCATACATTCCAAGAAATCCTCTTCCTCAGCACCTTTACCAATTTGGTTCACCCAATCTACATGTAGATTGAAGTCACCCATTATAACTGCTGTTCCTTTAATGCACACATTTCTAATTTCCTGTTTAACACCATCCCCAACCTCACTACTACTGTTAGGTGGCCTGTACACAACTCCCACCAGCGTTTTCCGCCCCTTAGTGTTACGCAGCTCTACCCATATCGATTCCACATCTTCCCGGCTTATGTCCTTCCTTTCTATTGCGTTAATCTCATCTTTAACCAGCAACGCCACCCCACCTCCTTTTCTTTCATGTCTATCCCTCCTGAATATTGAATATCCCTGAACGTTGAGCTCCCATCCTTGGTCACCCTGGAGCCATGACTCTGTGATCCCAACTATATCATAATCATTAATAACAATCTGCACTTTCAATTCATCCACCTTGTTACAAATGCTCCTTGCATTGACACACAAAGCCTTCAGGCGCTCTTTTACAACTCTCTTAGCCCTTATACAATTATGTTGAAAACTGGCCCTTTTTGATGCTTGCCCTGGATTTGTCGGCCTGCCACTTTTATTTTTCTCCTTACTACTTTTTGCTTCTACCCTCACTTTACACCCCTCTGTCTCTCTGCACTGATTCCCATCCCCCTGTTGTGAGCTAACCTCCTCACGTCTAGCCTCTTTAATTTGATTCCCACCCCCCAACCATTCTAGTTTAAAGTCACCTCAGTAGCCCTCGCTAATCTCCCTGCCAGGATATTGGTCCCCCTAGGATTCAAGTGTAACCCGTCCTTTTTGTACAGGTCACGCCTGCGCCAAAAGAGGTCCCAATGATCCAAAAACTTGAATCCCTGCCTCCTGCTCCAATCCCTCAGCCACGCATTTATCCTCCACCTCATTGCATTCCTACTCTCACTGTCGCATGACATAGGCAGTAATCCCGAGATTACTACCTTGGCGGTCCTTTTTCTGAACTCCCTTCCTAGCTCCCTATATTCTCCTTTCAGGACCTCTTCCCTTTTCCTACCTATGTCATTGGTACCAATATGTACCACAACCTTTGGCTCCTCACCCTCCCACTTCAGGATATCTTGAACACGATCAGAAATATCCCGGACCCTGGCACCAGGGAGGCAAACTACCATCCGGGTCTCTGAACTGCGTCCACAGAATCGCCTATCTGACCCCCTTACTATCGAGTCCCCTATCACAACTGCCCTCCTCTTCCTTTCCCTACCCTTCTGAGCTACAGGGCCGGACTCTGTGCCAGAGGCACGGCCACTGTCGCTTCCGCCAGGTAAGCTGTCCCCCCAACAGTACTCAGACAGGAGTACCTATTGTCAAGGGGCACAGCCACCGTTCTATCCATTGTTCTATCTACAACAGTTACCCCAAGGTACTGGAGAGATACCAACAAAAGTATTTACAAAATCCTCCAACTCCATTGGCAGCTTAAGCAAAGCATGACAGCATTCTCTCCCCAACCAATGCCCCCTGCTTTTAGTACAGTTAACTGGCATCACTGGCAAGCCAAAAAAAAAATCAACATAGTATGAATTAGAAGTTCATGTCCTACAGCCTGCAACAACAATCAATGAGATTGTGGCTAATCCGACAATAATGCAATTCAACACTGTAACATACAGTACCTGGAGAAGTCTCTTCACACACTGATGGTGCCCATGCTTTGCTGCCAAATGTAAAGCATTCAATCCTAGATTGCAAGCAGACACAGATAAATGTCAGATAAATATCTTGCTCCAAACTAATATCCTCTAGAAAATAAAATATATTGCATATTATTCACATAGTTATAACAGTATGTAGAGCACTAGTTAATATGCTTGCAATAAATTCCTGGGTGCCACTTGAACACTGTTTATTCAAGCCATTTATTCTGGATCATAACAACTAAGGCAAAATAATTCGCTTCCTTTTCTTTGTGCCTTTGTAAGTATCGTAAATCTGTGCTTTTTTGAAACTGATCCACCGTCAGTGGAAGTGCTCTCTCCTTATGAAAACCTCCTATTACTTTAAACATTTTCTATAAATTTCCCTTGACCTTCAGTGTACTCAGGATCAGAAATATGGATTAATCGTATTATCATTTTCCTTTTTCCTTAGCTCAGCAACACTGAAGCCAAAAGCACTCCTGACTCTGCTTATACAATCAAACTCAAGAGGTTGGGTGAAACCTGAAATGGCCTCATGCTTATTGAAAACCCTGAACACAAAATAATATGATCAAAGCAACACTTTCAGTGCACTGGATGAGCTCAGCAGATCGGGCAGCATCAGTTAGAAACAATGAGTCGACGTTTCGGCCGGAACCCTTCGTCAGGACTGAAGAATGAAAGTTGGGGAAGGATTTGAAGAATGCTTGTAGCTTCAGTTGAAAGACCAGTAATTTGAAGGACAAAGGGGTGGGGGAGGGGAAACATTGATGTCATAGCCCTGAAAACAATGGGTGGTAGAAGAAGGAGGCGGAACCGTGAGGGAGCTGAGGGAGGGGGCAGAGTGAAATTGGGATAGAGGAAGGGAGGGGGAGGGAGGGAAGTACCGGAAGTTGGAGAATTCTATGTTCATACCAAGGGGCTGGAGACTACCTAGACGGTATATGAGGTGTTGCTCCTCCAACCTGAGTTTAGCCTCATCATGACAGTAGAGGAGGCCATGTATGGACATATCTGAATGGGAGTGGGAAGCAGAGTTGAAGTGGGTGGCTACCAGGAGATCCTGTCTGTTGTGGCGGACGGAGTGGAGGTGCTCAATGAAGCAGTCGAAAACCGCTGATTCTTTATTGTTTAGCACTAAACACCACTAAAGATTTAAGGAGGTGATTGTCATCGATGCAAATTACAGAAGCACAAAAGCATGGTCAGATTTAAGGAAGAATTAATAATTGCTACTGTTGCACTAATGCAGAAATTTCAACTGAATGAATTAAGAAAACAGAAGCTGAATTTCCACTGGGAATCTCCTGATCTTCAACCAAAATTTTAGCACAAAATCTCAGAAGACCTTGGAACTAAAATCTATAACTTGGCAACCATTGGGAAGCAGAAATTGGACCCCAGATTTGCAGTCCCTTCCTACTTGAAAACTGTTTTCCCTCAAAACACAAGACTATAAGATGCATACCTGAGCCATCCAGTGCTGTGATATCCACTCCATGGGCCAGGAAGACCTCCAGACAATCCACTTGACCCTTCACTGCTGCCAGGTGGTACCTAAAGTATAAATGGACTCAGCTGTTGAACTAATGGCAGAGGAACAGAGTATTTTCATGAACTGCCATAATATATGATTGGACTCCAGCCTTCTTCAGTTCTAATCAACATACTTCAAATATCACAGACAAAATTAGTCAGCTTGGTATAATGATGTGCCATGTGTGGAGACCGATAAGCTGGGAAGAGATAAAGGAAGCAAAATTTTAATAGTCTTTGATATTATGATGGATATTGTGTAAGTATTAAGTAAATAAGAAGTCAATGGAATTAAATTTACATCATGGTAAACAATGCCCAGCTGCCACTGCATTGCAAACTTCATGCAAGTGACTGGCAGTAGCATCAATATCAGAGACACAGGTTTAGGTTACTGATTATTAAAAGAGTGAGTGGGATATAAAGAGAAGTATCTTAGTGCAATGTACTGTAATCCAGAATACCCACTAAGAGAATGGTACAAATAGATTTAACAGCAACTTACAAAATAACAATTATATATGGGGAAAGAGCGGGGAAGTGGGACTAATTAGACAGCTCTTTTGGAACTGATATTGCAGTTAATGAATATCTTTTATGATGTTTGATGCAAAATGAATGCTCAATCAATGGACCACAGTTGACTGCAGATTAAATTTCATTATCTTATAAAACAAGGCAAGTGAAGAAACCTATTTTCTTGGGACCTTACATAGATTGCTTAATGTTGGTCTTTAGCCTGTGTAATTGTGTAAACATGTCAAAATGTCAAACATAAGAAACATATTTTTTATTTTAATTAACTAAGCTTACTATATTAACTTAAATATTTGTCAAATATGCTCTTAACCGTCTTTGCTTTTCCTGTCAATTGCAATTATGTGTAAAGAGTAATTCCTGGTGTAAAATGTCATGGTACTTGAATATTCATAAATACCAAATTTCGGCAAGAAATAAATGGGCTTATGACAATTAGGGAAATTACAAACTATTGATCATTTAACTCTGAATCAATAATTTTCTCACACATGCTGTGGGTTTTCAGATCATTGCTAGAATTTCCAAACCTACCTTCACCGGTCTTCAGAGTAGGACTGAAAGAGTGATCATTGTGTATGGGCAGTATTTACATAGCACTAGCTCAAATCGAGGTTTCCTTGATCAGAACATCATGACGTTCCTGTTTGGCTGAACCCCAGATCCTACCGATCCGAGTGCAAGTCATTTATGAAAAGTGGCTATAGGAATTTGCATGGGTTCCAGCTATGTCAGAATCTTAATCAGATTAACTATACAGATACTTGTTTCTGCCCTCTTCAGGGTTTCGCCCTCAACTCTTGTTCTGTTATGTTGAAGACTATTTTGATATTGTATTTATAAACATGCAGAACTCACAGATTTAATTAACCCTGGGGCTAAATTCCACATTGCCCTCACTTCCTAGTGACCACATCTGATTTTTCCCTTCCCTTGTTTGTATCTGTCTCAGAGGATAGGTTAGTGATCCCTAAACATTATAAGCCCAAACACTCCCACAGCTACCCTGACTAAGCTGTCTCCAGCCCTGCTCCCATTAAGGCCCTGTTCCATTTTCCCAGTTTCTCTGTTGCCTGCTAACCTGTTCTGGTAGCAAGATGTTTTCAAAGCAGAGTTTCATAGAATCACAGAATCGTGCAGCACAAATACAGATCCTTTCAGCCCACCTCATTCCTGCTGACCGTGATGCCCATCTAACTAATCCCATATCACTCTACACCTTTTCTATCAAAGCACCTGTCCAAATGCCCTTTAAATATAATTGTATCTGCCTCTACCATCTCCTCTGGCTCCTCTGTGAAAAACACATTACAGAAGCCCTTAAAGTTTCTCTCCTCTCACCTCAAAACTATGCTTCTAGTTCCAGACTACTCTTCACTGATTAAAAAAAAAGAATCTGACTATCTATCTTATTTATGCCCATCATAATTTTATAAAGCTCTACAAGATCACCCTTCAGCCTTGTAATTTCCAGTGAGAATAAACCCAACACAAGCTCTCGTTATAACTTCAATCCTACATTCCTGGCAGAACCCTGGTGAATCTCTTTTGCTCTCTCTCTCTATTGCCAATACATTCTTCTTGTAATGTAGGGATGAGAATTCAACAGAATAATCGAGGTGTCCCTCCAACAAAAGCTTTGTACAGCTGCAATATGACGACATAATTCTTACAACTCAGTGCCTTGGCCTATGAGGGTAAGAGTACCAAATACCTTATTCGTTACCCTAAACACTTGTATTGCTACTTTCAGGGATCTTATGGGCTTTCACCTCATGGTTCCTCTATATATCTAGGCTCTTAATATTCCTGCCATTTACTCCAAATATTCTCTGAGAATTTGACTTCCCAAAAGGCATTACCTCACATTTGTCTGGATTAAATTCCATCTATCACCACTCCATCCAACCTTCCAGCTGATCTCTGTCCCACTGTCGTCTCAGGCAACCTTCTTCACAGTCTATGATTCCACTAATTTTTGTGTCATCTGCAAACGTACAAATTAAATTGCCCACATTCTCAGCCAACTCTTTTATACATACAACAAACAATAAAAGCCACAGCACCAAACCCTATGTTACCTCACTTGTTACATACTTTCAACCAGAAAAACACCCATCCTCCACTACCTCACCAAGCCAATATTGGATCCAGTTTGTCAACTTGCCTTTGATACCTTGCATCTTTCAAACTATGCTACTACGATGGACTTTGTCAAAAGCCTCACTGAAGTCCATATAAACTATGTCTTCCAAGCTGCCTTCATCAATTTTTTTTTTAGCTACCTACTCAAAAAATTCAAAGCATGATCTTTCTAGCACATAACTATGCTAATCTGTCCCTGCCTTTCCAAGTGAGCATAAATCCTTTCACTGAGAACCTTTACTTACAACTTCCCTACTACTGATGTAACACTCAATAGCCTGTAGTTTTTAAGCTTATCCGGACTGTCCTTTCTGAGTAAAGGGACATTAGATATTCTCCAGTATTCTAGTCAAATTAAGATATCTTCTCTTTATCTGTTTCTGCCCCCCCTCCTGGCTCCCTAATTTCTAGCATGCTGCTGGTGTCTTTCACAGTGAAGACTGACACAGAATACTTATTCAGTTCATCCAGCACATCCTCGTTCCTCATTACTACTTCTGCAATATTATTTTCCAAAGGTCCTTTGCCCATTATTGCCTCTCTTTCACAAAGATTCTGATTCAGTTTCTGGGTTGAACTGGTACCTGAATCATGATTAAAAGATACCAAACAGCGATTAAGGTTTTTTTGATTAATTCATTCAATATATTCGATCTGCTGCTTCTTTAGCCATTTTCCTAATCTGTCCAAGTCTTTCTGCAAACTCCCTGTTTCCTCAACACCATCTACCCCACCAAATCATAAGCATATAAAGTGAAAAGAAGGAGTCCCAAATCCAACCCCTGCAGAACAACACAGGGGGTGTTCCTACACTTCCCCTTCTGCGAGTCAACCAATCTTCTATCCATGCTAGTATCTTTCCTGTAATATCATGGGCCCTTATTTAGTTTGACAGCCTCATGTGCAGCACCTGATCAAAGACTTTCTGAAAATTCAAGTGACCAACATCAATTGAATCTCCTTTTCTATCTTGCCTGTTATTTCTCTCTCCACAGATGCTGCCTAATTTACTGAGTATCCGTAACAGAGGAGAAGAAGATTAGTGAACTTGGTTCCCTTTTCTAATTGTTAGAGCGGGAAGCTATAATGCAACACTCGTACCTTATTTTATTCTGCTGAATGTATTACAGTAGCCCACAGTTTTAAAACATGTCAGTCCAAATACTGAAAGTTCTATACTCACGCTGATTGCCCCTCGGTGTCAAGCTTCGTTGCAAGCAGAGTCCTTTTACTGAGGAGTGAGGTCACCTTTTCTGCATCACCAGCAGCCACAGCCTGTAGTAGCTTCTCATCATATTTACTCCAGTCCTGGCTCTAAACAACACAGGGCCATTCAAGGAAGACTTGAATTTATATAGCACCTTACATAACCTCAAAACACTCCTGAAGTCTGGTGACTGTTGTGATTCAGGAATTGCGGTTGCCAATTTGTGCTAAGTTCCCACAAATAGAAGTGAGAAATGACCGGGTAATATTTTTGGTTGTGATATTCATGATGGATGGATTAAGACACAAAACAAACACCACTGCTGACTGCAAGTTAAATATTGCTTCTATATAAGTAGTCAGATGAGAATTCAACTTGTCACCTCTGTCAATAGTCAATAGCACAGCATCACCTCAGTATTCCACTGAGCGTCAGTTTAGGTTTTGCTGCACAAGTCCCTGGAATGATACTCAACAGAATCCTGAAACCCTGAGAGAAGAATAGCATGAGTTAATCCAGGACCAGCATGTGGAATTGCTCCAGCAGCTTTACTGAGTATGCCTCCACTTTGGCCAGTTCTCATAACTCAGAAAGTAGCAATTTCAACATCAACAGGGTGTGATGGAAGGGCAATGCTAAGTCAATCTCCGATGTCTAATATTCCGGATACCATGCCAAGGCCTTGGATAGGATAGAGAGAAAGGTTAAGAAGGTGCAGAGAATACGGGTTTTAGTTAAATGGAGATCCCGAGGGACATGGGATCATTTGCAAAGCAGAGATGTGAAGGGAAGTAAAATTAGAAAATGCTTGGAACACTCAGCAGATCAGGCAGCCTCTGTGGAAAGAGTTCTGAAAATGAGTCTTCCAGTGGAACTATTAACTCTGTTTCTCTTTCCACAGCGGCTGCCAGACCTGTTAAGTGTTTCAGGCTTTTCTAGTTTTATTTTAGATTTCCAGCATCTGCAGCTTTTGATTTCCAGGATGAAGTGGAGATTGGATAGAGGTGTTCAGACCACTCATAGGTTTAAAACCAAATAAGCACAGAAGGAACCCATTTGTTCAACATGCCTGGTAGAGTTATCTAATTCATCTAATTTACCCTACCATTGACTTTACTCTGTCCTTTAACAGATTAAAGGGAATCCCCCTTCTTGGGATCAGCTGGTGAATGTTCACAGGCCACAACTTATGAGGCTTAGTGTCCAAGATCCTGGTAGCAATTACAGTGCCTTCAATCTGCAACTCTTTTCTATGTCAATTGCATAATCCATCACAATATACTGAAGGTAACTACTGACTGCTAAGGACTTTTTCTTGATAATACAGTTTGTGACAGAGCAGGCAAATTCCAAAGTGCCACACATATTCTGGAACAAAGCTTGTACTGCTTGGACCTCTCTTGAGACACTCAATACTCAACGGAATGTACAGGGCTCTATCATACGCAATGTTCTAATAATGGTGGGGGCAGCTCTTGTGATACAGTGGCCGGTGGGAACTTAAAGAAAATTTGAAACAGGAAGAAGGAGGATAGAAGGATGGATATTCTATCTCTTCCACTTGTCCTGGACCTGGCCTATCATCTTAATGTAAGACAGAGCAAAAGAAAAATATTGTGAATGTGCTGATAATCTGAAGTAAGCAAGTGAGAATGCTGGAAATACTCAGTAAACTTACAGATTGATTGTTTTACATCATAACTATGGAAAGGGCTCAAAGCTGAAACATTACCTTTCTCTCTCTCTGTCTCTCTCTCTCTACAGTTGTTGCTGGACTAAGTATTTCCAGGATTCTCCTTCATAAGAACATAAGAAATGAAACAGAAGTAGACCATTCAGCCCCTGGTAATATTCAATAGTTTTTGCTGATCTTTTAGCTCAGTGCCACTTTCCTGTACTATTCCTTCACTTTCCTCAATATCTAGGACTATTCCAAGTCTGCATTGCACTCTACTTCTGATGCAATACAACAAATTTCATGACATACACCAGTGATATTAAACTGATTCTGATTGTATTTGTTTCCTTCATGAATATACTTTCCTGCTGTAGGTTACAGAATTCCGAAGATTAACCATCCTCTGGTGAAGAAATGTTTTCTGGCTTGAAAAGCCAATTCTAGCAAGAGGAAACATCAGCTCAGTATCTGCCATGTATCAGCATCTAGCCCCACATTTCAATAAGATTACCTTTCATCTTCAGACTTATAGATGCATAGGTCCAATCCACTAAATATCTCCTCACTGGACTAACTCATTGATCTGGGAATCAACCGGGTGAAATTTTGCTGTGCTTTCTCCATCAAATATATCCACCTTTAGTTTGGAAGATTAGACCGATAGACAATATACCAGATGCCAACTCACTAGACCCATATATAACTGGCAACTTCTACTAGTCAAATACTCTTGCAATAAAATATCAACCTAATTGTTTTATCAATTTACATATTAACTTAGTGATTTGTGTAGAATGATATCCAGGCCCCTCAGAACATCTTTCAATTTCTCATCAGTCATCTGTTTTCTCTACCAAAGTGGATGGCTTCACATTTTTCCACATTATATTCCATACATCATGTTTTTTCCAAAGAGGTTTGAAAATGCAATCAGTGTCCATGACCACATGTAACAGGTACTGAACCTCTTGAAGCAAAGGTTCCAGATTATCAGAGCTAGACTCCTAGCATTGATACAACTGATCACTGCTCCACTGCCTTCTGCAAGTTTGAGGTTTTTGGACCCCATGGATACAGAACACCTCTCTTATTTCCTACCAATTCTACCAGAAATTCCAGCAGAACTTTGAAAACCCTGGGACTTACTCTCTCACATGTACCACTCTTCAGTGCTAGTCAAGTTATATTCATTTCCTTCTAGTCAGCCTGTACCTGCCCATCCAAAATATAATTCATTTTTAATAGGTCCAAAGCCTATGAAGTAGCACAGAGTAGATTTGCCCCAAGATCAACATTCACAAAGTTCGCTCCATGATGATGCATTCCGCCAACAAACAGTGTGGTTGGCATTTGCTGGACACCAGCGCCAATAAAATGAGCAGGTAGCAGAAGTCTGGTATGCTGCCCAGATTATAATAAACAAGTATGGCCAATTGCGTGTCTTTCCTGCGTCTTTTTGTGGGGTGCGTAAACCCTGGAGTGTAGTGTTTATGCTAAAAGAGCAAATGGTAGTGGAAATGCTGCCAGAACTTGTGCCCGCTGAACAAAATCCTGTTATTCTAAGCCTCTCGGAAAAATATTTAGCCGTTAATACAAGTGCATTAAAGGATTTACTTCTCAAAATGCATACTTTGGTTGTTTTACATATGAAAAATTATTCTACCACAGCATACAAAGCTCATCATTAATAACATCTATCATTATTCTGCTGTGATACTGTACATCAAACATGGGAGATGCTTAGTTCCCTGGCTATCCCTTACCTACTCATCCCCTAGAACCCCAGGTGCAAGTCACACCTTGTACAAAATGATACACATTCAGCAAAACAGAGCTTGAAAGGCAATGGCTTAAATTAATGCAATGCATCATCAGTGCTCTCTAGACAGGTATGGCTGCATGCAGCAGGGGGAATGTGAGAAGGATAGATCTATGTGAGAGAGAGAGAGAAAGCAAACATACTGACAGAGAGGCAGCACAGAGACAGATGCGTTTCATAACCAATCGCAGACGCTTGACTGCCATGCAGCTTCAGTGGATAATGCCCCTACAGCCTTCCTCAGAGAGCGTCCTGCTGCTGTTCGTCTTCCCCAGCCAGGGTCAGCCCTGCAGCACAGCCGAGGCGCTCCTTCACAACTGTCCATGCCTTCATTTCTCCAGCACTGCAAGCACACTGCAGCTTACTGCAGCATCTGCCTTCTCATCTATTCCTTCGCGAGCTGAGAGATCACAGTCAGCTTGGAGGGCAGCATGCACCGTCGCAGGACCAGTTATCGTGTGTCTAGCTCCTAACAGCAGCATGCAATTCTCAGGGTCATCAATCAGCCACTCGGCATTTAAATACAGCACCAGAAATATACGCAGGGCTGCAATCAGCAGTCAATAAGCTGCTGTGAGCTCGCCTGCTTGCTCACAGGACAGTTGGCAGTTGTAGGGCATCACTCTGAAATAACACTCACACATACAGGCTTTGACAGATTTATGGACAATCTGTATGCTTAAATGTGCAGCGCGCAGCAAACAAGTCAGATGATTCTACACACATAGAATGTATCCATCTCCAGCAATTGTCAGACTCATGCCGAACTCATTAGCCTCTAGCCCACCCCAACCCCCATCTACCCCTGCTGCCCCCACAGGTAACAGAATGGCCAAACCTGCCAACCTCAGGCAGCATCAGAGAGGTGGACAAAGGCATGGCAGCCTTTTCTGGGGTTGTGAAGGGAAGGGAAAAGTCCAAGGAAAGCTGCACACCACAGCTGTATAGATGCAAGGAGAATAATTAGTGATGAGGGGATAACTCCATCCCGGAAGAGTGCCGAACCAGCTTGCTACAATCATTGGTGCATATGCCCAGCTCTGGAAGCAACAGACAAGACAGAAAATGACTATTATAGAAACATAGAAACATAGAAAATAGGTGCAGGAGTAGGCCATTCGGCCCTTCGAGCCTGCACCGCCATTTATTATGATCATGGCTGATCCTCCAACTCAGAACCCCGCAATATTATCATAATATTGGGCAAACCCTGATCCGAGCTTCAACTGGGCACAAGCTGATTCTCTTTGTTGGTTTCAGTGCCAGACTGAGAAAGGGCATAACCCTCTGGAAAGTGCGATTGACCGGGCAGGAATCAAGAAAGCTAACTCCTATAGAGTCATCCTGATGAAATACTATTAGGAGAATATTTCTAAACCAACACTCTATTTCATCATTTCATTTGCACGATGATATTCTGCAAGCTTTATCCACCTCCTTAGAGGGGATGAGATCTACTGGACTGGCTATTGCCAAATCTTTTTGGTCAGCTCCAAAAACCTGGTGATAAATGAATGACTGCAGCAGTATGAGTGCACAGAAAAATCAGAACCGAGGGCCCCCATCACCCAGGACATGCTTTGCTCTCAATGCTACCATCAGGAAGGAGGTACAGGAGCCTGAAGGCACACACTCAGCAATTCAAAACAGTTTCTTCCCCTCTGCCATCTGTTTTCTGAATGGACATTGAACCCATCAACATTAACTCACCTTTTTTATTTCTATTTTTGCAGTACTTATTTAATTTAACTATATATATATTTACTGTAATTCAGTTTTTTCTATTATTATGTATTGTAATATACTGCTGCTGCAAAGCCAACAAATTTCATGATATATGCCGATGAGATTAAACCTGATCCTAGTTCTGATTCTCATTCAAAGACCCCACAAATAAATGCCTATTTTGTGTCTCAATCTGAATGTTCCCAATAATGGGAGCCAGAGAGTTTCTAGTCTTCCACCAATATTAGAGAACAAACAGAAAATCCAGGAAATAATATGTTCAAATTTATTATCAAAGTGCATATATGTCACCATTTACAACCCTGAGATTCATTTTCTAGTGAGAATCACAGTAATACATTCTACGCAATAGAATCGATGAAAGGCCACACCCAACAGGGCGGACAACAATGTGCAAAAAAGTACAACAAACTGGGCAAATACAAAAAAAAAAGAAAAAAAGGAAATAATAATAATAATAATAATAATAATAATAAATAAACAATATCAAGAACATGAGATGAAGGGGCCTTGAAAGTGAGTCCAGTTCAATGGGAACAGTCAGTAATGGGGCAAGTGAAGTTAAGTGACGTTATCCCCTCTGGTTCAAGAGCCTGATGTCAAGTAGTAATAACTGTTCCTGAAATGGCTAGTGCAGGCCCTAAAGCTTCTGTACCTTCTCCCTGATTGCAGCAGCAAGAAGAGGCCATGGCCTGATGGCCTGGATGGTGGGGGCCATTGAAGATGGATGCTGCTTTTCTGCGACAACGCTCTGTGCGGATATTCCCAATGATGGGGAGGGTTTTACCCGTGATGGACTGGACCATATCCACTACTTTTTGTAGGCTCTTTCATACAAGGGCATCATTGGTTTTTCCATACCAGGCCATTACGTAACCAGTCAATATTCTCTCCACCACACATCTATAGATATTTGTCAAAGTTTTAGAATGAAATCTAATAATGGCATGAATCTTTACAAACCTCTAAGAAAGTAGAGGTGCTACCATGCTTTCTTCATATTACAACTTAAGTGCAGGACAATCCTCTGAAATGAAAACACTGAGGAGTTTACAGCTGCTGACCCTTTCCACTACTGATCCTCTGATAGGGACTGGCTCATGGACCTCCAGCAGAAGGTATAAAAGCGTGAAATCACCTATCACTAGTCTCAAGGACAGCTTCTATCCACTGTTACAAGACTCTTGAATGAACATCTTGTATGATAAACATCCCCAGTATAGACAATGTTATCACTTACAACCAGTACCATTGGGCAAGATACGTCTGTGTGCCTGACAACATGCCCCTAAAAGAGGCACTCTATGCTCTGTCAAGGCAAGCATCCTCTAGGAGAAAACAGAAAATGTTTTAAATATTTCCTCAAAACTTCCTATGGAAAAAATGCACTGTTGATTTACAGAATTCTTAACCTATCAACATGGCAGAGAAGAACTCAAGGACACACAATAGATTTTCACCTCACTGGGAGCACTAGGAAGCCTATCAACCCATCCTCCCTCTTGACCATCTCCACCTGTCTCACCTGTGGAAGGGTCAATGGATTTTACATAGAATCATCAATTATCTCACAATGCACACTACCATAAATAGGTCATCCTCAATCCTGAGGGCTTTACTGAGATGAAGATTATTACTCATTACCTTTGATGGGAGTTGTACAGACTGCTGTTGCATTGACACCTTGCTATCTGATATGTAGCAAGCAAATTATTTCAGGTGCACTTTGATCACAATGCTTTTTCCAAATTCAGTCAGTGCTCATGTTTGGTTTCTAATGAATGCTGGTCTCTGTGCTTACACCCCTTCAGAGTGGCTTTGTGATGGGTACATTCCAGGGAAAAGATGAATACTGAATAAGGCTAAAACAGCCATCCTTATTGATAAATCTTCAACAAGAATGATGGGATTGAAGCTAAGCTTTTAGGTTTTATTCAGTAATAGCAAAACATTTTGTTAATCCAATAAGAAACTGAAGCACTGAATTCATTTAGCTGCCAGCAACAGTAGTAAGTTTCGATTTCCTTCTCAAGCAGTCCTTCCTGCTTTTTCTCTTCTTATGTATGTTTTAATGTTAATACAACAAAAAAATTAAGGCTCTCCTTTCTCTTTAATCCAAACTAGAAGCAATATGAAAATGAAGCAACAATTCCTACTTGATCAATGACTTTTCACTCTGATGTGCACGTAATGTCAGTGGTGTGCAATGCCAGATGAGAATGGAACCTCTATCCACTGCAGATGGATAACACCAGAGGGTCAAGAGAAAAACAATTCAGATTTCCTCTCTCGGAGCTCTTCTAGAATGCCAACAGTGATGGACGTGTCTGTGAACTGCCCAATGTCACTGGAGGTAAGCCTGCCTCCACACCAAGAACAGCATCTTCAGCTCAAAGCAGCAGCACGGTGATGTAGCAGGTAGTGCTGCTAACCAACAACATTCTGCAACCAGGGTTTGTCTGTGTGCAGTCTGCACATTCTCCCTATGAGTAAGTGGGTGTTCCAATTAGTTCGTCTGACTTCTTCCTACATCCCAAGACATATTGATTGGTTGGCAAATTGCTGATTGTAAATTACTTCTAGTAGGTGATAGGGGAATCAGAATGAAGTTAATGAGCACATGAGAGAGACTAGATTGTAGGGAAATAAGTGGGGAATGGTAGCATAGAGTCAATGGGTGAGAGGAAACAAAGGGTCTTGGCCTGAAACGTCGACTGTAGCTCTTCCTAGAGATGCTGCCTGGCCTGCTGCATTCACCAGCAACTTTGATGTGTGTTGATTGGTTAAAAACATGCGTTTCTAACTCAGAGAATTAGAACAGTATTTGAGTAACATCAGCTTGGGAGAGTATGGGGAAAACATGTCTACTACATCACTCCAAAGAGGAGAGGTACCCATCTGGCAAACCTGGCAGGATTCCTGATGTAGCTTCCTAGCAGCCAAAGTCAGCAGGGCACTGGTTGAAAAAAGAGGAATGATGGCCTGGGGAATTTGCCAGGTACTTAATTGGAGAACATTCTCATTCACTGGGGGAGTAATAAAGGATACCGTGTTTTAAACCAATTGTCTAGCTATTAAGTTCCAAAAATGCCAGAGAAATGTAATGCTACATTTAATAACTTCCAAAACTACAGATAGTCATGGACTCTGACCCAAACACAACAAACAACAGCCCAACTTACAATCTGCACAAATTCCTTTTTGAACTTCAACAGGATACTGATTCATTAATATCCAATTTACTGGCAACCAGGACCCATTTCCCTTTGGCCATTGCCCGTTGCCATCATGTTATGAACAGATGCATGATATTATTGGACTGGCTCTCTCATGTTTGTGATGGCAACATCTCGACAACAAAATGAACACAGGAAACAAAAGCAAGTAAATGGCAAAACACTGTGAGAGCCAAGATGGTTTCCAAATCTCTTCCTCAAGCTTTTTCTCCATCACTACAGGATCAAATTCAACTCCTTCACCTCTTGAAAAAAATGCTGCTCTAGTTTCAAGAGAGCTTATTTTCAGTTCTTCCTTCTCTCTCACTCTACATACTTTTTGATATATGCTGAAATCAAAATGTCAGCAAATGTGGGGGAAAATAAGTTACCTGCCTAAGATCAATTGTAAATTATAAAGTCATCATTTATTCAATAGATATTTCTGAAGAAAACTGAGAGTGAAATGCCATCACGTCTTTTAATTGACTTACCTCCCACTGTACGGGGAGATTATTTCCTGATTTAAAAGTAATCCACCTCACTGGAACAGGGCCAATTCAGTGTTAGTGGAATACACACCAAGAATTTAAAAGTTACTTACCATGGCAGTCAGATCTTTGTTCCTGTCATGTCCAGCAAAGTTATCAGTGTCACAGTAAGGGAGAGCACACAATTTACAGCAAGAGGATGAAAACAGATAGCCTCCACTGTTATTACAGTTCTACACAGGGCAACTATTGATGAGGCTGTACTCAGTCCATGCCAATATTTCATATCATGCTGAGGCTCTAGAAAAAGAGGAGATTCTTGCTCCGCTCCTGCTTGTTTGTTTTCACAGGTAATTGTCACTTGCTATTTAAAGATACATTTCACGATGAGGTTTGCCTTTATTTAGAGAGGGAAGAATCAAGATGCCGCCTGTGTAATGATATCATACAGGATTGGGAGCTGGGTGCTCAGCCTCTCGAATCTGATTCCTCATTCATGTAGGATAACAGTTCCCAACCTTTCTGAATGAGATCCCTACATTCAAACATCAGAGTTCCCCTATAAGCCAAAAGTATAAACACTAGATAGCCATAAGACCCTAAGACATAGGAGCAGAATTAAGCCATTCGGCCCATCACGGCTGCTCCATCATTTCATCATGGCTGAACCATTTCCCTTTCAACCCCATTCTCCTGATTTCACCCCGTAACCTTTCACACCTTTACTAGTCAAGAACTTATCAATCTCGCTGTAAATATACCCAATGACCTGGCCTCCACAGCCCCCGCAGCAATGAATTCCACATATTCACCAGTCTCTAGCTAAAGATCCACACTTCCTCCTCATCTCCGTTCTGAATGGATGTACCTCAACTGAGGCTGTGCCCTCCAGTCCTAGAATCCCCCACCACAGGAAACATCCTCTCCTTATCCATTCTATCTGGGTCTTTCAAGATTTAATAGATTTCAATAAGATTCCCCACATCCCCCATTTTTTCTAAATTCCAGTGAGTACAGGCCCAGAGCCATCAATCACTCCTCATACGATAAGTCTTTCATTTTCGGAATCATTCTCATGAACCTCTGAATCCTCCACAATGCCAGCACATCCTTTTTTAAATGTGGTCCAAAACTTCTCACAATACTCCAAATGAGGCCTCGCTCGTGCATAAAAAAAGCCCCAGCATGACATCCTTGCTTTTATACTCTAGTCCTCTCAATATTGCATTTGCCTTCCTCACCATCGACTCAACCTGCAAATTCTATACAAGAACTCCCAAGTCCCTTTGCACCTCTGATTTTTTAAAATTTTTCTCCCATTTAGAAAATAGTCTCTGCTTTTATTCCTTCTTGCAAAGTGCATGGCCATACACTTCCTGACACTGCATTCTATTTGCCACTTCTTTGCCTATTCTCCTAATCTGTCCAAGTCCTTCTGCAGCCTTCCTGCTGCTTCAACACTAGCTGCCCCTCCACTTATCTTCGTATCGTCTGCAAACTTGACAGAGCCATCAATTCCATTATCCAAGTCACTGACATACTATGTAAAAAGAAAATGTCTCAACACCGACCCCTACAGAACACCTCTAGTCACCAGCAGTCAATCAGAAAAAGCTCCCTTTATACCCTCTGTTTGCCTCCTGCCAATCAGACGGTGCTCTATTCATGCTGGTATTTTTTTCCTGTAACACCACAGGTTCTTGTTAAGAAGCCTCGTGTGCGGCACCTTGTCAAAGGCCTTCTGAAAATCCAAGTACGCAACATCTACTGGTTCTCCTTCGTCTATCCTGCTTGTTATTTCTTCAAAGAATTCCAACAGATTTGTCAGGCAAGATTTTCCCTTAAGGAAACCATGCTTTGGCCTATTTTATAATGTGTCTGCAAGTACCCTGGAAACTCATCCTTAACAATCAATTCAAACATCTTCCCAACCTCTGAGGTCAGGATAACAGCTCTATAATTTTCTTTCCTCACCTCCCTCTCTTCTTGAAGAGTGGAGTGACATTTACAATTTTTCAGTCCTCCTGAAACATTCCAGAATCTAGTGATTCTTAAAAGATCATTACTAATGCCGCCACAATCTCTTCAGCTACCTTTTTCAGAATCCTGGGGTGTTGTTCATCTCATCCAGGTGACTTATCTACTTTCAGACCTTTCAGTTTCCCAAGAACCTTCTCCCTAGTAATAGCAACTGTGCTTACTTCCGTGCCCTGACACTCTCAAACTTCCAGAATACTGTTAGCTCTTCCACTATTCAGACTGATGTCAAATACTTATTCAGTTCATCCACCATTTCCTTGTCCCCCGTTACTACCTCTCCAGCATCACTTTCCAGTGGTCCAATGTCTATTCTCACTTCTTTTACTCTTCATATATCTAAAAACATGTTTGGTATTCTCTCTGATAATATCACAGACTCTCATTCAAAGAGGTGGTCCCAGGGATTACTAGGCCTATTGCTGAGGCAGCTGGTATGCCATCCAAATGTATATTTATTTACACTGTTGTGAAATTTCTACGCAAATTACTTCAGTTTTATTAAGCATCATGAACCCACTGACAGATTCAAGCAGCAAAATGGAGACACAAGAGGCTGAACGGATGGCTATTGTGCAAGTGCAAGATGATAGGACCAGGCAGATCAATAGTTCAGCATGTACTAGATGGGCCAAAGGGCCTGTTTCTGTGCTGCAGTGTTCTATGACTATCACTCTAAGAGACTGCAGATGCTGGAATCTGAAAACAAATGAGCTGCTGGAGAAACTCAGAGGGTCAGCCTGCATCTGTGGAGGCAAAAGAATGGTTCACATTTCTGGTCATCATGCTACACCAGGACCTGTCCTGTCCCTACCCGACATCTCAGGCATGCCTTTGCCTCCACAGATGCTGTCTGATCCACTTGCTATTTATTTTTTTGCTTCATAGAGATAAAAATTTGGGAAGCATTGGTTTAAATCATGAGCAATCGGTGTATCCTGATCCAAGACAAAAGAGTCAACCTCAATTCTGAAAAGTAGCACATTCACCTCCCTGATCCACTCTCTGCCTCACACCACTATCCTGCTTGGAAGTCTCAAGAGCAATTTAGTAGTGAAAATAACATCAATGCCACTATGCTTCATAAAGGGCCTCTCACCTTGAAATTATGTACCTTAGCTCTGGATTCCACTACTGAAGGAAACATTCTCACAGTCTACCCCTTAATAACTTTAAACATGATAGTGGGATCACCACCATATTCGATGCACAAGGGAAAACATGCCTAGTCTATGCAGTCTGTTCTCCTCCAATGCCTCACTGCACCCTGCCAAGATTACTACATCTTAAAGGAGAAGTTTGTATTGAGTCTCTTAAAGAACTTTAAGATGGGTGAGTACCCAGGGCCCGATGGGATATACCCCAGGTTATTGAGAGAGGTAAGGGAAGAGATTGCTGAGGCCTTAACCAATGGCTCTGTGTTCGCCCTTGTCACAGGCATGATCCCAGAGGACTGGCAAGTAGCTAATGGTGTTCCATTATACAAGAAGGGAAGCAGGGTTAATCCTAAAAACTATAGACTGGTGAGTCTCGCGTCAGTGGTTGGGAAGTTACTGGAGAAAATTATCAGAGACAGGATTTATGAACATTAAGTGAACTAAAGCCTAATGAGGGAGAGCCAGTATGGCTCTGTGTGGGGCAGGTCATGTCTGACTAATTTGATTGAGTTTTTGACAATGTGATGAGAGTGACTGATGAGGGTAAAAGTGGGGATGTTGTTTACAAGGTTCTTAGTAAGGTGTTTGACAAGGTCCCTGATGGGAGGCTCATCCAAAAGATTAAAATGCATGGGATCCATAGTGAATTGGCTGTTTGGATTCAGAACTGACTGGCCCATAGAAAACAGAGAGTGGTGGTCGAAGGAACTAATCCTAGCTGGAGGTCTGCGATGAGTGGTGCACCACAAGGATCTGTACTGGGACCTCTGCTCTTTATGATGTATATAAATGACCTGAATGAAAAAGCAGCTGGGTTTGCAAATGATATAAGATTGGCGGTGCTGTGAATAGCATAGAAATCTGGCAAAGAACATAGGATATAGATCTGTTACAGAAATGGGTAGAGAAATGCAAGATGGGATTTAAGCCAGACAAATGTAAAGTGTTGCATCTTGGACAGTCAAATGTAGAGAAACTGTTAAGGGCAAGACCCTTATTACACGGATTAGAGGGCATATGCTGTAAAAAGAGGTTGGACAAACTTGGGTTGTTTTTCCCTGGAACAGTGAAGGCTGAGGGGAGATCTGATAAATGTTTACAAGATTATGAGAGGCATAGATAGAGTACACAGACAGTATCTTTTCCTTCGGGTTGAAATATCTAATACTCGAGGACATGCATTTAAGGTGAGAAAAGGTCATTTCAGAGGAGAGGTGAGAATGGCAAGCATTTTTTTACACTGAGAGGGGTAAGTGCCTGGAACGTGCTGCCTAAGGTGATGGTAGAGGCAAATATATTAAAAAATTTTAAAAGACGTTTAGATAGGCACACAAATATGAGGATATGGCAGAGGGGATTAGTTAGGTTGTCTATTTGATTACTAATTTAATTGGGCTATCATAACATTGTGGGCTGAAGGGCCTGTCTGTGTGCTGTACACACAAAATGCCAGAGGAACTCAGCAGGCCAGGTTCCGATTTCCAGCATCTGCAGATTTTCTCTTGTCTGTCCCTGTGCTGTTCTATGTTCTTACATTCTCCCTAAAGTGCAGAGGTGCAGATTGTTGATATGATAGTGCCTTAGTTGAAGGGAGAGGAAGTCATGCTGTTTGGGGGAGTGGGGTATTAGCTAGATCTTCAAGAATTAAGAAGGAAGAGGTGGGTCAGAAAAACAAAAGGTCAAGTATTCTTGTTACTAAGGGGAGAAGACAGCAGTGAAGCGAGGAAACATGGTGCAGCAGGACAGATCCAGGAGAAGCGTTTGAATAAAGGGTAGCAGAGACTCAGAGATCTCACTTCATTTCTCCTACTTAATTCTCATTTCTACAGGATGAATTTCATTGCAGGGAAACCTATTCCGAGAAAGTTGCACTAGGAAGTTTTCTGTGGCGAGGGAGAACTTTCATAAACAATGTATAAAGTGGGGTATATATTGTGTGTGAAAACCACTGCGAGGGGGAACAGGGATTTCTGGTTTAATGAATAGCATTTTTCATGATTTCCCTGTAAACGTGCTACACATACTACAGTACATCAAATTCCGAATGTACTTAACCATGATTGATCTCTCCCCCTCCAGGTCCACAATCCAAAGAATATGGTCAAACATCTTTTCACAGTGATAAGAAAGGAATTATAACCACTGAACTTAGCCCACCCTAACACCCCCACCCAACCTCACCTCCCCCTTGAGTAAAGGTTAAATTCAACCACCCTTATAATGCCAGCTGTGAGTCTGTTGGGGTCATCTATTATATCCAGTTCTCCGGGTTTGGCTCCTCGACATTGGTGAAACTCTACATATTTTGGGGGACTGCTTCATCAAGCACCATTGCTCTGCGTCCACCTCAAAAGGCCAGATCTCCCGGCGGCTACCCATTTCAATTTGACTTTCCATTCCCATTCTGACATATCTGTTCATAGCCTCCTAAACTGCCACAGCGAGGCCAAACTCAGGCTGGAGAAGCAGCACTTCATATTCATATCCAACCCGATTGCATTGACATCAATGTCTCTAATTTAGACAGATAGACAGAAACTTCATTGATCCCAAAGGAAATTATGGTGTCACAGTGTACAGATGTACACATACAGTATCAGAAGTTAGAAAGAATAAAAAAACCCTTAAAAATAAGATGTACAAAGATTTCCAAGTTCACACTGAGAAGATGGGTAGTGCAACAATTACTGTAATATTATACAGTAATGGGTGCACATTCACACCATCCAGATAAGAAATGATGGTAATATTGCACAGCATTGCAGAGTGTCCATGATAGCAGGGTGTGGTAAACAGAGCTAAACAGAGCTCTGGCAAACAGAGGTTAATAACAGTCCAACAGGAGGGGGTCATCACCTCCCTGGCTAGGTTGACTCATTATAGAGCCTAATGGCCAAGGGTAAGAATGACATCATATAGTGCTCTTTGGAGCAGCATCATTGTCTTAGACTATTACTGAAAATACTCCTCTGTTCAGCCAAGGTGGTATGCAAAGGGTGAGAAACATCGTCCAGTGTTGCCAGGATTTTCCGGAGGGTCCTTTGTTCTACCACAGCCTCCAGTGTGTCTAGTTTGACACCTGTAACAGAGCCAGCCTTTCTAATCAGTTTATCGAGCCTGTTGGCATCACCAGTGTTGATGCCATTGCCCCAGCACACCACCGCATAGCAGATTGTACTGCCAACAGGCTGGTAGAACATGTGAAGGAGAGGTCTGCATACTCCAAAGGACCTCAGCTTCTTCAGGAAGTAGAGGTGATTCTGGTCTTTCTTTACACAGCTTCTGTGTTTACAGTAGTTACTCCCCCATCTCCCTCTTTTCTTTTTCTGTTCCTCATTCTGGTTACCCTCTCGCAACTTCTCTTCTCAACTGCTCAGCACCTTCTTCTGGTTCTTCTCCACCCTCCTTTTAATCCATGGTCCAGAGATTAGAGATTAGTTTTATTTGTCACATGTACATTGAAACATACAGTGAAATGTGTTGTTCTGCATCAAATCAAACCAACAAGGACACTGCTGGGCAGCTCGCAAGTGTCACGAAACTTCCTGCACCAATATAGCATGCCCACAACTCACGTCCACTGTCCTCTCCTATTAGATTCCTTCTGTTGCCCTTTATCTCTTCCATCTTTCACCTCCAAGCTTCTTACTTTATCCACTCACCAACCGTTCCTCTCACCTGGTCTTCCACCTGCCTGCTTGTACTCCTCGCCCTCCCCCTGCCTTCTGATTCTAGATCTGCCCATTCCTTTCCGGTCCTGATAATGGGACTTGTCCTGAAATACTGACTGCTTACTCCCCTGCAGAGATGCTGTCCAACGTGATTTTATTCATTTTGCAACATACCAGAGTAAACCCTTCCGGCCCTTCGAGCCGCACCACCCCAGAAACCCCTCAACCCGAATTAGCCCTCACATAATCACAAGACAATTTACAACGACTAACTAACCTATCCAGTATGGCTTTGGACTGCGGGAGAAAACCACAGCACCTGAGGAAAAGCCACGCATTCCACAGGGAGGACGTACAGAGACTCCTTACAGAACCGCACTGGAACTGAACTCTGAATTCGGGAATGCCCCGAGATATAATAGTGTTCCGCTAGCCACTACGCTACTGTGGCGTGGAGTTCCTCCAGCATTTTGTGTGTGTTGCTCATAATCCCATTTCTACTTTTAATGGAGGTGGACTCAGTAATTAGAAAATATGCTCATTTGACCTGATAGCTGTGAGTCAGATTTCTCAGGTCTCAGGAAATCTACCAGCTAGAGGGGAGAGGTGCAGGTCAGAAAATGTTGAAATACTGACCTTTCCTTCCAGGATACTCTACCTATGATCAGCCCCTGTCCCAAAGATTACTTCTTCTGTGATACATACACCTAACCACACATATTTAAAAAAAACACCATCTCTTTTACTTCTCCTATAACCCCCTGTTCATTGTATTCGTCAGTGTTCTCTACTCTGTAATGGAGCTTTCCCATCAAAGGCCATCACACGAACTGCTAGGCAGCCTTCTCTATCAAAACATTTCCAGCTAAGAGAGAAATAAATTCTCCGGAGAAAGTGGGGAAAAAGTAGCCAACAAAGTTCTCACCCTGATGGGCAACTTTTGTGGATGGCTGCATGGAATTGTGCAAAGACCTGGAGTACGCCAACACCTGTTGTCACCAAATACTGAGGCTTTACTGGTCCCTGGTATTGCAAAGGATGAGTCTGGCCTCATTGGCGAGTAACATTCTTTTCAATGTGACCTTGCTGCACTATCTGCCCTTCACAGAAAAATTTCCACAGTAAAACACCTTTGACCAATCCCATCAGCCAGTGGTCAGCATGGATTGTTCTAAAAGCCCTGGGAGAAGGGAGGACACAGAGGATCCTGTGGGATGATTACCCAAGAAAAATCATTTGGCGGAATGCCTCATTATCAAGACCTCATTTGGCCAACAGGGAGAGGGCTCCTCTCCATCAGATCCTTCCTGCATAGTTAAATCTCACTCTCAATGCACACTGCCCTCGAGAGGTCTACAGTACAGATGAAATGGCTGGTCTGGACTGTGGTTTTCCCAAATGGCTGTTAAAAATAATGCAGTGATCCTTGTCAAGGTTCGCCCAAGTAGAGGAATGGCAGTGGACTCTCTCATCTCTGTATTCCAGCAACACATGCTGAGATAAACGTAAATTGCTGCTGTAAGATTATCTGGTAAAAGGCCCACTCTGGTCTACCCAAATCCTGTTGGGCCTCCAGAGTAAGGAGATGTACGCAAATGAATGGTGCCAGTTGGCACATTCCAGAGTGCAGGATCATGTGCTAAGGAATGCACTGAATCTTAGTGTTATCACCAGGAAAGCTCTGTGAGGACAGACCATAGTCCAGGGGTCTGCCACGACTGGACATTAGGGTATTGGTCCTGTGTAACACCTTCTCAAACATTCACAGGTTTATGTTAGGAGAAAATATGAATAGCGTGAATACGTTGTAAGAAAATGTAATGATTGCACGATGAATGCAGAGAAGGCATGTATCGATTGCATTTAATGTCTGGATTATGAATAAAGTACACTTCCAGTTAGTTACTCCCATTTTCCACGTTCAGCGTTCCTTTCAAATTAGCACCATTCTTAAAAGGGTAATTTTTTTTCTAAAGATGATCTGCATTGTCCTACTTGAGTCTATAAAAAGAAATGATCCCAACATTTTTGTTGGTGTGTCTTCACATGATGAAGAGGACAGACTGAATTATCACCGCTCGCTGCTCTTCAAAATGTAGAGCATCACACTGCTCGACTGAATGTGTGTTATAAACAGTGCAATAATATATGAATACTGAATGAATATTACGCAATGCTTTCACATGATATAATTAATACACACCCACGTAATTATAATTATGCATTTGTCCAAATACTGCATACTTCTGTCCATATGCAAAATGTGTAGCATGTATTATCATGTGCATAAAAGACGTTTAAGGTGGGAAGAGGGAAATTAAAATATTAAAATACATTAGGGAAGGGACAGAAGAGACACTATTAAATTATATCTGTATACATTCATTATAAAATGAAATAGCTCCATAATACTACTGTATTGGAAGACAAATCTTGATTCTATTATGAAGGTAGGCAGACCTAGAAAGCTGCAAATCAATTAGCTCAGAGCACAACATCATAAGCCTAAAATATTTAACCTCGCTTCTCTCTCAACAATGCAGCCTGATCAGCTATTTTGTTTTTTTTTGAACTTCAGATTTACATTTACAGTATTTTCCTTCTTCCTGATCAATTAGTATAATGCAATATTAGAAAAGATAATGTAATCTATAAACCAACAAGGTGATGGAAAACCAGGCACAGAAAATATTATAAAGAGCAGGAAACGTGGATTATTTAAAGAAAAATCACATCAACTAGATTTGCCACATCAGTCTCAGCTTCCAGCATTGGCGTTAATCTAAGCCAACACAGCGTCTCAGTCCAGCTTCTACCAGCTACTGCCTGCCCCTGCGCTGCTCTGTGAAATTCCTCATCGATCGCAATGGGGTGCCACAATTTTCTGCAGCCCTCTGATTTCTCATTAGGGGAGAACCGTACCTGAGATTATTCCAATTAAAGATGACGTCAGCATAGCAGCCCCCTATCCAAATAAATGGGAAACACTGGCTGTGGAAAAAGGCAACTAGTAATTTTTCAATTATTTATTTTAGCTGGTTATAATTATTTTAACTTAATTTTAGAATGTAAATGTGTTTAATCTTGAATTAAATGTAAAATTAGTTTTAATTTTATGATAGTTTCTAGTTTTTATATGCCAAGACTGTCATTGAATATTTGCAAATGGCCAACACTCGGATTGCTCCAACTGCTCCGATAGTTCTGACATTCGGTGACCCTGGAGAGCAGGAGACACAGGGCCGAATGGGGATCAAAGCCAACGCCTGGGCCACTGTGAAGCCGACAGAAGACCATGCCAGGTACTGCAATGGAATAGTGTAGACACAAGGTCAATTTGGGACATGAAACACTAGATTGTTGAATTTTTTGCGTAAGTCGTAGAAAGGACGGAAGTGACAATAGACCAGACATACAACACTTTCTAATTACCCATCTCTAAGGTGCTGTTTAGTATATGCGTGACTAAAGTCAGAGATGTGGAACTAGAGGGTAGGTAGTAGAATGAATGACAAGAAACTGAGAGTGAATTAAAGGTAATTACTAGGTTTGGCATATAATGTTAACTGTGCTTCTAAAGGGTTAATGTTGGGACCCATGCTATTTACAAGAATAATAGTTACATGGGATATATGACATAGAAACAGGCCATTTGGCCCAACTATTCTATGCTGGCATTTATGTTCTTGAGTCTCCTCACCTGTCTCCTTATCTAAATCAATCAGTACAGCCCTTTCCCCGTCTCTCTCTCGTCCACCCAACTCCAAAATGCATCTTCAACCTATTCCAACTATTCACTTCAACCACTCACTGTGGAGGTAATTGCCACATTTTCACCACACTTAGAATAAAAACAAAGCTTTGTCTTAATTCCAAACAATAGGAATTCTGCAGATGCTGGAAATTCAAGCAACACAAGTAAAAGTTGCTGGTGAACGCAGCAGGCCAGGCAGCATCTCTAGGAAGAGGTGCAGTCGACGTTTCAGGCTGAGACCCTTCGTCAGAACTAACTGAAGGAAGAGTGAGTAAGGGATTTGAAAGTTGGAGGGGGAGGGGGAGATCCAAAATGATAGGAGAAGACAGGAGGGGGAGGGATGGAGCCAAGAGCTGGACAGGTGATCGGCAAAAGGGATTCGAGAGGATCATGGGACAGGAGGTCCGGGAAGAAAGACAAGGGGGGGGGACCCAGAGGATGGGCAAGGGGTATATTCAGAGGGACAGAGGGAGAAAAAGGAGAGTGAGAGAAAGAATGTGTGTATAAAAATAAGTAACAGATGGGGTACGAGGGGGAGGTGGGGCCTTAGCGGAAGTTAGAGAAGTCGATGTTCATGCCATCAGGTTGGAGGCTACCCAGACGGAATATAAGGTGTTGTTCCTCCAACCTGAGTGTGGTTTCATCTTTACAGTAGAGGAGGCCATGGATAAACATATCAGAATGGGAATGGGATGTGGAATTAAAATGTGTGGCCACTGGGAGATCCTGCTTTCTCTGGCGGACAGAGCGTAGATGTTCAGCAAAGCGGTCTCCCAGTCTGCCTCGGGTCTCGCCAATATATAAAAGGCCACATCGGGAGCACCGGACGCAGTATATCACCCCAGCCGACTCACAGGTGAAGTGTCGCCTCACCTGGAAGGACTGTCTGGGGCCCTGAATGGTGGTAAGGGAGGAAGTGTAAGGGCATGTGTAGCACTTGTTCCGCTTACACGGATAAGTGCCAGGAGGGAGATCTGTGGGGAGGGATGGGGCGGACGAATGGACAAGGGAGTTGCGTAGAGAGCGATCCCTGTGGAATGCAGAGAGAGCGGGGGAGGGAAAGATGTGCTTAGTGGTGGGATCCCGTTGGAGGTAGCGGAAGTTACGGAGAATAATATGTTGGACCCGGAGGCTGGTGGGGTTGTAGGTGAGGACCAGGGGAACCCTATTCCTAGTGGGGTGGCGGGAGGATGGAGTGAAAGCAGATGTACGTGAAATGGGGGAGATGCGTTTAAGAGCAGAGTTGATAGTGGACGAAGGGAAGCCCCTTTCTTTAAAAAAAGGAAGACATCTCCCTCGTCCGAGAATGAAAAGCCTCATCCTGAGAGCAGATGCGGCAGAGATGGAGGAATTGCGAGAAGGGGATGGCGTTTTTGCAAGAGACAGGGTGAGAAGAGGAATAGTCCAGATAGCTGTGAGAGTCAGTAGGCTTATAGTAGACATCAGTGGATAAGCTGTCTCCAGAGACAGAGACAGAAAGATCTAGAAAGGGGAGGGAGGTGTCGGAAATGGACCAGGTAAACTCCGACCTTCAACTGTCGGAGGCAGAACGCTCTGTCCTCAGTAAGGGCCTCACCTTTGTCCCCCTTCGCCCACACCTCAGCGAGTTCCATGTTCGCCATGATGCGGAACTTTTCTTCCGCCGTCTCCGTCTCCGAGCCTACTTCTTCGGCAAGGACTCTTCCACCCCCACCGATGACCCCTTCTCCCACCTTCAACCCTCCTCTTCTTCATGGACACCCCGCTCTGGTCTTCAGCCTGCTCTGGATCTCTTTATCGCTAACTGCCGACGGGACATCAACCGTCTCGACTTCACCGCATCTTGTCCCCATTCCAACCTCACTCCTTCCGAACGCTCTGCTCTCCACTCCCTCCGCACTAATCCTAACCTTATTATTAAACCCGCCAATAAGGGGGGGTGCTGTTGTAGTCTGGCATACTGACCTCTACCTTGCCGAGGCACAGCGACAACTCGCGGATACCTCCTCTTATTTACCCCTCGATTATGACCCCACTAAGGAGCACCAGGCCATTGTCTCCCACACCATCACCGACTTTATCCACTCTGGGATCTCCCATCCACTGCTACCAACCTTATATTTCCCACACCCCGCACTTCCCGTTTCTACCTCCTACCCAAGATCCACAAACCTGCCTGTCCTGGTAGACCTATTGTCTCAGCTTGCTCCTGCCCCACCGAACTTGTTTCTGCATACCTCGACACAGTTTTATCACCCCTTGTTCAATCCCTTCCGACCTATGTTCGTGACACTTCTCACGCTCTTAAACTTTTCGATGATTTTAAGTTCCTGGCCCCCACCGCTTTATTTTCACCATGGATGTCCAGTCCCTATATACTTCCATCCCCCATCAGGAAGGTCTCAAAGCTCTACACTTCTTTTTGGATTCCAGACCTAATCAGTTCCCCTCTACCACCACTCTGCTCCGTCTAGCGGAATTAGTCCTTACTCGCAATAATTTCTCCTTTGGCTCCTCCCACTTCCTCCAAACTAAAGGTGTAGCTATGGGCACCCGTATGGGTCCTAGCTATGCCTGCCTTTTTGTTGGCTTTGTGGAACAACCTATGTTCCGTGCCTATTCTGGTATCTGTCCCCCACTTTTCCTTCGCTACATCGATGACTGCATTGGCGCTGCTTCCTGCACGCATGCAGAACTCATTAACTTTATTAACTTTGCCTCCAACTTTCACCCTGCCCTGAAGTTTACCTGGTCCATTTCCGACACCTCCCTCCCCTTTCTAGATCTTTCTGTCTCTGTCTCTGTCTCTGTCTCTGGAGACAGCTTATCCACTGATGTCTACTATAAGCCTACTGACTCTCACAGCTATCTGGACTATTCCTCTTCTCACCCTGTCTCTTGCAAAAACGCCATCCCCTTCTCGCAATTCCTCCATCTCTGCCGCATCTGCTCTCAGGATGAGGCTTTTCATTCTCGGACGAGGGAGATGTCTTCCTTTTTTTAAAGAAAGGGGCTTCCCTTCGTCCACTATCAACTCTGCTCTTAAACGCATCTCCCCCATTTCACGTACATCTGCTCTCACTCCATCCTCCCGCCACCCCACTAGCAATAGGGTTCCCCTGGTCCTCACCTACCACCCCACCAGCCTCCGGGTCCAACATATTATTCTCCGTAACTTCCGCCACCTCCAATGGGATCCCACCACTAAGCACATCTTCCCCCCCACCTGCATTCCACAGGAATCACTCCCTACGCAACTCCCTTGTCCATTCGTCCCCTCCATCCCTCCCCACTGATCTCCCTCCTGGCACTTATCCGTGTAAGCGGAACAAGTGCTACACATGCCCTTACACTTCCTCCCTTACCACCATTCAGGGCCCCAAACAGTCCTTCTTGGGTGAGGCAACACTTCACCTGTGAGTCGGCTGGGGTGATATACTGCGTCCGGTGCTCCCGATGTGGCCTTTTATATATTGGCGAGACCCGACGCAGACTGGGAGACCGCTTTGCTGAACATCTACGCTCTGTCCGCCAGACAAAGCAGGATCTCCCAGTGGCCACACATTTTAATTCCACATTCCATTCCCATTCTGACATGTCTATCCACGGCCTCCTCTACTGTAAAGATGAAACCACACTCAGGTTGAAGGAACAACACCTTATATTCCGTCTGGGTAGCCTCCAACCTGATGGCATGAACATCGACTTCCTCTAACTTCCGCTAATGCCCCACCTCCCCCTCGTACCCCATCTGTTACTTATTTTTATACACACATTCTTTCTCTCACTCTCCTTTTTCTCCCTCTGTCCCTCTGAATATACCCCTTGCCCATCCTCTGGGTCCCCCCCCCCTTGTCTTTCTTCCCGGACCTCCTGTCCCATGATCCTCTCGTATCCCCTTTTGCCTATCACCTGTCCAGGTCTTGGCTCCATCCCTCCCCCTCCTGTCTTCTCCTATCATTTTGGATCTCCCCTCCCCTTCCAACTTTCAAATCCCTTACTCACTCTTCCTTCAGTTAGTCCTGACGAAGGGTCTCGGCCTGAAACGTCGACTGCACCTCTCCCTAGAGATGCTGCCTGGCCTGCTGCGTTCACCAGCAACTTTTATGTGTGTTGCTTTGTCTTAATTCCTATTGGTTTTCTTGAAAACTAATTATTATGAGCAAGTTGATACATTCTCATTCATTTTACGAATGGCTTTGAGAATTTTTTAAAGACCTCACTTAGATCACCCTTACTCTGGTGAAAAGAAACCCAGTTCTCTTCCTCTTTCTCAGATAGGTAAACTTTTACATATCTGCACTCTTTGTCCAGAGCTTCAATATCTACCTTTACGATATGACAAGAACACTGCATGCAGTTATGCTATCCATGGCCTAGCAAAAGTTAGACACAGGTTTAACTTAACTTTCCAGCTTTTTGTTTTCATCCCCATAGAAATAAATACAAGCAACTTATTTGCTATTTCTTTAAATTTCTTTGCTAATCTGTCATCTGATTTCAGAGACTGATGTGTTTTCTCCGACTACTAGGACTCAGACTTAGTAAGTTCGTTTCAAGGTTTGTGAATGACACTAAAGTACAAAGCAGTACAGGACCTTTGGCCCATGTTGTTGTGCCAACCTCTCACATAGCAATTGATTTTTCTTTCATGAATGCTCCTATCTGAAAGCCACTTAAATATCCCGAATTTATCTGGCTCTATCACCACCTGGCAGAGTGTTCCATGTATCTATCACTCTCTGTGTAAAATGTTACCTCTGACATCTCCCCTATACTTCCTTCCAACCACCTTGAAGTTATTCCCAGTCACAATAGCCATTTCCACCATAGGAAAAGGTCTCTGTCTATCCACTTTATCTATGCCTCTTATCATTTTATACACCTCTGTCAAGTCACCTCTCATCCTCCTTCATTCCAAAGAAAAAGCCTGAGCTCGCTCAGCCTTTCTTTAAAAGATATGCTCTCTAATCCAGGCAGCATCTTGGTAAATGTGCTCTGCATCCTCTCTAAAGATTCCCCATATTCTTCCCATAATGAGGCAGGCAGAACTGAACACAAAACTCCAAGCGTGGTCCAACCATAATTTTATAGAACTGCAATATTACCTTGCAGCTCTTGAATTCAATTCCCTGACTAATGAAGGCCAACACATAATATACCTTCTTAACCATTCAATCTCTTGTGCTGCGACTTTGTGGTATCTATGAATGTGGATCCCAAAATCCTTCCAAAGTGAATCGCTTACACTTTTCTAGATTAAATTCCATCTGCCACTTCTCAGCTCAGCTCTGTATCCTATCAATGTCCCATTGTAACCTAAGATACCTTCTACACTATCCACAACACCACCAAACTTCGTGTCATCTGAAAACTTACTAACCTATCCTTTCACTTCCTCATCCAAGTCATTTATAAAAATCACAAAGGGTAGGTGTCCCAGAACAGATCTCTGCAGAACACCACTGGTCAACAACCACCAAGCAGAACATGCTCCATCTATACAATCCTCTGCCTTCTGCTGGCAAGCCAATTCTAAATGAATGCAGTTACGTTTCACTGGATCTCATGCCTCCTGATGTTCTGACTGAGACTACCATGCAGAACCTTGTCAAGTGCCTTACTAAAATCCATATGTACCACATACATGCTCTGCCTTCATCTATTTGCTTTGTCACTTCCATGTAGAATTCAAGCAGGCTCATGAGGCATGACATGCCCCTCACAAAACAATGTTGACTATCAGACTGTGCTTTTCCAAGTGCTTATAGATCTTCTCTAAAAAGGCTCTCCAGTAGGTTTCTCACCACTGAAGTAAGACTCACTAGTCTATAATTTCCAGGGTTGTCCCCATCACCTTTCTTGAACAAAGGAATAATATTTGCCACCCTCTGATTATACCTTTAGCCAGTGAGGAAGCAAGCACCCATGCCAAAGGTGCAGTGATCTCTTCCTTCACATCCTTTAGTAGCCCAGGTAATACACTGTCCAGCCCCTGCGACTTGTCTATCCTAATGTTTTCCAAAAGTTCCAACACATCATTTCTTAACGTTAGCATGCTCCATCATATCAGCCTGTTCTGCACTGACCTCGCATTTGTCAAGGTCCTTCTCATGAGTGGGGCTAGTTAGTGGTGTAGTGGCATCAACACTGGACTTTGAGGCACATGGTCCTGAGTTTGAATCCAACCAGGTCCCAACCTGGGCAGCAGCAGTATCTGCATGGAAGGAAGGCCTGCAATCTACTTCCATATGTTGCCACGGAAACCCTATGGATAACTACACTACCCATAGGGCTGCCATGAGTTGACGACGACTCGGCAGCACACAACAACTCTCACTAGCGAATACTGAAGCGAAGTATTCATTAAGGACCTCCCCTACCACCTCTGACTTCAGGCATATGTTTCCTCTTTTATCCCTGATCAGTCCTATCCTCACTCTAGTCTTTCATAGTCTTATGCGCAGAATGCCTTGGGTTTCTCTTTAATCCTACTCGCCAAAGCATTCTTCTGTCCCTTTCTAGCACAGCTAAGTCCATTCTTAAGCTCCTTCCTGGTTACTTTGTAACTCTTCAGAACCCTTTCTGATCCTTGCTTCCAAAACCTTAAGTAAGCTTCTTTCTTCTTCTTGACCAGATGTTCCACATCTTTTGTCAACCACCCTACCATCCCTTCCCTGCCTCAATGAGTCAATCCTATCCAGAAGCCCATGGAAGTTCTCCCTAAGCAACCTCCAATTTCTCTGAGGACAGCCATTCCCAATTTATGCTCCCAAATCACTGCCTAATAGCATCATAATTCACCCTTCTGCGATTAAATACTTCCCCCTACTGTCTCCAAGGCGATGGTGTTGTCATCACTGTCTCCAAAATGCTCACCTGAGAGATAAGTCAACTGATCAAGTTGGAAGTATTAAAGAAAATTACAAACACAATTTGAGAAATAATTATAAATAAATTTGCAAAACGTCTGAAGTATCAAATAACTTCAATATACTGTAGATAACTAAGATAGTGATTTTCGTTCAGAGGTCATTATACATGCAACCCTCGATATTACCAGTGGTTGCATTCCTAGAAAACAGTCCATATTCCAATTTTCCAAAGTACAAAGCTTTATTATTTGTATATTTGTCAAGAAATACGAACTGTGAAAATATAATTTTGCGCTTACTTACTTTATTTTCCATACATTTCCTTGAGAGAGAATTCTACTCTGTATCTCAATTTTTTGGGCATTAATTTGTGAATTCTGCAAGGCCTAATTTCCATTAATCAAATGGCTGCAATACAGGGATGGTCTATACTTGGAAATTATGTATCTGTGTAGTGTATTGAAATATGGGGGTCTAAATGCAGATCTCTAAATGTAGCAATGCTGGTTAATTAGGCTAATTAGTAGAGGCTCTCGAACTGAAAATTAGAGCAGTCACACAGAGTACTAGCACAATTGTAAAGGATATTGATGTACTGGAAAAGGTATAAAATAGATTTATTAAAATGATACCAGAACTAGATTGAACAGGCTAGCCAAACTTCTCTGGAAATAAAAAATATGAGTGTCACCTGATAAGTCATTGTGTGCCTATTAACATTACCCAATCCACAGGTTGTCCCATCCATATTAAAGAGCAAGCCACTAACTCTGGCTACATTTGTCTCCAGCAGCAGCTCCGGCCATATACCTTGCCTCTGACTGACAAAGCAACAAACAACAAAGGGCTTTTTAGATAACAATGGCAGGATCCACATCTCAAAGCAGTCAGGTGTTAGGCTAAACCTCCCCTTAGAAATGATTTAACAGCTAACCCTAAACCTTGATCTCAAATCCGCTTTCATGGATGGTCATGGACTACCTCAAGAATGGTTTGACAAGCTCCTCTCTACAAAATGGTTTGTCTGTCCATTGAGTTCCAACTCCAAACATTTTGACCTCAAACTGAGTGACACAACTAGCTTATGAAATGCAAAAGGAGTTTAAGGTATCAGTGAATATTGCTGACATGAAAAAAAATTCAACAATAGTGGAAAGCTAACAAAAAAGAACCATATTTTTGAAGCATTAAAAATAATTCAATAACTAAGAAATAAAATAAGTTACAAAGTAACACACTTAAGTCATTAGAACACTATTAAAGTGATTCAATATATTAAAATACATCAATGCTAACAAGCAAGCATATTTAACCGAATTCTAAATTGTACCTAACATGAATCACGCCCATCTCTGTTAAAGAAAACAGGGCTGTTGAACCTGCACCAAATCTAACTGCAGATAGAGCTGGTGAAACCTACAGGAAATTGATTTCTCATTTACAACTGGGAGTAGAACCATGTTATTACAAATGAATCCATTAAGAAACTCCGGAGGAGTCTGTTTATTCAGAGACAGTTGAAACATGGAATTTACCTCTGCAGGGTGTAGTTGAGGCAAATAGTACTACAGAGAATAATGAATCAGATTAACGTGTCACTACAGCAAATAGGTAATGATGATTGACACAGACTCGGTGGATGTAGGGCCTATTTCTGTGCTGTCTTTCTCTTGAACTGATAAAACTAATGATCAACCAGGCAGCAGTAAATTCTGGTTTATAAATTTCTGACTACCTATAGCAGGCACCTCAAGGCACTTTGAAGCAATATTCCCTCTAGTTATTTTTACGGCTGTGTGGACCAACTATTGCTCTCAGCAGGAATTTTTACATGGCCTGAAAATTGCACAACACTTTAATAAAACATTATATAAAAGAAAATTCCAGCTGCACAACAACAAAGGCTACATGTGCGGGAGCATTTCAGTTACTGTGCAGTGCGCAGTTTAGAAAGGAAACTGGTCAGAAGTACCATAGTCTCTACAAGACTCCTCCAGATTTACTGGAAACAAATCAGTGCTCATCTCCTCTCCCAGAGCAGTATCTCCAGCACAGAAGTCCCGATTACACTCAGTCAATACCACTGAGCAGACCAGGTTACTCATGTGTGCAACACCACACTGAAAAACAAAAATCTATTCCATAGAACCATAGAAACCATCAAAACCATAGAAACTACAGCACAGAAACAGGCCTTTTGGCCCTTCTTGGCTGTGCCAAACCATTTTCTGCCTAGTCCCACTGACCTGCATACGGACCATATCCCTCCATACACCTCCCATCCATATATCTGTCCAATTTATTCTTAAATGTTAAAAAAGAACCCGCATTTACCACCTCGTCTGGCAGCTCATTCCATACTCCCACCACTCTCTGTGTGAAGAAGCCCCACTAATGTTCCCTTTAAACTTTTCCCCCCTCACCCTTAACCCATGTCCTCTGGTTTTTTTCTCCCCTTGCCTCAGTGGAAAAAGCCTGCTTGCATTCACTCTATCTACACCCATCATAATTTTATATACCTCTATCAAATCTCCCCTCATTCTTCTACACTCCAGGGAATAAAGTCCTAACCTATTCAACCTTTCTCTGTAACTGAGTTTCTCAAGTCCCAGCAACATCCTTGTAAACCTTCTCTGCACTCTTTCAACCTTATTTATATCCTTCCTGTAATTTGGTGACCAAAACCGAACACAATACTCCAGATTCGGCCTCACCAATGCCTTATACAACCTCATCATAACATTCCAGCTCTTATACTCAATACTTCGATTAATAAAGGCCAATGTACCAAAAGCTCTCTTTACGACCCTATCTACCTGTGACGACACTCTTAGGGAATTTTGTATCTGTATTCCCAGATCCCTCTGTTCCACTGCACTCCTCAGTGCCTTACTATTAACCCTGTATGTTCTACGTTGGTTTGTCCTTCCAACGTGCAATACCTCACACTTGTCAGTATTAAACTCCATCTGCCATTTTTCAGCCCATTTTTCCAGCTGGTCCAAGTCCCTCTGCAGGCTCTGAAAACCTTCCTCACTGTCTACTACACCTCCAATCTTTGTATCATCAGCAAACTTGCTGATCCAATTTACCACATTATCATCCAGATCATTGATATAGATGACAAATTCCAAAGTTTATCACAAAAGAAATCTCCAGGTGGAAAGAGGAGAAGATTCAACAAAATGCTCAAAGCCTCACTAAAGAAATGTAACTTCCCAATAGTGCTTAGGAATCACAGGCCTAAGACCACTCAATCTAAGCGGAGGCAATGTATTGAGTATGGTACTGAGAACTTTGAGCCTGTGCTTTGGGAGCACAAAAAAAAATGTGTAGCCAGCAGCAAAACATCAAGTCAGAAACTACACACCCACCGCTGGCCACATCAGTTACCTCCTGCCCATCTGTGGAGAAAATATTCACAAAGATGTTACTGGAACTGCAGGGCTTGAGTTATAAAGAGAGACTGGATAGGTAGGGACTCTTTTTCTGTGGAGTGTAGGAAGCTGAGGCTGAGGGGTGACCTTTTAGAGGTATATACAATCAAGAGATCACAAGTGGTGAAAGGTCACAGTCTTTTCCCCAAAGTGGAGGAGTCTAAAATTTAAGGGCATAGGTTTAAGATAAGGAGTGAAATTTTTTTCACACAGAGAATGAACTTCCAAAGAAAGTTGTAGAGGCAGGTGCAATTACAATGTTTAAAGGATATTTGGAATGTTCGTGAATAGGAAAAGATTAGAGAGATATAGGCTAAACACAAGAAAATAGGACTAGTTCAGGCAGGCATCTTGGTCAGATTGCATGAGTTGGGTTGAAGGGCCTGGTTTCATGCTATAATTTCTCAAAACCAGAGTAGAAACAAATCATCTTTAATACCATAGGACAACCTGGGCGGGGGGGGGGGGGAAGGTTGTAATGGAAGACATGTTCTAGCCGACTATGCAACCTCAAGCTCTCACAAGGAGCAATGTGACAAGGGCTAAGTGTACTGTTGGATGTGTAACCAATTTTGGCCGGGGTAGCAGTGTAAATTACCCTGTTCTTTTTCAAAATAGCATCATGGGACCTTCAACATTCACCTGAACGTGCCAATAAGGCCTTGATTCAACATCACATCTAAAGTGCAGCGTCTTCGACATGCATCTCCCCTTCAATACTGTACTGCATTGTACGCTAGAACTATCTACCTGAAGTCTCTAGTCTGGACTTGAAACCAACATCCTCTCCACATAGCAGTATTTATAAAGGCAGCGAAAAGTTCAGCTCAAAATATCTCAAACACTCAAGGATCCTCATTTTCAGAGGCATGCTGAGTTTGTTCATTTCTGTGAATGTATTGAAAGAGCAACTCGGATCATCTGCAGGCAAAATGTCACTTCAACATCAACATCAACAACATCAAAGTACATTTATTATCAAAAAATAACCTTGAGATTTATACATCTTATACACCTTGAGATTTGTTTGCTTACAGGTAGCCACAAAGCAAGAGACATGAAGAACCCGATTTTTAAAAAGAGGAAGACCATAACCACTGCACAGAGAAAGAGGAAAAAACACACGTCATGCAAACAACAGCATTCGAAACCAGACTGCGTCCATAGATCTGGTCCCCAGAGCAGCCAGAGTAGCAGGCCCCAGACTTGCTCTCAGTCCATCATATCAGTGGGGCAAAAACATGCGAAACTCACATAGACGACAGCCGCCAGAGAGACAAATGAACACTGTGGGAGAGTGAGCGAAATCAGCCTAACCCTTGCCTCCGCACTCAGGCTTGCCAGTCTATCTGGGAGGGAGTTTAAATTGTCTAAGCACCGGGTCATGCCTTGCTCTAGGACTCAGGCCCTGGCACAGCGACACACCTGGGCCACACAGCCTGAAGCAGTTCTCAATCTCACCAAATCAGCTCAGCGCTTGTGGCAATCCACCCTCGCACCCGGGTTAGGCGGACGGGCATCAAAACTCTTCCGCATCGACTCCTCTCCAAATTGTTCACTCCAACTGTGAATGCATCTTCAACACGTTGCCTTCCGGCTTTGCGATACACTAGTTTTGCTTCCTCCAGCATTATGCAATTGAAAGTAAAGGTTACTACTACTATGTCAACTCAGGCCTAGGGGGGCGGCGTCGGGCACGATGACGGACTCTCCACTTCTCCCTCTCCCTCATCAGTGTGTTCAGTTCATCTACGTTAGCCGCACCGCTGTCTTCTAGGAGCGTGTTGACCATAGTCTTGGGAGGGCACCCAGGGTTCATCCTCCCGTGCTTGGGCCCCCACAGTGAAGGTTACAATGAGTTAAATACAGTGATATGTAATGCTAAGCTGTTTTGAGTCACTCCAGATATTCAATTGATTTAATCTGACATGCCCGATGCAATTTCTGTGTTGATCAATCACAAGACAGCATCAATTGCCGCACAACCCCTACTTACTAATATACAAATAGGGATATGCCACTCAATCATCCGAGCCTGCCTTTTCCTTAATAAGCTGATGGCTCCATATTCCTGTACCTGAGTTTACCTTTTACCTCCTAATCAAATAGCTTCCTAACTCTGCCTTAAAAATAATCAATGACCCCTACTTTCACTGCTCTTTGAAGAAGAGAATTCAGAAATCTCACAATCCTGAGAGAAAAAAAAACCTTGCTTCTGTCTTAAACAGGTGACCCTTATCCTACAACAGTGACCCCCAGTTCTAGGTTCACTCACAAGGAAATATTCAAATGCACCTCATCTACTGTACATCTCATAGGATTTTAGATTTCATTGAAAGCCTCTTTCACTTTTTCAAATTCCAGCAGGTCTGAGTCTAGCCTGTCCAAACTTTCCTAGTAAGACTCAGAAGCCTAACGGACCTCACACAAATAATAATTAACACATAATCCAGATCACTGGGATCATTAAACCCATCTCACTCCCCTTGGTGTATCTGTCAACTCCCAGCATGTTCATCGCACGTAGCTATCCGCACCGGGACAACATCGGAACACTGTAAGATCAGCTTTGGGCTGTCATATTGTTTGCAGTATTCATCTCGTGCTTTACTTACATGAAATGCAAACTTAGTTACTGAGCAATTCCATAAGCATAATATTTTCTATCATTAGAAAGTGAACAGAGTTCAGAGATAAATGAACTGCTGAATAAATGCAGTGTTTGTACTGCAGTGGAAGTATAATTGATTTGACAAACAATGGGAAGGGGAATGAATTATTAATTATGACCATTCAAATTGTCATTGAGACTGAGGAACTCAATTACACCACGCCTAAGCCCCGCTGATGAATGATTTGCATTGTGTATTCTAAGTGGAGTCTAAGTAATGCTCCCCGATAACGGGAAGACCTAACAAATTTCCTCCCACTGATGGGCTGTCAAGCTCTACATTTCCCTGGGATGAGGCTAAACCAATCTATATTCAAGGGAGATCAGTAACATCAGGCCTCTGACTATCACTGTTGCTAGAAAAGCAAGACTGATGAATCGGGATCATAATTAGGATTATTATCACCGACGTATGTTGTGAAATGTGTCATTCTGGGGCAGCAGTCCATTACAAAACATAAGAATTACCGTAAGTTACAAAAAATAAATAGCGCAAAAATGAAATAGCAAAGTAGTGTTCACTTGTTCACGGGCCATTCAGAAATCAGATGGCAGAGTGGAAGAAGCTGTTCCTAAAATCTTTGTGGATCTTCAGGCTTCAGTGCCTCCTCTCCAATGGTAGTAATGAAAAGAGGGTGACGAAAAGATGGTGAGGGTTCTTAATGATGGACACTGCCTTTCTGAGACATCACCTTTTGAAGATGCCCTCGATGGTGGTGGAGACAGATGTGAGGAACAGGTTGGCACGTTGATCAGCAAAGCTTCCGGCATATACACTAAGTATCTCATGGAACAATTCAAGTTGCATCAAGGCAGAGTATCCTCAGCTCTGAGTTTGCTCAGAATTGGAGAGCAAGCAGAGTCAGCCTCTGCAGATACATTCATACTGCCCCTCGTTGCAGCCTGCTGGAGGGGCATGCATGAACACTGGGGCAAGAGAAATGTAATTTAGTAGGTAAGTGAAAGCTGAGTTTACACAAAGTGAAATGCAGTAATTACCCATTCCAGCCCTTTGTAGATTTGAATGGGCACTTTCATAGTCATAGTCATAGTCATAGTCATACTTTATTGATCCCGGGGGAAACTGGTTTTCGTTACAGTTGCACCATAAATAATTAAATAGCAATAAAACCATAAATAGTTAAATAGTAATATGTAAATTATGCCAGGAAATAAGTCCAGGACCAGCCTATTGGCTCAGGGTAACTTTCCAAATTAGATTAGATTAGATTCAACTTTATTGTCATTGTGCCGAGTACAGATACAAAGCCAATGAAATGCATTTAGCATCGGACCAGAAGTGCAAAGAATAGTGTTATTTACAAAATAACTGCGAATAAAAAAAATGCTACAGCACACAAATATGAAGGTACTGAGACAGTAAAATATGGGTGCAATACTGCTTAGCGCTGTGATGTGAGGTTCAGCAGGGTCACAGCCTCAGGGAAGAAGCTTTTCCTGTGCCAGCTGGTGCGGGAACGGAGGCTCCTGTAGCGCCTACCGGATGGGAGGAGAGTAAAAAGTCCATGGTTAGGGTGAGATGTATCCCTGATAATGCTTTTCGCCCTGCCCAGGCAGCGTTTATGGTAGATGTTCTCAATGGTGGGCAATTGGGTGCCAATAATCCGCTGGGCAGTTTTCACCACACGTTGGAGTGCTTTGCGGTCCGATTCGGGACAATTGCCATACCACACTGAGATGCAGTTGGTGAGTATGCTCTCAATGGGACAGCAGTAAAAGTCAGTCAGTATCCTGGGACAGAGGTGAACTTTCTTGATGCTCCACAGGAGATAAAGGTGCTGTTGCGCCTTTTTGATCAGGATGAAGGAGTTCAGGGACCAGGTGAGATCCTTGGAAATGTGGACACCAAGGAATTTGAAGCTTGATACACGGTCCCCTACAGTTCCGTTGATGTAGATGGGGATGTGAGTGTGACTCCTGGCATGCCTGAAGTCCACAATGATCTCCTGCATGTCATACATGTCAATGTGGCCTCAGTGTATATCACAGACAGAATAATCTATTTTCACTATGCACACTCCCATTGAAGCATCATAAGGAATTCCCTAAACCATGACTGCTCAACACAAGAAGCAATTGGGGTGGTATTCAAAACCTCATGCATTGTGAGCACATAAGTGTTCAGAATATATGACGTAAGAGCACCACTTCCTATTTCCCCACCGGCCGCACCAGTGGCAAACTCCCCACATTGGCTTTTTAAACCACTGAGTAAACCCAAGCATTGAAATGGGAGCAAGTCTTCTTCAACCTATGCTGCAAACTATTTCAGATTAGTAACTCAATTCTCAGTGTCAATAGTATAAAACTCATCTCAATGGACATTAGTCTTGTGTAATTAGACTATTGATAGCCTTATTAATAATTCACTGCTCAGTATACTGGCCAGCCTGAGTTCCGGCAACATTAATCTTTAGTGTTTCAAGCACACTGGAAGGAACAAGGGAGCAGTATCCTTACGTACATGATGGATGGGCAAACTACGAATCATTGATGGCGGAGCTATTTCCAGAAAGGTGTTTGAAGGAAATTCAGGGAATATTGTCAAGGACACCACCCGATCAGCCACTGTAATATCACGATGGACTGTGCTTTAATTTATCAAAGGATTTCACTGACTTTGCAGCTGCTAATCAGAAGAATTGTTTCTACTCACTCCTTTAGCCAATGAAATTTCCAGTACCATTCCTCCCAGATCTTCTGCTGCTGTGCTGAAAGTGTTGATTCCATCAAATGAAACTCAGCACCAACTCATGATGGTGAATCTAGAGAATGGCAGTGAACAGCTGAGTTGCAGTCTATATTTAATCCAGCAGGCCCGCAGTCCAGAGGAAGGTTTCAAAGGTTTCAAAGGTACTACTTAATGTTAGAGAAAGGTATACAAAATACATCCTGAAATGCTTTTTCTTTGCAACCATCCACAAAAACAGAGGAGTGCCCCAAGAATGAACAACAGTTAAATGTTAGACACCCAGTGTCTTAGTTTAAAACATCATCTGTCCATTTTCCTCTACTGACGCTACTGAGTTCCTCCAGTAGTTTGTTTCTAGGCCTTCATTATAGGTGTCTGTCTCATGTTTCTTCTCTCTACCTTAGGGAAATTGAGGCAAAATATACTCTCAAGCTAGAATCAAACCTGCTATCTTTTTGTGGGCAGAATGTACTCAACGTCAATTTCTGTCCGTGCAATTCATTTCTGGGGCTCATATTAACATTTGGCCGTCAGTGCACTATTGGAACATGACTAGAATGTAACAAGGTATGGAGGGAATGCCAATTTTTATTACCTGTTGATAGTCCTGTTCATAGATTAACATTACGTGCATCTTCAGTTTAACAATACATCTTGAAGATATGAATAAAGGGTCTCTTCCAGATGAATTATTGAACACACATTAATTACATGAATGTGTTTCACAGTTAGAACTTCAAACTGCTGTGGAATCACATTAATAGTTGGTGGAAATACTTTTCTCAATTCCCTCACACTGTCTGAATTAGCAATGCCTATGTCCTTTCTGTTCCAGTTGACAGAGTTCATAGCCATGTTACACAACCTGTCCAGCACACCATTGTCTTTTACTCTAAGGTTGTATGCTCACTAGCAATGTTCCCTCGAAGGTGTGCATGTGCACACATCTTTTGCTACTAGTGCACAAAGGAATTTAAACTGTGCACAAAAGATTGTCGCCCTCTACCTCATTGGTATGTTAAGTATATTTCACAACGATAAACAATCACATTTCCTTTTCAGGTTTCTGATGTGGACAGTGTTGACAATGGGAAGTTTGTGATGATTTGTCTGCAGATTTTAGAACTGGTTTACTAATACAGTTTTATTATTAATTTACTATATTGACTACCAAAAAAGCATAGAGCATGAAGTGCAAAAGGACTGCTAGTTCATTTAGTATAGTGGTTACCACAATGCTTTACAGTACTGGTGACCCAGGATCAATTCCCTCTGCTGCCTGCTAGGAGTTTGTACATTCTTGCTGTGATCACGTGGGTTTCCTCTGGAGGCTCCGATTTCCTCCCTCAGTCCAAAGGTGTACCGGTAGGTAGGTTATTTGGTCATTGTAAATTGTCCCTTGATTAGGCCAGGATTAAATTGGGGGTCTGCGGGATGGCGCGGGTTAGAGAGCTGGAAGGGTCTACTCCATGCCGTATCTCAATAAAATATGGCAGAATGGCTTATTATCCTTAGAATAGCTTCAGGTTTGCTTCCACTTAAAAATTCAGTGTGTGCATATTGTTGTCACTAGGCAAAAAAAATTACACAACACAAGGTTCTTGCACACTGGTCATTGCAAATTAGAGAGAACATTGCTCACTAATATAACACTATGAATCAGGCATCATCGAATATAGAGCTACAGCAGCCCTAAGGAGCCCATAGGACTCAAAAATAAGTGAATGGAGCAGCACAAATTATCAACAGTAAACAATACCTCAACAACAGCTTATGGCATAAAGAACACATCTGTAGCAATGTTCTGTAACCATACCAAGCCTCCTACCAAATTATGGAAGTTGCAAGCTTGATGGGAACCTGGAAGATATTGTGAAATTTTATTATGGTGTGCAATTGGCTAATCTTATCTGACACTTTAGAGGGACTGCAACACTTGGTCTGAGGGTCATGCATTGGTTAGGGTGGGATAAGGGAATTGCACAGGAAATTAGCAAGATTCCCATTGCTGGTTTTTATTAATGTAAGGAATCCATACTTGTATATAAGGTAAGGACTGGATCAAGACCTGAAGATTGTTGTCAGTATTGGTTTATTATTATCACATGTACCAAGGTACAGTTAAAAGCTTGTTAAAAGATATGGCCTTTGATTACGCTAGCGGCTTCACGGAGGTAGTGGGAAGTGTAGACAGAGTCTGTAGATGAGGAGCGAGTTTCCACGATGTGCTGAGCTGTATCGGTAACTCTCTGCAGTTTCCTCAATCAATTGAGGAGCATTACCATAAGTGCTTTCTATGATGCAGCAATAAAAATTGATAAGGATCAACAGCTATATGCCATTTTTTTTTAGTCAACTGAGGAAGCAGTGGAGCTGGTGAACTATCTTAGACATGGTGTCTAAGTAGTTGAACCACATAGGCTATTGGTGATATACAGTCCCAGGAACTTGAAGCTCTCAACCTTCTTAACCTCAAACACGAGGAATTCTGCAGATGCTGGAAATTCAAGCAACACACATCAAAGCTGCTGGTGAACGCAGCAGGTCAGGCAGCATCTCTAGGAAGAGGTACAGTCGACGTTTCAGGCTGAGACACTTCGTCAGGACTAACTGAAGGAAGAGTTAGTAAGAGATTTGTAAGTGGGAGGGGAGGGGGAGATCCGAAATGATAGGAGAAGACAGGAGGGGGAGGGATGGAGCCAAGAGCTGGACAGGTGATTGGCAAAAGGGATATGAGAGGATCATGGGACAGGAGGCCCAGGGAGAAGGAAAAAGGGAGGGGGGGGAACCCAGAGGATGGGCAAGGAGGGGGAAGAGGAGGAGGGGGGAGGGGGGAAGGAAAACTGACTATATGTGCACCATAGCCCTCCTGAAGTCAATGCCCAGCTCTTTTGTTTTGCTAACATTGACAGAAAAGTTGTTGTCATGACAGCATGTTACTAAGCTCTCTGTCTCCTTCCTGTACCCTGATTCATTGTTATTTGAGATACAGCCCACTACAGTGGTACCATCTGCATTAATGCTGCTCACAATCAGCTTGCCCACCAACAGGGCTTGCAGGCAGGCAAGAAGTGATATACCTGGGACAGGTTACTGCCTCAGGGACCTGACAACTGAATATTGGAAAGGAAAGAAAAAATATTTATTTGGAAAATAACAGACTTCATTAACCTAAGATTCTCAGCTATGCTACTGATGAAAGAGAGAGAGCCAAAATTAAAATATATGCCATTAAAATTCATTAAACAAAGAAAGACACACTGTTAACAGAAAGTAAACGGGCAGCTTACATTCCTTCTGTAGTGTCTATGGAAGCAGTTTCAATAATGTTCCATTTAACCCTCCTTCATTTTTTTATTTTCAGTCTCAACAGATGGTGAACTCAGAAGGCGAACACACTCACCTCACTTTTCTTGAATTTTGCTTTAAAACTCTTCATTTTTTGAGCACTTCAGACCAACCCCTGCCTAACTTTGGGATGCTTTGATCTGCCAAATATGAGGGAAAAAAAACTGAAACAGTCAGTATTGCAGGAATCCGAAACTGTATTGAGTGAACTTTAATAACTCAATTGAACACTAACAATAGTATATTTTCCTTTTTTAAATGGTCAGTAATTGCCTTTATACCCTGTAGGGGAGGTCGAGAAACACAGTAACATGTACAAGTGATCAATTATTTGTAGAGGCACAATTGTGCACAAGGCAGAACTGCTATATATGCAGAATCAATTTCTTTCCAGCACAGATGGCATCTATTGATCATTTTCTATTGTTTTATTTGCAATTCGCCACAAACATCTTATTCTTATAATACATTGATTACAATTTAGGATACAAGATAAGCAGGATGGACTTATGATATTATTAAGGATATGTGCTTATCCCGAGAAGACACATGAGCCACAGTAATTGCTATTAATTGCTACACAGTGATGCAATGTATGTGGATGCTGGGGAAAGATTAACTACCCGGCAGAACTAAATCGCTTGCTGACACTCAGTACATGCCACAACTGTATAACATTCCAAAACTTGTTGCCTTTTGTATATGAACAGCCTACCAAAAAATAATTGCTTAAAAGCAATTAATGGCCTCTTAAGAAAATGAATTAGCATTAACTCTGTGCAATAGACATTATGGTGATAACAAATACAAGAGGATATAGCCTGAAGGTGAGAGGGACGTGTTTAAAAGAGATTTAAGAAGAATTTTTTTTTACTCAAGGGTAGTAGTGGATGCTTGAAACATGCTGCCAGGGGAGGTAGACGTAGAAATGTAGAAAACCTACAGCACAATACAGGCCCTTCAGCCCACAAATCTGTGCCAAACATGTCCCTACCTTAGAACTATTAGAACTGCCTAGGCTTTACCCATCGCCCTCTATTTTTCTAAGCTCCATGTATCCATCCAGGAGTCTCTTAAAAGACCCTATCATATCTGCCTCCACCACCGTTGCCGGCAGCCCATTCCACACACTCACCATTCTCTGCATAAAAAACTTACACCTGGCATCCCCTCTGTACCTACTTCTAAGCACCTTAAAACTGTGCCCTCTTGTGCTAGCCATTTCAGCCCTGGGAAAAAGCCTCTGACTATCCACACGATTAATGCCTCTATTTATCTTGAATATCTCTATCAGGTCACCTCTCATCCTCCGTCACTCCAAGGAGAAAAGGCCGAGTTCACTCAACCTATTCTCATAAGGTATGCTCTCCAATCCAGGCAACATTCTTGTAAATCTCCTTTGCACCCTTTCTATGATTTCCACATCCTTCCTATAGTGAGGCGACCGGAACTGAGCACAGTACTCCAAGTGGGATCTGACCAGGGTCCTATATAGCTGCAACATTACCTCTTGGCTCTTAAACTCAATCCCACGATTGATGAAGGCCAATGCACCATATGCCTTCTTAACCACAGAGTCAACCTGCATAGCAGCTTTGAGTGTCCTATGGACTCAGACTCCAAGATCCCTCTGAACCTCCACACTGCCAAGAGTCTTACCATTAATGCTATATTCTGCCATTATATTTGACCTACCAAAATGAACCACCTCACACTTATCTGGGTTGAACTCCATCTGCCACTTCTCAGCCCACTTTTGGATCCTATCAATGTCCCACTGTAACCTCTGACTGCCCTCCACAAGATCCACAACACCCCCAACCTTTGTGTCATCAGCAAACTTACTAACCCACCCCTCCACTTCTTCATCCAGGTCATTTATAAATATCATAAAGAGTAGGAGTCCCAGAACAGATCCCTGAGGCACTCCACTGGTCACAGGCCTCCATGCAGAATATGACTCATCTACAAGCCACTCTTTACCTTCTGTGAGCAAGTCAGTTCTGGATCCACAAAGCAATGTCCCCTTGGATCCCATGCCTCCCTACTTTCTCAATAAGCCTTGAATGGGGTACCTTATCAAATGCCTTGCTAAAACCCATAAACACTACATCTACAGCTCTACCTTCATCAATGTGTTTAGTCACATCCTCAAAGAATTCAGTCAGTCTCATAAGGCACGACCTGCCTTTGACAAAGCCATGCTGACTATTCCTAATCATATCCTGCCTCTCAGGATCTTCTCCATCAACTTACCAACCTCTGAAGTAAGACTCACTGGTCTATAATTTCCTGGGCTATCCCTACTTCCTTTCTTGAATAAGGGAACAACATCCACAACTCTCCCATCCTCCGGAACCTCTCCCATCCTCATTGATGATGCAAAGATCATCGCCAGAGGCTCAGCAATCTTCTCCCTCGCTTCCCACAGTAGCCTGGGTTATATCCCATCCGGTCCTGGTGACTTATCAAACTTGATGCTTTCCAAGAGCTCCAGCACATCCTCTTCCTTAATATCTACATGCTCAAGCTTTTCAGTCCACTGCAAGTCATCCGGACAATGGCCAAGATCCTTTTCCATAGTGAATACTGGAGCAAAGTATTCATTAAGTACCTCTGCCATCTCCTCCAGTTTCATGCACAATTTTCCACTGTCACACTTGATTGGTCCTATTCTGTCATGTCTTATCCTCTTGCTCTTCACATACTTGTAGAATACCTTTGGGTTTTCCTTAATCCTGTCCACCAAGGCCTTCTCATGGCTCCTTCTGGCTCTTCTAATTTCATTCTTAAGCACCTTCCTGCTAGCCTTATAATCTTCTAGATCTCTATCATTACCTAGTCTTTTGAACCTTTCGTAAGCTCTTCTTTTCTTCTGGACTAGATTTACAACAACCTTTGTACACCATGGTTCCTGTACCTTACCATCCCTTCCCTGTCTCATTGGAACGTATCTACACAGACCCCCATGCAAATATCCCCTGAACATTTGCAACATTTCTTCTGTACATTTCCCTGAGAACATCTGTTTGCAATTTATGCTTCCAAGTTCCTGCCTGATAACTTCATATTTCCCCTTACTCTAATTAAACATTTCCCTAACTTGTCTGCTCCTATCTCTCTCCAATGCTATGGTAAAGGAGATAGAATTGTGATCACTATTTCCAAAATGCTCTCCCACTGAGAGACCTGACACCTGACCAGGTTCATTTCCCAATACCAGATCAAGTACAGCCTCTCCTCTTATAGGCTCATCTACACATTGTATCAAGAAACCTTCTTGAACACACCTAACAAACTCCACCCCATCTAACCCCCTCACTTTAGGGAGATACCAATCAATTTTTGGGAAATTAAAATCTCCCACCACAACAACCCTGTTATTATTACTCCTTTCCAGAATCTGTCTCCATATCTGCTCCTCGATGTCCCTGTTACTATTGGGTGGTCTATAAAAAACACCCAATAGAGTTATTGATCCCTTTCTATTCCTAAATTCCACCCACAGAGACTCCATAGACAATCCCTCCATGTCTTCCCCCTTTTCTACAGCCGTGACACTATCTCTGATCAACAGTGCCATGCCCCCACCTCCTTTGCCTCCCTCCCTGTCCTTTCTGAAACATCTAAAGCCTTGGAACTTGAAGTAGCCATTCCTGCCCCTGCACCATCCAAGTCTCTGTAATGGCCTCAACATCGTAGCTCCAAGTGCTGATCCACGCTCTAAGCTCGTCCGCTTTATTCATAATACTCCTCGCATTAAAATAGACACATCTCAAGCTATCGGTCTGAGTGCGTCCCTTCTCTATCACCTGCCTATCCTGCCTCTCGCACTGTCTCAAAGCTTTCTCTATTTGTGAGCCAACTTCCCTTCCTCCATCCCACTCCCCAGCAATTCTAGTTTAAACTCTCCCCAATAGCCTTTGCAAATCTCCCCGCCAGGATATTGGTCCCCCTCAGATTCAAGTGCAACCCATCCTTTTTGTACCAGTCACACCTGCCCCAGAAGAGGTCCCAATGATCCAGAAATCTGAATCCCTGCCCCTTGCTCCAATCCCTCAGCCACGCATTTATCCTCCACATCATTCTATTCCTATTCTCACTGTCACGTGGCACAGACAGTAATCCCGAGATTACTACCTTTGAGGTCCTGCTTCTCAACTTCCTTCCTAACCTGTCGTCTGTTTTCAGGACCTCCTCCCTTTTCCTGCCTCTGTCATTGGTACCAATACGTACCACGACTTCTGGCTGTTCTCCTTCCCACTTCAAGATATCGTGGACACGATCAGAAACATCCCGGACCCTGGCACCTGGGAGGCAAACTATCAGCCTGCGTTTCATTCCTGCATCCACAGAATCACCTGTCTAACCCCCTAACTATAGAGTCCCCCATCACTGCTGCCATCCCCTTCCTTTCCCTATCCTTCTGAGCCACAGGGCCAGATTCTGTGCCAGAGACGCGACCACTGTTGCTCCCCCAGGTAGGCCAAATCCCCCAACAGTACTCAAGCAGGAGTACTTATTGTTAAGGGGGACAGCCACTGGGCTACTCCCTAGCATCTGCTTCTTGCCCTTCCCTCTCCTGACTGTTACCCACTTCTCTGTCCCCTGAGGCCCAGGTGTGACTACCTGCCTATAGCTCCTCTCTATCACCTCCTCACTCTCCCTGACCAGACGAAGGTCATCAAGCTACATCTCTAATTCCCTAACTCAGTCCCTAAGAGCTGCAGCTCGACGCACCTGTTGCAGATATGGCCGTCCGGGAGGCTGGGAGTCTCCAGGACCTCCCACATCTGATACCCAGCACAGAAAACCGGCCTCACACACATACTTTCTGAATGTATTCTAAACAGATAACCTACCTCACCTCAGCCCATTATCGCCTAAGGTGGTGGAAGCACATCCAATAGCAAAGGTTGAGGCATTTAAACAGACACGTGAAGAGGCAGGGAATGGAGACATATAGACCATGCACAGGCAGACGTGAGGTTTAAAATGTCATAATTGGCCAAAGGCCCTGTTCCTCTGTTGTACTGTTCTATATTGCACATTGCCCATACTCTCTGTCACATTCACCCGTGGGCTGTTCCTGCAGCCACCCAGACCTTCATCGCCCCATAGCAACAATCAATTGAAAGCCTGGCTGTAAAGTGTCAGAGCCAAAGAGTCACAACTGGACCACCGACAATGCCCAGGAAAAATACTGGGTCATAGTCATACTTTATTGATCCAGAGGGAAATTGGGTTTCGTTACAGTTGCACCGACCAAGAATAGAGTATAAATATAGCAATATAAAACCATAAATAATTAAATAATAATATGCAAATTATGCCAGATGGAAATAAGTCCAGGACCAGCCTATTGGCTCAGGGTGTCTGACCCTCCAAGGGAGGAGTTGTAAAGTTTGAAGGCCACAGGCAGGAATGACTTCCTATGACGCTCTGTGCTGCATCTCGGTGGGATGAATCTCTGGCTGAATGTACTCCTGTGCCCACCCAGTACATTATGTAGTGGATAGGAGACATTGACCAATATGGCATGCAACTTAGACAGCATCCTCTTTTCAGACACCACCGTCAGAGAGTCCAGTTCCATCCCCACAACATCACTGGCCTTACAAATTCTTCTTCAGGGGCTTGCAATATTTTACAGTCGTTTTACAATTAAATGATTTACTAAATCATTTTAGAGAACCTTCAGAGTTAACTTTATATTGTAAGATGGGAGTCATGTGTAGACCAGATAAAGGAGAGAGAGAATAGGTTTATTTCTCTCAAAGACATTTATGAACTAATAGGTTTGTACTATATCTGTTGGTTTAATATAGGAATAACATCAGAAAATGCTGGAAACATTTAATAGGTCAGAAAGCATCTTTGGCAGGAGAAACAGAGTTAATATCTCAGGTCAAATGCAGTTTGTCAGAAAGGAGCAGAACTTCTCCAGGATTGGCATTAAAGTTCTTAAGCTGACAGAAATACATTAGGAGTCATTGAAATCTATGAAATATTAATGTCCTAATGTCAGGAGTAAAGAAGAAAATGTACAAATAGATATAGCGGTAACAGTGAAAGTGCTATTACAGCTAATTGCTGTTTTTTCTTTTCATTTTGATTTGTTGTACTCTTTCTTAAACCTTGCCATGCCAGATTGCAATTCCTGGGCCTTTTGACTGCCAGAAATAGTAAGTGGAGTGATGACGTGCTTTGAGAGGTTTGTTATGCTTAGAATCAGCTCCTGCCTAAGCAAGGACCTGGACCCACTGCAACTTGCCTATCACTACAATAGATCTACACAGAATGCAGTCTTATTGGTTCTTCATGTGGCCTTGGATCACCTGGACAATACCAATATTTACATCAGGATGCTGTTTATTGACTACATCTCAGCATTTAATATAATCATTCCTACACTTCTGATCAAAAAACTCCAAAACCTGGGCCTCTGTTCCTCTGTCTGCAACAGGATCCTCGATTTCCTCACCGGAAGACCACAGTCTGTGCAGATCAGAAATAACATCTCCACCTTACTGATAATCAACACTGGTGCTACTCAAGGATGTGTGCTTAGCCCACAGCTCTACTCTCTCTACCCTCATGACTGTGTGGCTATACACAGCTCAAATGCCATCTATAAATTTGCTCAAGACACAATTATTATTGGGAGAATTTCAGACGGTGACAAGAAGGTGTACAGGAGTGAAATACATCAGCTGGTTAAGTGGTGTCACAGCAACAATCTTGCACTCAACATCAGTAAGACCAAAGAACTGACTATGGACTTCAGAAAGGGTAAGATGAGGGAACACACTCCAGTCCTCATTGAGGGATCAGAAGTGGAAAGAGAGAGGAACTTCAAGTTCCTGGATGTCAGCATCCCTGAAGATCTTTCTTGAGCCCAACATACTGATGCAAATACAAGGAAGTGACTATATTTTATTAGGAATTTGAGAAAATTCGGTATGTCACCAAAGATACTCGCAAATTTCTATAGATGTTCATGGAGAGCATTCTATCTGGCTGCAGCATCTTCTGGTACAGGGGGAAGGCACTGCACAGAATTGAAGTAAGCTGCAGAAAGTTGTAAACTCAGTCAGCTCCATCTTGGGCACCAGCCTCTCCAGCATCCAGGACGTCTTCAAGAAGCGATGCCTTAGAAAGGCAGCATCCATCAGTAAGGACCCCACCACTCAGAATGTGCCTTCTACTGATTGCTACCATCAGGACGGAGGTACAGGAGCCTGAAGGCACACATTCAATTATTCAAAATTAGTTTCTTCCCCTCTAATGAACACTACCTTACCACTCCTTTTGCTCTTTTTGTACCACTTATTTACTTTAACATTATAAATATAAAACTGTAATTTACAGTTTGTAATTATGCATTGCAATGTACTACTGTCACAGAACAACAAATTCCACATATGTGCCAATGATATTAAACCTGATTCTGATTCCTCTACTAGTCCTGACAGTGTGGCTCAACCTGACGTGGCAAGGTGGATCATGGTTAATCAGGGTACCAGTACCTCACTAGACCATTGTATTGACTACCAGTGCTGATCATTTAAATAGCTAAGTGATCCTGTAACTCTTGTAACTACTGTACTCTACAAAATACTTTGTTCTTTCAGAGACTCATGAATCAGAGAAAAAGGTTATTGTTCCTATTGTTTCTTATTCCAGATGTAAACCATTGAACCCTCATCTAGATTCCAACTAGTATTTACTCACTACTCATCGTTCTGTACATTAACCAATGTCACAACCATCTGATAGAGTGCTGTCTCTGAGCCGCCGCTGGGAATCAATACTGTTTAGTTCCAGTATCAACTCACAGCAATAATCTACTATCACCCATACATTCTATGAAATTCGAGAACAAGACAGTGCATTTAAAAAATCCCGATTCAAAGAATAATAATTTGCTTAAAGCAAATGATGTGTACTAATACCTTTTTCAGCAAGTTTGCTAACCCCTCAATTGTTCTCACTGATACTCAAACTTACCTGTACTCTAACATGCAGTATCTCCTTTATGTACCTTGATAACAGCTGCCTTTTTAATGACTTTCTCCACGAGGCAAGTATGGTCTCACTGCTGTATCTGTGGAACTGCAACTGTGGGCACATTACCTCATGTCGTTTCATGTAACCTGATAGCCCGTATTGAAGGACAAGTGGAGGGCCAATCAACAGCAACAGACTGCATTCTAAATATGGCTATCTGACCAATGAGCTGAAGCTGCACCTGAGACAGGATGAGCTCAACAGCAGAATACCTAGAGTTACACTGCTTTGCTTCACACATTGGAAATAATGGTGACCAAGAGATGGATGCATTTAAAAGGCAGCAGGTTCTACATACCAAAAGCACAAGAATAGTCTTAGAAAAGTTTAACCCATTTTCTGAATTAATTTGCTATCCTATTTCAGCAACTTTCATGGTACTTGCCCCTCCTTATTTCTACAATCTCCTTCAGAGCTACATTGAAAACCCTTGCATTATTCCGTTTCAGACACAGTCCTTTTCATTCATTCCATCATAACCACCTCATAATCTTTCCTTAAAATATTTCATGAAACTAACTCTTCATCCAAGATTTCATTCACTTCTCCTAATATGCAATATATCGACTCTGTTTGCTATTTGCTCCCGAGTTGTGCCTGGAAATTACTGGTAACACCCCAGGGAAAGACGCAAGAAGTTGTTTAAAGAGGGAGGAAGCAAGTGTGAGAACGGATAGGCCAGTTTGTTTAAGTTTAGTCATGAACAAATTTCAGGCCATCCCCAGGTTATGAATGAAACAAACAGGCTTCCATAATGTCATTAAAATCAGAAGTCTGACATACATATATCTCTTGTAATGTGAGCATTATTAAAAATAAGTTAATACTAATTAGGATAATGGGGGGGGTTTACTTCCATTCTTTTTACTTCTGGTGTGCTTTGTATATAATGTTCCTGCCATGCCGTACGGGTTGTGAAAGCCTCTGTATATACATAACGGTTTTGATGTTTGAGATAAAGTTGTTTCTTTGGGCATGAAGTTGTCGAGTGTGCCTTTTTCAAGGTAGAAGTTACCACATATTTTTGGTGACGAGGTGAACTGGTTTTGTGGACGTGTCGGGACGTTTCGAACGGGAGCAGCAGCGCCGATAAGGGGCCTCACGTTCAGATGGCGACGTTTGGGACTATCGGTGAATTTGTGGAGTTAACGGAGGATTAGCCAGAGTATGAGGAAAGGTTGGGACACTTTTTCTGTGCTAATGGAACTACTGAGGAGGCTAAGAAGTGCTCTATTCTCCTGAGTGCATGTGGGGCAAAGACTTACAAGTTAATAAGGAATTTAGCCACACCGCGGAAACCGGGGGACATTCCATATGACGAGCTGGTCAAGCTCGTGGGGAACCACTACAATACAAAACCTTCTGTGATAGTCCAACGGTGTAAGTTTCACAGCCGTTTCAGGAAGCCAGGTCAGTCTGTGGCCAATTTTGTGGCCGAGCTTCGGCAGCTGTCGGAGCATTGTGATTTCGGAGCGGTGTTGGATGACATGCTCCCTGATAGATTGGTATGCGGCATTAATAATGATGACATACAACGCCACCTGTTAGGGGAAACCCCACTGTTGACTTTCAAGAAAGCCTTAGAGATTGTCCAAGGCATGGAGATGGCTGCTAGTAATGTCAAGGATATCCGGAAAGGACACGGGGGGGGGTCACAGTCGGCGGCAGTGCACCAAGTCAGGAGGGAGACTGGTAAACAGGCAAACCAGGTGGAATGTTTCCGGTGTGGAGGGTCGCACTATGCAAATGATTACAAATTCAAAGACACTGTCTGCCATGTTTGTAGCAAAAAGGGATATTTAGCTAAAAAGTGCAGAGGTTCAAAGGGTAAGAGTAAGCCTGGGCGGGGGAAAGCTCTACAGACTCAGGCAGCCACACGCCATCTAGAAGAGGCAGCGTGTGCCTACAACATGTTTGCAGTGGAAACAGATGAGGAACCACCTGAACCAAATTATGCCACAGTCACTGTCAGGGGAAAGGACATTAAGTTTCAGATTGATTCAGGGGCTACTGCATCGGTCATTAGTGAGGAGACCTACAGGAGGACATGGGGGTCCAATCTGCCTCCCATCAGACCATCAAAGCTCAAACTCAGGACCTATACGGGGCAGCCCATACCTCATTTAGGGGAGTTATATGTGGACATTTCAGCCGGGGGTCAGAAGGCTGAAGCCAGACTAGTGATAGCTAAGGGCAGGGAGCCCAGTCTTTTGGGTCGCGATTGGCTTCGCAAAATTTGGCTAAACTGGTATGAAATTAAGTATGCACACGCGACGGAGGACATTCTGCAGTGGTACAGTGACGTTTTCAGGGACGAACTGGGAACACTGAAGGGCGTGACAGTGAAACTCCATGTTGACCCTGAGGCTACACCATGTTTTTTAAGCTCAGGTCGGTGCCCTATGCCATGAAAGGCAAAGTTGAGGAGGAGCTGGGACATTTACAGAGGCTGGGCATTATTGACTCCATCCAATTCTCAAGGTGGGCAACTCCCATTGTTCCAGTTTTGAAGGCAGACAAAACGGTGAGGATATGTGGGGATTATAAGCTTACGGTGAATCAGGTCTCTAGGCTGGAGGAGTACCCGTTGCCAGGGGTGGATGATCTGTTTGTGACCCTGTCGGGGGGTAAGCTGTTCACAAAGCTGGACATGAGCCATGCCTACAAACAGCTGCTGCTCGACGATGATTGAAAGGAGTGCGTCACAATTAATACGCACAAGGGATTATTCAAGTACAATCGCCTGGTGTTTGGAGTGGCGTCCAGCCCTGCCATTTTTCAAAGGACAATGGACACTTTGCTGCAGGGTATTCCACAAGTAGCAGTGTACCTTGTTGATATTTTGATCACGGGGGCTACGGAGGTGGAGCATCTGGCTAATTTAGAACGGGTGCTGAAGAGGCTCTCAGATGCAGGGCTGTGGTTGAAATGTGGAAAATGTGTGTTCCTGGCATCGAGTGTGACTTACCTGGGACACAAGATCACAGCTGCGGGGTTTTGCCCTGTGGAGGACAAAGTGAGGGCTATTAAGGAGGCCCCAAGCCCCAAGACCCTCACGGAACTCAGATCATTTTTGGGCATGGTGAATTATTATGGCAAGTTTCTTCCTGACCTCTCAAGGGTTTTGACCCCACTCTATAAGCTGCTTCACAATGACACTAAGTGGCAGTGGGGTGAAGAGCAGGAGAAAGCTTTCAAGGAAGTGAAAGAACTCCTCCACTCAGCGAAGCTGCTTGTTCACTATGACCCAGACAAGGAGATCACGCTAGCATGTGATGCCTCGCCCTATGGAGTTGGGGCATTTCTCTCACATGTAATGGAGGAGCGATCAGAGAAGCCTATTGGTTTTGCTTCACGAACCCTGACAGCTGCTGAGAAGGGTTATTCACAGCTAGACAAAGAAGGTCTGGCCATTGTTTTTGCAGTCAAACGCTTTCATTAGTACCTTTATGGACGCGTATTTACAATTTATACAGACCATAAACCACTGATGAGCCTGTTCAATGAGACTAGATGCATCCTACCACTAGCCTCAGCCAGGATACGGCGTTGGGCTCTTACATTGTCAGCCTACCAGTATACTATGGTGTACAGAGTGGGTGGGGATAATGCAAACGCCAATGCACTGAGTCAACTACCTTTACCTGAGACACCTGTTACTACATATGTGCCTCCAGAGACTGTGTTTTCATTGGAGAGGCTGTCAGAGACACCTGTAAAGGCGACTCAGATCAGGCAGTGGACAGAGAGGGATCCAGTCCTGTCCCAAGTCAAGACTTTTCCTTTACAAGGTTGGCCCAGAGTCGTGGAAGGAGAGGAACTGAAGCCTTATGCCAAACGCAAGACAGAACTCGGTCTGCAGGATGGCTGCATTTTCTGGGTGGGTGGGGTGGGAGGGGGAGGGTCATCATTCACAGATTGTGGTGGAAATTCACGAGGCTCACCCAGGAGTGACTCAAATGAAAAGTCTTGCAAGATCCTACGTTTGGTGGCCAAGAATGGATCAGGATCTGGAGAACAAGGTAAAATCATGCATGCAATGTCAGACTAATCAGAATATGCCACCACCAGCTCCTTTGCACCCATGGGAGTGGCCAGACCACCCCTGGTCTAGGCTACATTTGGACTTTGCTGGCCCTTTTATGGAGCAGATGTTCCTTGTAATGGTAGATGTGCATTCTAAATGGATCGAAGCTCACGTCATGAGCAACATCACAGCCCCCTCAACCACAGACAAACTCAGGCAAGTGTTTGCAGTCCACAGGTTGCCTGACACTCTGGTCACTGTTAATGGCCTGACGTTCACCAGTGAGCTGTTCAGTGAGTTCATGCAGCAGAATGGCATTCATCACATTCGGACAGCCCCTTTCCACCCAGCCTCCAATGGTTTGGCTGAGCGGGCTGTTCAGACAGTGAAGGACGGCCTGAAGCGGATGACAGAGACTCTCTTAGCACTTGGCTTTCACGTTTTCTGTTTAAATACCGCCTCACGCCACAGACTACAACTGCACGCACTCCAGCAGAGATGCTGATGGGGCATAGACCTAAGTCAAGATTGGACCTGCTGCGCCCGGACATGAAGGCAAAAGTAGAGAGAAAGCAGGAAAAGCAGAAGGAGGGACATGATCAACATGCGCGAGACAAACAGTTAAAACCGGATGACAATGTCTATGTGAGAAACCATCAGCAATGGCTGCCTGGCGTTATTCTTAAGCAGAGTGGTCCCGTCTCCTATGTTGTTAAGCTGACTGATGGGCGTGTTTTCCGCAGACATCAGGACCATGTGCGCCTGCGTCATGATACTGGCTCAGAGGCAGATAGCTCCATGGAGTTTCCATTTGCAAGACAGACTATGGTGGAAGCATGTCCACCAGGGACTTTGCCAGAGGGCGAGACACTGGCAGAGGGGTCGGGGTCCCCTGAAGAAGACCCAACACCAGACCCACCCAAAACACCATCACCAGCGGTGCCTGTGGGGTCACCGGGGGTAGTGCGCAGATCACAGCGCACTTGTAAACCTCCTGACAGACTGAATCTTTGATGGGACAGTTTTTTTTGTTGTTGTTAGATTCAATATTGAATCTGTCATGTTTTCCAGATGTTTTGTATTGGTAAACTGTTGCTGAGATACTAGTATAAGCTTTCAGGGGTACGCAAGTTAATAACACTAGTTTTATTTCCTAGTTTTTTTTACATTTGGGGAATATTGGATTTTAAAGGGGGAGAAGTGTTGTAATGTGAGCATTATTAAAAGTAAGTTAATACTAATTAGGATAATGGGGGGGGGGGGTTTACTTCCATTCTTTTTACTTCCAGTGTGCTTTGTATATAGTGTTCCTGTCATGTCGTACGGGTTGTGAAAGCCTCTGTATATACATAGCTGTTTTGACGTTCGAGATAAAGTTATTTCTTTGGGCATGAAGTTGTCAAGTGTGCCTTTTTAAAAGTAGAAGTTACCACACATTCCTATGAGCAACAGATATATTTTCCTCTCTTTCTGCTTTTAGTAAAGGTTCTTTCATAAGAATCTTGTTTTTTTGATGCCATTCATTGCAATATGGAGGCATAGTTACCATTTTCAGTGATTTTTTTAATCTATTTTCTGAACAAAATTGACTTATGAAAGTCTGTGTACAAGGAACCCATTTGTTAACTGGAGACGGCCAATACTGGAATCAGTTCTGAGTAACAGTATAAATTTTCATTCAGAATATCACAGGGTAGTCCACATAGAGTAGTTAAGGGGAGATAATGTTAACTGAAGTTTTTGAGAAGGTATAGAAGCAACCACTTAATGTAGTCTACGTAGACCTTTGAAAGGCTTTAGCCAATGTCCTATATGTCAAGAAATCAAAAGCAAATGGTATCCAAAGGAGAGTGGAAAATTTAATTGAAACCTTGCTCGTGGCTGGAAGCAGAACCTAAGGTTTTTCTTTGAAAACGTTACTGACCTATCAATACTTTATTGCATCTTTAAGCAAGAGTACACTTCAGCAGCTCATCAATCTTCTCACACCACTTGTTAAGTTGGAGAACAAAAAATATCTTTCGCATACACATCAGGAGCAAATAGTAAGAGAATATGGGATAAAATTATTAGAAAATACTGCTATTATTATAACAGGGTTTATTTGCTTACTTTTATTGTTTGCATGATTTGGGTATTTTTGCACATTGGCTGCTTGACGGTCTTCTTTTCTCATGGGTTCTATTGGGTTTCTTTGTTTTGTGGCTGCCTAGAAGGAGACAAATCTCGAGGTTGTATATAGTATATGTATTTTGATAATAGATGTATTTTGAACTTTAGAAAAATGCCTTCCATGTTCAATACTTCTGGAACATTCTGCCTAAAAAGATGTAAAGACAGAAACCTGCATCACACTTGTGCTATGAAAAAGAAACTGGTGAGTTCAGATGTTAGGTTTTAACCTGAAAAGTTGACTATGCACTTCCCTCCACAGATGCTGCTCGACCAGCTGAGTTTCTCCAGCCATTTGTTCCCTGCTCCAGAATCCTGCATTTGCCACATCTCCAGGAACAATCCAGGGAGTCGCATCAACTGCTATGTCTGTCAACCCAAGAAAGGCTGTGGAGAATCCTCCTCAAGTTTGGCAGTTCTCAGAAATGCCAATCCTATACCTGCTGCATAATGGCATGTGAGCCATGATTTGAACCGAGTTTCACCAAAAACCCAATCACAGTACAGATTGAAGTCCAGCTCAGATATGTTATTGCTCTAAAACTGCTCTCAATTTATTCCTGAACAAATAACATAGAACCGAGCAGCTCAGTGCAGGCCCTTCAGCCCACGACGTTGTGCTGACCTCTCAGCTCAATCCAAGATTAGTCTAACGTTTTCCTCCCACATAGCCCTCCATTTTTCTTTCATTCATGTGTCTACCTAAATGTCCCTAATATACCTCTCTCTATCAGCACCATCGGCAGCACGTTCCATGCACCCACCACACTAGTAAAAACCCTACCTCCAACATCCCCCTGTACTTTCCTTCAATCACATAAAATTATGCCCTCTCATATTAGCTATTTCCACCCTGGGAAAAGGTACCAGCTGTCCACTCTATCTATGTCCCTCGTCATCCTTACCAAGTCTCCTCTCCTCCTCTTTCACTCAAAAGGATAAGACTCTGGACTCAAAAGGCATGCTCTCTAATCCAGGCAGCATCTTGTAAATCTCCTCTGCACCTTCTCTAAATCTCACAGCAGTGGTTGTACCACACTCCCAACAAGCTTCACATTAAAGTGGAACTGAGCGACGGGCGAATTGCGTCTACTCCAGACAAACGTCACCATCACTTCAGTCGAGCTACAGTAGCCACAAGACAATAATGTATCTGTACTTTCAAAGGCAAGCTTCAAGACATCATTAACACATTCAATAAAGCTACAAAATAAAGGCTCTCTACCACCCTGCAATCATTGCACAAAGCTCCCCTCTGGCAATAAATGTCCACGTCAGATGATAATAGCTCAATTTCTCCTTCTGTTTATCGTTGCCTTGGGCCTATCTCCCTCTGTAGCTTGTATTTCCTGGCCCCGAATTCATTAATAAACAAGGCTGGTAGAGACTGTGTATCTACAAACACCATTTCCAGAAAAGTTGGGATTTTTTCCAAAATGCAATAAGAACAAAAATCTGTGATATGTTAATTCACATGAACCTTTATTTAACTGATAAAAGTACAAAGAAAAGATCTTCGATAGGATTACTGACCAACTTAATTGTATTTTGTAAACATACACAAATTTAGAATTTGATGGCTGCAACACACTCAACAAAAGTTGGGACAGAGGTACGTTTACCATTGTGTTACATCACCTTTCCTTTTATTAACACTTTTTAATCGTTTTGGAACTGAGGCTACTAATTGTAGTAGATTTGCAATTCGAAATTTTGTCCATTCTTGCTTGATATAAGACTTCAGCTGCTCAACAGTCCGTGGTCTCCATTGTCTGATTCTCCTCTTCATGATGCGCCATACATTTTCAATAGGAGATAGATCTGGACTGGCAGCAGGCCAGTCAAGCACATGCACTCTGTGTCTACAAAGCCATGCTGTTGTAGCCTGTGCAGAATGTGGTCTGGCATTGTCCTGCTGAAATAAGCATGGACGTCCCGGGAAGAGACGTCGCCTTGATGGCAACATATGTCTCTCTAAAATCCTAATATATGCCTCAGAGTCAATGGTACCTTCACATACATGCAACTCACCTATGCCGTGGACACTGATGCACCCCCATACCATCATATATGCTGGCTTTTGCACCTTTCGCTGATAACAATCTGGATGGTCATTTTCATCTTTGGCACGGAGAACTCCAAGCCCGTTTTTTCTGAAAACTAGCTGAAATGTGGACTCATCTGACCACAGCACACGGTTCCACAGTCTCTCAGTCCATCTGAGATGAGCTCGGGCCCAGAGAACTCGCCGGCGTTTCTGCATAGAGTTGATGTATGGCTTCCGCCTTGTGTAATACAGTTTCAAGTTGCATTTCTGGATGCAGTGACGGACTGTGTTGAGTGACAATGGTTTTCCGAAGTACTCCCGAGCCCAGGTGGCTATAATTGTCACAGTAGCATGACGGTTTCTTAGGCAGTGTCGCCTGAGGGCTCGAAGATCACGTGCATTCAACAGTGGTTTCTGACCTTGTCCTTTACGCACTGAGATGTCTCTGAATTCTGAATCTTTTCACAATATTATGTACAGTAGATGTTGAAAGACCAAAATTCTCTGCAATCTTGCATTGAGAAATGTTCCTTTTGAACTGATACTTGAATATTCTGTGCACTTTTCAATCTTATTTTAACTCTGTCCCAACTTTTGTTGTGTTGCAGCCATCAAATTCTAAATTTGTGTATGTTTACAAAATACAATTAAGTTGGTCAGTAAAACTATCGAAAATCTTTTCTTTGTACTTTTGTCAGTTAAATAAAGGTTCACGTGAATTAACATATCACAGATTTTTGTTTTTATTGCATTTTGGAAAATATCCCAACTTTTCTGGAAATGAGGTTTGTATATTGCACCCTCAAAATGAAGGTTTTCTCACCTTGATACCACCAATTTCAGTAGATCTCATTCACATTGGCTTGTTTTATCTCATGGCCTGGTTAGTGAAGTTTTTCATGTGGCTGTTGGACTCGTAGAACAACTACAATTTAACATTTGCATGTGCAAGGCAGATAAATGTATCAGCCTATCATAAACTAAACACAAGAGATTCTGCAGATGCTGGAAATCCAGAGCAACATACACAAAATGCTGGAGGAACTCAGCAGGTCAGGCAGCCTCTGCAGAAATGGATAAGCAGTCAATGTTTCATGCTGAGACCCTTCATCGGGACCGGAAGTGGGGGGGGGGGGAAGATGCCAGAATAAAAAGATGGGGGGGCAGGGGAAAGGGGACAAGCTAGAAGGTGATAGGTGGAAAGGTGATAGGGCACCAGGAGGAGGTGCTAGGCAGGAGAAGAGGTAAGAGGCCAGAGTGGGTAACTGAGGAAGAGGGGAAGGGGAGGAAAAAAGTATTGCCAGCAGGAGAAATCTATGTTCATGCCACCAGCTTGGAGGTTACCTAGACAGAATATGAAGTGTTTGTCCTCCACACAAATGAGGCCATGGACTGACATGTCAGAACAGGAATGGGGATACGGGTTAAAACGGTTGGTCACCGGAAAATTCCACACTTTGCAGATGGAGCAGTGACGCTTCACAAAGCAATCCCCTATTTATGCTGGGTCTCACCAGCGTTGAGGAGGCTACACAGGGAACACTAGGTACAGCAGACGATCCCAATGGATTCGTGGGTGAAGTACTGCCTCACCTGGAAGGGCTGTTTGGGGCCATGAATGGAGGTGAGGGAGGTGATTGGGCAAGTGTAATATTTCTAACGCTTGCAGGGAGAAGTGCTAGGTGCAAAATTAATGGGGAGGGATGAATGGACAAGGGGATCACAGAATCATAGTATCAGCAATTGTGTAGCTACAGTCTTCATGATTTTGTATTAGATTATTAGTCATCTGTTCTACTATCCATTCCCAGTAACCAGAGTCAAATACTGGAGCAGTTTTTCTTCTATTTGTACTTCATCATCAACCATGATCTAGCACATTTTACAGAGGTGTCCATAATGAGCATGGAAGATCAAATTGATCTTTTACTAACTGATTGCTTATGATTTCTTGGGCATTTGATTCAGCTTTCCAAAAGCACCAGAGTCGAAATTGTGTTGCTGAAATTGATTGACTGGGTAGATCCAAAAGAGCTAGCATGGCTTCAGATTGGGAAGGTGGGGGGGGGGGAGGGTAAAATATTATTAGGTAAGGATTATTTATTTTCCACAAATCACTCGATTTTACAAAGGGTGGAAACATTACCATGAATAAATATGGGAGCAATGTTTGCCAGTAGAGGCATGTAGGATATTGAAGTACACTTGAGGTTTCCGGCTCTGCACTGACAAGGCCAGACGTGGCCTAACTTGGTCCTTACGCAGCCAGTACTCAGATAACACAATCTACCAGTGATGTTCTTAAAAACTGACACAGTTACTCCCTAGTTAGTACTTGCCAGTTTCTGAATTAGTTTTATTGTACCTTGCCAGTTACCTTGTTTAGACAGTTTTTAAAAGGTCAGCAGTATCAATCAGATACAGTTTTGAGCACAGTGAGATCCAACATTGTTACTACAAATAGATTGCTAGAGTCCAGTAAATAATGGCAATTGTCTTCTCAGAGATTGACCTGAACACTTCCAGTAATATTCATGTTTAGGTTATGCTCAGGCTGGACTCAATTTCAATAAAGATGCTTGCTTCTGTATCCTAGTTTTTCCACATATACAAATTTGTGTGTCTCCATTGTTGTTAATGACATGGTATAATGGTAAAAATCCTGAGATTTTGTTGGGAACTATCTAAATACTTTCTTTAACAAAAGGGAACTTCTTAAAAAAAAAGAATTTCCAACATCTCAAACAACAGGAATTCTGCAGATGCTGGAAATTCAAGCAACACACATCAAAGTTGCTGGTGAACGAAGGGTCTCGGCCTGAAACGTCGACTGTACCTCTTCCTAGAGATGCTGCCTGGCCTGCTGCGTTCACCAATTTCCAACATCTTCAGATTTACTCTTGTTTGTAACTTCTTAAACTATTTTCTTAAGGCCGTAATGAGAGCTGCCCAATGGCCTCCTCCCCACTGTGGTCTAAGGGGTAGCCTCTTCAACCACCCGCCCCTCCAAATGTCTCAGTCTGTCCTAATCCTCGGCCTTTAAACGTGCATATATATTCCACGTTTCTGAGCCGTGACATATTTGTCCCAATGCAGACTGAGGTCTGGCTTTTCCTGTCCGCTGCCCGCTGCCCGTTTCCAGTCGTGTGCTGATCCATGTCCTTTCCTTTGAAGTTCCGGTCCGGCCAATCTTCTGCTTGTCGCCGTGATGGTTTTACCATCGGTTCCTGTCGGCCGACCACAGGCAGCGCTCTGTCCCCATCCCCGTCCTGCCGGGGTAAAACACTGCTTCACGCATCCTCCCTGCCCAGGCCGCGAGTGGCACCGCAGCAGCCCCAGGGTCACCAGCAGCCATGCGCGACAGGCCACGTTACGTCAGCAGATAGACGCTAGACGCCTTGCGTCAGTGGGCGTATGTGCGTGTCCACGTGACGGCCGATGTCACGTGACTCAATTGCCCAGCCGAGCGCCCTGACGTGACGTCAGCCGGCTGACGTGCGTAGCGTCACGTCGCTCGTTCGCCGTCTGCGTGTTGTGTTTGTGTGCGGAGTGGCTGCTCGCTGCCTTTCGCTCGGACCATGTCCGTCAACTACGCGGCGGGGCTATCGCATTACGAGCATAAGGGCAAGTGCGGCTTGCCCGAGGTAAGGGAGGTAGCGCCGCATCGGGGTCGAGTAGCATTGGGTCGGGTGAGGCTGGTCCCGGCCGTGACACAGGCCCCGGGCCAGAGAGGTGCATTGTTTGGGCCCCAATTGTCTGTGGAGTCCCAGATAAGATGCGGCGTTGAGAGGTCAGAAAGTGAGGGATACCTTAGAGCCCGGTGTCACAGCGTTAACATGCAGGTCCAGGGATCAGAAACAAATGACACGTTAGCCTTTACTGAACAAGTTGGAGAAAGAGAGCTATTCATGTGGGTTGTCGAGGAGATATGATGTGAAACATTTGTTCCCTTACCTAAGACGGTGTGCATTTGCTTTGATCAATTCCTGAGCTAAAGATGCCCTATGAGGAGAGGTTAGAGAATCAAAGCTGAAAATATCGGGGAAAAAACTACCATAGAAAAGTACAGCACAGAAACAGGTTCTTTGCCCCATCTAGTCTGTGCTGAACTATTCTGCTGAGGCCCATTGACCTGCACCTGGAACATAGCACTTCATACCCCTCCCATGTATGTATTTATCCAAACTTCTCTTAAATGTTGAAATGAAACGCACATCCATCACTTCCACTGGCAGCTCTCACCACCAAGAAAAAGTTCCCCTTTGCATTCCCCTTAAACATTTCAACCTTAACCTGTGACATCTAGTTCTAGTCTTACACAACCTCAGTGGAAAAAAAACTTTCAACCTTATCTTCCTGTGGATACGTGTCCACAAGTGTACACAATACTCCAAATTAGACCTCACTAACATTTTAAGCAACTACAACATAACATCCCAACTCCTATGCTCAATACTTTGACTTATATGCCAGAAGCTCTCTCTATGACCCTATGTACCTGTGACGCCACTTCCAAGGAATTATGGATCTGTATTCCCAAGTCCCTCTATTCTACCACACTCCTCAGTCCCATGCCATTTGCTGTTACAGTCCTGCCCTAGTTTGTCCTCCCAAAGTGCATTACCTTAGACTTGTCTGCATTAAATGTCAGGCAGCATCTGTGGAAAACGAAATAATCAGCATTATGGGTTTGCAGTGTTTAGGCTCACAGAACCAAAACAATGATTGCTACTCTTTTTCACAGATGCTGTCCTCTGTACTGAGTTTTTCTACCAGTTTCTGCTTTGAATTCAATTTCATTTTTATTTATTTGTTGGGGTGTAAGGGCTTGTGTTCCTTGATAATAATAAAGGAGGTTCGTAAAGGGTAGTTGATCAGATACTTTCCCCTGATTAAAGAGAATGGCCTTGGTATAATAGGTCACAATGAGGAGGGGAAATTTCTTCACTATGAATTGTGAATCAACTTATCAGACCATAAGATGTAGGAGCAGGATTAGGCCATTTTGCGCGTTGAGTCTACTGTGCCATTTCATCTTGGCTGATCCATTTCCCTCACAATCCCAATCTCCTGTCTTTCATGCCCAAATAATCAAGAATCTATCAACCTCTTCCTTAAATATACCCAGTGACTTGGCCTTCACAACCACTTGTGACAACAAATTCCACAGATTTACCGCTCTGGCTAAAGAAATTCATCCTCATCTTCATTCTAAATGGACGGGCCTCTATTCGGAGGCTTTGTCTTCTGGTCTTTGACCCACTCCCACCACAGGAAACACTCTCCACATCCACTCTGTCGGGCCTTTCAGTATTCGGTAGGTTTCAAGTCCTCTTGAAATGAATGCTGACATTGCATTTGCTTTCCTCACAACCAACTCACCTTCTCACTGACTCAACCTGCAAATTAACATTTAGAGAATCCTACACAAGGATTCCCAAGTCTCTTTGCATCTCAGATTTTTGGAATTTTCTCTCCATTTAGAATATAGTCTACATTTTAATTTATTCTACCAAAATACATGACCAGACACCTTCTGACACTGTACTCCATCTGACACTTTGCCCATTCTCCTAATCTGGCTAAGTCCTTCTGTAGCCTCTCTGTTTCCTCAACAGTACCTGCCCCTCCACCTATCTTCATATCATCCACAAATTTGGCCACAAAGCCATCGATTCGGTCATCAAAATCATTGTCATATGTAAAAAGAAGTGGTCCCAACACAGACCCCTGTGGAATGCCATAGTCACCCGCAGCCAACCGGAAAAGGCTCCCCTTAATCCCACTCTTTGCCTCCTGCCGATTAACCAGTGCTCTACCATGCTGGTATTTCTCCTGTAATACCGTGGGTTTTTGTAAAGCAGCCTCGTGTGATGCCTTGTCAAAGGCCTTGTGAAAATCGAAGTATACAACATCCACTGATTCTCCTTTGTCTCTCCTGCTTGTTATTTCTTCAAAGAATTCCAACAGATTTGTCAGGCAAGATTTTCCCTTCAGGAAACTATGCTGACTATGGCATGGTACCCGTACTTGTAGCATGGTACACTCCAAGTACCCGAAACCACATCCTTAACAATTAACTCCTACATCTTCCCAATCACTGAGGTCAGATTAACTGGCCTATAATTTTCTTTCTTCTGTCTCTCTCCTTTCTTAAGGCATCGAGTGATATTTGCAATTTTCCAGTCCTTTTGAACCATACCAAAACTAAGTAAAATTGTGGAGTGGAGATTGCAGACCAGCCATCATCATAAATTGTTGATCAAGGTCAAAGATCTATATGGCTCAGCTCTTGTTTGCATTTAAGTTGCTGGTGAACGCAGCAGGCCAGGCAGCATCTCTAGGAAGAGGTACAGTTGACGTTTCGGGCCGAGACCCTTCGTCAGGACTAACTGAAGGACGAGCTAGTAAGAGATTTGAAAGAGGGAGGGGAAGGGGGAGATCCAAAATGATAGGAGAAGACAGGAGGGGGAGGGATGGAGCCAAGAGCTGGACAGGTGATTGGCAAAAGGGATATGAGAGGATCATGGGACATGAGGCCCAGGGAGAAGGAAAGCGGGGGGGGGGTACCCAGAGGATGGGCAAGGGGTATAGACAGAGGGACAGAGGGAGAAAAAGGAGAGAAAGAATGTTCACAGAGGGGGTAGGGAGGAGGTGGGGCATTAGCGGAAGTTAGAGAAGTCAATGTACATGCCATCAGGTTGGAGGCTACCCAGACGGAATATAAGGCGTTGTTCCTCCAACCTGAGTGTGGCTTCATCTTTACAGTAGAGGAGGCCGTGGATAGACATGTCAGAATGGGAATGGGATGTGGAATAAAAATGTGTGGCCACTGGGAGATCCTGCTTTCTCTGGTGGACAGAGCGTAGGTGTTCAGCGAAATGGTCTCCCAGTCTGCGTTGGGTCTCGCCAATATATAAAAGGCCACATCGGGAGCACCGGACGCAGTATATCACCCCAGCCGACTCACAGGTGAAGTGTCGCCTCATCTGGAAGGACTGTCTGGGGCCCTGAATGGTGGTAAGGGAGGAAGTGTAAGGGCACGTGTAGCACTTGTTCCGCTTACAAGGATAAGTGCCAGGAGGGAGATCAGTGGGGAGGGATGGGGGGGACGAATGGACAAGGGAATCGCGTAGGGAGCGATCCCTGCGGAAAGTGGGGGGGGGGAAGATGTGCTTAGTGGTGGGATCCCGTTGGAGGTGGCGGAAGTTACGGAGAATAATATGTTGGACCCGGAGGCTGGTGGGGTGGTAGGTGAGGACCAGGTGAACCCTATTCCTAGTGGGGTGGCGGGAGGATGGAGTGAGAGCAGATGTACGTGAAATGGGGGAGATGCGTTTAAGAGCAGAGTTGATGGTGGAGGAAGGGAAGCCCCTTTCTTTAAAAAAGGAGGACATCTCCCTCGTCCTAGAATGAAAAGCCTCATCCTGAGAGCAGATGCGGCAGAGACGGAGGAATTGCGAGAAGGGGATGGCATTTTTGCAAGAGACAGGGTGAGAAGAGGAATAGTCCAGATAGCTGTGAGAGTCAGTGGACTTATAGTAGACATCAGTAGATAAGCTAATGTCTGCTATAGCGTCTACTATACTATACATGTCTACTACATGTATGTTGCTTGAATTTCCAGCATCTTCAAAATTCCTCGTGTTTACATTCGTGTTTGCATTTGTTCTCTTTTCCACGCTTTAAGCATTTTTTGCTACCAATGGAATATCCTTCTCAGTCTCCTTTTTTAGGTCTTATTAAGTGACATTCTCGGATTAGTATTGTTTGTTTTGTATTACCCTTTAAACTATTTATCTGAAATACATCCGGGGTGCCGATAGCATTCATGGGATCTTCTGAAAGAGGAATAAACCCATTTAACTGCAGGAGAATCAGTCCACAGCCATCCTACAAACAATTACTGCCTCCTTTGAACAATGAATATTCTTTCACCTTCATTATCTGAAATTGATGAAGTTGTGTTCATTGTTAGAAAACTTTGGGGGGAAAAGCTTTTTGTAGCATCTTCACTGCTTCGGATAACCTTAAATGCTTTTCAATCGATGGGTTATTTCTGAAGTTCCCCCTTTAGTGTGTACACAGCAATTGAGGGTGTTCCCTAACTTTCTCCTTGTAAAAGCTTAAATGTATAAAATGAATGAGTTTCATGATGCCTATTTCAGGAATTATAATGTGTTAGAATTCCTCCAAGATTCCTTCAAAATCGGCTTGGATTTATTATTGATTTATATAGAGATATATTATTGATTATATAGAGATACAGTGTGAAATAGACCCTTCTGGCCCTTCAAGCCACACTGCCAGCAACACACCGATTTAACCCAATGTTATCACGGGACAACTTACAATGACCAATTAACCTACTAACCAGTACGCCTTTGGACTGTGGGAGGAAATCGGAGCACCCGGAGGAAACTTACACATTCATGAGGAGGACATACAAACTCATTAGATTACCAATGAAGAAAGCACTCCAAAACTTTAAATAGAAAATGGTGAAAGCATTTCGTAGGTCAGGCAACAGGCAGAAAGAGAAACAGTTGACATCTCAGCTCAGATACCCTTTGTCAGAACAGTAAAAGAAGCTAAAATAGTTTATTTAATTTTCAGAGAGGGTAGAAGTGATGGATAGTATAAAGGAAACATCTCTGAAAGGGCGAAGTCATGGTTGCCATGATGAAGCAATTGGTTGATAGGGTTAATAGAGACAGAAGGAGGGAGAGAGATGGTCAGCATGCCAGACTGCACTACCAGAGGGAGGGAAATTGCATTATTATTTCAGACAGAACCTGGTGGTGTAGTGGTCTTGGGTTTGAATTCAGGCGGCTCCTTGCACGCTTTCCATCCATACTGGGTTGAGCGTCGAGCTAGCAACTCGGCTTTGTGAAAAACAGCAAGGTTGCCACCTGATGCTCCTCAAGACACAGAACAGAACAGCAATTACAGATGGTGGGGGGGGGCAGGTGGCTTAGAGCAACACTGGCAAGTTCTGGTTCAAATACTGGGCATTTCTTACAGATCTACATTTTATAGCTTTAACACGCATCTTAGTGTCTCTTCCTTCTCTCTAACAATCCTGATGCTGCCTTCAGCAGCTTATAAACTATGCAGTTCTGACTTCATCTTATCAGAGAGATTCCCATTGTATTCATCCCATATTGCCCTCTGTAACCTTAAGCTATCTTGGTTTCTTACTTTTCCAGTTCTGATGAACTGTCTTCAGCCTGAAACATTAAATCTGTTTCTTCTTCCACAGAGGCTGCTGAGTGTTTCCAGCATTTTTTGTTTTTATTTCACGTTTCTAGCATCTGCAGCTTTTGATTTGCACCTTTGAACCTGCTATTCACGTTATGCTGTAATGATGATTTAAATCCTGGAGGGTGATTGATCTTACATCATTTGCTATTGGTTACCATTGCTCCCAAGTGATCCTAGCTGACTTCTTAGCATTTGTTTTAACTTTATAAGGATCTGACGTTGAAGAAATTGCAGTTCTTTAAAGCCACAAGTGAAACTTTAGATTGAAACCAAATTGTGTTCTTAATGTTACAGAGTTTTGATTCCCCTGAGGAACTCGAGAGAAAGGTGTTGGAGTTGGCTGATCTAGTACGGAACGCCTCTTATTTGGTGGTGCATACTGGAGCTGGGATCAGCACATCCTCGGGAATTCCTGACTTTAGGTATTTTGGCTTTGCCAACATGGAGCTGTATTTGAAGCAAGAGCCCTAGGTCTGCATGTTGCACCTTAATGAATCTGTCTAAAATGTTCAATGACGGTTATTATATGGCATGGATACTGTTTGTGTTAGGATTTGAGTCCCTTCCTTGCCTTGCTTTTTTCAGTCTTTAGCTGTCTTCACTGCTCTGGCCAAGCTCTCTAGTCTTTTGCCCTATTGTAAATTTCCTTTCAGTTTGACACGGTTGATTTTCATGTTGTCAATTCCCTCATCTACATCTTCCAACTTTCTTAATTTCGTTAGCTCCTCCATAGGCTAAGTGTTTTCATCAGGTTTCTAATTATCCTTCTCAGTATTCCTTTATCACCGTTTCTGTAATATGATTTTCATAAATTTTCCCGAGTGCCAGAGGATGGTTTACTGTGCTAAAGGTGTTCTGTAATAATACCACAACAATCTTAATTATTTGGTCTCTTCAACTTTCATTTAATATGTGGTATTAAAAACAGTAAACATCTTGTGAGTTAGTCCTTGGTAACAAATGGGTAGTCTTAATATTCAAACAACTCATAACTGGTAGAGTATAATTCTGTCACTTTCATACATCTGATTAGGGGGATTGTCATCGGGAATTATGAACATCGAGTCATTAGGCCACGGCTTTTCCCAAGTGTTTGGAATCCCCCTGCAGAATCATAAAATTTATGCATAAAGGAGAAGCCATTCGGCCCTTTGTATCAATGCTAACTATTGATCAACTAAGTTAATTCCATTTCCCAATTCCAGGTCTAAAGACTAGAAAATTACAGCTCACTAAATATGCATTCAAGTGATTTTTATAACGAGGTGAGGTTTTCTATCTCCTCCATTCTTTTTGGTAGTGAGTTCCAGATCCCATCCCCACTCCCACACAATCAATGAGAGGCATATTTTTCTTGTCAGTTCCTCTCCTCACTACCTCACTAATCCTCTTTTGCACTATTTGTTTACTGTATTATAACTCGTAGTAATTTGTTCCAAAGCTTAGACATTTTCCCTCATAGCTGTTAAAAGATCCTTATAGATCTTCTCCACACTATAGCACTATTATTTTTGTTGTGTGATGACCGGAACTCTACACAGGACTCAAGCTATGGCTTAACATGTTCCAATGCAACATCCCTGTTCTTATTTCCATGTCCTAGCAAATAGAATCCAGTTTTCCATTGGTGTATTTGCCTTCAGGGATTTGTAGACAAGCAAATTTTGACATTGTAGTTTATTCACTTTTAAGAATGCTGCATTATCTCACTCTTTGTTCATTATTTCAATTGCTTCCCATTCTTCCCCTTTAACTGAAGTGCTTATCTAAATCTACCTCTGGTGAAAACAGATGCAAAATATTCATTGAGAACTTTACACATGTTCAGCATCCATAATCAATCCCTTACTTCTGAATATAATTCACTTTCTAATCCTCTTATCTTGAGGGGTCTCAGATTTTGCCTGTCTAAATTGTTATCTAATTTCACCAGTGCACCTTTACAGCCGGATTCTGCTTTGCTGAGCTTTCAGCACCTTTTCACTTTGTTCTGCCCTGTATTTTTATTGTCATCCATGAGTTTCGAATTGGGGTCTCCTTCCCCTTCTAAGATACTTCGTTGTTCTGAACCTTCGCTATTTAAACCTTAAGTAGCTCAGACAGATTTGGCTTCAAGGAGCCATTTCTATATGTATTAAATAGTCTTTTAGCCCAGTAAAATTAACCTTGTTCCTATTTAGAACTACTCAGGTCCACCTTTAGTCCTTTTCCAGAGCCATACTAAATACAACTCATAATCACTACTCTTTTTGCTACCTTTTCCACTTACCAGTGTTCCTTCCCTAAAGCTGTTGTTCTCTTGTTGGGTTTGTTATACTTAAAAAATTTCTTAATGCATTCCAAGAATTCAATTTCTTCTAAACTCATTATTCTGCTACTGTCCTATTACTTTTAGAATTGTTGAGATTCCCAGCTATCATTCATTTATTATTTTGTCATGTCTTGGATATTTACTTAATAATTGACTACCTCTCACTAAACGTTGAGGAGGAATAGTATGTTCCCATTAATGTGATTGCTCTTTTTTGTTGTACAATTCAACCAAGGTTACCTCATTTATTGATCTTTCTCATATATCACTCCTCCCAGACGTAACCGTGTCACAGCTGATAGGACTGTGTTTTATGTCTATCATGAAAGCCCTACGTCAAGAATGTTCAGCAGTCACATCAGCCCATTTTGAGCCACATTTCAGTAAGTGTGTCAAACTCCAAATTAACATCTGTGTCCTCAGTTCATCATCACCTTTATTCCTTAGACCATTCGTGTTAGTATGGACAATTAAATCTCCCATAAAATAGTCTTTTTCAGCCTGCTGTTTCCTCAGCCTTCATCTCTTATGCTGTGTTTTCAGATTTGGGATATGTTTCCATGTATTGAGTTCATCTAAACTCCATCAGCCTATGTCCCAATTTGACCCATGTCCTGTTTAACACCACTACCTTTTTTGACCCACACTGTTTTCATCTTGGCTAGTATTTCAGTAGTACAATTCTCATCTTTTCACGACCTTCCTGTCTTTATGTTTGTGATCTCTTTCAGTATAATTTCTGTGTTTTTCTAGTGAATGTTAAGTATATGATGCTGTGTGCTCATGATGCTGCTGCAATTTTCATTGCATATATGCAAACTTTTGAATCATGTTTCATCTTTAGTCTCATGCACACTCCTGATGTTCAGGCTATCTATGGTAGCCTTTGAGTCCCTGAAATTTCCTCCATGAAGATCTTCTCTTCAAGAATATTCATTTAAAATCTGATTACTTATTCAAGTTTATTGTAATATCCCCTTAATCTGGTTTAAATTTTGGTAACACATAATTGCCTAGTTCTGAGAGTACGTTTACTTGCTGCTGTGGAATGTTTTACTATGTTTAAAGGGCTATTTAATTGCAAGTTGATGTGTTGAAGAGTGTTATTTTCAGATTGTTCAGCAGACAGGAAAACATATTTATTTGATGTCAGCAGTGCTCTCCATATGTCTGTAGGTGGTGCAGTGGATTACTCCATGGTAGTTTGTGCAGTCTGCTACCCATTTCCAAGCAGACAAATGCTTAGTCACAAAACTTAAGGGCCTAGGTTGCAGTAGATCTGTGTTACCTTGAGTGATTTGAAACTTGCCTTTAAGTAAAGCAGCAAATAAGTTGACGGTTCACTAAATTATCATGAGGTGATGGAGCAACTTGAAATATTTCAGAATGAAAGCAAATAGTGCTTTGCTTTGTTGAATTTAAACCAGTAGGTGGTATCTTATACTTAATGTTCTCAAGATGTTGAAAATCTGCGGCTATGCCCAGCTTTAATTTTGTGATTATGTGGGCTGCACAAGATGCCCTAATGCTTGAATGTGTTTTCCTGCACAGTGCCTTTTGTTTATTTCAACTAATACCCAGTTGCTATCAGTGGCAAGCTCCTGTCCCTCTGCCGTTACCACAGACGAACAGGACTTTTCTTGTTAAACTAAAGGTGTAGCTATGGGCACCCGTATGGGTTCCAGCTATGCCTGCCTTTTTGTTGGCTTTGTGGAACAATCCATGTTCCGTGCCTATTCTGGTATCTGTCCCCCACTTTTCCTTCGCTACATCGACGACTGCATTGGCGCTGCTTCCTGCACGCATGCAGAGCTCGTTGACTTTATTAACTTTGCCTCCAACTTTCACCCTGCCCTCAAGTTTACCTGGTCCATTTCCGACACCTCCCTCCCCTTTCTAGATCTATCTGTCTCTGTCTCTGGAGACAGCTTATCCACTGATGTCTACTATAAGCCTACTGACTCTCACAGCTATCTGGACTATTCCTCTTCTCACCCTGTCTCTTGCAAAAACGCCACCCCCTTCTCGCAATTCCTCCGTCTCTGCTGCATCTGCTCTCAGGATGAGGCTTTTCATTCTAGGACGAGGGAGATGTCCTCCTTTTTTAAAGAAAGGGGCTTCCCTTCCTCCACTATCAACTCTGCTCTTAAATGCATCTCCCCCATTTCACGTACATCTGCTCTCACTCCATCCTCCCGCCACCCCACTAGGAATAGGGTTCCCCTGGTCCTCACCTACCACCCCACCAGCCTCCAGGTCCAACATATTATTCTCCGTAACTTCCGCCACCTCCAACGGGGTCCCACCACTAAGCACATCTTTCCCTCCCCCCTCTCTCTGCTTTCCGCAGGGATCGCTCCCGACGCGACTCCCTTGTCCATTCGTCCCCCCCATCCCTCCCCACTGATCTCCCTCCTGGCACTTATCCGTGTAAGCGGAACAAGTGCTACACATGCCCTTACACTTCCTCCCTTACCACCATTCAGAGCCCCAAACAGTCCTTCCAGGTGAGGCGACACTTCACCTGTGAGTCGGCTGGGGTGATATACTGCGTCCGGTGCTCCCGATGTGGCCTTTTATATATTGGCGAGACCCGACACAGACTGGGAGACCGCTTTGCTGAACACCTACGCTCTGTCCGCCAGACAAAGCAGGATCTCCCAGTGGCCACACATTTTAATTCCACATCCCATTCCCATTCTGACATGTCTATCCACGGCCTCCTCTACTGTAAAGATGAAGCCACACTCAGGTTGGAGGAACAACATCTTATTTTCCGTCTGGGTAGCCTCCAACCTGATGGCATGAACATCAACTTCTCTAACTTCCGCTAATGCCCCACCTCCCCCTCGTACCCCATCTGTTACTTATTTTTATACACACATTCTTTCTCTCACTCGCCTTTTTCTCCCTCTGTCCCTCTGAATATACCCCTTGCCCATCCTCTGGGTCCCCCCCCCTTGTCTTTCTTCCCGGACCTCCTGTCCCATGATCCTCTCGAATCCCTTTTGCCTATCACCTGTCCAGCTCTTGGCTCCATCCCTCCCCCTCCTGTCTTCTCCTATCATTTTGGATCTCCCCCTCCCCCTCCAACTTTCAAATCCCTTACTCACCCTTCCTTCAGTTAGTCCTGACGAAGGGTCTCGACCTGAAACGTCGACTGTACCTCTTCCTAGAGATGCTGCCTGGCCTGCTGCGTTCACCAGCCACTTTGATGTGTGTTGCTTGAATTTCCAGCATCTGCAGAATTCTTGTTGTTAGGACTTTTCCTGAGAGCTGTTTTCTTCCATTTGTGCAAAATAGGCCCTCCCTTGGCAATTATCTTTTCTAACTATGCATCTTAAAAATTCTGCTTTCACCTCCTTTAATGAAAAAAGTTCTGACAATTTCTAAAAGAATTAAGTTCACTTCATGTATTTGATCTCGCGGCTCCTTTTTTCTCCTTTTTTTTAAAGTTGTGACCCTATTTTTAGCTTCTACAAGAGGATATGAATCTAATTCAAAATGATAAATTATGATGTGTAAATGATCAGTCATTGGCTGAATAAGGTTTCGGTTTTTAGAATTTGCATTGGATAACACTTACGAAACAATGGACTGTGAATATACTCTTAACATCAACCCACTTTGTGGATAAATACTATTTTTATCCCTTTGTGCTATGTGATTGCTATTAAATATATGTATACCATTTCTTATAATCATCTGTTCTTGCCAGTAAAGAGGAAGTTGTTCTGACTGAGTTCTGTGTCGGTTACTATTTTATATTTTGTTTTTGGGTCTCCTTCATAAATTGGCATGTTCCCAACAAAACTATTTAACTTTCAAAGATCACTAGATCACCCATATCTAGAGGGGAGCTACAGTCTGTTCAGCTTAATTCTATGCAAATATATACACTTTCAGTTTGGTTTATAGCACGTGAATCATTTCTGCATCTTTAGTGACTGTAATATGGGAATCAGAACCCAGTGCTATTCTCCTAAGTGCAAGCCAACCAAAATTTAGCATTTCTACTTTCTGGAAATGTGCTCTTTATTTGCATTTTAATGCATTTGTAATACTATTATAAATTTATGTATTCCTTATGGAGTTACCACTCCATCCCAGTTAGACTCATTCTAGCAGTATGTTCCCACCTTATACTTACCATGACCGTGCAGGGTACACTGGTCATAATGAAAGTACTTTGCTATTGTATGTCACTGTCTAGTTAATGTCAGCTCGCATTTCTAACAAGATTGACCATGGGTCATAAGACCATAAGATATAGAAGCAGAAGTAGGCCATTCAGCCCATTGAGTCTGCTCCGCCTTTTCGTCATGGGCTGATCCAATTTTTCCAGTCATCCCCAGTCCCCTGCCTTCTCCCCATACTCTTTGATGCCTTGGCTAATCAAGAACCTATCTGTCTCTGCCTTAAATGCACCCAATGACTTGGCTTCCACAGCCGCTCGTGGCAACAAATTCCACAGATTTACCACCCTCTGACTAAAGTAATTTCTCCACATCTCTGTTCTAAATGGACATCCTTCAATCCTGAAGTCCTCTTGTCCTAGACTCCCCTACTATGGAAAATAACTTTGCCATATCTAATCTGTTCAGGTCTTTTAACATTTGGAATGTTTCTATGAGATCCCCCCTCATTCTCCTGAACTCCAGGGAATACAGCCCAAGAGCTGCCAAATGTTCCTCATTAAGTACCCCTTTCATTCCTGGAATCATTCTCGTGAATCTTCTCCAAACCCTCTCCAATGTCAGTATATCCTTACTAAAATAAGGAGCCCAAAACTGCACACAATACTCCAAGTGTGGTCTCATGAGTACCTTATAGAATCTCAACATCACATCCCTGCTCTTATATTCTATACCTCTAGAAATGAATGCCAACATTGCATTCGCCCTCTTCACCACCGACTCAACCTCGAGGTTAACCTTTAGGGTATCCTGCACAAGGACTCCCAAGTCCCTTTGCATCTCTGCATTTTGAATTCTCTCCCCATCTAAATAATAGTGTACCCATTTATTTCTTCCACCAAAGTGTATGACCATACAGTTTCCAACATTGTATTTCACTTGCCACTTCTTTGCCCATTCCCCTAAACTATCTAAGTCTCTCTGCAAGTTCTCTGTTTCCTCAACACTACCCGCTCCTCCATCTATTTTTGTATCATCGGCAAGTTTAGCCATAAATCCATTAATCCCAGAGACCACATCATTGACGTACATCATAAAAAGCAGTGGTCCCAACACCAACCCTTGTGGAACTCCACTTGTAACCAGCAGCCAGCCAGAATAGGATCTTTTATTCCCACTCTTGGTTTTCTGCCGATCACCCAATGCGCCAGTCATGCCAGTAACTTCCCTGTAACTCTTTGGGCTCTTATCTTTCTAAGCAGCCTCGTGTGCGGCACCTTGTCAAAGGCCTTCTGAAAATCCAAGTACGCCACATCTGCATCTCCTTTGTCTACACTGTGTAATTTCCTCAAAAAACTTTCAGGAAACCATGCTGGCTTTGGCCTATCTTGTCATGTGCCTCCAGGTACTCCATAATCTCATCCCTAACAATCAATTCTAACAACTTATCAACCACTGATGTCAGGCTAACAGGTCTATAGTTTCCTTTCTGTTGCCTCCCACCCTTCTTAAATAGCGGAGTAACATTTGCAATTTTCCAGTCATTCAGTACAATGCCAGGATCTATCGATTCTTGAAAGGTCATTGTTAATGCCTCCACAATCTCTCACAACCTGACATTGCATTCCATCAGGGTCAGGGGATTTATCCACCCTCAGACCATTAAGCTTCCTGTGCACCTTCTCAGTTGTAATTTTCACTCACTTCCCTGATATCTCTTGAATGTCCGGTATACTGCAGATGTCTTCCACTGAAGACTGATGCAAAATATGCATTCAGTTCCTGTGCCATCTCTACGTCTGTCATTACAATATCTCCACTCCTTGTGAAATATGACGACTTCTCTGCAATCCACTGCATTATGTTTTGAATGTGCGTTACTTCCATTGTGAAACTCACAAGGGGCTACAATATGCAGCTTTACAAGCTTCACTTATAAACTGTTACATGGTGCTGTTGACAGGGGACCTCGTGGTGTCTGGACGATGGAGGAGCAGGGCCTGGAGCCCAAATTCGACACCACTTTTGAGGAAGCCAGGCCTTCAAAGACTCATATGGCACTTGTGGCTCTTCAGAGGGTCGGCATTATCAAGTACGTGATCAGCCAGAATGTAGACGGGCTTCATGTACGGTCAGGATTTCCCAGGTAGGATTTCTATGCTCTTATTGTCTTTTATACATCTCATATATTTATACATCTTTAAGTAGTTTAAAATCTTATATGGGTTTTCCTATTGACAGTGATCAATATTGTGTATATGGATTTAAATACAGATGCATTTGGGCATATGCAGACAAGTGGTGTTAATTTTACTTGCCAGGCATTGACTGTCTTCAACAAGAGTCCATCTACTTTTTGCATTGAATAAAATTACTACGGCCAATTATGAATTTCCAAGTACCGTCATTGTTTAAAAATTCAGCGGCACTAACCACAAAAAAAGCTGCCAGGTGTCACTTACTAATAACCTGCTCGTGACTGTCTAGTTTTTATTAGGATATAGAAATTGTAACACAGAAACAGACCATTTGGCATATGGTCTGTGCGGATCATCTCTCACTCCTTGATTTTATTACACCACCATATCCTTTCTATATCTACTCCCTTGTCTACTTGTCTAGCTCCTTGTGAGCTACTTCAGATGCTAACTGGACTTAAAAAATCTCATTAAGAGAAATCAGCCTTGAGTGGCTGCTTGAACTCATTAACTTGGTTTTGAACACCTCCAACAGGAGGCATATTTCTTAAATCTATCATATCAAATCCCAAAGTCTTAAAAGACTTGCACTAAATAGGATTGACTTCTCTTTATTAGCCTGAAATGTCTATTCAGTGTAAATATAACTGTTTTCTATTCATTGTTTTTCATTTCTGCAATATGGGTATTATTTCTTAATCTTGATTTGTGAAATGAGTGGTATGATGCTCTTAGATGTGGTCAACACAATGATTTATGTATTTACTTAATTTGTCTACTTTTCAATTCTATTCCTCCAGAATAGAGGTTCACAAAACTTTCCCACTGCATAATCCTTTACAGATTTATCAGCTACCCATCTAGTCATAGCAGCATGTTACATATTCCTTGCATGTCAGTTATTTTATTTACTTGCTTTAAGATTGATTTGACAATTTATGCATTGCTGATAATGATGGATCCTGATGTTTAAACCCAAGGTTCTTTTTGAAGTCAAGAACGAGGCATAAAACTTGTTGCTTCACTATTGTTTTATTAACAGTTGACAGAGGAAATTTTAATAGACAGTGATAGAGGAAGTTAAGGTTAAAAAAACTAAGAAGGTCAAGATTGCTATGCTTGGCTTCATGTTTAGCTATTTTATTTCCTTAGAGAGAAGGAAAATTCAACTGAACTCTACAGACAAGAATTAACCAATTAGAAAGCTAATATTCAGTACTGCAGTATCAAGTTAACCAATGATAAAGCACTTAAGTATTGCAAAATAAAACTGCAAGAACTTTCCAGAATTATACTTTGTATAGGGGCATGTTAAACTGTTATGTACATATAAGGACTACTTAAAATACAGACAGATTGTTAGATTGCAAAGAAATAACAAACAGTCTAAGAATTAAACAGTTGGATCCAGCAGCAGTCGTTGCTAACTGTTACATCTGAAAAGCTAGCCATAATAAGTTACTGTGAGTTGTTAATTGAACTGACAACAAAATTAGCAAATTGCTCATTCTAAGTATCCTCAGAAATTGGAATCTGTAAATCTTGTTCCCAGTGATTTTTAATTTTGTCTAAAGGAATATTTCTCATTCCCAACAACATACCATAAATATTAGCTATAGATCCATTCTGGAAGGTTTTCAAATTAAAAATTGTATCAAGTAAATTCTTATCTGGACTTTTAGGAATTGTATGTACTTGAGAATGCAAAATGTCTCTAATTTGTAAATATCGAAAAAAGTGGGTTTTGGGTAGGCTATACTTAGCTGACAGTTGTTCAAATGAAGAGAGACTATCTCCAACAAACAAATCCTGAAAACATTTAATACCCAATCTATTCCCTCTTTGAAAACTACATCAGTCGTAGAAGGTTTAAAAAAATAGAAAAAATGGGACTTGAAAGTGAAAAACTCAATAAACAAAAATATTTTCTAAATTGTACCCAAATCCTCAAAGTATGTTTAACTACAAAATTATCAGTTAAATTACTTAAAGATAAAGGAATTGAGGATCTGAGAAGAGAAATGATAGAAAATTTATTAACAAAATTAGCTTCTAAAGAAACACAGACCGGACAGTCCTCTCGATTAATATAATATAACCAAAACATAAGATTCCATATATTGACTGCCCAGTAATAAAACCTGAAATTGGGTAAGGCTAAACCTCCATTCTTTTTAGCGTTTTGAAGATGAACTTTATTTAATCGAGAAATTTTATTTTTCCATATATAAGAAGATATAATAGAATCCAGAGAATCAAAAAGGATTTAGGAATAAAAACAGGTACGGCCTGAAATAAATATAAAAGTTTAGGCAAAATATTCATTTTAATAGAATTAATTTGGCCAATCAACGATAAAGAGAGGGGTGACCAATTTGATAGTGCCTTCTCAACATAATTCAGAAGTGTAAAAAAAATTTCTTTAAAAAGGAATTTATAATTCCTCGTAATTGTTACGCCCAAATAAGTAAATTGATTTCTTACAATTTTAAAAGGAAGGTTAGTAATACCAAATTATTCAAAGGAAAAAGTTCACTCTTCTGAAAGTTAAGTTTATATCCTGAAAACTGACTAAAGCAGGAGAGTAAAGAAAGTACGGAAAGTAAAGAAGACTCCACATTAGAAATGTAGAGCAAAAGGTCATCAGCATAAAGTGAAACTTTGTGGGTAATACCCCTCCTTTAAATACCAGTGATGTCATTAGATTCCCGGAAAACAATGGCGAAAGGTTCTAAGACCAAATCAAAAAGCAAAGGACTCAAAGAACAACCTTGTCTCGTTCCATGTTGAAGTTTAAATGGTTTAGAATTCTGAGAGTTAGTAAGAACCTGAGCGGAGGGAGATAAATAAAGTAATTTAATCCACTGAATAAAATCGGGCCCAAAGTTGCATTTTTCTGAAGATTTAAATAAATAATTCTATTTAACCTGATCAAAGGCTTTGTCAGCATCTAAGGATATCCCATATTCCGATATCTCTTTAGAAGGAGAATAAATAACACACAATGAACGACGAATATTAAAGTGGGAGTATTGATTTTTGATAAATCCAGTCTGATCGTCAGAAATAATAGATGGCAAAATATTTTCAATCCTGTGAGCCAAAAGTTTAGATAAAATTTTAGTATCAATATTAAGTAAGGAAATTGGTCTATAAGAAGAACATTCAGTTGGATCCTTATTCTTTTAAAGAATAAGCGAAATAGAGACTTCATAAAAAGATTGTGGCAACTTACCTAATTTTAAAAAGTCCAAATGGACTGAGTATAAGTGAGATATAAGCAAAGAGGGAAAAGCCTTATAAAACTCTTCAGAAAATCCATCAGAACCCAGAGCCTTCCCCGAGTGCAAAGAGTGAACAACCTCAGCAATTTCCTCATAAGAAGTGGGTTGATCCAGCAATTTTCGATTATCATCAAAAGTGTAGGAATGTTTAATCGATCTAAGAAATTATTCATTATAGTATTATCTTTAGGAGGATCAGAACTATAAAGTTTAGAATAGAATTCTCAAAGTATCGTTTATTTCTAAATGATCAGATGTTTTATCACCATTAGCTTTACAAATTTCTTTAATTTGGCGTTTAACTCTAATGGTTTAACTATAACTATATTGGTTAGCCAATAGTTTGCCTGTTTTATCTCCATGAACATAAAACTGACTTTTATCTTTTAAAAGTTGAGTTTCAATTGGATAAGTTAAAAGCAGATCGTATTTAGTTTTAATTTCACCACGTCTTTTATATGAAACTGGATCTGGAGCCAAAGCATATTTTTGGTCTAATTGTTTCAACTGATTGGCTAATTCAATTCTCTCCTTATTAGCTTTTTTCTTAACACTTGAGGTAAAATAAGTAATTCGTTCTCTAATATAAGCCTTAAAAGCATCCCATAAAATTAAGACAAGAAGCCTCTTCTAGCATATTCTCTTCAAAAAAAAGAGTAATTTGTCTCTCCCAAAATTTTTTAAAAATCCTTATCAGATAACAGAGTTGGATTAAAACGCCAGAATCTGTTTATTTGGGAGACAGCCGGAAGATTTAAAGATAAAAACACAGGGGCATGATCTGAAACAGCAATTTCTTTATATTCACAGGAGCGAACCAGTGGAATCAATTGACTATCAACAAAAAAAAAATCAATCCTGGAATACGTATGATGAACATGAGAAAAAAATGAGTACTCTTTATCTGTTGGATGCAAAAAGCACCAAACATCAACAATATCACATTTCATTAGAAAAGATTGGCTAAAGGAGGCAGATCTACTAAAAGTCAATCATTTAAAAGATAAGCAATCTAAAACAGAGTCTAACCAACAGATGAAGTCTCCTCCTAAAACTAAAGAATACAGACTTAAATCTGGTAAAAGCAAAAAAAAGTGTTCAAAAAAACCTAGATCGCCTATATTCGGGGCATGCAAATTAGCAAAAACCATTAATTTACTATCTAATTTCCCTGACACTATAACAAAGCGCCCATTGGTATCAGACACTACATTATGTTGAACGAAAGAAACTGAATTGTCTATAAGAATCGAAACTCCTCTGGCCTTAGCCTGAAAGGAGGAATGAAAAAATAAGCTCTTCCAACTGCTGAAAAGATGTAAATTATCACATTTACAAACATGTGTTTCTTGTAACAAAATAATTGAGACATTCAATTTCTTAATATTAAATATCTTATTACGTTTCACAGGATGGTTTAGTCCTTTCACATTAAAACTAAGTAAATTAATAGTATGGTCCATTTTAAATATTGCTTAAAAGAGAGGTTAGAATAAAAACCGCTGGAATGTATATTAAGTCCAAACAATGAGCTTTAAGATAAAGTAACCAAGCAACAAATGAAGCTAAGACAACCAAACAGCTGATAGAAAAGAAGTAACCCACCCCCCCATCTGAAGAGTGAAAGTCGATCAAAGGGCAGTCAACAGCTAAACCTACCTACATTACCCTCCCAAAACAAACTACTGGCTAAGCTCCAAAAAATTTCAAGGCTAACTGCATTCCAACAAGACACAACAAAAAACAGAGCAAAATTAAACTTATTTTTAAAAACTTCATGAAAAAATATAGTATAAAATATTAAAAAGAACTAAGAAAATTCAGAACATATTAACTTGGAAAGTATTAACTCAATGAAAACTTACTGATTAATTTTCTAAGCAAAGAAATAAAAGTACAAAAAAAAATTAGATACGAAGGTATACCAAAAGTTTTAAAAAAAACAATTGTTCATAAAAGAAAGTAATGAATAGTTAGACTGCTGATTCTAAAAAAAAAGGATCCATCAGGCAGACACAACATAGATTTATGTAAGGAATTATTGAACAGTTAAACTTCTGATACTGATTCGGAAGTTAAAAAATCCTGCACCTCTTGAGTCGAACGGAACGATTTCTGAGAGCCATTTTTCAAAATGATTCTAAGACAAGCAGGGTAACAAAGAGAGGGTTTAAAACCTTTATTATACAATTCCAACATAACTTTTTTAAACTTGGAAGTGTTCATTCAACACCTCAGGTGAAAAATCCTCCACAATTCTGATCTTCTGGCCTTCATAATCAATCATACCTTTCCAACAAGATTCACAAATTGAAAGTTTCTTTGTTTGAACGTCATGAAGACAAATTAACACTGAACAAGGTCGTTCTCCTGGAGGAGGTCTTGGTGCTGGCGATCTATGAGCTCGGTCTATTTTAGGTCGGGATTTTAAAATATTTAGAAATAAATTAGCCAAAAGATTTGCAAAAGATTCCAAAGGCTGATTGCCTTCGATTAACTCTTTAAAACCCAGAATTCTTAAATTATTTCTTCTGCTTCTATTCTCTAAGTCGATAATCTTCTGTCTTAATTTTTCATTAACCTTTGACTGTTTATCACAGATCTTTTCCAGGTCATCAGTCTTCGTATCCAACATCGTCAAAGTGTCTTCATTCTCTTTTATCCGTTTATCGTGTTCACTTAAAGTTTTTTTAATAGAATCCAATTTTACATCCATTCGTTTAAATTCAGCGCTGAGTTGCCGGAATTTCTACTGGAACTCCTCCGAAAGTTCATTTTTATGCTTCTGAAATGTCTCCATAATAGATTCCGAAGTTATAGGAGGGTCCTCTTCTTTTTAAGTAGCCTTGGCACCCGTCATCGTAAAACAATATTGCGTTTAAAAGTATGTTTTCAGAACAAGTTGGAAACGGTAAATTAAGTAGAGTAGAAGCAACTTTAAAAACACTGCTACTCCATTGACAGCCAGTAGGTTCCTCTGCTCAGTTTTTTGACAAAATCTAAAAAGAAGTCATAAGCACCACAAAACACTAAAAAATAGAAGATTGCCACTTCTTGGGTAGCTCCTTGGAGTTAAGAACGACTCTCTTAACTCCAAGTTCTGTGGACTCTAAAATGGCTAATCAAGCTAGAGTGGATCTCACAAACAGGGTCACAAATGATTGATGGGTTGGCAGAGGCTGCATGCCTTCCACTATTTAAGATAGCGTCTGTATGCTCCTGACAAATGCAATTGACGTTCTCAGTGTATCCTGAATGCACCTTCATTTTAAGCAACTGGTTGCCATGGATTCCCAGCAGTCTTAATAAGGTTACAATTTGCAAAGGAAACTTTGAGAACATCCTTGAATTATTCCCTCTGTCCATCAACTTGATGATCTGTTGCCATGATAGAGTCTGGAATAGCAAATCTGTTTCAGGATGTCAAGCATAAAAATGGTGTGGACACTTCTGTCAATCCTAAAATCAGGAGCAACAAACAATCTGCTAAAGCAACTCAACAATTTGAGCAGCATCTATGGAAGGAAAGGAATTGTCAACATGTCATTTCCTACATCAGAACTGAGTGTGGAGAGGAATGATGGCTAGTATAAAGAGAGTTGTACTAGTGAGATGGGGGCCAGCAGGTATTTAGTCAACTGAGGATAGGTGAAGGATAACATTCAAATAGAACCAGCTAAGGGAGGAGCAGGGGATGAATTACGAGACAAACTCAGGTGGTTGATAGGCGGAGAGAAGCAAAAATAAAGGCTGTGACCATTCTGGCCTCTCCATTGCATGTCATTTCAATTCTCCTTCCCATTCACATACTAACCTATCATCTCTTGCGAGACTCAAAGCAAGCTGAGGAACCACACCTCATATTGTTCCTTGGTAATCTACAATCTGATGATATGAACATTGAAGTTTCCTATTCCAGATAACCCTTCCTGCTATCCTTCAGCCACCACCTTTTGTTGATCTGCTCCAGAGTTACCATTTTTGTTCCCATTACTAAGTTGTGGCCATACTATGTTGGTGCTGGACCACGGTGACATTTGAGGACTAGCCCCAGCACATCCTTGGGCTGTATTTGTCATTGACACAAATGATGCGTTTCACTATACACTTTGATGTACATGTGATAGATAAAGTTAATCTATAAAAAAAACTTTACACCTTTTAGCACGTCTCTACCTTCCACCTCCACCACTGCAACCTGGCTTGATCTACCTTCTACCTACCCCAGTCTCCCAATCCCAATCCGCCCCTACTTGGTTACATCTGCCTGCATTCTCCCCCATCCTCAGTCTACCTATCACCTACTGGCCTCTATCTCACTACTGACCCTTCCACTGGCTAACTTCCCACTCCACAAACATCCCTGATACAAGTTTTGCAGGGAAAGGAGACAGTTGTGAAGAAAAGAAACAGTTGTAGCCTGCCCACTGGAGCAGCAATAAGTCCAAAACTTGTTACTGTAAAAATGTCACACAACTGAGATGAGGAATTTGGGATAATCAAGTGTGTTCAGAATATGATACTTGCTACCATGTGAAGTTGAGTAACCTTGTACATCAGGGTGAAAGGGTTAACTGGTGACTAATGAAATAGGATGCAAAGTGGTTCATGTGGAGTGTAAAGTGTGTGCTAGTTGTACAGTTTCTGTGTAGTAAATTCTGACACATCTGTGTGCGTAAGTAGAATTGCCAATGGATTTGCACATTTACACTGTGTTTCCGTCCACAGGGACAAGCTTTCTGAGCTGCACGGTAATATGTTTGTGGAAGAATGCACCAAATGCGGCAAGTAAGTTTTATACATTTTTGTAGTCCGTAGCTGCAGCTCTGTGCAGTGTCTTATCGTGAGATTAAATTAATTGTTTGTTTTCTCATTGTCTTTATTTCAGGAGACTAAAATCACTTGGCAGCATTGTTGTTTCCACAGAAATCCTTTGTGGTTATGGTAGACCGCTTAAAGCTGAGCACAAATATAATTTCAGACTACTTGTATCACTTAGGAATTTGGAGAAACAAGAAGTTAACTTTTATTGATATAATGCGTTTAATTCCTTAATGGTGCTGATGTTTTGCAATAGTTCAACTAAGCTAAAAATATTTTGTTGATGATTTTCATTTGTATTCAGCGTCTGCGGCTTCTCACTTGCGTCGAACAATAATCAGCCAGTATTGAAGGATTCCAATTGCCCTGATACCGTTTCTCCATCACCACAATGTCGTGGTGAAACCTTTCACCATGTTTGTCACTGACAGTGCCAAGATTTGCAGGAAAGAAGCCTAAATGGGAATGCAGAAAATGAATTTTTAGTGTCACTTCATGATTTTGTATGCTTGAAGAATGTTGTCAACCAGCTGCACATAGTTCGATCCTTTGTAGTTGCCAAGAAAATTTTCAACAACATCCTTGAATGCCTTCCATGTGATTTTCTCTGGTCCTACTAGATGGAAGAATGTTATTTGTTTATTCGTTGTGATACAGCGCAGAGTAAGCCCTCTGAGCCGCACTGCCTAGCATTCCATCCACCCCCCCCCATTTAATCTTCGCCTAATTTTGGGACAATTTACAATGACCAATTAACCTACCAAACAGTATGTCTTTGGATTGTGGGAGGAAACCAGAGAACCCGGAGGAAACCGATGCAGTCACAGAAAGAATATGGAGAGTTCTCACAGGGAGCAGCAGGAATTGAACCCAGGTCGCTGGTACTGTAAAGCATTGTGCAAATCTTAGTAGACCACTTCGTCCAGCACCTTTGCTCTGTCCGCCACAAAAAGTGGGATTGCTCGATGGCCACCCATTTCAATTCTACTTCCCATTCCCATTCTGACAAGACAGTCCCCTCTACTGCCACAATGAGACCACACTCAGTTTGGAGGAGCAACACATTATATTGTCTGGGTAGCCTCTAATCTGATGGCATGAGCATCAATTTCTTGAACTTCCAGTATTTGCCTCTCCTATCTCCTCTCCTTCACCATTCCCTGTTCCTGTTTCCCTCCCTCACCATATCCTTACCTGCCCATCACCTCTTTCTGGTGCTCCTCCCCGTTTCCTTTCTTTCATGGTCTTCTGTCCTCTCCTATCAGATTCCCCCTTTACAGCCCTTTATCTCTTCCACCTATCTACTACCTGGCTCTTTAATTCACCTCCCTCCCTCCCAGTTTCACCTATCATCTGCCACTTTGTACTTCTTCCTCCCCTCCTCCCACTACCTTATTCTGACGTCGTCCTTTCCTTTCCCATCCTGCTGAAGGGATTCTGCCCAAAGCATCGACTGTACTCTTTTCTATAGACGCTGCCTAGCCTGCTGAGTTCCTCCAGCATTTTGTGTGTGTTGCTTTGGATTGCCAGCGTCTGCAGATTTTCTTCTGTTTGAGGTTTCACTAATAGCTTTTTTTCATTGTCCACCTTGGAAGTTTGTCCTTGCCTAGTTTCATATTAATCTACTCATAGCCAAAGTACCTACAAATTGGCTGTTGGAGCAAAATAACACTCTAGGTTAGATATGCTAGGTAGAGCTTTGATGTAGCTTCCCACCACACAGCTAAGGAAATCAAAAATAGCTCCATCCAGTTGAAAAAGTTAATCTCTAGTTTTGGAAATAATTACTGTGTAAATTATGCTGAACAATAAAATTTCACAGATTTGAAAGTTGATAGTTTAATATAGGCCAGGAATCAGATGAAAGCTAATTGAAAATGAGCTTAAAATTAGTGAAACTTTCGCTATCTTTATATCTGATTTACATCAATGAAATGGAACGCTTCATTATGCAAAATGCATGGCCATGCATTTTAGTAGTAGAAATAAATGTGCAGACTGTTTTCTAAACAGAGAGGAAATCCAAAATTCTGAGATGAAAAGGGACTTGGGAGTCCTTGTGCAGAACACCCAAAAGGTTAACTTGCAGGTTGAGTCAGCAGTGAGGAAGACAAATGCAAGGTTAGCATTCATTTCAAGAGGGCTTGAATACAAGACCAGGTATGTGATGCTGCACTGGTGGGGCCTCACCTTGAGTATTGTGAACAGTTTTGGGCCCCTCATCTTAGAAGAGATATGCTGGCATTAGAGAGGATACAGAGGAGTTTCACGAGGATGATTCCAGGTTATCATACGAGGAACATTTGATGGCTCTGGGTCTGTGCTCACTGGAATTTAGAAGGATGAGAGAGGATCTCATTGAAACCTTTCGAATGTTGAAAGGCCTGGACAGAGTAGATGTGGAAAGGCTGTTTCCCATGGTGGGGGAGTCTAGGACAAGAGGGCACAGCCTTAGGATAGAGGAGCGTCCATTTTAAACAAATGTGGAGAAATTTCTTTAGCCAGAGGGTTGTGAATTTGGAAATTGTTACCACAGGTAGCTGTGGAGGCCAGGTCAATGGGTATATTTAAGGCAGGGGTTGATAGGTTCTTGATTGAACTCCGCATCAAAGGCCAGGCAGTGGGGTTGAGGAGGGGAAAAAAGGATCAGCCATGGCTCTCTCAGAATGGTGGAGCAGACTTGATGGGCAAAATGGCCTAATTCTGCTCCTATAATCTTATGGTCTATTTTCATGGGAAGGCCAGATCGAGTATTTTATGGGCCACTCACAATAAGCTTGTTTTATTTTGTCCATTCAAGAAAATAAATAAAAAGCTAAGTAGATTAATATTTTAGGAAATAAAACTGTATCCACCAATTCTGTACTCTTGTATTATGTGGTGCTAGATGCACACTTAACTGTTTCTAGATCTGGACCTAGTCTCAGAGCCCAGCACAGACGTGGTCCCTGGTCTTAGAGCAAATCAGTGAGACTGCTGAGTTTAACTTTTGCTCGCCTTTTCTTTCCTGTGCTATTGAAACATTTATCTCTGCCTTTGTTAACTCTTACCTTTGACTGTTCCTAGTGAGGCCTGCTGGCCTCTATTAGTCTAATCTGTTTAACAGAGTAATAAAATCTATTTGTATCATTGCATTGTCCTATCACATCACACTGTGCTCATTGACTGCACTGACTCTCAGTTAATTGAATACTTGATTTTAAAACTCTCATCCTTGTTTTGAAGTATCCTTAAGAATTTCCAGTTTCCCTTTATAATTCCTGTGGCCCTCCAATCTTTCCCTTTAGCTGCCTGTCTTATGTCTCTGTCCTTTTAACTTCAATCCCTTGCCTCTGGATATATTTTGGTGAATCTGAGCCCATTCAGTACTTTTACATCATAGAACATTACAGCAGACTACAGGCTTCAGCCCACGATGTACCAGCCTTTTAATCTACTCCAAGATCACTCTAACCCTTCCTCCTACGTAGTACACCTTTTTCTGTCATCTTCCCTAAACTAAAACAATATTCTGGGTTAGACTAGAGTAGTGCAATATATAGGGTTAGCATGATTTCAGTGACCTTTATAATCTGTACCTCTTTTAATAAAGCCTAGAGCTTTGTATACCTTATTAACCATTTTCTCAGTGTGCCCTACTGTTCTCAATAACTTTTGTACCCATACTTTCTACCCCAGGTCCTCTTCTCTTGCACTTCTTTTAGAACAATATCTCTAATTCTATATTGCCTCTCCTCACTATTCCTATCAAAAGGTATTACCTCACATTTCTCAACATTAATCTTCATTTGTCATGCTTCTGCCCATTCTATAGTAGTTTCTGTCGTCTTCAATTTATCAGTGACAAATTCAAAATACTACCAAGTATTGTCTTTGTGTGCCTCTGTTGCTTTATCTGCTCTGAAAATAAGGTCATTCATTAAAATAATTAAACCCTTCAACTGTTGGCTACAATTGATAAAGAACGTAGGTTATCAACTTATTTCATCATTGTGATGAATCTGACTCTATGCTAGAGTTATACATAACAGAAGCTAGTCCCAAATGCATAAGTTCGACCTATATCCCTATCCATAGACTTATCAAAATCTTTTTAAAATGCTGTTATTGTACCTGCCTCAACTACTTTCTCTGGTAGCTTGTTTCATATGTGCATTATTCTCTAAAAGAAGTTGCCACTCAGGTTCCTTTTAAATCTTTCCCCTCTCACCTTAAACTACTTCCATCTATTTATCTGTACCTTGCCTCCATTACCTTAATATTTTTGCATTACAAAAATATATCAATTATCACTTTCAGTTTTGAAATATGTAACTAACTTAATTCAGGTGTAAGGTTTGATATTTCCATTAACCTTTGAATGATGTGCTTTTTAATGTAGTTTTGATCAGTATTTTGATCAGATCTCCGCCCTTGATTTAGATTTCCTCAATGGAATTTTTCACTCTCTCTCTCTCTCTCTCCCTATAAATTATTAATCTTTTGAACATCCATTAATCTTTTATGGTTAAGCAAGTACATGACTGTTGTGTCAATCAACCCATTTAGCTCTGGTATTATTCTTTTTGAAAAATAATGTGACTAACATATTTGAGTTCACTGGGTTATCACTGGCTCTATTGTCTGGTTGAATGCCAGATGAAAAGAGAAATGAAGTGAGCAATTCCTGGTGATTTGATAGCCTGCAGTATTATATATTAACTTTTCCCACACTATTTTTCTATTATAGACAGTATGTTCGAGATTCAGTAGTTGGCACCATGGGACTGAAATTAACTGGCCGATTGTGCGATGTTGAAAAGGCCAGAGGTCTTCGAGCATGCAGGTATGGGGTTCTCCTGTTACATGAGCTATCTTCAAAGTTTATTGTGAAACATTAACAATAAATGATTACCTTTCCTATCTCATTTAATTCTGACTCCTGATTTTATACATTGATTGAAAATGATGTCATTGCTTCCTTACATTATATTTATGTCCCTGAAAATTGTTATTGCTGTCAAGATACAAATGCTATCCACGCTCTGGTCACTAAACTAAAGAAAACACATAGACTGGAGCATACATATGGCACTCCATACCCTTTAATCTAGCAGGAGCTGTCAGATGATGATCAGGAGTGGGAACTCTATTCCTGGCACCAGGCAACTTTTAATTATGTGATTTCTAATCAAATTATTAAAAGAAAATCTGTTTAGTGTAAATCTTTCCCACATGAATGGTCTGCTTCATTGTGCTGACTTCAGTCAACCTTTTACAAATTTGCTTGTGTGCTATAACATTGTTGATGATATCCATGTTTATTGTTTATCCCATATATTCCCTGAGTGGAAAAAGCACATAAGAGTCATTTGCGTTAGTTGACCTGAAAGGTGAACTGAGTAGACTTTTTGGCCATATATATTACCCTGCTTTATTTCATAGCACAATGATGACTCTGTACAGCCACCATGACCAGACTTAGCTAGTTCAGCTCAATTCATGTAATATATCCTCATATTTTTACAATATTCCATGTCCCTCCATAAAGATTACCATTTTTGTTGATTTAGGCTGAAAGACTTCTCATTCTCCTGCAATATTTCTATCTTCTTGCTCATGAATGATTTTGGCAGTTACATTTTTTTTAAAATTTCTTCTAAATCTTTGTTTTCCAAGCCTCATTTCGTATGTTTCTGTTTCATTGCTAAACTTCTGTTCAGTCAGAAACTAAGATCTGCCAGATGTGCTTTGATCTTGTCACTATAGAGTCTCCCTAACACAACTGAATGAATGGTAAACTAGTGGTCTGTCTGTACCCCAGCTTTCTCAATCTGCATCAGTGATTAAGCTGAGGGAACCAAATGTCATATTTCCATATTTATTGACATCCTAGGTAGAATTGTGAGTTTGGAGGCTTCAAGGTTAAATGGACCAACTATTTGAATGGGCAAGGACATTGCAGATGGAATAGAGCATCTGCATGTGTATTTATCTGTCTTAGTGCACATATCAGGAAGGTTGTGTTTTCATTAAATGGTGCAAACATTAGGCAGTATTAATGATCAAAAGGACCTGGAGTATTTGTACACAATGGAGCACATCTACAATTGTTTCATTCAGCTGAAGGCCAATGTACAGCAGCAGGTATTTAAGCTGCAGGTGATATATTATCTTTATTCCAAGAAGGTTTGAACACAGGAAGTCTTGTTTAGTGGTATAGCATTTCAGGGAGACCATACTTGGTGTATTGTGTACTTTTTGGTTTTCTTACCTGAGAAAGGATGTATTTCTCATTGAGGCATTGCATTGAAAATTCATTTGACTTGTTTAGGGAATGGCTGGTTTGATGCACGAGGATAAATGGCATAGATTGGTACTGTATTCTCTCGAGTTTAGAAAAATAATAAGAGATTTTTTTAAACAATACAAAATTCTTAAAAATCTTCTCTGGCCAGAGGCTAGGAAGATGTTTTTGCTGTCTTTTAAGGGTTTAGGAGCAAGAGACAGTTTCAGAATGTGGTAAATAGTTTGGGTTTGAGATGAAGAGTTTCTTCATATAGTCCAGGAATTCCCAAACTGGAATCCATGGACTCCTTGTTTAATGGCATTGTGAAATTTTGGAGTTCTCTACTGTGGAGAACTGTGGTACAGAACAGAAATCAATAGTACTTCAGACATAATGGAGTTCAGGGTTATTGGGATAAGGCACTGAAATAGAAGATCAAATATTCTGTTCATGAATGGCAGAGCAGGCTCTAAAGACCAGATGGTCTATTTTGCCTGTATTTCTTGCATTCTTTTTTTTATATCTGTATGTATTGGGAGAAACTGAATAACAAGTTGAATCAGAATGGGATAAAATAATTCAGTTCACGTCATTAAACAGAGTTTAATGAAATGGGGAATTAGTAGCGTTATCAGGCATTAAATTCATCAAAAATACATTCCCTGTACTTTTTAGTGTTTCTGGCCTATATCAGAAGATTGTAACCTTGACTTTGCTGTAGTGATGGTGAAGTACATAAAAGTCAAAAGGATTAATAATTGTTGACTTCATAAACTCATGTGAGTTGTAGATGTGCTCCATTGTTGCAAACATGCCACAAATAATTAGTTACCGACTTGCCTGCTACTTCACAGTTTCTTACTTTTTTGCATCAATGTTTCAAACATGAACTTTCAGTGATGTTGGAAATGGGATTTAGGCTAAGCACCAATAAGTGATGGACATCAAGGCTGAATGCTAAAAGGTGCTCATACTTAATAACCACTGATAACCAGGACCAAATGTTGAAGTGATCTAGCTTTGGAACTGGTAGAAATCAGCCTCCAATTTATAGTTAAAACACAAAGAATTTTAACTTGTATATCATTTATAATACAGTATGTACAAAGTTGTGCACTATTAATAATAGACATCCCACCCTGTCTTATCCTTATCTTGGAAAATAAAATGCAGAAGCTGGTAAATCCCACCTGATCAAGCCCAGATTCCTAGACTTAATCATCATAGTTTATTTTGTTTAGAGATACAGCACAGAACAGAACATTCTGGCCCACTGAGTTACGCTGCCCAGCAACGCCTAGCCTAATCACAGGACAATTTACAATGACCAATTAACCTACTAACTGGTATGTTTTTGAATCGTGGGAGGAAACCAGAGAACCTGGAGGAAGCCCCCCACGTGCACTCAGGAAGAACATACAAACTTTCTTACAGAGAGCGCTGGAATTGAACTCTGAACTCCAATACCCCAGTCTGTAATAGCATTACAATAATGACTGTGCAACTGTGGTGCCCTGGTTGTTAACTATTTCAATAATTAACGTATGATCCTCTCTGAGATACGTGAATAAGCAAATTTAGTTCTGTATTCTCAATCTGCCCTCTGGTCTGCTTCACTCATCATATTACTCCATAAAAGCTACCCCTCCTGTTGTAATCATACTACACATTTCGTACACATGTCACTTCACTAGCACTGGAAAGCCCAAAGGTCATTGATAGATTTTGGCCTTGTCTTAGAAGTCTTTATTGATCTTAAATTGAAAGCAAATTACTTTTCCTCAATGAATTTATGATTGATAATGTTCTTCAGCACTCTAAGAATGGTTACTGATTTCTGTAGCTTTTCAAAAAAAGCCTACATTTTGATTGAAACCAGAAAGCATATGTAATAGCACTATTAATTCCACAGTATATTAACTAATAAGCAATGATTAAATTACATACTTTGAAATTGAAACACAACTTAAACATGCAAACTCAAATGTGTTTCATCCCAAATGTTAAAAAAGACAACAATATCATCATTAATCTTAACTTTAGCATCAATTGAATCTATAGTCTCAACATTAAATGAGTGTACAAAATTAAAATGTCATATAAGCTTAGTCAGTGACTTCAGAATTGTATTATTTAACTCCATGACTGACAGTTTCTATTATAGAACAACTACAATGTATTTGCATTTCTTGATTATCAGTGTTGGAAAGATCAGATTGTGTGTGGGATGACATTTTCAGAGTGCTGCGTAAAGTGACAATTTAAAATTTTAAATCTAGAGGAAAATTACGAGATACCATTTTGGACTGGGAAGATTCATTACCTGAACGGGACCTCAGTTTGGCAGATGAAGCCTGCAGGTACATTTGAAACCTATCAGTGAATGTTGTGCTTTTCTATTTTTTTTAATGTTCAGAACCTGGTTTTCAAACATAGTCATAATGGAAAGAGGTCCTTTGGCCCATGAGTCCATGCTAACCATAAAACATTCATCTACTTTAACCCTACCTTTCTCTCCCCACATATTCAATTACTCGTTGTTTTGAATGGATTTATATTTATTTATTTGGAGATACGCTGGCATTGAAATTGAACTCCGAACTCCAGTGTCCTGAGCTATGATAGCATTGCGTTAATCACTACTCTACCATGGCACCCCAGACTTTACTGATTTTAAAAAAATATGGTTATCATTGACAAGACTCTTATTTATTGCCCAGCCTTGGTTTCTGTATGAGGTGGTAGAGCAGAATGATTCGCAGGCATTTGAATCAACCATTTGTAACACTTGTGTGTAGGACATCAGACACGGACTTAATCCTGTATATGCGTCCCAGTATAGACCTTTGCTTTCCTGTGCTGATTTGAAGTCCTCCCATCCAGATATTGATGATATCTGCTACCAGAGATGGTATTCTGCAATTAACAGGACTTGCAGTGAGTATGGGCAGATGATCCTCCTGCAGTGGTCCTGAGCTGTCAAATATATCCTTGGAGGGCATTTGAATGAGTTTAGCATTTACTTTGATACTATTGTCCGTCTTGAGCAACCAGTTAGTTCCTTACTCATGCTATGTACTCGCGTCTCATTTCATTGTTTTCTTTTGTGTTGTTTTGAATTTCCATCATTAATTTACACAGGTAACATATGAGAAATCCATGTCTCGACATTGAATTCCTTCTCATAAACCCACCTAATCAATTCCATTCCAGAAAGGTTAAAATAGAAGCTAGCGAGTTTCTGTTTTGGTACTTGAATTAAAGTTAATAAACACCACACAAAAATCCATGGTTCTAATCCTGTCATGCAGGAACAGCTTTTTCCCATTCTCTACACAAAGCTATATTACTCCTCATGAATCTTGGGAATATCCTTTACCTGTGTTACGTACCCCGTAACTGGGTTGCCAAACCAGCAGAAATGGATCACTCTGTTAGAGTCTGGATTACTAGAACTAAGAAAGTTTTATTAAAGAAACAAGCAACACAGTACTCTAATCAAAAGGATAATAAATGCAACAGTTCAGCAATGATAAACACACATGTACACAGAATTAGGATAACAGGATCAATCAAGCTCTATCATCGTCTGGGGGTAAATGACCAGTTTCAAAGTGACGCAAAGTTCAGTTCAATTGAATTCAGTTCAGTTTGCAGTAATCACTGCCGTGGGAGATGGACAGTGGGGGGAAGGAGAGAGAGAGCAAAACGAATGAATATTCAAACGGCTTCCACACAGACCTTCGATATTCTTCGCAGTCAGCTTTCGGGCGAGCCCTTTGTGATGTCTTCTGAGGTCACCGACCGTGACCCCTCCGTTTCCTGATACGATCGTTTCTCTGCGGTGAACCTGGCACCCAGGCAAGGGCAACACACACCAGGTTCCCGCTGATCGTGCCTTTCCACCCTGTGCGTCTATGGCTTGGTCCTTCCAAAACTTCTCACCGACTTGTGGGAGACGCACCGCTTCCAGGGTCTCGTTACCTTGGGGTGTCGTGTGTGTCTTGCCTTAGCGAACCTTTCCCTTTTTATCCCCCTGCTGGGGTATCGCCTGTCCATCACTTCAAACAGTTCAGGGTTCAAAGGGGGAGCCGATCTTGACAGCTCTCCTTCCGTTAAACTGTCCCGTCCCTTCATTAACATCTCCAAATGCTGCTCCATTGTTTTCCTTATCTCTCTCTCTCCCGAAGACAGGTGGCAGAGCAACTGCTGATCCCACTGGTGCCAGCACAGGACAGCTAACATCTTAATCTATGTGTATTCTCGTCACACCTCCTACCTTTAAGGATTTTTACCGGGGTAAAAATTACAAACATGAATACATTATTTGATACACACAAATATACATCTTTATCAGCTATTTGGCTAATACAGCGAGTTTGAAGTTGTCAACACCTGACAGACAGTCAGCCATCACATTTTCTGTTCCTTTTATATGTGTTATTAATAATCCCTTAGACCAGGCTCCAACTTAGCAAACTTCATAGTGGCCAAAAACACTGATGGATTGCGATCAATGTAACCTCTCATTGGGTTTCGTCCCGGACCACAATAACAAGGGTCGTCCCATTCCGACTTAGTTTTCTCTCGCAAGGGCTTAGTAGGAGGGGGAGGGGTAGTAACCGCAGAGTTACTGCAAAACTTCCCACAGTACCCCACCATCTCCAAGAGCCTTCTGAGGGCCCTCTTGTCTGTCGGGGTTGGGATGTCAGAGATAGCCCGCACTTTAGCTTGCATCGTAGCCAGCTGCCCCTGTGTCACCACAATTCCCAGATACGTGACCTTCATGTGGCCGAACTCATTTTTTTCAAGGTTCACTATCAAGCTGGCTTCAGACAGCCGTATTACATCGCCAATACACACTTCTGTGTTCGTCAGCCCTTTCATCACTGAATTACTCATTCTATAGGAGTGTTGCTCACTAGGCTGACCTAGCGTAACAAACACCACCCAGCGTCCCAGTTCTTTGCATCGCCTCGGTACAATCAAACACACGTGTGCGAGTCGTTTAATTACTTGTCCTAAAGAGTCGCTTTGTTCGGGGATTAAGGGAGAGACCTTATCAGCAGAGCTGGCCAAAACAATAGCCTTCTCCCATCTGGTCGGTACCATACTCATCTTTTCAGAATGGTTTTTTTCTCTTATCAGGGGGACCCTAGCTTCATTGATTTCCGCGCTAACACCGACTAGGTGACTAGGTTCGTTAGCATATCAAAAGCCTGTGACCATCTCAGTTCGCGTCTGCCATAATCAATAACATCCTTCCTCCTGTGCAGCCGGTAAACCTCTTTCATGATTCCACCAAAGGTTTCCTCCAGCACTGCAAAATGTCCACCGGGGGGGTACCTTGTGGACCAGGTTAAAAATCTCATCCCCATAACTCTTTTGCACCACCCCCCATTCCTCATCTGCGGGTACGGGACTTGGTCTCCCTTTCTTCCTTAGCATTTCCTCCTCCACACAATAGCCTACTGGTTCCCTTGTTAATTCTGCGTCAGAGAGAGCTGTCTCTGCAAAAACCATCAGCCCCTCGTCTTGCTCCTGCGCCTGCACAAATTCTTTCCTGGCTAATGCTAAGTCTGTCTCAGCTCCCTCACTACCTCTTGTTTCACTACACTCCTTCTTTTCACTTCCTACCCCCTTCTCGTACAAGGCTGGCAGAAACGTCTCAGCTAAATTTACTTCGGCAGTCCCGGGATGAACCTGTGAGTCCATGGGCGGGGCCTCAATGCTGGCAGGCTGACCTGTCAATCTCACGGCTGGGAACACAATCCCCCCGGCGAGGTCATTACCTAGCAAGACCTCCACGCCTTTCATCGGTAATTCGGGCCTCACCCCGATCGTGACTAGTCCAGAGACCAGGTTGCTTTGTAGGTGTATCTGGTGCAGAGGGACTGCCTCTGTCCCTTCCCCAATACCTTTGACCTTGACCTCCCCAGTCTGGGTCTCTGAGCTAAACTCTAATACACTCTTCAATATCACTGACTGACACGCTCCCGTGTCTCTCCAGATCTGCACTGGAACTGGTTTTAACCCCTCCTTCCCTGACACCAATCCGGCTGAGATAAACCTCTCGCGCCCTTCCTGAACTTTGGAAGACCTGTCCTCTCCTAGTGGTTCGTTTACCAGCTCGATACAGCCAGTCAAAATCGCTGTTTTTCCTTTTCCCGTCTCCTTCTTTGGGGCAAAGCACCTGGACGCAAAGTGTCCGACTTTCCCACAATTATAACAGACGACCCCAGGAGACTTCCTACCAGACTGCTCCCGGTCTACCTTATCCTTCTCACTAGTCCCCGGCTTACTTGCTGACTTTTCTGGCGGACTCTCCCCACCGTCCTGACTACCCTTCTGGTAGCCTTTACTCGGGGCAAACTTCATTTTATGCGTCAACGCATACTAATTCGCTAACTTAGCAGTTGCGGCTAACGTGGCTGCCTCTTTCTCATCTAGGTAGGGTCTCGTACCCTCAGGGACACAACCTTTAAACTGCTCCATCAGGATCAGCTGTAGCAGTCTGTCATAATCCCCCTCTACCCCCTTCGAGGCGCACCAATGCTCACAATATGTCTGCATCTCACGGGCAAACTCTAAATACGTGCGGTCCCACTGCTTCCTCGCATTCCGGAACCTCTGCTGGTATGCCTCCGGGACCAACTCATAAATCCTGAGGATGGCCTCTTTCACCACCTCATACCTCTGGGCATCTTCCGCGGACAAAGCTGAGTAAGCTTGTTGGGCTTTCCCTTTCAGTACACTCTGAAGCAAAACAGCCCACTTATCCCTCGGCCAGTCCTGACTGGTAGCAACTTTTTCGAAATGGAGAAAGTACTGATCCACGTCGGTATCGTCAAATGGGGGAACCAGCCTAACCTCCTGGGTCACCCGGAACCTTCCACCTTGGTTCGGCATGGGCCCCTGCTCTGCCCTTATCTTTAACTTCTCCAGTTCGAATTCCCTTTCCCTCTGTTTCTCCTCTCGCTCCAACTGTCTCTCTCTCTCTCTTGCCTTTCTAACTCTCTCTCCTGCCTTTCTAACTCTTTCTCTTTCTCCTGCCTTTCTAACTGTTTCTCTTTCTCCCGCCTTTCTAACTCTCTCTCCTGCCTTTCTAACTCTCTCTCCTGCCTTTCTAACTGCTTCTCTTCATGTTCTAACTGCCGTACCTGGAACTCGTGCTCGAGTCTCAGTTTTTCAAGCTGCACCTGTACCGTGTCTCCAGCAGGTTTTTCAATAGACACCACCTCCAGCTCCCCTTGGGGAAACACACCTTTAGATACATAGTGCTCTACGATAGCTCTGTGTATCTCCTCTCTCCTCATTGTCGACTTCCCCTTAGCAAGATTCAACCGTTTGGCCACAGCTGCCAATTCCGCTTTCCTGGCATCCTCTAATGCCTCCAAGGTCGGCGCCTTTATAAATTCCTCAGCCTCCATTTCTGCTGTTTGTCTTTTCTTTCTTTCGGGAATTTTAACCCAATCAATTTACTCCGTCCCAAATTTAGCGTTCAAAATCCCGGACGAGAACCCCACTTATGTTACGTACCCCGTAACTGGGTTGCCAAACCAGCAGAAATGGATCACTCAGTTGGAGTCTGGATTACTAGAACTAAGAAAGTTTTATTTAAGAAACAAGCAACACAGTACTCTAATCAAAAGGATAATAAATGCAACAGTTCAGCAATGATAAACACACATGTACACAGAATTAAGATAACAGGATCAATCAAGCTCTATCGTCGTCTAGGGGTAAATGACCAGTTTCAAAGTGACGCGAAGTTCAGTTCAATTTAGTTCAGTTCAGTTCTCAGTAATCACTGCCGTGGGAGATGGACAGTGGGGGGAAGGAGAGAGAGAGCAAAACGAATGAATATTCAAACGGCTTCCACACAGACCTTCGATATTCTTCGCAGTCAGCTTTCGGCGAGCCCTTTGTGATGTCTTCTGAGGTCACCGACCATGACCCCTCCGTTTCCAGATACGATCGTTTCTCTGCGGTGAGCCTGGCACCCAGGCAAGGGCGGACACACACCAGGTTCCCGCTGATCGTGCCTTTCCACCCTGTGCGTCTATGGCTTGGTCCCGCGACCAGCCTTCCAAAACTTCCCACCGACTTGTGGGAGATGCACCGCTTCCAGGGTCTCGTTACCTTGGGGTGTCGTGTGTGTCTTGCCTTAGCGAACCTTTCCCTTTTTATCCCCCTGCTGGGGTATCGCCTGTCCATCACTTCAAACAGTTCAGGGTTCAAAGGGGGAGCTGATCTTGACAGCTCTCCTTCCGTTAAACTGTCCCGTCCCTTCATTAACATCTCCAAATGCTGCTCCATTGTTTTCGTTATCTCTCTTTCTCCTGAAGACAGGTGGCAGACCAACTGCTGATCCCACTGGTGCCAGCACAGGACAGCTAACATCTTAATCTATGTGTATTCTCGTCACACCTGAAACAAAATATATCCCACTTTCTCACAACTTAAGATAGAATCATTATGGCACAGGAGGCTATGTGGTGCAGGATGACCTTCTGTTTGAATGAATCCATTCACTTCCATTGCCCTTTCCCCTCTCCAGGGCTCTGTAAATTATTTTCTGTCAAGATCCTGTTTACTTCCACTTTGAAAGCCCGGATTGATTCTGTCTTCCATCCTATCATTGTTCCAGTTGATAACTACACTACGCATTTTATAAAACAAATTTCCTTGAATTTCCTCCCCAGCCCATATTTTATGCCATTTTAAATCCTTGTTTATTAGTCATTAAAGGTACAATTTGTTTACCCCTTACCTTAATCTTCTATGATCTCAAACATTGGGTAAATCATAAAGCCACGTAGATCAGCTCCAGTATGTAACCTTGTATCTAAAATTCTTCTGCATACAGTAAAAGTCCAATAATCCACAACCTGGCCATTCAGAAACCCTGATGGTTTGGCATCAAGGAATAAGGCCAAATGGGTATGTGCAGCTGGCCAATCTGATATGTTTAAAAGGCACCATTGATTACCTATGGTTCCCAGGCAAAGTTTGCAATATTGCCCATCTACTCACTGGGACCACAGTTCTGGAGCTATCTTCAAATTTACCTCATTCTGCTGACCGTACCCCCTTGAAACTGCCCTGGTTCTGTTTCCCATGATGCTTAGGGCTCACTGGAATATTTATTATTCCACTGTGTAACCTTTAAAAAAAAATCATTAATAAAATAACACCTGCTAGTCTGGCAGCTTAAGTCCTGAATATGCTGAGTTAAGAGTTTTGCTGTTGTACGTCTGTTCTGAATCCTCTCACATTCTTCCTAATGTAAAATGATAAAATGGATAATGCCTTAGGGCATAGGAGCAGAATTAGGCCATTTAGCCCATTGAGTCTGCTCTGCCATTCGAATACGGCTGATCTATTTTCCTTCTCAACCCAGTCTCCTGCTTTCTCCACGTAACCTTTGAGTGATGGAAATAGATTGCCCAAGATGAGGCTTTCCTTTCCAGGACATCAGAGATGTCCTCTTTGTTCAAAGTATAGGGTTTTCCTTCCTCCAGCATTGTTGCTGCCCTCATTGCCTCATCCGTATCTCCCCCATTTCCCGGACATCAGTCCTCACCCCATCTATCTGCTGTCTTAACAGAGATAGAGTTGCTCTTGTCCTCACCTCTCACTCCATGAGCCTTCACATCCAATACATTCTCCACAACTTCCACTACCTTCACAGAACCCTACCACTAAACACATCTTTACCTTCCCACCCCACCTCCCACAACTCTCCACTTTCCGCAGTATTGTTCCTTCCATAATTCCCTTGTCCATTTGTCCCTCCCCATTAATCTTCCTCCTGGAATGAATCCCTGTCAACAGTAGAAGTGCTACGCCTGCTCATTCACCTCCATTCAGGGCTCGAAACAGTCCTTTCAGGTGAGGCAGCACTTCATTTACTCTATTCTGTGTGGACTCTATATGGAGAGACCCGGCATAGATTTGGGAGTCACTTGGTCAGGCACCATAGCTCCATCCACAAAAAATGGAATTTCCAAATGGCCAAACATTTCATTTCCTATCCCCATTCCCATTCCGACATGTCAGTTCATGGTCTCCTCTTCTGCCCCAACAAGGCTACTCTCAGGCTGGAGGAGCAACATCTCTTATTCTGTCTAAGTTACCTCCAACCTGATTGCATGAACATCAATTTCTCCAACTTCTGGTAATTTTTTATTTCCCCTCCCCCTTCCCTCCTCTTCATTTCCCCACTCTGGCCTCTTACCTCTTCTCACCTGCCTACCACCTCTGCCTGATGCCCCTCCTCCTTCCCTTTCTCCCATGGTCCACTCTTCTCTCCTTTCAGATTTTTTCTTCAGCCCTTTGCCTTTTCCATTTATCACTTCCCAGCTTCTTACTTCATCCCCTCCTCCACCCAGCTGGCTTCACCTATCACCTTCTAACTTACCCTTCTCACCCTCCCCACCTTATTCCAGTATCTTCCCCTTTAATATCCTGTCCTGATGAAGGGTCTCGGCCCGAAATGTCAACTTGTTAATCAGTTTTATAGAAATAAGCTGCTGAGTTCCACCAGCATTTTCTGTGTGTAACTCTGGGTTTCCCAGCATCTGCAGGATCTCTTGTGTTTATGGTTTGCTTACCATATCAGCGTCTTTTGCTTAGTCTTCTTGCCCTCAACACTAACTTCCTTCCTATAGTACCATAGTCCACGTCCCCCTTGCACTTCTTCTCTCTATCCTCTCTCTTTCAGCAGCTCAGTCAGTGCTACTTGTGGCTCTTCACCCTATCCCATGGTACTTTATTAAAGCAATAATGAATGTATACTGTGTGCGTCTACATGATATAAAAATTACTAGGAAATCAGTAAAATTAAGAAAACCAAATGTGAATGATTGGAGAATACTCAGTTATCTTCAGTAATTTTTAAGTTATTATTTTAGTCTTAGCATCTAGGATTTATATTCTAATTATGTGCTGGTTGTGAGGAATTGCCTGGAAGAGCAAATTTACTGAGCTTTCTCCATCCCCACAGGAAGTCTGATGTGGCCATTACGTTGGGGAGCTCCCTTCAAATCAAACCGAGCGGCAATCTGCCCTTTAATACAAAAAAGAAAGGCGGAAAGCTGGTTATTGTTAATCTGCAAGCCACCAAGCTAGTAAGTATGACTAAAGTTTGAGCTTTGATTCAGTTGCAGGGTTCATTGTTCATCAGTGCTTGGATTTCTCTAATTGGATTCCATGCACTGTGTAGATCTTTTGAGTTTCAACAGATAGCCTTGTTGGATCACTGTAATAACTATGGTATTTCTTTTCATTATTTCTTCAGAAAAATCTTTATCCTTTCATGTAGATGCATGCACTTACACTTGTGGCTCTTTTCATATCAATGAGGCACTAATGAGCCCATCCAGCAAATAACAGGGATCAGTCAGTACTCTGCAAACTTGTTTTAAAAGTTGTATGCAAATTAATGAAAGCAAAATATAAATTCTTTGTACTTGACATTAATTATTAAGAAAATAATTCCAAATTGGTATTTTTAAATAGTTAAAATTTAAAAATTCAAGCCCTGGGACAAATAAAGTGAAAAATTTAAGTTCTTTTTGAACTTGAACTTCTTTTATTAGTCTAGTTTTTGTTCACCTATAGGTTGTAGAGGAAACCCCAAGTCCTTACCCAAATCAGCATGGCTAATCCCAACAGCCTCCCTTAAATGTTCAAGTTCAAAAGTTCAAAGTAAATTTATTATCAGAGCATAAATATGTCACCATATACAACCCTGAGATTCATGTTCTTTCAGGCATATTCAATAAATCCAATAACCATAATAGAATCAATGAGAGACCACCAAGACAGGCAACCAGTGTGGAAAAAAATAACAGACTGTAAATAAAAACGAAAAAAAGAGGAATTATAATTAATAAATGAAAAAGCAATAAATACTGAGAACACAAGGTGAAGAGTCCTTGAAAGTGAGTCCATAGGTTATGGGAGCAGTTCAGTGTTGGGGTGAGTGAAGTTATCCCCTCTGGTTCAAGAGTTTGATGGCTGAGAGTTAATAACTGTTCCTGAACCAGGTGATGTGACTCCTGAGGTTCCTGGTGTAATGGTGCAAAGAGAGCATCATTGGGCGGTGGGTGTCCCTAATGATGGATGTTGCTTTCCTGTGACAACACGCCCTGTAGATGTGCTCAGTGGTGGGAGGGTTTTTACCCATGATATACTGGGCTGTGTCCACTATGTTTTGTAGGATTTTCCATCAAGGGCATTGGTGTTACCAATCCAGGCTGTGATGCAGTCAGTATATATACTCTCCACCACATACCTTTAGAAGTTTGTCAAAGTTTTAGATGTTATGCCAAATCTTTGCAAACTCCTAGGGAAGTAGAGGCACTGCCGAGCTTTCTTCGTAATTGCACTTGGGTGCTGGGACAAGACACATCCTCTGAAATCATAACACCGAGGAATTTAAAATTGCTGACCATCTCCACATTTGATCCCACGATGGGGATTGGCTCATGAACCTCAGGCTTCCTCCTCCTGAAGTCAAAAATTAGCTCCTTGGTCTTGCTGACATTGAGTAAGAGGAGTTTGTTGTGGCACCACTTGGCCAGATTTTCAGTCTCCCTCCCATGTGCTGATTTGGCCAATGACAGTAGTGTCGTCAGCAAGCTTAAATAAGGCTTTGGAGCTGTGCTTAGCCACACAATCATAAGTGTGTAGAGTAGTCTTGTGCACCTGTGCTGAAGGAGATTATGGAAGAGGTGCTGCCAGTCCAAACTGATTGGGATCTGCAAGTAAGGAAATGGAGAATTCAATTGCATAAGGAGCTATTGAGATCAAGGTCTTGAAGCTTATTGATTAGTTTAGAGGGGATGATAGTATTGGATGCCAAGCTATAGTTAATAAAGAGCATATTGATGTATGCACCTATACAGTAGCTTGAAATATTTTAAGTGAGTCTCAAAAACAGCAATGAGATTTTGACGGGATTTTATATTCTGATGGTTAGGTGTTGATAAGGATCCACAATGCCACCAGTGCTGGACATCACACCATATTTCCTCTGCACATCTAAAGGTCCTGCTATTCATTGTGATTATTTAACCTTATTGGTCCTGCAAAAATCCAACTCCCCACAATTGTAGCACTAAATTCCATTGTTACTTGTCTGTCTGATTATCTGTAGCCAAAGACTACCCTTGCTATCAATAACACTCCCAGTGTTTCTGTCCAGGAGGTGTGTTGTGTAGATTCACAGATGTCAAGAAAATTGATGATCTAGTAATTATTTATATACCTAAAGAAGAGTGGAGTTCCTCTTAAATTAGCTCCTGCCTTAGCCCTTTTTTTTAATAACCTCTTTTCTTTCTATACAGCACATACTATTAATCTGACATCTTGTCATAATTTCCTTCTTTGCTTCATCTTACTCTTAACCAAATACATTATCAACCCACTGCAGTTAGTACTCGTTAGCTATTCTAACTCTTCCATGTTTGAATTAAAACATAATAATATGACCACTGCTCCTTAAGTGTAAACCCCCGCTCCCCCACCCCTGTAAACAGTAAGCTGATAGTTATAACCCCCCCGCTCCCCCACCCCTGTAAACAGTAAGCTGATAGTTATAACCCCCCTGCTCCCCCACCCCTGTAAACAGTAAGCTGATAGTTATAACCCCCCCGCTCCCCCACCCCTGTAAACAGTAAGCTGATAGTTATAACCCCCCCGCTCCCCCCACCCCTGTAAACAGTAAGGTGATAGTTGTAAACCCCCCCCCGCTCCCCTACCCCTGTAAACAGTAAGGTGATAGTTATAACCCCCCGCTCCCCCCACCCCTGTAAACAGTAAGCTGATAGTTGTAACCCCCCCGCTCCCCCAACCCTGTAAACAGTAAGGTGATAGTTATAACCCCCCCACTCCCCCACCCCTGTAAACAGTAAGGTGATAGTTATAAACCCCCCCGCTCCCCCACCCCTGTAAACAGTAAGGTGATAGTTATAACCCCCCCTCTCCCCCACCCCTGTAAACAGTAAGGTGATAGTTGTAACCCCCCCGCTCCCCCACCCCTGTAAACAGTAAGCTGATAGTTGTAACCCCCCCGCTCCCCCACCCCTGTAAACAGTAAGGTGATAGTTATAACCCCCACCCGCTCCCCCACCCCTGTAAACAGTAAGGTGATAGTTATAACCCCCCCCGCTCCCCCACCCCTGTAAACAGTAAGGTGATAGTTGTAACCCCCCCTGCTCCCCCACCCCTGTAAACAGTAAGCTGATAGTTATAACCCCCCGCTCCCCCACCCCTGTAAACAGTAAGGTGATAGTTGTAAACCCCCCCGCTCCCCCACCCCTGTAAACAGTAAGGTGAGAGTTGTAACCCCCGCTGCCCCCACCCCTGGAAACAGGAAGGTGATAGTTGTAACCCCCCCTGCTCCCCCCACCCCTGTAAACAGTAAGGTGATAGTTGTAACCCCCCCCGCTCCCCCCACCCCTGTAAACAGAAAGGTGATAGTTGTAAACCCCCCCGCTCCCCCACCCCTGTAAACAGTAAGGTGATAGTTATAAACCCCCCGGCTCCCCCACCCCTGTAAACAGTAAGGTGATAGTTATAACCCCCCCGCTCCCCCACCCCTGTAAACAGTAAGGTGATAGTTATAACCCCCCCGCTCCCCCCACCCCTGTAAACAGTTTGGTGATAGTTATAACCCCCCCGCTCCCCCACCCCTGTAAACAGTATGCTGATAGTTATAACCCCCCCGCTCCCCCACCCCTGTAAACAGTAAGGTGATAGTTGTAACACCCCCCGCTCCCCCACCCCTGTAAACAGTAAAGTGATAGTTATAACCCCCCCCGCTCCCCCACCCCTGTAAACAGTAAGGTGATAGTTATAACTCCCCCGCTCCCCCACCCCTGTAAACAGTAAGCTGATAGTTATAACCCCCCCGCTCCCCCCACCCCTGTAAACAGTAAGGTGATAGTTGTAACCCCCCCGCTCCCCCACCCTGTAAACAGTAAGCTGATAGTTGTAACCCCCCCGCTCGCCCACCCCTGTAAACAGTAAGGTGACAGTTGTAACCCCTCCCGCTCCCCCCACCCCTGTAAACAGTAAGGTGATAGTAATAACCCCCCCGCTCCCCCACCCCTGCAAACAGTAAGGTGATAGTTATAACCCCCCCGCTCCCCCACCCCTGTAAACAGTAAGGTGATAGTTGTAACCCCTCCTGCTCCACCCACCCCTGTAAACAGTAAGGTGATAGTTATAACCCCCCCCGCTCCCCCACCCCTGTAAACAGTAAGGTGATAGTTATGACCCCCCCTGCTCCCCCACCCCGTAAACAGTAAAGTGATAGTTATAACCCCCCCCGCTGCCCCACCCCTGTAAACAGTAAGGTGATAGTTATAACTCCCCCGCTCCCCACCCCTGTAAACAGTAAGCTGATAGTTATAACCCCCCCGCTGCCCCACCCCTGTAAACAGTAAGGTGATAGTTGTAACCCCCCCCGCTCCCCCACCCCTGTAAACAGTAAGGTGATAGTTATAACCCCCCCCGCTCCCCCACCCCTGTAAACAGTAAGCTGATAGTTGTAACCCCCCCGCTCGCCCACCCCTGTAAACAGTAAGGTGACAGTTGTAACCCCTCCCGCTCCCCCCACCCCTGTAAACAGTAAGGTGATAGTAATAACCCCCCCGCTCCCCCACCCCTGCAAACAGTAAGGTGATAGTTATAACCCCCCCGCTCCCCCACCCCTGTAAACAGTAAGGTGATAGTTGTAACCCCTCCCGCTCCACCCACCCCTGTAAACAGTAAGGTGATAGTTATAACCCCCCCCCGCTCCCCCACCCCTGTAAACAGTAAGGTGATAGTTATGACCCCCCCTGCTCCCCCACCCCTGTAAACAGTAAAGTGATAGTTATAACCCCCCCCGCTGCCCCACCCCTGTAAACAGTAAGGTGATAGTTATAACTCCCCCGCTCCCCACCCCTGTAAACAGTAAGCTGATAGTTATAACCCCCCCGCTGCCCCACCCCTGTAAACAGTAAGGTGATAGTTGTAACCCCCCCCACTCCCCCACCCCTGTAAACAGTAAGGTGATAGTTATAACTCCTGTGCTTATGAAACCACATTGGATATTCCACTACACCAATCCATGCTCCATAACTGTGTTATTTTAATATATTCCTCCATGTGTCCCCAGGATAGATATTCAGACCTCCGGATATTTGGTTATGTTGATGAGGTTATCAGCAAATTAATGAAACACCTTGGTATTGAAATCCCTGAATGGGATGGACCCCAAGTGGTGGAGACAGCAAATTCAATCAAACAGGAAATGGGAAACCACCTTCCAGTGAAAGAAGATCTGGACAGTAAACCCAAAGTTGAGGTCAAACAGCAAAATAGAGACACTGAAGAAGAGGGGACAAGTGGCCTGGATCCTCTGGCATCAATCTCCCCAAAGTCCAATGGCTGCTTCAAACAAGATTGCCAAGATGTGGATTCCAATAATTTTGAGACTAAGCGCATCAAGCTTGAGCCGGTCATGGTGTGAAGTCTCCTTATCTGCAATAGTTTGGGACAACTTACTTCTGGGAAACATTGTCACTCAATTGTGACTATATATTTAAGTATTTTACTTTCTTTATAAACTGGATCCTCAACCCAGCCTGCAATAACTGTCTGTCTTTGTGTAAATGTATTTACACTACGACGCAGTTTTTCTTTACAAAGGTCCTGTAAAGATTCTTTTTAATAGTAACTTTGAAGAAAGCCACATTTTAGAGACATCTACCTATCCAGTATATGTAAACTGAAAGCAACAGGAACAAGTCTTTCTCCCTTTATGTTTTACTGTACAGAGGATGAGTTTGCCAAAGGGCCTTGCCTGTGCTATAGCGCTCAAATGATTCTATGTAACAGGTGGATTTAGAATTTTTCATGTACATGTTTAATACCTTTCTAAGTAAAATTCTTGCTTTACTCTGTCTCAAGCAATGCATCTCATAAATTTATAATGTATTGATAATTGGAGGAGTTTTGTGATTCTGTAACACATTTTTTTCTTCATTCACAGAATACTGGCAAGGCTAGTTTCTAACAGTTGTCGGTTTTGTTTAGTTAGGTTAACATTGCTGGAAATAAAGATCCCAAAGGGTATTGGTGTCCTTTTTAATTTCCAGTGCCTCAGGTATTCAAGCAGTTGCCTGTAAATCAATGAAGTCCACTGAGGTCTTACAGATGTAATTTCCCCCCCCCCGCCCCCCATCGAGTGTAATTTGAGGATGATGTTGTCCTGCACAGTACAGCTGGAACTTGAATTGGTAATTATATGTTTCAGCAGTTAATCCATGATAATTGATTAACAATAATGCTGTGTTTGCATTTACGTAGCAGCTAATAATGTCAAAATGTCGCAGGGTTTCTCACATTGAATTACAATGATAATTGTGCATGCAAAGTTTAACAAACACTGATTGCTTAGTCAAAAAACTATTGCAATGCTAACGCATTGAATTGTAAGTAAACTTTAATGTTTGCAACTTAAATGACCAAACCAACCTAATGAAGCTTATTAGTTTGCATTATGGTTTAATTATTTGTAATCACTGTTTTTAAGTTGCGATAAGGATATGTTAACCAACACCTATGGAATCTTTGCAACATACATCAAAGTTGCTGGTGAACGCAGCAGGCCAGGCAGCATCTCTAGGAAGAGGTACAGTCGACGTTTCGGACCGAGACCCTTCGTCAAGACGAACTGAAAGAAGAGCTAGTGATTTTGTTCCAATCACAGCATTATTACCTCTGAATTAGATACCATTTGTTTCAAGGTCCATGCCATCAACATGGAAAATGTGGTAGCAATGTGAAAAGTGAATGCAAGTCAGATTCACCAGGATGAAGACTGAATAGGATGGGTTAGAACCTGGCACATTCTATAGTACAGCATGGTACAGGTCCTTTGATGTTTTGCTGACCTTTTAACTAATTCCAAGATCAATCAACCCTTCCCTCCTACATAGCCCTCCATTTTTTCTTCATCCAAGTTTAAACTCACTGGAACATAGCAGGCTGGGGTGGGAGGTGACAATATATACAGTAGGTTTATAAAACTATGAGTAGCGTAGGATAGATAAAGGCTTTTTTTTCCAGGATATCTAGAACTAGACAGCACAGGTTTAAGACAAGAGAGGACAAATTTAAAAGAGATCTGAGGGGTAGATTTTACCACACAAGGTATGTGGAATGAACTAGAGGATGTGGTAGAGACAGAGACAAATAGAAAGTTGAAAAGTCATGTGGGCAGTTACTTGGCATTTCATTGCAGCATTGAAACAATGCAGTTGCTGGATGTGATCCCTTTAAAATTAGATTTTAATCTAAGCCTCTATGCTGAATGTATTTTGAAGAAGAGCTGGGAAAGTCTCCCTTGGTTCTTGCTGGTGTTTTATCCCTTAGCCTTCCTTACTAAGGATACCAATTATCTCCAGTTTCACATTGCTGTTTGTAGGAGTTTGCTATGAGCATATGGTAAAATAAGAAAACCTAAATGACTCAGATTTACATGTACTTCATTGGCTGTAAAATGCTTTCAGACTGCCAAAGGCCATGAAAGGTCATCTATAAAGATATTTTTTCCTTTAGAAATCACAGCAAAGCTTAGCATAAACCCCGAAAAGTTTCACATAAAATCTTTACACTTAAAAAATTATACTGGATTTATTGAGTATTCAAAACACAAGTAATTGGAATTTATGTTCCACACTCCTGCCACTCCATTTACCTCACCTCAGTCATTCGATGTGATTCCTTATGAAAGCGTCAAAACGTTTTGCCTTAAGCATTTGCTATCGCAATATGCTTCTGATTGTATCATCCTATGAGTAAAGGATGTTCTTTCTCCCTCTACTTCCTCATTAGGCTCATCACCAACTGTCTGTGCTTCTGGTAAGGTTATACCACAAATGGAAACATTCTGTTATGAGAGTGGAGCAAGCTGTTTCTTTGAATCAAGCATCCCCTTATTGAAGAAGGTTAAGGTATTATTGGATACAGTGCTCATAGTTTGGTGAAATGTTTATTGATGCTTTGACTTAAACCTGATGGTAGTACAACCATTGCCCATTATGCTGAAAGATTGTTTTTAAGTAACAGCACCATGGCCACTGATAGCTGCACGCAAGGCAAATGTGAATTTACAATGAACTTCTGATAAAGCTTATCAACTTTGAAAATTAACATCATCTTCACTTCCTTGATGTTCTTCTAACAGCTCAATGTTTTCAACATTTTGTCATGATCTCCCATCTGTAACACCATTTGCTGCTTCCATTTTCCAATTTTTCATTGCTAGTAGTACAGTCTGAGGCAGTGGTTTCTGAAATAGCACATGATGCCATTGTTACAGATTGTTTTGCTTCCTATGGTGTATATTTTCTTTAATACTATGTGCTGTTTAAAGTATATAATTGATACCTTATGTGCACAGTGGTGATTAGAGGCTCAGTACTATCGAAGTATGCTGTGTATAGCCCAGTGATGCATGTTTCCACAGGCAGCTACAAAACAGAAATGGAATCCCTTCAAAGAAAACATGAAACACCCACCATGCAAAAAAACAACAAATCATGCAAGTGGCAAGAAATGAGTGAATCACACACAGAATATTAAATATCAAACTGCAAAATCCTTGAAACATTCAGTCTAGGAAATGTGGTTCAATTTAGCACTGTGTCGTTTGGTCTGCAGGCCACAGAGCTAGTGGCCGGTCAAAATCACACAAAATAGCAACTGGGGGAAAAAAGGAGTAACCAGAAACACACAACATGAATTGCAGAGTCTTTAAAAAAAAAGAGTCCAATCCACAAATTGTGCTCTTCAAACTCGCCTAAGACCCAAGTTTCCTGCACCTTCCTCCAGCAGCAGCAAGTGAGAGAAGAGGTAGAATGGTCAAGCACAGGCAGATGATGCTGAACACCCACTTGTCTTCTGCTGTTGTCCTGGTCAGGTGACATGGAAGATGTCCTTCACTGGCCAGGCCTTACCTTCGTGGTGTCTTCTAGTATCATCTGAAGCTACTCATTATCCAAAATTTAGATAATTATTTTTTGCCAATTTCCATGAATTCCATGGATTGTAGTAATTATCCAATACTGAGTTTATCTAACAGTACTAAGTACTGGACCAGTGAAATACAGCTGCAACCACCCACAGAGAAGAGTGTGTGAGGTTGTTCTGGATGGACAGAGATGCCAAAAATGGTCCAAATGTTGCAAGTCAGATCTGTCAGATATCAATGTGAGTTCTAGGAAAATAGGTTTGGTCCATGAACAATTAGTTATTTTGTTAGTATGTAAAGTTATTCTTTGTTTTAAGTCACAGTTGAGAAGAGCACAATGTGTTTAGTTCTGCAAGTAAAGCATAATAACGTTGAACTCATGACTGAACATATGCTGTTTGTCTTAACAAGATGGTCCGAAGGATGTCAGAGCAATTTTAGAACTGGTAGCAATGGGACAGTGTTTACAATAAGAGACATTGAAGTATTTTGTGCTATAATTTAAAAACTTCGTTAGCATAGTCACAAGTGAAATCACATGGCTTTTTGCTGCAGTGTCAATTGGTGGCACAGTGGTGCAGCTAGAAACGCTGCCACTTCGCAGCTCTAGTGACCCGGGTCCAATCCTGTCTGTGCAGAGTTTACACTTCCTGCCTATGAACAGGTGTGTTTCTCCCTGGGTGCTCCACTTTCTTCCCATCTCTCAGTGGTGTGCAGATTGGGGAGCTAAATAACTCCAAGCTAATGGATCCCTGGAGTGGAACCTTTTCTCAAATGCAAATCCACTGCTGTGCTTCCAGTGTGAGGAGGTGTGCAGTGGTGTGCATTTTCCTGAAGTTAAAAACTATCTCCTTGGTCTTGTTAACATTGAGGAAAAGGTTATTTGCTTTGGTAAAAGGCCTCAAGCTGTTTCACCTCCTCTCAGTAGGCTGTCTCATTGTTGGTGATGAGCCCACCACTGTTAATGTCATTGACAAACTTGACAACGTAATTGCCCAGGGGTTAACCCATGTTGATGGGGGGGGGGGGGGGGAGTAGTTGTGCATCCTGACTGTATGAGGTCTGACTGATTAAATAAAAGTCAGGTGTAGGGCTCTCAGTATACTAGGTGGACTGTTAACTGTTGATCGCTTATTACAAAAATGGCTTCTGGTAACGTTAACTGCTGAGCAAGGGGTTCTCTGTAACTGCAATGTTTGGGTTATACAGGGAGAATATGGAAATTGTATTCATTTGTCAGCCAATGGAAGTCATGTTCTGTTATCTTGCATATGTGTGCTGAGTTGAGGAGCGCGGGTTTTTCCGGAGGCAAGCGGAGAGGACGGATGTGTGAGGAATGGACAGCGGATACCGGACCTCGGGGGTTCGGATGGTGGCTGGAGTCTCGGAAGGACGTTGTGGTTGGAATCGGAGGCGTGAGCTCCAACGTATTAAAATATTATGAGCACAAGACTGATAAGTTACTTATGTGGCGCCTAGTTTTTTGTAGTTATTTATACTAACCCATCACCACAGATTTGCTATAAAGTATAATTCTTTACTCGCACTTGGTATATTGTTTTCGTATTTGTGTTGTGGCTGTTCATTGGGCGACTCACACCTTATCTGCAGCAAAGTGATTGCACTGTTTGGCGGGGTCGACGGCTATTTACCCTAGGTAACGGGGGGGTCAGTAGGGCAAAAACCCTTACATAGGGTTCTAAGTTGGGCAGGGCCAAGTTCACTAAAGTGAGAAGGGATCAACGTGGATCACAACCCATCAATGTGGTAGGAGACATTTCAAGATTTAATTGTCATTCATTCACTCATGAATACGTATAAGTACAGTGTTCCTTCAGAGCCAAGGTGTAAAACACCATACCAACAGTCATACTCAGCACAAGGCACAAATCACAGTAAAGATACAATCACACAAAAAAATATGGCCCAAAATCCCTGAGTGTCATGGCCTGAAGACTGACGGTGCATGAATGTTGCGGCAAGACCAAGGCCACAGCAATCCAATCATCGCACGCTAGGTCAGCTGTAGACAGACAATGCAGCTTGTCTTTCACAGAGTGAACACTGGAGAGTAGCACTGATGAGAGAATCTGGCCCCCAGTTCAGCACAGACACCCAGCATGCCACACCTCGTCCGGATCTCCTCCCTGGGGAGGCTGCGACAGGTGACTGTGGCATTAGGACCCGGTGTGTTCTACAACCGAGGCCAAATAGCTCCCCTCCTTCCACTCCCCAATCAGATTCAACAGTGAACCAGACGTGCAGTATTCTATATTACCAATGTCAGACAGGGTCTTGCAATCACAAGAAAATCGTCAAAGACATTTGTTAGACTATGCACCGACTCTGACACTTCCTGAAACAGGTGATAACAAGTCCAGCTCCTCCACTATCGAGCAACTTGCTGATAGGGTAGACATGCAGTACTTGATGTTCTTAATATCTAGCAGTGTCTTGCAATCATAAAAAAGACGTAAAGGACAAACAATTACCCCTGTGTTTGGATAGAGACCCAGAGAGGCCAAATTGTTCCCACTCTGTGGTTATAGCTTTACGGTACTCAGAATGGTGACAACTGGTGTAAAATACCCCATAACAGAACAATTATACCTGACCTCTTAAACCAAGTCAGAACCCAGTTTCTACAATTGAGCAACCAGGCTTGATGCTACAAATAAAAGATTGCAGCAGATCTTGTGGTCCATGACAATTACACTATGGATTACCATAACAATACATCAAACAAGACAAATATAGATATGTAAGAAATATGTAATTGACCTGTACGTTCCAAAAGACCAGACTATGGAATTGACCTGTGATGGAAAAGGGCTCCAGTTTTGTCCCACAGTCCAAAGACGTAGAAACATAGAAAAGGGCACGATACAGGCCCTTCGGCCCACAAAGTTGTGCTGAACATGTCCCTACCTTAGAAATTACTAGGCTTACCTCTGTTTTACCTATAACCCTCTGTTTTTCTAAGCTCCATATACCTATCCAAAAGTCTCTTAAAAGACCCTTCCGTATCCGCCTCCACCACCGTTGCCGGCAGCCCATTCCGCGCACTCACCACTCTCTGAGTAAAAAAGACTTACAGCTGACATCTCTTATGTACCTACTCCCCAGCACCTTAAACCTGTGTCCTCTTGTGGCAACCATTTCAGCCCTGGGAAAAAGCCTCTAACTATCCACACGATCAATGCCTCTCATCATCTTATACACCTCTATCAGGTCACCTCTAATCCTCCATCACTCCAAGGAGAAAAGGCTGAGTTCACTCAACCCATTATCATAAGGCATGCTCCCCAATCCAGGCAACATCCTTGTAAATCTCCTCTGCACCCTTTCTATAGCTTCCACATCCTTCCTGTAGTGAGGTGAACAGAACTGAGCACAGTACTCCAAGTGGGGTCTGACCAGGGTCCTATATAGCCGCAACATTACCTCTCGGCTCCTAAATTCAATTCCACGATTGATGAAGGCCAATACACCGTATGCCTTCTTAACCACAGAGCGTCCTATGGACTCGGATCCCAAAATCCCTCTGATCCTCCACACTACCAAGAGTCTTACTATTAATACTATATTCTGCCATCATATTTACATAGAAACATAGAAACATAGAAAATAGGTGCAGGAGTAGGCCATTCGGCCCTTCGAGCCTGCACCGCCATTTATTATGATCATGGCTGATCATCCAACTCAGAACCCAGCCTTCCCTCCATACCCCCTGACCCCTGTAGCCACAAGGGCCATATCTAACTTCCTTTTAAACATAGCTAATGAACTGGCCTCAACAGTTTGCTGTGGCAGAGAATTCCACAGATTCACCACTCTCTGTGTGAAGAAGTTTTTCCTAATCTCGGTCCTAAAAGGCTTCCCCTCTATCCTCAAACTGTGACCCCTCGTTCTGGACCTCCCCAACATCGGGAACAATCTTCCCGCATCTAGCCTGTCCAATCCCTTTAGGATCTTATACGTTTCAATCAGATCCCCCCTCAATCTTCTAACTTCCAACGAGTACAAGCCCAGTTCATCCAGTCTTTCTTCATATGAAAGACCTGCCATCCCAGGAATCAATCTGGTGAACCTTCTTTGTACTCCCTCTATGGCAAAGATGTCTTTCCTCAGATTAGCGGACCAAAACTGCACACAATACTCCAGGTGTGGTCTCACCAAGGCCTTGTACAACTGCAGTGGACTCTCTCACGGTGGTGTCTGAAAAGAGGATGCTGTCTAAGTTGCATGCCATCTTGGTCAATGTCTCCCATCCACTACATAAGAGATAGTGGATGCATTAGTGATAATTTTTCAAAACTCGTTAGATTCTGGACTAGCTCCTGAGGATTGGAGAGTGGATAATGTAACTCCACTTTTTAAAAAAGGAGGGAGAGAGAAACCGGGGAATTATAGACCGGTTAGCCTAGCGTCGGTGGTGGGGAAACTGCTGGAGTCAGTTATCAAAGATGTGATAACAGCATATTTGGAAAGCGGTGAAGTCATCGGACAAAGTCAGCATGGATTTGTGAAAGGAAAATCATGTCTGACGAATCTCCTAGAATTTTTTTGAGGATGTAACTAGTAGAGTGGATAGGGGAGAACCAGTGGATGTGGTATATTTGGATTTTCAAGAGGCTTTTGACAAGGTCCCATACAGGAGATTAGTGTGCAAACTTAAAGCACACGGTATTGGGGGTAAGGTATTGGTGTGGGTGGAGAATTGGTTGGCAGACAGGAAGCAAAGAATGGGAATAAACGGGACCTTTTCAGAATGGCAGGCGGTGACCAGTGGGGTACCGCAAGGCTCAGTGCTGGGACCCCAGTTGTTTACAATATATATTAATGACTTGGATAAGGGAATTAAATGCAGCATCTCCAAGTTTGCAGATGACACGAAGCTGGGTGGCAGTGTTAGCTGTGAGGAGGATGCTAAGAGGATGCAGGGTGACTTGGATAGGTTGGGTGAGTGGGCAAATTCATGGCAGATGCAATTTAATGTGGATAAATGTGAAGTTATCCACTTTGGTGGCAAAAATAGGAAAACAGATTATTATCTGAATGGTGGCCGATTAGGAAAAGGGGAGGTGCAACGAGACCTGGGTGTCATTATACACCAGTCATTGAAAGTGGGCATGCAGGTACAGCAGGTGGTGAAAAAGGCGAATGGTATGCTGGCATTTATAGCGAGAGGATTCGAGTACAGGAGCAGGGAGGTACTACTGCAGTTGTACAAGGCCTTGGTGAGACCTCACCTGGAGTATTGTGTGCAGTTTTGGTCCCCTAATCTGAGGAAAGACATCCTTGCCTTAGAGGGAGTACAAAGAAGGTTCACCAGATTTATTCCTGGGATGGCAGGACTTTCATATGAAGAAAGACTGGATGAACTGGGCTTGTACTCATTGGAATTTAGAAGATTGAGGGGGGATCTGATTGAAACGTATAAGATCCTAAAGGGATTGGACAGGCTAGATGCAGGAAGATTGTTCCCGATGTTGGGGAAGTCCAGAACGAGGGGCCACAGTTTGAGGATAGAGGGGAAGCCTTTTAGGACCGAGATTAGGAAAAACTTCTTCACACAGAGAGTGGTGAATCTGTGGAATTCTCTGCCACAGGAAACAGTTGAGGCCAGTTCATTGGCTATATTTAAGAGGGAGTTAGATATGGCCCTTGTGGCTATGGGGGTCAGGGGGTATGGAGGGAAGGCTGGGGCGGGGTTCTGAGTTGGATGATCAGCCATGATCATAATAAATGGCGGTGCAGGCTCGAAGGGCCGAATGGCCTACTCCTGCACCTATTTTCTATGTTTCTATAATCAACTGGTTGGGCACTGGAGTACATTCAGCCAGAGACTCATTCCACTGAGATGCTGCACAGAGCATCATAGGAAGTCATTCCTGCCTGTGGCCATCAAACTTTACAACTCCTCCCCTGAAGGGTCAGACACCCTGAGCCAATAGTCTGGTCCTGGACTTATTTCATTATTTACTGGCCTAATTTACATATTACTATTTAACTATTTATGGTTCTATTACTACGTATTATTTATGGTGCAACTGTAACGAAAACCAATTTCTCCCAGGATCAATAAAGTATGACTATGACTATGACTATGACTATAAAAATCACGAAGAGTAAGGGTCCCAGAACAGATCCCTGAGGCACTGCACTGGTGACCGACCTCCATGCAGAATATGACCCGTCTACAACCACTCTTTGGCTTCTGTGGGCAAGCCAGTCTGGATCCACAAAGCAATGTCCCCTTGGACCCCATGCATCCTTACTTTCTCAATAAGCCTTGCATGGGGTACCTTATCAAATGCCTCGCTGAAATCCATATACACTACGTACTGGTTAGTAGGTTAACTGGTCATTTTAAATTGTCTTTTGACTAGGATAGGGTTAAATAGATTGATTGAATTTGAATTTATTTAAATCTTACATCCGTCCCACAACACGAGAGAGTAAAAATCTTTGCGTTATGACTCCATTGTAATGTACAGACATCTGAATCTATAAGTCTAATGGCTTGTAGAAAGAAGCTGTCCTGTAGCCTGTTGGTTCTGGCTTTAATGCTGAGGTATCATTTTCCAGACAGAAGCAGCTGAAACAGTTTATGGTTGGGATGACTGATGTCCCTGATGATCCTCCAGGCCTTCTTTACGCACCTGCTGCTGTAAGTGTCCTCAGTGGAAGAAAGTTCACATCCACAGATGCGATGCACTCTCTGCAGTGTCCAGCAATCAAGGTTGGTGCTGTTCCCGTACCAGGCGGTGATACAGCCAGTCAGGATGCTCTCAATGGTGCCCCTGTAGAACATCTTGAGGATCTGGGGTCTCATGCCAAACTTCTTCAGTCACCTGAGGTGGAAGATAAGCTCTTGTGCCTTTTATGTCACAAAGCTGGTGTCTACAGTCCAGATGAGATCATCAGTGATGTGTATATCAATGAACTTGGAACTACTTGCCCTTTCAACTGCAAATCCGTTGATATTGCTGGGCCACGTGGCTTGTTGGATCAGAAGAGCCTGTTCCACACTTCATCTCTAAATAAATAAATAAATGCTGGTTGATGTAAAAAGGTTTGTGAGCACAAGCAGTCAGTAAAGAAAGTGTGATTGCTATTACTGAATTCAAATGACACATAAGGGAATGTGACTGATTGCTTGAATCAATTTAATGTTTTCTTATGATCAAATACTGAACAAAGGTTTTCATCTCTGGTTAACCAAGAAGTGATATTTAAGTGTTTGTAGAGTGGGCAAGAAGATATTCATCTCTGATGTGTGGCGTTGGAATACTAGAGTTGTGGTCACTTAGTGTTGACAGTAAATATAAACTGTGAGTTTTAAATCCTCCTCAAACTCAATGTCTGGGTGACATCATAACAAATGCTCAAATAAGCTATGAGCAATGGAACTGATTAGTGCAGGGGCACCAAAGGCAACCGAACTCTCACATTCCACAAAGAAAGGGAGCGGGACTGCCAAATCTACAGTGCAGAAGCCCTGGAAAACAAGTAAGAGATGCTCAACTCATACAGGGAGAACTTACTATGGTGTAAAGCCTAGAGCTTGGGATATGTGAAATGAAATTAATTAAAAATTAGGTAACACTGACCTGCAAAATTCTACAGAAGTGTTGCTTCCACAGAATTTTTTGTGTTTATGATAGACTGCTTAAGATGAATGTGAATATAATTTCAGACTACTTGTATTGCATACGAACTTGAGGAAACAAGAAATTAACTTTTATTGAATATAATGTGTTTAATTGCATAATGGTGCTGACGCTTTAGTTGAACTGAACTAAAAATATTTTGTTGATGATTTTCATTTGTATTCAGTGTCTGAGGCTTCTCGCTTTATGCCCAACAATAATCAGCCAGCATTGATGAATTCCGGTTGCCCTGATACTGTTTCTCCATCACTGCAATGTCCCAGTGAAACCTTTCACCATGCTCGTCACCGACAGTGCCAAGATTTGCAGGGAAGAAGTCGAAATGGGAATACAGAAAATGAATCTTCAGTGACGTGGTGCACTTCATGATTTTGTATGCTTGAAGCATGTTGTCAACCAGCTGCCTAGAACAACGTCATTGAATGCCTTTCATGCAATTTTCCCCAGTAATTCAGCTTTTGCCTTTGACAATCCCAAGTCTCTGACCAGGTAATTTAACTCAGACTCAGTTATCAGATGAGGCTCATTTGACACAAAGGGTTCAAAGTCAGTATCAGTATTGTTTTCCATTCCTGGGTCATGTGTCACGGCACCTTTGTCTCCCTCCTCTAGATTCCATGTCTGTAGTGGCTTTGGTACGGGAAGACAATCGTCATGTGACGCAGGTCATATGGCTGAAGGGAGATTGGAGTATTTAATGAATTTCTTGTTTTTAGCAGAGAAACCACTCACACTGGTCAGACAGAAATAGCAGTCTGTCACATGATCCTTCTGTTCTCATCATATAATCCGGACAGCAAACAGCATTTACTTCTGAGCGCCTCTGAGCCTCTAAGATCGACAGCACGTGTTGCGCAACAGATGTAAGGAGCCCAACCTTCGTCTTGGTCACCAATTTTACACCCAAAGTAGAGCTCATAGGCTTTCTTAACAAGAGGAGTCATGCTCCGTCTTTGAGAGTTAAGAATCATAGCCATTGCAAAATTGGTGAGATGTTTTGCTATCATAAATACTGTAAATACGATTACTTTATTATAATGAGTACACACAATATGCTCTGTGCGTAGAGCATGTGCATCAAGTTGAGCACAAACTGATATACATGTAAACACCATGCAAAGAACAGTGTGTGCGTGATGCTTTTATAGCCTTTCTAAAACCTGTCCTGCCATGCAACAACTGCCCTGCCTAGGCATCCCTGAACAAGATAGAAATCTCTTCAGCTTACATTGTGGGCAACCCTTTAATTGACTTGAATTATAAATTGAAATAATAAATTCAGGCAATTTCAAAAAAAAAATAGTGTGCGATAAGTAAATTTCATGGTGATTTTCATGACCAGAAGTCTAAAATCCATAACTGTTCCTAAACCAGGTGGTGCAAGACCTAAGGCTCTTGTGCCTTCATCCTGATGGCAGCAGCGAGAAGAGAGCATTGGATCCCTAATGATGGATGTTGCTTTCCTGCGACAGAATTTCATGTTGATGTGGTAACGCTGGGGAGGGCTTTTCCTGTGATGCACTGGGCTGTATCCACTATTATTTTTTTGTAGAATTTTTCATTCAAGGGCATTGGTGTTTCCATACCAGGCTGTGATGCAGCCAGTCAATATATTCTCCACTACACATCAAAAGAAGTTTGTCAAAGTTATAGGTGTCACGACAAATCTCTGCAATTCTTCGGAAGTGGAGGCACTGCTGTGCTTTCTTCATAACTGCACTTGCTTGCCTGGACCAGGGCAGGTTCTCTGATATAATAACACCTAGAAATGTAAAGTTGCTAACTCTCTCCACCTCTGATCCTCCAGTGAGACCAGGCTTATAGACCTCTTGTTTCCTTTTGGTTTATAATCAGTTCCTTGTTCTTGCTGCCACTAAGTGAGAAGATGTTATGACAACACTCAACCAAGTTTTCAATCTCCCTCCGATTGATTCAGCCTACAACATGGTGTCATCAGCAAACTTGAATATGGCATTCTTAGCCACACAGTCCAGGTGTAAAGCAAGTAGAGCAGAAAGCTAAGCACAGAGCCTTGTGGTGCACCTGTGCTGATGGAGACCGTAGAGGAGATGTTGTTGCCAACTTGAACTGACTGGGGTCTACAAGTGAGGAAATCCAGGATCCAATTGTATAAGGAGGTATTGAGCCCAAAGACTTGGAGCTTTTTGATTAGGTTTGAAGGTATGATTGTATTGAATGCTGAGCTGTAGTCAATACCCCTCAACCATCAGGCTCTTGAACAAAGGGGATAACTCCACTCATCTCATCATTGAAATGTTCCCACAATCAATAGATGCACTTTCAAAGACACTTCATCTCATATTTTTTGGCATTTATTGCTTATTTATTTCTGATATTGTTTCTTCTTTTGGATTTGCATAGCTTGTTGTCTTTTGCACTCTAGTTGAAAGCCCTAGTCTGTAATAGTTACCATTATATAGATTTTTTTTTTAGTATGCCTATAAGAAAATGAATCTCAAGGTTGTATATGGTGACATATATGTACTTCGATAATAAAATTTATTTTGAACTTTGAAGCTTGCTTAAGAACCAAGGTCAACCTAACCCCACGAAGTGAATGCACTCATTGGCCAAATTCCGGACTATCATTTATGCTTTACCGAAGTTCATGACAGGTCCATATATTGGTCTTGATGGTCATCTCAGAAACTACAGAGCTAGGCTGAAAGTAGGTGATCCTAGCTGCAGACAGACTGCTCAAGTGACAACTCCCTTCTTCACTCAAACTGAGGACAGAAAAAATAAATGCATATTTGCAGGAAGTAAGCTTAAAAAGGAATCTAATCTAATGGCGAGGGAATTCTTAAGACACTGCTATTCCAGTATTATTATATTGAACCCCGAAAACCATATTCAATATCATCAATAATGTATTAATGAAAATCATTTGTGGGGCAAAGTGTCACATACCCCGTGATGGGGTAAAGAACCAACAGAAATGGAAAACACTTTGGAGTCCAGTATTGCTATCAACAATGATATTTATTAGTAACTACGCAAAACAGTAATATAAATGCAGATATATCAAACAGGTTAGCAATAATTATACATATGAGTAAGTGTGGAAATATATGAAAACCAAGCTTCTTCAAGTCTAGGGGTAAATAGTCTTACGATGATGAGTGAAATTCAGTTCAGTTCGTGGTATGTAGTTGAGTAGTGATAAAAACAGAGAGAGGGAGAGATTTGAGTCTTCAGGTGAGCTGACGCCGTTGATCTTCCCGTTGTCCTCCAACATCTTTTAGAAGTCACCAACTGTGACCACAACAAAGGGGACTGTTTTTCTGTGGTGGAATTATCAACCCAGGGGAGGGTTGGGCACATGAATAACTCCTCACCGGTCACACCCTTTTCACACTGGGAGAGCCACCAAAACCCACCTTTTCTGTGGGCACAACAAAACCATGTGTCTGTAGGACTAACAGCTGACCTTCTATTTATCTCACCGTGCTGAATACCAACTGTCCATCAAGCAGCTCCTCCCTTCTCTCTCTGTATGAACTTGGAAGCTGCTAGTGTCCTTGCAAAAGTGTAAACATGCTGCCGAAAAACCATAACACCACCTCAAAGCAGTCTTGGCCTCTCTCTCTCTTTCTTTTTCTCTCTTTCTAACAAGGTGTCTGTGTTCCACAACATCTCTCTCTCTCTTTTAAAAGCACAGTTCATAGAGGTAATTCAGGACCCCATCACACAAAGTAACTCAGAAAAATAATGAAGTTATACATTTGTACGAATAGAGGCCTCTAACTCCATCAAGATGATGCTGTCTTAAAACTTCACACCAATCTATTTTATGAAGGTAGTGGCAAAGTATTGATTAACAATTTTATCTATAACCATTTGCCCAAACACTGAGGTTAGTTTTTGGTCTTCAGCAGGCCATCCTCTTTCCTAAGTTAACTTTTTACTCTTTGTGTCATTCTGAAACATTTATTGACTTTTAACATAGAACATAGAATAGTACAGCACAGTACAGGCCCTTTGGGCCTTTATACCAGTTTTTATCATGCTCTCCAATTGCACAGGACAACAAAGATTTTGAACTGCTGAACATCCTGATCTGTGCACCTTTGCTATCCAGATGTTCCATGGTTGAGTGAAGAACCAATGAGATGGCATCTGCTGTGGACCTGTTGCTCCGGTAGGCAAATTGGAATGGATTTAAGTTGCTTCTCGGGCAGGCGTTGATATGTTTCATCACCAACCTCTCAAATCACTTCATCACTGTGGATGTAAGTGCTACTGGGTGATAGTCATTGAGGTAGCTCACCACACTCTTCTTGGGGACTGATATAATTGAAGCCTGCTTGGAGCAGGTCGGTTACACACACTGCCAAAGAGAAAGGTTAAAGATCTCACTGAACATACCAGCCAGTTGATCAGCACAGGTCTTTAGTATGTGCCCAGGTATCCTGTCCAAAACAGATGTTTTTTTGTGGGTTCACCCTCCTGAAGGTAGCTCACACATCAACTTCAGAGACTGAGATCATAGGATCATTGGGAGATGTGGGAATTTGTGATGGTTCCTCCATGTTAATGGTTAAAGCAAGCATAGAAGGCATTGAGCTCATCTGGAAGTGAAGCTCTACTATCTTCCATGTTGGTTAATTTCACTTTATAAGAGGTGATAGTATTCAAGCCCTGCCATAACTGTTGAGCATCCTTCATTGATTCAAGTTTGGTCTGGAATTTCCACTTCACTCATGAGATGGATTTCTAGTGATCATACCTGGACCTCTTGTAATTTTCTTGGTCACCAGACCTGATTGCCTCTGATCTGGCTTTCATCAGATTTTGGATCTCATGGTTCATCCAGGGCTTCTGATTGGGGAAGACTGAATGACTCAGTGGGGACACACTCATCCATAGCTATTTTAATAAAGTCCATTAAAATTGTGGTGTATTTTTTCAGATCCCTAGATGAGTGCTGGAACATGGCCCAGTCCACTGACTGAAAGCAATCCTGTAGCCGCTCCTCTGCCTCCTGCGACCACTTCTTTGTTGTCCTAATCTCTGGAGCTTTGCTCTTTGGCCTCTGCCTGTATGCAAGTAGCAGAAGGACAGGCAAGTGATCCGATTTACCAGAATGGACCACAGATGAACCTCAAGGTTGCACACTTAGCCCACTGCTCTACTCTCACTACACACATGACTGTGCAACTAGGCACAGCTAAAGTGCCAGATTTACCAATGACACCACTGTCGGCAGAATTTCAGATAGCAAACAGGAATTAGATAAGTTAAGTGGTTGAGTGGTGCTGCATCAGCAACCTTATACACAACATCAGCAAGACCAAGGAATAAATGATGGGCTTTAGAAAGGGGAGGTCTGGTGACACACACCAGTCCTCATTGAGAGGTCAGCAGCAGAAAGGATGAGGGGCTTGAAGTTTCTGAGCAGCAGCAGCCTGGAGGATCTATCCTGGGCCCAACCTATCGATGCAATCAATGAGAAAATATGCTAGCTGCACCACTGCATTTGAGTTTGAGATTTGAAATGTCACCAAAGATGAGCAAATTTCTACAGATGTACAGTTGAGGACACTATCTAGTATGGAGTCTCCAAATAACAGGATTGAAAAAGGCTGCAGAGGGCTGTAGACTCAGCCAGCACAACCCTCCCCATCACTGAGGAGAGTTTCAAGACGCATCATCCACCATTATGATCCTTCATTATCTCGTTCATGCCCTCTTCTCATTACTACCATCAGGGAAGAAGTACAGGAGCTTGAAAAGCCATACTCAAAGTTTTAAGAACAACCTCTTTCCTGCCGCCATTCGGTTTCAGAATGGTCCACGGACCTATAAAAACTACCTTGTTATCTATCTTTTGCTTTATTTATTTACGTATGTATGTATGTAACTTAAAAGTAAACTTTATGACTTGCAATCTACTGCTGCCGCAAAGCAGCAAATGACACTAACATATATCAGTGATAATAAACCTGGTTCTGATTTGTATTGTACCTTAGCTTGCTAAAGATGGAATGAATAATAAGAAAATTCCAAATACCAAACCGCCTTTTGTCTGGTTCTGCTTGTTTACACTTAATTGGATCTGTTTCTTTCTTTCTCTGAAAGATGTGAAATCAAAGTACTGTACATGTTTGTTCTGGCAGGCACTTGCGTTTCGGAGCTTTCATGCTCAGTCAAGTAAGAAGATGTTCAGCAACTAGAGAGGAGTACTATGTGAGTGATCTCATCCAAACATGCAGACTGCTACTGGAGTTGCATAGACTTTGAAAATAGGAGATGAAATTTAATATGAAGTGAGATAGGAAGGAGAAACAGGGATATTGAGGACTAAACGGTACAATTTTAAAGGTAGTGCAAGAACAGACAGAAACTTTGGAGTTCCATACATGGCTTGAAGGAATTTATGCAAAGTTAATGTTTTACATGTCCAGTACCAGAATTACCATCTCAGAATATGGGGTTGATTATTCAGGGTGGAGGAGAGCAGAAATGTCTTCAACAGATCTGCTAAATCCTCTTGAAAGTCCATTGAATCCAATTTCACCAGCAGATTGCCAGGCATATCTTCTGTCATGGTGTGGGATGGTGACAGAGATCACATTTCCACTCTGACTTTGGTTCCTCCTGTCCAAGAAATGTGAATCTGATCTGCTGCCCTATCTTTTATTCCATTCACTTCTCCATTAATCTCCCTTACCATCCTTTCTTAAATAATTTCCTAGAATCCATTCACCTTACATTTCTCAAAATCAAAGTCAAGTTTATTGATATATGAAAAAGTTCAAATATCCACAGATTCAGTGAAAATATTTTTTGCCGCAGCATCACAGGCAACAGCATTCACAAGGAAAACACAAATTAACTAGGCTTTACAAGAAAGATCAGAATTCAAACATCTATTCAAGAGGAAGAAAGAAACTTACTTAAGGTTTAGTGTCTTCCTTTTTTAAAGAAAGGGGCTTCCCTTCCTCCACTATCGCATCTGCTCTCAGGATGAGGCTTTTCATTCTAGGACGAGGGAGATGTCCTCCTTTTTTAAAGAAAGGGACTTCCCTTCCTCCACTATCAACTCTGCTCTTAAACGCATCTCCCCCATTTCACGTACATCTGCTCTCACTCCATCCTCCCGCCACCCCACTAGGACTAGGGTTCCCCTGGTCCTCACCTACCACCCCACCAGCCTCCGGGCCCAACATATTATTCTCCGTAACTTCTGCCACCTCCAACGGGATCCCACCACTAAGCACATCTTTCCCTCCCCCCCCCCCGCATTCCGCAGGGATCGCTCCCTATGCAACTCCCTTGTCCATTCGTCCCCCTCATCCCTCCCCACTGATCTCCCTCCTGGCACTTATCCGTGTAAGCGGAACAAGTGCTACACATGCCCTTACACTTCCTCCCTTACCACCATTCAGGGCCCCAAACTGTCCTTCCAGGTGAGGCAACACTTCACCTGTGAGTCGACTGGGGTGATATACTGCGTCCGGTGCTCCCGATGTAGCCTTTTATATATTGGTGAGACCCGACGCAGACTGGGAGACCGCTTTGCTGAACACCTATGCTCTGTCCACCAGAGAAAGCAGGATCTCCCAGTGGCCACACATTTTAATTCCACATCCCATTCCCATTCTGACATGTCTATCCACGGCCTCCTCTACTGTAAAGATGAAGCCACACTCAGGTTGGAGGAACAACACCTTATATTCCGTCTGGGTAGCCTCCAACCTGATGGCATGAACATCGACTTCTCTAACTTCCGCTAGGCCCCACCTCCCCCTCGTACCCCATCTGTTACTTATTTTTATACACACATTCTTTCTCTCATTCTCCTTTTTCTCCCTCTGTCCCTCTGAATATACCCCTTGCCCATCCTCTGGGTCCCCCCCCCCCTGTCTTTCCTCCCGGATCTCCTGTCCCATGACCCTCTCGTATCCCTTTTGCCTATCACCTGTCCAGCTCTTGGCTCCATCCCTCCCCCTCCTGTCTTCTCCTATCATTTTGGATCTCCCCCTCCCCCTCCAACTTTCAAATCCCTTACTCACTCTTCCTTCAGTTAGTCCTGACGAAGGGTCTCGGCCTGAAACGTCGACTGTACCTCTTCCTAGAGATGCTGCCTGGCCTGCTGCGTTCACCAGCAACTTTTATGCGTGTTGCTTAGGTTTGGAACATAGATTGTTCCACAAAGCCGACAAAAAGTCAGGCATAGCTGTGACCCATACGGGTGCCCATGGCTACACCTTCAGTTTGGAGGAAGTGGGAGGAGCCAAAGGAGAAATTATTAAGAGTAAGGACTAATTCCGCTAGACGGAGCAGAGTGGTGGTAGACGGGGACTGATTAGGTCTGGAATCCAAAAAGAAGCGGAGAGCTTTGAGACCTTCCTGATGGGGGATGGAAATATATAGGACTGGACATCCATGGTGAAAATAAAGCGGTGGGGGCCAGGGAACTTAAAATCATCGAAAAGTTTCAGAGCGTGAGAAGTGTCATAAACATAGGTAGGAAGAGATTGAACAAGGGGGCATAAAACAGTGTTGAGGTATGCAGAAATGTGCTGGGTGGGGCAGGAGCATGCTGAGACAATAGGTCTGCCAGGACAGGCAGGTTTGTGGATCTTGGGTAGGAGGTAGAAACGAGAAGTGCGGGGTGTGTGAACTATAAGGTTGGTAGCAGTGGATGGGAGATCCCCTGAGCGGATAAAGTCGGTGATGGTGTGGGAGACAATGGCCTGGTGCTCCTTAGTGGGGTCACGATCGAGGGGTAAATAAGAGGAGGTAACCGCAAGCTGTTGCTGTGCCTCGGCAAGGTAGAGGTCAGTACGCCAGACTACAACCGCACCCCCCTTATCGGTGGGTTTTATAGTAAGGTTAGGATTAGTGCGGAGGGAGTGGAGAGCAGAGTGTTCGGAAGGAGTGAGGTTGGAATGGGGACAAGGTGCGGTGAAGTCGAGACGGTTGATGTCCCGTCGGCAGTTAGCAATAAAGAGATCCAGAGCAGGCAGAAGACCAGAGCGGGGTGTCCATGAAGAGGAGGATAGTTGAAGATGAGTGAAGGGGTCATCGGTGGGGGTGGAAGAGTCCTTGCCGAAGAAGTAGGCTCGGAGACGGAGCCGGTGGAAGAAGAGTTCCGCATCATGGTGAATGTGGAACTCACTGAGGTGTGGGCAAAGGGGGACAAAGGTGAGGCCCTTACTGAGGACAGAGCGTTCTGCCTCAGACAGTTGAAGGTCGGAGGGGATGGTAAAGACCCGGCACGGATGAAAGCTGGGATCAGAGGGAGGAAGGGGAGGGAGGCTGGTGGTGTCAGTGGAGAGGGGAGGGTTAGGGTGAAAGGAAGATGGAGCCTCTGAGGACCCAGGAGCTGACGGTGGGATCTGAGGGAGACGCGGTTGCAGAGTGGTCGTGGGGGAAGAGGAGATGTGAGTCACAATAGCAGCACATAAAGACCCGGCCTGGAGTCACAGTTGGTGATTGCGCAGTCGCTTTGAATGTCTCCATGGTCGTTGCTGGAGTCCGGGTTTGAATATGTCCTGTGTTGTTGCAGCCGGTGAGATCAATGGCAGCAGCCGCAATCTGAAGTTCATGCTTGCTAGCGCCGGGGCCAGCATTGTACCTGTACCTCACTGTACTTGTGCACATGACAAGTATTTCATTGTACCTGTAGCTCGCTGTACATATGCACATGACAAGTGTTTCATTGTACCTGTAGCTCACTGTACTTGTGCACATGACAAGTGTTTCATTGTACCTGTACCTCACTGTACTTGTGCACATGACAAGTATTTCCCTGTACCTGTACCTCGCTGTATTTGTGCATATGACAAGTATTTCATTGTACCTGTACCTCGCTGTACTTGTGCACATGACAATAAACACAACTTGACTTGAATTAGAGCACATTGGGACATTTTGCCCCAGTACAGGCATTGCTGAAGCGATTGTTGATTTTGCTGTGTGCTGTTGTTTGAGGGGTGAACATCTCTTACAAACTATTGCAAATTTCCACGGATGTGGGGTTGGTGCGAGTGATGTTTCAGGTGGTTTCCAGGATAATGGGAGTGATGGTGAAACTGGTAGATCGCTCTTTCCAATTTTCCTGAGAGGTTTGCCTCCTGTGTTCACTCTCCACACGTCCAGTACTCTTAACCATAGGCTTGACAATAAAGATTCTGCAGTAAATGTTCTCACCAACTGAAACTAAACTGTAGCGGCGAAGCAATGCCTCCAGAACTGAGTATGTTTGCTAATGATTGCCCGGGGTTCAGATATATTTTCACTTGTCAGATTAGGAAGCCTCCCATGCCAACACACAGCAAGATAAGGATACAGGTCAGGCTTGAGCCAGTGGCAAGAAACATTCACAGCACACAATTGCCAGGTAATGACTATCTTCAGCAAGAGAGGTTCCAGTCACCTCTGCTCAACCTTCACCAGCCACAATGAATAGCTCTGATAGAGCATTATATTTGCTGAAACAGTTATTACCCTTCAACCATCAAGCTCCTGAACCAGAGTGAACAGAGTCTACGAGTCATGGAAAACTAGAGCACAGAAAGAGTCTTCGGCCCATCTAGTCCGTACCAAGCCACTTAAACTGTCTAATCCATTGACCTGTACCAGGACCACAGCCCTCCGTACCCTGCCATTATTGTACCTATCCAAACTTCTCTAAAACTTTGAAATGAAGCTTGCATGCACCACTAGCAGAGGCAGCTCATTCCACACTTTCACCACTCTCTGAGAGAAGAAGTTTTATCTCATATTCCCCTTAAACTTCTGACTTTCACCCTTAACCTATGACCTCTAGTTATAGTGCCACCAACCTCAGTAGAAAAAGTCTGTTTGCATTTACCCTATCTATACCCCTCATAATTTTGTATACCTCTATGAAATCTCCTCTCAATCTTCTACATTCTAAAGAATACAGTCCTAACCTATTTGATCTTTCCTTATAACTCAGGTCCTCCAGACCCAGCAACATCCTTGTAAATTTTCTCTGTACTCTTTCAACCTTAATTACATCTTTCCTCTCGGTAGGTGACCAAAACTGCACACAATACTCCAAATTAGGCCTCACCAATGTCTTATACAACTTCAACATAACATCCCATCTCCTGTACTCAGTATTTTCATTTATGAAGGCCAACATGCCAAAAGCTTTCTTTACAGCACTTTCAACCCATGACGCCAGTTTCAATAAATTATGGATGTGATTTCCCTGACCCCTTTGACCTACTGCATTCCTTAGTACCCTACCATTCACTCATCTCAACTGATTCCACAGCCTATGGACTCACTTTAAAAGATTTTACAACTAATGTTCTCAATATTATTTATTTGTTGTCGTAGTAATAGTTTCCTGTATTGCAGTTTCTCATCTTTCGATCATTGGTTGTTCGTTCGCGTGCAGCTTTTTTAGTGCTTCCATTGGGTTTGTTTTATCTACTATGAATGCTGAAAGAAAATAAAGCTCAGACTAGTATATTTGGGGAAATTTCTATGATTTCCTAGGCAGCCAGCACTGAAAAATTGCTTTCAAAACTAATGGTATTGTTTAGAAAGATTGTGATGGGTGAAATATAACAGTGTAAGAGACTGAATTCTTCACTCAGTTAGACCAGAAAAAAACCTTCACCAGGCTTTGTTCAGGAATAGCTATAAAGTTCTTTTAAAAATGAGCAGCAAATTCTTTCTTCAAAATGTTTTCTCCTTCTTCACTCACACATTAGTGACAGTGGATTGGAAAGATAATTAGGTTACTGTGTAACGAGAAATTCAAGAACTGATTTACTACATTGGTTTGTTTTCTCAATTTCAGTCCAGGAAAGTGGGGTCTAAAAAGGAACCATTGCTTCATGCAACATGACAGGAGAGTTAATGTCTAAATTCCAGTTATACTGAACACATGGATCTTTTTATCTCTAGCTTTCTTGTATAGTGAGCCAAAATTAATTATAATGCTGCCTTTTATATCTGTGTTTAATTACCAAAGTCCTTTTGTCTTTTTCAGTGGAGGGACTGTATCATGCAACATAATTTTACATGAAAGGATAATAGCTTTTATTTTTGGACCATTGATATTTTGCCTGGATTGTTAATACGTAAGTGAATTCGGTCTGTTCACACTAAGTCATTGGAAGTCCATTCCTACTGGATTCTACATGAATGATGTACACACATCAAATTACTGATAACTAAAAGCAGGAGAGCTATCTGTCATCATTTATGAAGTGACTTAAAAAAATGACCACACTGACAAAGTCCAGAAACAGTTGCACTGCTTTGCAAAAATCTGTCTATTGTCAAAAACTGTCATTAATGCTGGCAGTCCAGAGGCATAAAACGTATAAATTAATAGATTTGAAATGATTATTATAGAAAAAAGTTTAAATCTACCACATAAGCTCACATAACATTCAATATTAAATCAAACTGCAGTAGAAGGAAAAAAGATATTGGAAATACTAAGTTAGGGCTTACTAACTTTGTTTCGATGTGCTTTAGTGTTTGTAAGTGTAATGACCTGGTTCATATTTTTACTGTGATGCTGTATGTGTTTCAGTTCGGCAGTTCTGTAAGAGCAGCTTGTTTCCAGCTTGCTCCGTTTCCAGTTTGTTTGGGTTATGGTTGAAGATAAGAGATGAGGAGAAATGTGTGCCGTCCAATTAGGATGGTCAAATTAAGGGGAGGTTTCTCTGGTGGGGGGCACTAAGGTTGGGCTTGGGCTTTTTGTTCGAGAGGAGATGAAGAGAGAAGACGCTGGGGAGAACCGATCAGAGCATACGATCCAGTGGGAGACCCGTCTGTTTGAGATGGATTGCGAGCGATGTTCGGAAGGTGCTGCGGGTGTTCACGCTGACTGAGGGTCCAGCGCGTGAGTGATGGAGGAGTTCAAGATGAGCTCCAACTTGTGCATGTTTGGCTGTTTAATTAGAATGGGACCTTTTCTTTTTGTTATTCTTTACTAACCCTTTCGTTAAGATTCATAAATATAATTCCAGTGCAGTGTAGTGTCTGTTATTTCATGGCACCAATCTGTAACAGGGTAGCAAATTACACAGCATCCAGAGTGTCTTCCCTAGACTGACACAGCCAAGGAAACCAGGCTGTTTCATTAGTTTCCCAATTAAACATTAATTAGTTTATACAAACAACTGCAGAACACCTTGCATTTAAACAGCTATTGTGATATTTCCCAAGGCACTTCATCGGTCTACAGTCAAAAATAAATTGGCATCAACCCACTTAAGTGTATTGACCTGCAGCAATTCAGTTAACAGAGGAGAAGGAGGCAGGAGAAGAGACGCATGTAGGGACAGATTTCCAGAGTTTGGAGTGAGAGTATTTGAGAGTCACCATTGTAGAACAATTAAAAGTGAAAAGGGAAAGGAGGGCTGATACCTTGAGCTGAAGAAATTGCAGACAAGAAAGAGAAGTAAGGCATGGAGGACTTGAAGTCAAGAATGAGTATGTTTCCTTGAATGTATCATTGGAAAGAGAGAGACACTGAATATCAGTGAGCATGTGGGGGATGAGTTAGATAACAAAAATAACCATCAGGCATCAACAGACAATCATCTAGCCCATATGGTTACTTTCCAGTTTTGATTTGCTCCTTGCTTCTTAAGAGTCATATGCTAAATTTTGGAGTCCCAACCCTCCTTTCCTTTCCCGTGACAAGAGACCTTGACGAAGGATGGTTTGGACCCAAATGCTGGAGTATCTTAGGCAAAGATCGAGACACGGTATGAAACTGGACCAAGAACTGAGCATAAAACAAAAACTAGATGATATCTCTATAACTATATAACTAGATGTTAGTCCTGACAAAGGGTCTCGGCCTGAAACATCGACTGTACCTCTTCCTAGAGATGCTGCCTGGCCTGCTGCATTCACCAGCAACTTTGATGTGTGTTGTTAGATGATATCTCTGGTTGGTCTTAAAACTGCGCATTGAGGCTCCATTCAAGTAATCTTTAAATACTCAATTCTTGGTGCCCAAAATGTGATTGCCTATTAGCAGGACGGTCCTGAACCCTTAAAGGGCCTGTGGCAACTATCCATACTCTACAGCCGAATGCTGATGGCCCTAGCTGTTCAGAGAGATAGCGATGGTAATTATGGATGAGAACTGGATCCAAGATGTCTTTTTTGGGCATCCAGTACATTTCCTCAGATCCAAATCCTTCCCAGTCAACAAGGTATTGTGAAGAACATATAACCATATAACAATTACAGCATAGAAACAGGCCATCTCGGCGCTTCTAGTCCGTGCCGAACTCTTACTCTCACTTAGTCCCACCGACCTGCACTCAGCCCATAACACTCCATTCCTTTCCTGTCCGTATATCTATCCAACTTAACTTTAAACGACAACATCGATAGTGGGATTGATTCCCAGGGCCTTGTGGAGCAGCAAGGTGTAAGCCACCGGGTTTAATTTCCTCAGGATTTTGAAAGGTCCAATGAATTTGGGAGCCAATTTTCTAGACTCCACCTGGAGTGGCAAATCTTGAGTGGACAGTCAGACCTGTTGTCCAGGCCGCAAAGTGGGTCCCTGTCTTCTCTTTTGGTTAGCCTTGGTTTCCTCCCTCTGAGTGGAGGCCAGCAAAATCTCCCTTGCTCTAACCAAATTCTGCTTGGAGCATTGGACAAGATCTTTGGCAACAGGAACCTCTGTTCTGGGAAGAGTGACGGAGGATAACCAAACTGGCACTCAAATGGTGACATCTTGTGCACTAAATGCTGTAAGGTGTTCTGGGCCACCTCGGCCCACATCAAATGGTCACACCACTCCTCAGGTCTTTCTGAGGCCAGGCACCTTAGGGTTTGTTCCAAATCTTGACTGGCCACTCCACCTGGCCATTGGACTGCAGGTGAAACCCAAAGGAAAGACTTGCAGTTGCACTGATCAGTTTACAGAACACCATCCCGAAATGGGATGCAAATTGTGGACCATGATCTGTGACAATGTCCACCAGGAATCCGTGAATCTTGAAGACCTGGTCCAGGACAATCTTAGCCATCTCCACTGCAGATGGTAGCTTATCCAAGGCAATGAACTTGCAGGCCTTTGGAAACTGATCAACAATTACCATGATGATGGTCCCGATGACCTGTGACAAAGTCCATGGAAATGAGTGCCATTGTCCTTCTGGAACACATAGGGGGTGGAGGAGACCTTGAGGTTGGGTACAGGGTTTCTTGTTCTGGACGCACACTTCCCGTGCCTACACTTACTGCCAGACTTCTTTGGTCATTCTGGGCCACCAATACCTCCTCTTGATAAACTCGAGAACCCTGGGTGAGCGGTCATTCTCGATGAATGTCCCTACTGGTGTACCCGAGACTGGACAGAACTTGGGGTGAACAGCTGGCCCAGAGGGCCATTCCCAGGAATTTTCCCTTGTGCTTAGGCCTTGCAAGCAAGAGCGTCGATTCCCCAACTAATTGGTGCTACCACCTGGCTTGGGGCAAAACAATGGAAGACTGCTCCTCTCATTCAGGTTCATCAAACTGATGGATAAGGTATTGGATTATTGGGTTTTTGATCCTAGTCGATAGGATAGCAATTAAAGGACAGAGTCCAGCTGGACTTCCTGGAATTCAGCCTCTGGACCTTCTGAATATAAGCCAGGCTATTGTGGTCTGTCCAACTGATAGAAGGGTTCTTGGCCCCCTCAAGCCAGTGACGTCATTCCTCCAGGGCTAACTTAACCACAAGAAGCTCCCAATTCTGTCAGGGTTGGCTGCCAGGAGAAGAATGCACACGGGTGCAGCTTACTGTCGGAAGGTGGTCGTTGGGACAAGACAGCACCCACTCTGATGCCTGAGGCATTCACCTCCATGATGAAGGGAGGGTCTGGGTTGGGTGAAACCAAAATGGGAGCTGTAGTAAACCACTGTTGAAGCTCTGCGAAAGCAGCCTCCACTTTAGTAGTCCAGACAAAAGGGCCCGTTGATTTCTTAGTTCGCGCCATCAGTGGAGCTGCCACTGAGCTGAAGTTCCTGATGAACTTCCAGTGGAAGTTTGCAAACTGCAGGAGTCGTTGGACTTGTTTGACACTGGGTGGTTGCAGCCTGCCTTTGACTGCCTGGGTCTTGGTAGGATCCATCTTGAGATCGCCGTTGGAGATGAAGAAACCCAAAAATGCAGTGATCAGGTGAAATTCGGACTTCTCCATCTTGACATAAAGTCCATGGTTTAGAAACATCTTTAAATTGTCCCTGACTTGAGTGATATGCTCCTCCGTGGACTTTGAGAAGATTAGGGTATCATCCAAGTAGGTAAAGGCATGCTTATGGACAGTATCCCAGAGCATGTCATTTATAACGCCTGAGAAACGGCTGGAGCATCCACCAGAACGAAGGGCATAACCAGGTTCTCGTAGTACCTGTCGGTAAATTGAATGCAGTCTTCTATTCATCTCCCTCCTGTACGTGGACCAGATTGTACACACTCCACAGGTCTAGCTTTGTGAATACTCTTGCCCCTTGGAGAATCTCCAAGATTGTATTCATGAATGGAAGTAGGTAATGATTCTTGGCTGTTATGCAGTTTAGCCCCCAATAATCAATGCATGGCCACAGGCTCCCATCTTTCTTTTGTACAAAAAAGAAGCCTGTGCCGGTGGGTGAGGTGGAGGTCCAAATGAGGCCCGTAGCAATAGCTTCCTTTTTATACTCTTCCATGGTGCTTCTCTCTGGGCCTGAGAGCAGATGCAATCAACCCTGTGGGAGGACAAGCACCGGGCAGCAGAGTTAACCCTACAGTTGTAGGTTAATGTGGTGGAAGAGTCGAGGCCTTTCCCTTGCTGAAGACTTCCTCCAGGTCCTTGTAGACAGAAGGGACTTTGCCTGGTTTGAGTGTTGCGCAATCTCCTCCAGACCTTCCAGACCAATCTCCTTCAAGGATGACTCCTGAGGTTTCATCAGTGGTGGGGTGATTTGACAGACCTCGGAGTCCCCTCCCTAGGTTCAGAAAACTCATTCGTAGAAACTGTAGCAAAATCAGAGTCCAAGTCCCCATCTGTATCCTCAGGCGGTGGTAGTGAGGCATTACAGATGGTTCTTGTGTTCCCACCCTGCAAAAGGGCTTCTAGAAACTGCGTATAGGAGACTTTCCTTTCCTCAAGACCTGCTGGCTGGATCCCTTAGGCTTAGCTGCAAGAGCTCCAAACTGCTCAGGCACCTACTTGGTCTTCTCCTGAACTAGAGAATCCCTCTCTCTAGTTCCCATGCAGTCATGACTAGACAGTATCAGGACTCGCACAGCCCCTTGGCTGGGATCAGCTTGACCGTCCTCGAGTGCAAGACTAGGTCTCCAGAAGGCCTCAGGTGACCTTGCACTGAAGGCTGCCCCCTTGTTGATCACTGGTCTCAGGAGAGTCTGGGTGTCAGAACACCACATCGCAAACAAACCCTCTTCCAATGACTAGACCAAGCAATGATTCTCCCCTCTCTCCTGTCCACGGGTGGGTTATGCTGGGACTGCCAAGGCTACCCGAGATATGAGTGTGAGTTAACTATTTAGAAACTAACGTCTTCCACATGATCCTCTATTCTCATCTGCAAGGATTGTTACTAGATCTGGCTGGAACCTAGCGGGCAGCCATCCAAAGCAGGTGTGGGCATGGTCAGGCTCAACACTACAGTGGTATGTTGAGCTGATGGGCGGTTCCTAAATCCAGAAAATTACCAGAAAATAGGGAAGGGAGTGGTGGCTACTACCACCACAATCCACCCAACACAGGACGGTCTTTGCACTTCTCCCAATGGCTGCAGCCTCAGCATTCGGCCGCAGGTGACCTGTCTCCCCAGCAGCATCCTTGACTCCAATACCAGGACCTTTCATTGTCTAGTGCAGCCGATTTGCACAGGCTCATCGAGATCCTGAGCAGGAGATGGGCTGGTCATGGTCCGAGGTCAGGGAGTGGACTGCGAAGCATTAAGGCCGGGCTCAGGTTAGCCCTTTTCAAGCTGTTGATGTAGTCCCACTTTCACTCTGCCAGACGATCATCGAGATGACTGGGACTGGTTAATCAGAACCTCTAAGTCCCCTGCTGGCTCTCCCAAGGCAAGGGCATCGTTCAGTTCGTCTCGGAGTTCGTGGCGGTACAGAGTGGCCAAGGCCTCCCCATTCCAGCCACTGTCTTGGGCCAAGGTTTGAAACTTGGAAGCATAGTTGGCTGCTGACTGTCTGCCCTGTCGTATCTTCATTAGATGGTCCAATGAAGTGAATGCACGTCTCCTCCTTGTCCTAATGAAGACTTTCCTCATGGCGGTCATGAATTCCCCTGAATCTGAGCAGATTTCTGACTTCCATTCCCAATGCACAGTGGCCCAAGCCAGGGTTCTTCCAGTCAGAAGTGAGATAACGAAGGCTACCCTTCTGCGTTCCGAAGGGAACCGGGACGGCTGGAGCATTGGGTAAGGCAGCCGTGACAAGAACCCAGGTCACTATTGAATCTCTCCAGGACTGGAAGATGGACTGGGTCCACAGAGTGACTGACAGGCTCACCTGAGTAACTGGCTTCCTTCTTATGAAAGTTGACACACGGCAACCTGGAGGTCATTTATCTCCAGGCTCTTTCTGGAATTCGTCTCACTGTGGCTGGTCACAGTGGATAAAGGACTCTGATACCCTGCGGGATCCAAGTTTGGCTCAGTCGTACTCTGATGAGAGACCTTGACAAAGGATGGTTACAACCCAAATGCTGGAGCGTCCAAAGCCGGAATCAAGACACGGTATGAAACTGGAACAAGAACTGAGCATAGAACAAAATGCTAGACGATGTCTCTCATTGGGCTTACGATTGGGCAGTGAGGCTCTGTTCAGGTAATCTTTAACTACTCAATTCTTCATGCTCAAAACATGATACCCAATTAGTGAGTCCCTCCTGAAACTTTAAAAGGGCAACACCAGCTATCCATACTTTAGAGCATCTAAACCCTAGAGGCTGGCGTGGTTAGGTGTGTCTAGTAACATTTCCTGCCTTGCCTCATTGAACAGAGGGCCCGTTGCAGATCCTCTGAGACCCGTTGTCACTAGATTCTACAGCTGGGTGCATGAACCCATTTAGAAAACTTCAGTGATGCTCCTGCAAGAGTTAACAGGTTTCTCGATCACCTATAGAAAGATCCCAATTAAAACAGCAATTAATAAGCAAGAAAAGAGTAGTAATCATTTGCACATGTAGGTACGACCGAATGTACTCCTCATCGCCACTGGAATTGGTTCTTCTCTTATCTTTGTCGCTCATGGAATCATCGCCACCCCTTGCCTTTTGTTGACTCTTTCCTTACAGTAGGCTTGCATTGCAAAACTGCCCTGCATCTGTCCATGAGCTGTTGAGAGAGACATACATCTGAGATTCCTGGGACCATGCACATATATGCCCCTGCTCCCAGAGTTTGCATGGACCCCTTGTTCCATGGTTGCCTTTCTTTTCTTTTGACGGGATGTGGGTGTTGTTGCAAGGCCAGTCCTAATGGCCCAACAAGTTCAAGTTCAATTTATTGTCAGTCAACCACACACATGTATACCACCAAACGAAACAATGTTCTTCTGGACCAAGGTGCACAATGCAGACGTATAAATCACGCACACAGCACATAAAATAATATTACCACAAATATATTAACAAACAATAACGTGCATATATGATACAAGTTCAAGAGTGAACAGTATAATGCCACTGGCACTTCATATTGATGAGACTTGAGTGGTGGCAGAGAGTTCAGTAGTCTTACATCCTGGGGGAAGAAACTGTTTCCCATCCTAACAGCTCTTGTACTAATGCTACATTACCTCCGGCCCGATGATTGGGAATCAAAGAGATTGTTGGATGGATGGGAGGGATCACTGACAATGCTAAGGGACCTGCGTACACACCACTCCTGATAAATACTAGACCAAAGCCTCAGAACAAAAGTGGATGAATCGTTTTTTTTTTCTAATTGCTCTATGAGGGATTGGGTTCACAAACTGGCTCACATGTAAATTTATCTAACAAATTAACAATGACTGTACTTCCAGAAGATGGTCAGATAAAGGCCAAAAGATCAATCAAACCAAGAAGTAAGTAATCCCTTCCAGCTCCAACTCATCCCATCCCATTTGTAGTTAAAGGAGTCAAATGTGAAAAATCCAGAGCCAGGAGGATAAACTCCTCAGACTATCAAACCCACCCAATTAATCACACTGATCACATTTAAACTACTCACATTTACACAATTAAACAGATCAGTTAAAATAAACTCTCTGTTGTTAAAAAGTGCTTTTTTTTAATTAAGTGCAATCACGAACAATAGCCAGATCAGAAATGCTGATCAAGTCAACTAATTCTCAAAGAGAACTCTGATAGGCCAATCAGAAGGTTCACAGCGGCTCCGCGATAGAACACAAAAAATCATATGTACAATTAAGAAACATTTAAAAATAGTAGAAATACTGGAGTCATGATGATCATGATGAAGTCTGCTGGAGAGAGACATTTATACACATGCTGTCCTCCATAACTCAAAGAGATTGAAGGATAAGGTTGCAGGGTGTCAAAACGTGGCAGGAGCACTTGGAACTAAAAACTAATCCCTATGGGGAGAAAACAGCACCTGTTCCTTCCGCACTGTTCTCCAGCAGTTTAAGGACTAAGTCCAGCTGGAACATAGCTCACAAGTGCTCTTGAAAGTCAGGTATTAACCCTACCTACCAACAACCAAGCATTGCCATCCTGGTCCCCTTCATGAAGCATGTGACTTCTCTCCCAGAGATGATAGGTGTTTGTGCACTCGACTCTTGAAGGCTTGGACCCCATCGTCACAGCATCCAACCACAGCATCTGGAAGGCTGTTCCAAATTCTGATAGCACCTCGTGTGTGCTCCTTGGCAACAGAAAATTCCAAGTTCAATTCCCACAAGAACAATATATAGAGTTCAGTCCCTCCACGAGCAAACAGTGCACTGTTGGAGGTAGCCTCTTTCACAGGAGAGGAAGCACATTCATTCTTAAACACAGAAGAGTGAACAAGTGTCCTGGACTTCGGATAAACATCAGATGAGCTAGGACGGCATGGTAGCATAGTGGTTAGTGCAGCACTTTACAGCCTCCAATGATTAGTGTTCAGTTCCCGCTGCTGTCTGTAAGGGCTTTGTGTATTTTCACTGTGACTGTGTGGGTTTCCACTGGGTGCTCTGGTTTCCTCCTTCATTCCAAAGGTGTACAGATTAGGTTAGTAAATTGTAAACAAGCTTATGTTGGCACCAGAAGCATGGTGATATTTGTGGACTGCCCCCAGCATGTCCTCAGACTGTGTTGGTTGTCTCAAACAACAGGTTTCACTGTTGCGATGTTTCACTGCACATGTGACAAATAATACCAATCTTTAATCTATGACTTCTCTGCTGCTCTTGGGACTTTAGGATACGATACCATCATCACTTCATTGGTGGTAAAGGATGCCAAGATTCAAATGCAAAGACTTTATTATCTTGTTTGTTGAATATAACAGAGGTGTTCTTGCTTGGCTTCATCCTCAAAGAAAGCAGAAGTCAAACTGCACTGCGACTGTGAAAGATTGTCAAGCAATGGAGCAAAGACAGGGTGCTGAAGATGAAGTGTTAAGCAGCCTCATACAGAGGGCTGAGCACGCAGATCATCACATCATAGAAACCAGCCTCCCTTCCATGGACTCAGTCTACACTTCTCACTACCTCAGTCAAACAGCCAATATAATCATTGACCCTACCTGCCCCAGATATTCTCCCCCTGCCATCAGACAGAATATACAAAGGCCTATAGGTATGTACCTCCAGACTCAAGGGCTCAAGGGCAGCTTTGTTCCTGCTGTGATAAGACAATTGAATGGTCCTTTTTTTAAGGTAAGGTGGACCCTCAATGTCTCAGGTTACCTCATCATGGTCTTACACCTTACTATCTGCCCACAGTGCAATTTATCTGTAAAAGTAACACTTTATTCTGCATTGTGTTATTGCTTCTCCCTTGAACAACCTCAATATACTGATGTGATGAAACATTTTCTATAAATAGCATGCAAAACAAGGCTTTTCATTCTAACTTGATAAATGCCACAACAGTATATATCACAACAGTATATATCTGCTCTAAGACTCCTTATTTCTTTTTGACATCGGAAGTCATTCAGCCCACTGAGTCTCTGCTGGCACATGATACCAGCCCATTGTACTAACACCATCTCCTTGTAAGCACTTCACCTCATGTTCCCATCAGCTCTGCCCTGTGGCCTATCACTCATGTCCACACTAGGGGCAATCTAAAGAGGTGAATTAATCTACTAACCTGCACATCTTTGGGATGTGAGAGGAAACCAGACCACCCAGAGGAAGCCTCCTCAGTGGGATTTTAGTCCATGCATACTGCTGTGTTATTTCCCTGAATGAGAACAGGGGCTGCATTAATTCATTGTATATGAATACTTTGAGATGCCTTAGATTGGAAATGTTGCTTTTTCAATACAATTCACTTAGGGCCTTTACTTAATTGACAGAATATTATTTGAGGATAATCTGTCAAATGTGCTCTTTAAAGAGCTCAATAATCTACCTTTTTTCTGGCTATTTTTGTTAAAGTTACTCGGATTAATATGCTAAATTGTAGACTCAGTTTACTTAGATTCTCTCGATAAATCTTTTTATAAGATGCTTTCTGTCCCCAGTTAATATCCATTAACACCTTCCTCTGAAAAACCCTGTAACATTTCCGGGTACAACCACGTTATCCACACACTTGATGTTCTTCCACCTTCAGAGTTCCCATACCCAGGATGCTGATGTTCACTGCCATTTATCTCTGACTTACAGGGATGGGATCGAATGGATCCCGGATACAACGAGAGTCAGTGTAAGCAGAGTGCTGAGGAGAGACTAGCGCAGAAAAGTGACACTGTTGTACAAGCGCACCCTTCACCTGACTGAAAGCTGGAATGGGTATCAGAAGCTGAATGGCCTACTTCTGCTTCAATATTTTATGTTAATATTAAATGTAAATGCTGAGTAGGCAGCATTTTAAAGATCAACAAAACCATAGAAATACTCTTGAAGTGATTCATGAGAAAAGCTGAAAAAATATTTATTTGACAGTACTGGAGCAATGATCACAAAGGTTGACATACAGCATCTTTTCTCTACAGTACAAAGCTCACAAAGTATATGCATGCAACTCATATGTTACTGCTGGTGACATCCATTATAGCACTGATAATTAATAATCAATGAACAGACACTAATATGGATCCAATCAACAGTCTACTGGTTTCTGTATAAATACAGTCAAACATTACAATAGCTGAAAGTGATCAGATTTTCTACTGCACGTAATTCAGAGTTAATGCAAGTAAGCAGCATTGAAGCCTTGATAGCATGTGCTGTGACTCAATAAACCAGTCCTTTTTAACACAATTCATTACAATTTTATTATTAAAATGATGCAAAGCTTCTCAGAACTCCACAAATCACAGAAACAGTGATTCACACCTGGTTTTACAGTGGAAATTAATTATAGAATTATTTTGGTAATGTGACTCTTGGTGGGTAAGGTTGAGGGGGGACTTAACAGAGCTGTTTAAAATTATGAGGGGGATAGATAGAGTTGATGTGGATAGGCCTTTACCATTGAGAATGGGAGAGATTCAAACAAGAGGACATGAGTTGAGAGTTAAAGGGCAAAAGTTTAGGGGTAACATGAGGGGGAACTTCTTTACTCAGAGAGTGGTAGCTGTGTGGAACGAGCTTCCAGCAGAAGTGGTTGAGACAGGTTTGATGTTGTCATTTAAAGTTAAATTGGGTAGCTATATGGACAGGAAAGAAATGGAGGGTTATGGGCTGAGTGCAGGTCGGTGGGACTAGGTGGGAGTAAGAGTTTGGCATGGATAAGAAGGGCCAAGATGGCCTATTTCTGTGCTGTAATTGTTATATATTTATATGGTTATATGGTGTTTGGGTCACACAAGTTCAATTCTACTGAATATTCATATAAGTTATGGCCTTGCGACTCAAGCCCCAGCCAGCAGATTTAACTTTTGCTGGCACAGATACTGATGCATAAATAGAAATCATACAAGGGATTTCTGTGGTAACTTCCATTTAATGGACAGCTGATAACGCTTCTACCCAAATGGCACAAGTTAAGGGGTTTGGACTATGTGCACCTTTAGAAGTAACATTAGCATTTTTCGACTAGATTTAAAAAAACATGCTTTTAAGCACATATACATTTTGTATGAAGAAGATCAAGTTTTTTTATCTATGTGGGGAATGGAACACAGGACATGGCCTTTGTGACTGCAGCCATTGAAGGGCAGTCTTCTCTTTCCTGAGCACACTACAGTAGACGCTGTTCTGCCAATGAAAAGCCTCCCAAACTTACTCCACATGAAATCCATCTGTTAAAGAAACCTGAGGCAGGTTTGAAAGTAGGTGCCAGGGATGAAAAATTATTGTCCTAATAATTACATATGCCAGGTCATTCAGACTGAAGACTTTCAAAATTAGAAATTCATTGCAAACCAACTCAAGGAGTAGGATTTCTCCATCGATGATGAGCAGCAACAAGGTATAAGAGACAGTATCAAGAACTTACTTGGACAACATTAGAATGAGGAGCTTCATAGGTAGGAATGAGGTAGGAATGAGGCTACATTGAGGCACAGATATTGGACACCAGTAATAATAATAAACCCAACTTTCTTCTTCTTCCTCCTGCAGCAGAATTTCGGTTGCGTGTCACTTCACCGCAATAGGTGTATGTCTTCTCCACCGTGTAGCAAAGCACTAGGTGTAGTTGGTATTAGGGTTATCAAAACAGTAATCAAACTTTTAAGCCAAGCTTTGAGTTGCTTGGTTGCTTTGGTGGTCATGCATGCAAAGTTTGGAAGATAATTTGTTTGTTTTACCTTCATGTTTAATGGCAAAGCTACCTTTAGCACTTAGTTGCAGCCAATTCTCCACACGGTTACATTATTCCTTCAATCTAATGCAAAACTCACTGAATTTCATTTAAAGTCCAAAAAATCGCACTCTGTGTCATGCACTCTGAGTGACAACTAATCTTGCTACATTTGTCACTCACTCTAAGTGAAGAGTGCCATGGTTCAACTGATACACAGACCGCTGCTTCACAATCCAGTGATTCGGGTTTAATCCTGACCCCAATGCTGTCTGTGTGAAGAGTTCATATTCTACTTTTAGAGACAGATAGCATAGATGCAATGGGCTGAAGGGCCTGTTTCCAGGCTATATACCTCTGAGATTCTCAAATTCTGCAACTGGTATTTAGCACAAAACCAGCTGTAGATTTAGTCAATTCCAGTCACAGCAATGGTTAGAAAAATGACATTAATGTATGCTTTTCAGCAGTGCTCCTTGATAATATCTGAACTCAAAGTACAGAGACTGTGCTGGAATCGCACCACCATAATCTGTATCGCAGTCCTTGAAAAGCAGTGTCTGACAAATTCTACCATGCAGAACAATGTGCACTACACTACCCAGCACAAATGTTAGACAGCAGTTATGCAAATGTAACTTGTAGAATTACTACTTAGATCCCCAAGCAGCTTTCCTTCTGAACCTTCATGAATTGGGCAGACTAATGCATAGACCATCAGAATAGGTGCATGATATACATATAGATATCATTTGCATCATCCCTATCCATGGTTAAGCTAAAGCAAGATTTCACAGCATATGAATGTGCAGCCGTAAGCACATTTGCCTTCATAAAATATGGCAAGAAACATAGAAAACCTACAGCACAATACAGGCCCTTCAGCCCACAATGCTGTGCCAACCATACCCTCCCTTAGAAATTACCTAGCGTTACACATAGCCCTCTATTTTTCTAAGCTCCATGTATCTGTCCAAGAGTCTCTTAAAAGACCCTATCATATCCACCTCCACCACCGTCACCGGCAGACCACTCTGTGTAAAAAACTTACCCCTGACATCTCCTCTGTACCGACTTCCGAGCACCTTAAACCTGTGCCCTCTTGTGTTAGCCATTTCAGCCCTGGGAAAAAGCCTCTGACTATCCACAGAATTAATGCCTCTCATCAATTTGTACACCTCTATCAGGTCACCTCTCATCCTCCATCGCTCCAAGGAGAAAAGGCCGAGTTCACTCAACCTATTCTCATAAGGCATGCTCCCCAATCCGGGCAACATCCTTGTAAATCTCCTCTGCACCTTTCTATGGTTTCCACATCCTTCCTGTAGTGAGGTGACCAGAACTGAGCACAGTACTCCAAGTGGGGTCTGACCAGGGTCCTATATAGCTGCAACATTACCTCTCGGCTCCTAAACTCAATCCCACGATTGATGAAGTCCAATGAACTGTATGCCTTCTTAACCACAGAGTCAACCAGCGCAGCAGCTTTGAGTGTCCTATGGACTCAGACCCCAAGATCCCTCTGATTCTCCACGCTGCCAAGAGTCTTACCATTAATACTATATTCTACCATCATATTTGACCTACCAAAATGAAGCACCTCACACTTATCTTGGTTGAAATCCTTCTGCCACTTCTCAGCCCAGTTTTTGCATCCTATCAATGTCCCGCTGTTACCTCTGACAGTTCTCCACACTATCCACAACACCTCCAACCTTTGTGTCATCAGCAAATTTACTAACCCATCCCTCCACTTCTTCATCCAAGTCATTTATAAAAATCACGAAGAGTAGGGGTCCCAGAACAGATCGCTGAGGCACACCACTGGTCACCAACCTCCATGCAGAATATGACCCATCTACAACCACTCTTTGCCTTCTGTGAGCAAGCCAGTTCTGGATCCATAAAGCAATGTCCCTTTGGATCCCATACCTCCTTACTTTCTCAATAACCCCTACATGGGGTACCTTATCAAATGCCTTGCTGAAATCCATATAAACTACATCTACTGCTCCACCTTCATCAATGTGTTTAGTCACATCCTCAGAAAATTCAATCAGGTTTGTAAGGCATGACCTGCCTTTGACAAAGCCATGCTGACTATTCCTGATCATATTATGCCTCTCCAAATGTTCATAAATTCTGCCTCTCAGGATCTTCTCCATCAACTTACCAACCACTGAAGTAAGACTCACTGGTCTATAATTTCCTGGGCTATCTCTACTCCCTTTATTGAATAAGGGAACAACATCCATAACCCTCCAATCCTCCAAAACCTCACCCATTCCCATTGATGATGCAAAGATCATCGCCGGAGTCTCAGCAACCTCCTCCCTCACCTCCCACAGTAGCCTGGGATACACCTCGTCCGGTCCTGGTGACTTATCCAACTTGATGCTTTCCAAAAGCTCCAGCTCATCCTCTTTCTTAATATTTACATGCTCAAGCTTTTCAGTCTGCTACAAGTCATCCCCACAACCACCAAGATCCTTTTCCATAGTGAATACTGAAGTAAAGTATTCATTAAGTACCTTTGTTATCTCCTCTGGTTCCATACACACTTTTCATTTTCATTTTTAAAATCTTTTTATTGATATATAATCTTCTACAGCTATAAAATACAAAAGTTCAACAAATTAGTATATATATAATTAATAAAGCTGAAGAAAAAACGTATATGCTAATGAAAAAAAATTATATAAGAAAAAGGGAAAAAGAGAACCTCAACTAACTAAAAAAAACCCACTAACTACAAAAAAAAACCATTAGGAACCAACTCCCGGAGCAATACATCTTACAATAATCTATATATATATATAAAAGAGAGGGAAAAAAAACAACCGCCAAATCATATTTATATAACATAAAATTGGAAAGAAACTATATAAAATAATTCAAATTAAATGATAATATTTGGCAAAAGAGCCCCACCTTCTCTCAAAATCGAATCTGAGAGCAAAAGTTCTACTTCTAATTTTTTCCAAACTAAGACATAACATTACTTGGGAAAACCATTGAATTAGTGTAGGAGCAGAGGTATCTTTCCACTTCAATAAAATAGCCCTTCTTTCCAACAATGTAACGAATGCAATTACATGTTGGTTTGAAAATGAAATACCCTGAATATGATGCGGAACTATTCCAAGTAGAACAGTCAATGTATTAGGTTGTAAATTAATTTTCAAACCTTTAGAAATTGTAGAAAATAAAGATTTCCAAAAAGATTTCAATGAGGGACATGACCAGAACATATGTGACAAAGTAGCTACTTCATTTTTATACCTATCACAATAATTGTGTATATTAGGAAATATTTTAGATAGCCTCTCCTTTGTTAAATAATAACGGTGAACAATTTTAAATTGAATTAAACAATGATTGGCACGTATCGAAAAAGAATTAACCATCTTCAGAACTCACAACCAATCTTCATTAACAAAAGTCATATTAAGTTCTCCCTCCCAATCTTGTTTAATCTTCAGTGAGAGGTTATCTTTTTGTAATAAAAATAAATTATAAATTCTACCAATGGAACCTCTCACTAAAGGACTCATATTCAAAATAGTACCCAACAAATAAGATTCCTGCATATATGGAAATGTAGAAACATATTTTTTGTAAAAAATGTCTAACCTGAAAATATTGCAAGAGAGAATATTTGCTAATTAACTCTTCAAAAGTCATCAATCGACCATCACTAAATAAATCTGCAAATGAACAGGTCCCCTTATTTCTCCATAAAAGAAAAATGGGATCAGTAATTGAAGGTTTAAATAGCAAATTTCAAAATATAGGGCTAAACAATTTAAATTGTTTAAAATTAAAAGAGTTGCGAAACTGAAACCAAATCTGTAAGGACTGTTTAATAACAGGGTAGAAATTTAAATTGGGAATTTTAGCAAGTTGTAAAGGCAATGGAGCTCCTAATAATGAAGTTAAATGAAATTATTTAATAGCTTTTAATTTCAAATCAATCCAAGCTGGTTTTTGGCTCTTATCGAGCCAATATAGCCAAAAACATAGTTGTCGAATATTAACAGCCCAATAATACAATCTTAAATTAGGTAGCGCAAGTCCACCATCTTTTTTGGATTTTTGTAAATGAAACTTATTAACTGTTGGTTTTTTATTATTCCAAATAAAGGACAAAATAGTAGAATCAATTTGATCAAATAAAATTTTAGTTAGAAAAATAGGTATATTTTGAAAAATATATAAAAATTTAGGTAAAATCATCATTTTCACAGCATGAATACGACCTATTAAAGAAAGTGTAAGAGGATTTCATCTAGAAAATAATTGTTTCATAGAGTCCAATAAAGGAACTACATTAGCTTTATAAAGATCTTTATATTTTTTTGTAATGGTAATACCCAAATATTTAAAAGAATTCATAATTCTAAATGGAATATCATTATATATAAAAACAGGAACATTTAAAGGGAACAATTCATTTCTGTTTAAATTATGTTTGTATCCTGAAAATTTTCCAAAATCATCTAATAATTCCAAAAGATTAGGAATAGATTCTTCAGGATCCGAAATATAAACCAAACGATCATCTGCATAAAGAGGGATCTTATGTATGGTCCCATTTATAGAAATACCATGAATGTTTTTAGCTTCACAAATTGTTTTAGCCAAAGGGTCCAGTACGAGATTAAATAAAAAAGGACTTAATGGACACCCTTGTCGAGTACCTCGTGAAAGTGAAAAAAAGGGAAACCTAAGATTTTTAGTAATAATGGTAGCGATAGGGTTCTTATAGATCATTTGAATCCACTTATTAAAATTATTACCAAAGCCAAATTTCTCTAATACATTAAACAAATAAGTCCACTTTTCCACTGTCACACTTGATTGGTCCTATTCTCTCACGTCATATCCTCTTGCTCTTCACATACTTGTAGAATGCCTTGGAGTTTTCCTTAATCCTGTCCACCAAGGCCTTCTCTTGGCCCTTCTGGCTCTCCTAATTTCATTCTTAAGCTCCTTCCTGCTAGCCTTATAATCTTCCAGATTTCTATCATTACCTAGTTTTTTGAACCTTTTGTAAGCTCTTCTTTTCTTCTTGACTAGATTTACAACAGCCTTTGTACACCACGGTTCCTGTACCTTACCATCCTTTCCCTGTCTCATTGGAACGTACCTACGCAGAACTCTACACAAGTATCCCTGAATATTTGCCACATTTCTTCCGTAATTTTCCCTGAGAACATCTGTTTCCACTTCATGCTTCCAAGTTCCTGCCTGATAGCCTCATATTTCCCCTTCCTCTAATTAAACGCTTTCCTAACTTGCCTGGTCCTATCCCTCTCCAATGCTATGGTAAAGGAGATAGAATTGTAATCGCTATCTCCAAAATGCTGTCCCACTGAAAGATCTGGCACCTGACCAGGTTCATTTCCCAATACCAGATCAAGTACAGCCTCTCCTCTTGTAGGCTTATCTACATATTGTGTCAAGGAACCTTCCTGAACACACCTACCAAACTCCGCCCCACCTAAACCCCTCGCTCTCAGGAGATGCCAACTGATACTTGGGAAATTAAAATCTCCCACCACAACAACCCTGTTGGAGTACAGGAGTTGGCATGTTATGTTGAAGTTGTATAAGATGTTGGTGAGGCCAAATTTAGAGTATTGTGTGCAGTTCTGGCCACCTACCTACAGGAAAGATATCAATAAGTTTGTAACAGTATGGAAAAAATTTACGTGGATATCGCTGGGACTTGAAGACCTGAGTTACAGGGACGTTCTGAATAGGTCAGTACTTTTCCCCCTGGATGCAGGAGAATGAGGGGAGCTTTTATAGAGGTTTTGCAAAATTATGAGGGGTATAGATAAAGGTAGGTGTATGCAGGCTTTTTCTTCTCAGGTTGGATGAGACTCGAACTAGAGGTCACAGGTTAAGGGTGAAAGGTGAAATACTTAAGGGGACTCTAAGGAGAAACTAATTCACTTAGGGGGAGCTGTGAGTGTGGAAGGGTCTGTCAGCGGAAGTGGTGGATGCAGATTTGAATTGTAACATTGAACAGTTTGGATACATAAGTGGACATGAAGGGTCCAGAAGGCTATGGTCTGGGTGCAGGTAAATGAGAAGAGACAGAAAAACAGTTGGCAAGGCACAGCCTAAATTTGCCAAAGAGCCTGTTTCTGTGTTGTTGTGCTCTATGACTCCATGTTTGACCTGCTCCTTTGTCAGTTAAAGGGAGCCCATCTCAAACACTTTTCTCCCTCAGGATCCGCTGACCTCCCAGTCACATCACCACTTAACCCAGCACAGCCTCCTGCAATGAAACAACACACACAGCACGGGACTTTTACCATGTGAATCAACAGCTTGGGTCTGTGTATATTGGGAACCAAGAGCGTCAGCCAGTGAATGATGGGTCTAAACTGGCCTGCTTCTTAGCGCTAACTCAAAGCACTGAAGTTTATAAAACAGTAGCTTGAAGAAATTAGATACTTTGCTTTAAACTAATTGCATTTAATTAGTATAGAATAAACAATAAACCTCGAGGTTAAAATTGTCAGGCTTTGAAAAGTATTCAAAATTATTAAAAATGAATCAAACTTAAAGATAGAGAATATAAAAAAATCATAAAACAATTAAATACATCTGAATTAACAATATGTAAGTGATCTGTAAGTTTTCTGTCTGCATGGCTGCTATCCCCAACTAAATGAATTAATTCGTTGAAGTTTTATTGGATCTCATTGCAGTGGTTTCAGCATCTGAGGTTCTCCCGTAACTGCTCCACTTGCAAGTTGGAACCATTAGCCGTCAGATGTACTTCTGGCCTTCCCCACAACATCGTTGTGGATTGCTGTTTTAAAATTACCTTATCCTGGAGGTTGCCTTTGGCTGGGTACTCACTTGATCTTCAACAACATCCTATTGTAAGTTCTGCCTCAGAAGTTCAATTGCTTTCCATTTTGTCACAACACGTTCTCATTTGTCTCAAAATTAAGTGTGACTTGAATGAGACTCGGGCCAATTACATGGAGAGCTTGTTGCTGTAAAATGGTTAACTCTGGTTTCAACACACTTGCAATTAAACTCCTCACTTTACCAACCAAGGAGTAGTTGTAGTACACAATACTAAATTCAGTTATAAGACATATAGGAAACAGATTGTATGAGAGGGGCAGAGTCTGAACTCGTTGAAAAGTTTTCCATCAATGCAGTTTGTAACCAGAGTTCAGGTTTTGCCTGATGCTCAATTAGAGATGCAAAGAGGTTCACTTCAGAGGATAATTATGGGATGTAACTTGGAACCCAGGATGGTTACCTCTTTGGATGCTAAAGGATCTCATAGGTTTGATTCAACACCTGGTGCTCATGACTTAATCCACCAGATATTTGTTCTTCTTTTGGTTCCTCAGGTAGAACAGCCCTGAGAATAGGAAACATAGAAATCATACTAGTATCCTCTTGCATGAATGGGCAGTATGGAAAATGGTATGTCAATCAGAGCTTAAGACAAATTGCAGTACTGCACAAACACTACAGCCTGTAAAGAAAGAGGTTGCACAGACATCAATACCATGAGCCTGCAGTTATTAACAGATACCCAAGTAACATCAATAAACATGTGATGAACTAAAATAATGTCAAAGAAAGATATTACTTTTCTTTATTTGTTCGATTTATTTCATACATCATGAATATATTGCAGAACTTTTTCACAGAATCCTTTAAACAAAGTGTCTGAAGGAAAATGGATGGATTGAATTTTACGGGATTGCGAGAGTTAGTTCATTTAACCATCCCTTTCAGGTAAAGTAGTGGCCTGTGTTTTGATCTATAGTGGCAATGTTTAAAAGACCCTTAGTCTGGTATATGTACAGGTAGGGAATAGAGGGTCATTGACCATGTGCAGGTAGATTTGCAGTTCAAATCGACATCACGGTTGGCACAGAGATGGTGGGTCAACAAGCCTGTTCCTATGCTGTATTCTGTGTTCGATCTCTGTCGTCTGTGTTCTATTTCTCCCTATCAATATGTTACATTTTATTCATTCATTCTACAATGAAAAGAACAGAAGCCTAGTTGCCAGTTTTTTATGTCAGAAGTTAAATCAAAACATTACTTGTTGGAACTCTCCACTCTGGCATTCTCTGATACAACACTCCCGTGGACTGTTGTATTTTTAAACTTGGCATCAGTGGCATTTAGAATTGCCACCAGGGTGGCTCTATTAGTATTTTGTATGAGCAAAAGTTTCTGTATTAGCTAGATTTGAGATACAGTATATAAAAAAAGCTTTCTTAATGAACTATATGAAAATAAAACATAAAACTTATACAGAAAACTGAATCAGTTTATCAAAGACAAATTTTCACAGGCTGTCAGTTCACAGTTGGAGACCACATAATGGTTGTACAGAGTGAACTGGTAAGCCTAGAGTTGGGAATAAGTTCGGTTAGAGGTTGTTGGAGCAGCTATATTGTGATATGGCATTTTTTGGTGCTCCAGCAAAAGTCAGACCCTAAGGCTCTAAGGATGAGAGAGTTTCAATCTAATTTATATCCTGTTCACAATAATAAGCTGCTGTAAATGTAAATAGAACTTTTAGTTTGGTCTCCAGTTCGTTCATTTTATTGCCTTATCATAGAGAGAGTCTAGAGTCTATGGTTGTCTGTTACTTAGGATGCATTTCTTCAGTTAAAGATTGTGAGAATTCAGAACTCCCTCCCCAGAAAGTTGGGGAGGCTGAAGCCAATTGGAAAATATCATCACTGAGATCAGGAAAGAACTGAAAGTGTGATAAATGAATGAGAACGCAGATCAGCCATGATCAAATTTAAAAGCAAGAGAAGCTTGACGGACTGAATGGTCTACTCTTATTCCTGTTCTCAAATGGTCTGGTCAGCTTTAGAGGTACGTTTTCTCAACGTTCAGCAAGGTTTTGAATTATGACATGGAACCTCCTGGAGAGAGAAAAAGAACAGTAGAATTTGCCTACTGTTCATGGTGGCCATCAACAACTCATCACCCAGTGTATTCTAAAATGCAATAGCATTCTTGCAGTTACATCTTCTCCCAATGTTGAGCCTTAACTGTACTAACCTGCTATAACATTAATCACAGAGGTCTAAGGTGAAAGCAAATGCTGTGCAGAACTGATTGAGGGAACTTGGACAATGGGAAAGTTTTAAAGAGAATTCTTCAAAGAGGAAAGAGGAGGGGAGAGGGTTTGAATAATGGATGTCATTGATTGGAGGTGCAAGGGTTGATGGCCTGGCTACCGATGGTAGAACAAAGAGAAGCACTGTGCGCAAAAGGCCAGGATCAACAGGCATAGAGAGTTGGGGAAGAAGATTGAAATATGGAGAGCTGAGGTCATAGAGAGATTTGATTGCAAAGTTGGAATTTTATAAAATAAAGTTCATCCCATTGACTAAAGGAACGATATTGTTGCATTCCATTTTTTAGATCAGCACATTATTTGAACAGATCAGTTGGTGAATTAACATTAATATGCTGGCAAGTGAAAAGCATGTATGCCAACACAGTACCCATGGATATGGAAATGTCAACATAGATTATAAATTTAACCTCTTACTATTGAGTTTGAAACCACAAATTACTACAGTGACAGACCACTGCTCAGTGTCCAGTGGGTACTTTTGAGTTGTTGCTGCATGACAATGAATGAGAAATAATTCTTCACAAGAAGGTGTTTGTGATCATAATCAAATGGCATTAAGTTTAGCCCAGCTTTCAGTGGGCACTGCTCACTGACGTCCTGCCAGTTACTGTATTCTTCGTTTCAGTCATCCAGTGGTCATCACCCCTGGTGGAAAAGGGACTGTCTTCATTCAAAACTAATCTTACCAAAATCCAGAGTGACAAATTTCCACAGCAGGCAATGAATCATCTGTGAATTTAGTGGATAAATAGTAAACTGTGATATAATCCCAATGTAAACAATAGAAGCGGTTTATCTAATGAAAAGATCCAAGGATTGTTTTAAACTATTACTCACTTGTGAAAGCTTTACATCACATAAAGCCTCACACCTTTTTTGCAGTTATCCAGGTGATAAGACCATAAGGCACAGGAGCAGAATTAGGCCATTCGGCCCATCTAGTCTGCACTGCCATTTCATCATGGCTGATTCATTTCTGTTTCAGCCCAATTCTCCTGCCTTTTTAGGTAACCTTTCATGCCCTGACTAATCAAGAACATATCAACCTCTGCCTAAGTACATCCACTGACCTGGCATCCACAGCCACGTGTGGCAATGAATTTCACAGATTCATGACCCTCTGACTAAAGAAATTCCTCACATCTCTGTTCTAAATGGATGTCTCTCTATTTTGAGCCCATGCCCTCTAGTCCGAGACTTCCCCAGCAAAGGAAATATCCTCTCCACATCCACTCTATCTACATTCACTTTGACATTCAATATGCTTCAACGAGATCCCCCTCATTCTTCTAAATTCCAGTGAATAAAGGCTGAGAACAATTAATTGCTCTTCATACAATAAGCCTTTCATTCCTGGAATTGTTCTTGTGAACCTTCTCTAAACCCTCTCCAATGGCAGCACATCCTTTCTTAAATAAGGAGCCCAAAATTGCTCACAATACTCCAAGTGAGGCCTCGCCAGTGCATCCTTGTTTTTATATTCTAGTCCGTTTGAAATGAATGCTAATGTGGCATTTGCTTTCCTCACCTCTGACTCAACCTGTAAGTTAACCTTCAGGGAATCCTGCACAAGGACTTCAAAGTCCCTTTGTAGCTCCAAGTTTTGAATTTTTCGTTCTGTTTAATAACTGTAAACTCACGTATTGATTTTGATTAGTGCCTATTTCACTGATGTTTGTAATAGAAATAAATGATATATGTGGGAGGCAAAATCAATAAATTTGCGGAATGGTGGAGTTGCTGATGGTGTGGAGGGTAGGCCACAGAGAGTTGTAGAAACGTAGAAACATAGAAAACCTACAGCACAATACAGGCCCTTTGGCCCACAATGCTGTGCCAAACATGTACTTACTTTAGAAATTACCTAGGGTTACCAATAGCCCTCTATTTTTCTAGCTCCCTGTACCTAACCAGGAGTCTCTTAAAAGACCCTATCATATCCGTCTCCACCGCTGCCGGCAGCCCATTCCACGCACTCACCACTCTCTGAGTAAAAAACTTACCCCTGACATCTCCTCTGTACCTGCTTCTACGCACCTTAAAACTGTGCCCTCTCATGTTAGCCGTTTCAGCCCTGGGGAACAGCCTCTGACTATCCACATGATCAATGCCTCTCATCATCTGAAAATGATGTGTTGATGGAATTGCTGAAATTGGCAGGAGTTTAATCCCAACAATTGTGAGGTGATGCAATTTGGGAGCTCTAATGAGGCTAAGAAGTACACCTTGAATGGTAGGGTCTGAGGGACAAAAGGACCTTAGAGTATAAATCCTCAGATCCTTAAAGGTAGCAACATAGGCAGACAATATTGTTATGAAGGAATATGGAATACTGGTCTTCATTAGTTGGGGTACAGAGCGAGGTTATGCTACAAACTGATAAAACCTTGCTCGGACCCCTACTGAAGTACTGTGTCCAGTTCTGGTCTCCAAGATGTAGAAAGAATGTGATAGCACTGATGAGGGTGCAGAGAAGATTCACAAGAAGTTACCTAAGATGCTGGAGTTCAGAAATGGGGAGACACTGGAGAGAACAGGCCTGTGCTCCCTGGAGTGCAGGAGGATAAGAGGGAACAGGATTGGGATATATGAATCATGTGCGATATAGATGGGGTAGATTATTTCTCATATCAGAGGTAGACAAAACTAGTGAGCATAGAACTAGGGCAAGGGAGGAGATTTAAAAGAGATTGGAAGGGGACCTGTTTCATCAGACAATGGTTTGAGAGCGTGGTGAAAGCTGGGGCACTGATAGAATTGAAGTGTCCAGATGAGAACTTGAATTGTTTAGGCACGTAGGTCCATTGACTAAGTGCTGGGCAATGGTTTAACATAGATGCCCATTAGTCAGCATGGACGAGTTGGGCCGAATGACCTGCTTCCGTGCTGCATGGTTCTTGATTCTATAAGTGCTTGAAAAATGGATAGAGCGTGCAATTTATCCGTGTTGTGCAGAAATAACCTCTTAACGCTCAGGCGAGTGCCATTCTGTACTCTTTCCTGGCCCAGTTAAGGTTGTAAAGCTTTTAAAGAAACATGCAGAATTTAAAGTATGAAATAAGAGCACGCACTGGACCGAATCCCTTTCTTTCTTCAGATTTCTCTTTTTCTCCCTCTGATCCCTAGCGTAATCTCTTTCCAATTCCTAGCTTGCTCACTGATATCCCACTCTCCTTGCATCTGTTTGTAGAGAACCCCAGCCACTCACCTTGTCATGGAGATGGTGACTGGCAGCCGTCCCTTCTTGCCGGGCGCCTTCCCGTGACGGAGACGGGAGGATGCGGCTAACCCCGCGGACTTTCAGCACCAGGTCGCGGACAGCTGCTCGGAACTCCCTCGGCATCAGGAGTAGAGGACCGGGTTGAGGCAGCTGTTGCTGCGCGCTAGGCAGACAGTCACAGGGAAGACGTACGCCTGGGTGTTGTAAAAGGCAACACTGAAATGGACCACATTAAGCTTGATGAAGGCGCTCCAGAGAGTGATGGCTTGGTTGGGCAACCAGCTGATGAAGAAGGCCAACACCACGATGGTGACGGATTTGGTGACCCTGGACATCCTCTTTGAGTTGTTGCTGCTCATTTCTCTGTTGTTGACGAAACGCAGCAACAGGAGGTAGGAGGCGGAGATGATGGCAAGGGATAGGACGAAGCCAACCAAAACCTTCAGCGCCTGATAGAGCCCAACCAAAACTGGGGGTTGCTGTGAAGCTCAGGAAACTTGGTGATGCACAGTTCTTCAGTGGGGAGCACGATGGTGGTGGAGTAGGTGGCCTGGGGAAGGGTTGCCACACAAGCCAAACCCCAGATGAAGACACAGGTTAACCCATCCCCGCATGTGGAGGACCTCCTTTTCATCTTCAGTGACTGGGACACCGAGCAGTACCGGCTGATACTCATTACAGCCAGGAAGAAGACACTGGCGTACATGCTCATCACTGTCACAGATGACACCACCTTACACATGACACGGCCGAAAGGCCAACTGAAGTCCATGGCCGTGTCCACCGCCCAGAAAGGTAGGGTCAACACGAACTGGATGTCAGTCACAGCCAGGCCCATGACCAAGATAGTCATTGTGGACTTGTTCTTGTTGGCCTGCAGGAGATAAAGCACCAGGAGGTTGCCCAGCAGACCCAAGGCACACACCACAGAGTAGACAATGGAGATCAGGATCCTGATGATCTTGGACCCTTCGTTATGCACCTTGGTGCCGTGGAAAATCAACCATTTCAGCAGATCTTCCAGACACTGACTAGTTTTATTGGGCGAAAAGGAAACTCCATCATCATCCAAGTAGCAGTCTAGATCAAACGTGGCCATCTCCTCAAACTATTGTCCCTTAATTCCCTGCAGGGATCTGGATCATAGACAGCCGATGTGTAGCTGGCGACTGGACCTTCACCCTTGCTGGTGATCGCTTTCTGTAGTTATAGAACATAGAACAGTACAGCACAGTACAGGCCCTTCAGCCCACAATGTTGTGCTGACCCTTAAACCCTGCCTCCCATATAACCCCCCACCTTAAATTCCTCCTTATACCTGTCCAGTAGTCTCTTAAATTTCACTAGTGTACCTGCCTCCACCACTGATTCAGGCAGTGCATTCCACACACCAACCACTCTCTGAGTAAAAAACCTTCCTCTAATATCTCCTTGAACTTCTCACCCCTTACCTTAAATCCATCTTCTCTTGTATTGAGCAGTGGTGCCCTGGGGAAGAGGCGCTGGCTATCCACTCTATCTATTCCGCTTAATATCTTGTATACCTCTATCATGTCTCTTCTCATTCTCCTTCTCTCCAGAGAGTAAAGCCCTAACTCCCTTAATCTCTGATCATAATGCATACTCTCTAAACCAGGCAGCATCCTGGTGAATTTCCTCTGTACCCTTTCCAATGCTTCCACATCCTTCCTATAGTGAGGCGACCAGAAATGGACACAGTACTCCAAGCGTGGCCTAACCAGAGTTTTATGGAGCTGCATAATTACCCCGTGACTCTTAGACTCTTTCCCTGAATTTATGAAAGCTAACACCCCATAAGCTTTCTTAACTACCCTATCCACCTGTGAGGCAACTTTCAGGGATCTGTGGACACGTACCCCCTGATCCCTCTGCTCCTTCACACTACCAAGTATCCTGCCAGTTGACTGTCTCCACGCCCCTATGTCCTCGATCTGCCTACCTGTGTCTCATCTCCCCGATCTTTTTTTCCCTCTTCCCAATCCCTCTCCTGCTCTATCGTCTCTCTCACGTCTCGCCGATCCCTCTCCCGTCCCTCTGAAACCCCTCCTGCCTCCCAATTCCTCCACTCCTTTCCACAATTCCTCTCCCGCCTTAAACTATTCTCTGTTTCCCCAATCCTCCTGGTCCCGTGCTCCTCTCGGATTCAATTTCTTTCTCGTTATAACTACTCTCCCGCTCTCTGATGCTCTTCTCCCGACCCCGGTTCCGGTCCCTCTCTGATCCTTATCTCACTCTCCCTAGATTCCTGTTTCCTCTACCCCCCAGCCAAACTCTCCTTGACTCCCTTCTGCCTCTCTCCCGATTCCACCCTCTCCCCAGTCGTTTCTGATTTCCTCTCATTCCCTCTTTGACCTACTGTCGAATTTGCTTTCTCCACGCCGAGCCTTCCGCTCCTCCGGCTCCCGGTACCGGCAGTGAGCGATCGCCCAGCTCTGAAACCAAGGACCCTATGGACTACGGAACGGATGCTCTCCGGGCGTGCTGCCCGTGGGCAGGAACGGAGAAACGGCGACCAAAGCTCACACATCAGCCGTGCACCTTGAACTGGGTTGAATGAGTGCTCACAGCTCCTCATAACCCGGTCTGCTTAATGCCAGCGATTTCATTAATGATTTCGCAGGAGTGTGGGAAGCTATTCCTTTAATCTGTCAAGTGCTCTCTTCATCTGCACGCAAGTCCACGAAACACAGCCCCAATAATATGTGCGTGCCGATAATTCTTAAAGTGGGATGCGTTAAAGACACGAGGTCACATCGCAAGTAGAGTTCACCAAGAAAGCGAAATGCACGCACGACTGAAGTCCGAGGCTCCGCGCTCACCTCAGCAGAGGTCTCAATGAGGAGGTCGTCGCCCCTATTTATGGCCAATCCAGTGTTTGTCCTCACTCATTCCCTCTGGTTCTCCGGAGTCCAGCAGTTCCTCCCCATGAAGAGATCCCCTCTGATGAAGCGAATCCCAAAGAGGCGACTGAACGAACTTCAGAGAGAGGAGCGATTGACTGAAATGAGCACGGTGAGTTCCGGCAAGCGGAACCGCGAGGGTGGTTACAGCAAAATGTTGTAATAATATTGTAAATAGTTCGCTGTCTCAGTGAAGCAGCCAGCAGAGTCAAAGACCCCATCCACAATCCACTCCGCACATTCTCTATTCTTTTCTCTTTTATTGGGCAGAAAATACAAAAGCCTGAAACAACATAATACCAGTCTCCAGGACAGCTTGTTATAAAAGTATTGAATAGTCTCCTTGTACGATAAGTTCGACCTTGATCTCACAATCTACCTGCGCCTTATTTTTTACCTACACTGCTCTTTTTCTGTAGTGTCACATTTTATTGTGCACTAATTTGTTTGTGTGTTGGCCAAGTGGTTTAGGCGTTGGTCTAGTGATCTGAAGGTCGCTAGTTCGAGCCTCAGCTGAGGCAGCGTGTTGTGTCCTTGAGCAAGGAACTTAGCCACACAGGGCTCTGTGACGACACCGGTGCCAAGCTGTATCGGCCCTTGCCCCTTCCCTTGGACAACACCGGTGGTGTGGAGAGGGGAGTCTTGCAGCATGGGCAACTGCCGGTATTCCATACAACCTCGCCCAGGCACAAATCCATGGTCTCACAAGACTAATGGATTCCTATATATAAAAATTTTGTCTATTTGGACTGTTTGCCAGACAAGCTTTTGTGAAACAACAAAACAATTCCAATTCTGGGAAGACTGTGTTTTTGAGAATTCCATACCAAGTTCTAGGGAGCACTGGGGTGAAAGCTTGACTCAGTTGGGGTCAGGTAGATGGTAGCTAGTGGGCTTCAAGCACCAGGTTGGAGATGCCTCCAGATCACTTGGGGGAGGTATACTCTTCTGGATTCTGCCCGAGTCTTACATCATCTGTGAGGCAGCCAGAAGCCAATCTGAGACATGCAACTCCAACAGCATCTATGAAGCCCCACACCATCAATGATTAGCAATCCACCTTGTACAGATACCCCTTCCACCATCATGGGAACAGAATAAATGGCAAATGATCTTTATCATACCCAAACCCAGTAGCAGGTGTGGGGGAAAATGCACAGCTTCAGAACTTGATCAGGCTATTTCTTTGTCACAATCGGTCTAATTCTTGGAAATTCCTGTGCAATGTATTTACTGTAGACTGCAGCAGTCCATGCAGAAGTAGTCAGCGACACCTTGTCAAGGGCATTTTAGACAAGATTCTTATTCCATAAATGATTAAGTAAAGGCTGAGCTCCTTTCCAGCTCTGAAAAAGGGTCCCAGCCCAAAACATCGTCTGCTCATTTCTATGGATGCTGCCTGACCTGCTGAGTTCCTCCAGCATTGTGTATGTGAGTTGCTTTGGATTTCATGCAACTGCAGAATTTCTTGTGTTTATGAGTTCAACTAATAGCTGATTGGTGTTTCTCTGTAAAGTTTGCTTTAAAAAAATTGTCCTTTTTGTCAAGGCGCCAACATTGTGTGATTAGGTTTAGTGGTTACTTCAATGCTTGTACTCAAGCTGAGTGTTCCAAAGATACAGTGTCCTGGGCTCTCAGTTCCAAGGGAGAGGTGTGCCCTGGTGGGATTGGATGGTTTAAAGGCTGGATACAGAAACACTCACACCAAGACTTTAACAATTTATAAAGCCAATCTGGTGTTAGTTAGAATTTCGACACTACTGGAGGGAATAGCAGAGGAATTATGCTGATGCAAAAACTTTGTCATGTGCTTCCTGAACAGGGAGGAGACTTCTACTCCTTTCCTTTTCCACTCCCCAACTCCTAAGTGAGGATAACAAAGCTTGAAATGTTTACAGAGATCTCCCAAAAGACCTCAATGTTAGGGCGCTGAAGCAGGGACCCAATCGCAGACCAAGTACTGCGCACAACGACTCATCTCCTCCACCATGAGAATGAAGATTCGGCCCAAAAGGAAACACCAAAATCAGAACACTTAAGAAATTTAATGTTGACATCATTCAAGACATCAGCCATGTACAGAAGTTCCAACAAAATCTTCAAGAACAACTGCCTCAACAAATCCCACCATCTGTAGAAGAACACTGGAATCAATTGAAGAATGCCACCATCACATCCTGCAAAGAACCAATTGGATTCAAGACGAAAAAACATCAGGATTGGTTTGATGATAATGAAAAACTACTCCAACAACTCATCGACAAAAAGAGAAAAGCTTTCATTACCTTACAAAATGATCAACAATCAGCTACCAAAAGGAAACGCTATCAGGAATGCAAGGCTGCAGTCCAGAAGAGCACCTGGAACCTGAAAAACCAATGGTGGAGGAAGAAAGCTCTGGAAATCCAACAACTAGCAGACGCCAATGACTCTCGAGGATTTTTCAATGCAAGTAAAGCTATTTTTGGCCCATTGACTCACAGTCAAGCCCCCCTCAAAAGCAAAGATGGTTCAACCATCCTGAAGAGCAAAGCTGACTTCAATTCTAGATGGAGGGAGCACTTTGAAGATCTTCTAAATCAAACCTTCTCATTTGACAAGAATGTGATTAACAACATTCCAAATCAGCCCGTTGACGACTCCCTAAGCAAAGTACCAACACTTGAAGTCAAAGAGCCATCAAAACCTTGAAAAACAACAAGGCCACTGGACTTGATGGAATACCAGCCGAGGTCTGCAAAATTGGAGGTAGCCGGCTTCATTACCAACTGCATCAACTTCTCATCAAGGTCTGTATAAATGAAGATGTACCAGCAGACTTTAAAGACTCAGCAATGGTTACCATCTACAAAAGGAAAGGCGATTGATCCTAATGTGGAAACTATTGTTGAATCTCCCTGTTAGCAACAGCAGGAGAGATCCTCACCCGCATCATGAACCACCAGCTCAAGCCTTTAGCTGAGAAGATCCTTCCAGAGACATAAGCCAGTTTTAGACCATCACATGGAGCAATCGACATGATCTTCACAATGTGACAACTACAAGAAAAATGTTGTGAACAGCTTCAACCTTTGTACATGGCATTCATCGACCTCACCAAAGCCTTTGACTTGGTATCAAGGGAACTCCTATGGGATGTCCTATCCACCCATAGATGCCCTGAAAAATACTTTTGAATCCTGATACTCCTCCACGATGGCATGCTTGCCACAGTCATGGTCAGCAATAGTAACTGTTAGTCTTTTCAAGTTAGATCAGGAGAGAAACAGGGATGCATGATTGCCCCAACTTTGTTCACCATCTTCATTGCGACAATCATCCACATTATTGAGGACGACCTACCCCCAGGAATCGAAATTGTCTACAGAACAGATGGCAGACTTTTCAATCTTGTCCATTTCAAGTCCAAAATAAAGCCATCCACGAGTTCCCTCAATGAGTTCCAATACGCAGATGACAACAGTGTTGCAGCTGTGACGAAAGAGGGTTACAAAAGTACACATAGACTAAGATGTTAACTGTCCTGTGCTAGCACAAGTGGGATCATCAGTTGATCTGCCACCGGTCTTCAGGAGAGAGAGATAAGTAAGACAATGGAGCAGCATTTGGAAATGTTAATGAAGAGACGAGAGAGTTTAACAGAAGGAGACACCGGTCTGAATATTGTCAAGACCGCTCCTTTTGAACCCTGAACTGTTTAAAGTGTGATGGACAGGCGATACCCCAGCAGGGGGATAAAATGGGGCAGGTTCGCTGAGACACCACACATGACACCACGAGGTAACGAGACCCTGGAAGCGGTGTGCCCCCACAAGTCGGTGAGAGTTTTGGAGGACTAGTCGCAGGACCAGCCATCGACGCACAGGGTAGAAAGATACGGTCCGGCGGGAACCTAGTGTGTGTGTTCACCCTTGCTTGGGTGCTGGGTTCACTGCAGAGGAACGATCGTATCTGAAAACGGGGGGGGTCACAGTCGGTGACCTCAGAAGACATTACAAAGTGCTCGCCCGAAAGCTAACTGCGAGGAATTTCAAAGGTCTGTTGAATCCGATTTGAATATCAGCATTCGCTCTCTCTCTCTCCCCAATGGCACGAAGGCGATTACTGCGAACTGAACTAAACTGAACTCTGTCACTTGTGATTGAACATTTTACCCCTAGACTGCGATAGAGCTGATTGACCCTATTATACGCAAACAACAGGAATTCTGCAGATGCTGGAAATTCAAGCAACACACATCAAAGTTGCTGGTGAATGCAGCAGGCCAGGCAGCATCTCTAGGAAGAGGTGCAGTCGACGTTTCAGGCCGAGACCCTTCGTCAGGACTAACTGAAGGAAGAGTGAGTAAGATTTGAAAGTTGGAGGGGGAGGGAGTGATCCAAAATGATAGGAGAAGACAGGAGGGGGAGGGATAGAGCCGAGAGCTGGACAGGTGATAGGCAAAAGGGGATACGAGAGGATCCTGTCCCATGATCCTCTCGTATCCCCTTTTGCCTATCACCTGTCCAGCTCTCGGCTCTATCAGAGCTGGACAGGTGATAGGCAAAAGGGGATACGAGAGGATCATGGGACAGGATCCTCTCGTATCCCCTTTTGCCTATCACCTGTCCAGCTCTCGGCTCTATCCCTCCCCCTGCTGTCTTCTCCTATCATTTTGCATCTCCCCCTCCCCCTCCAGCTTTCAAATCTCTTACTCACTCTTCCTTCAGTTAGGCCTGACGAAGGGTCTCGGCCTGAAACGTCGACTGCACCTCTTCCTATAGATGCTGCCTGGCCTGCTGCGTTCACCAGCAACTTTGATGTGTGTTGCTTGACCCTATTATCCTAGTTCTGTGTACATGTGTGTTTATTCATTGCTAACCTGTTGCATTTATATCCTTACTATTAGAGTACTGTGTTGCTTATTTTTTAAATAAAACTTTCTTAGTTCCAGTAATCCAGACTCCAACTGAGTGGTCCATTTCTGCTGGTTTGGCAACCCAGTTACGGGGTACGTAACATAAGTGGGGTTCTCGTCCGCGATTTCGAACGCTAAATTTGGGACAGGGTAAATTGATTGGTTTAAAATTCCCAAAAGAAAGAAAAGGCAAACAGCAGAAATGGAGATTGAGGAATTTCTAAAGGCGCCGACCTTGGAGGCATTAGAGGATGCCAGGAAAGCAGAATTGGCAGCTGTGGCCAAACGGTTGAATCTTGCTAAGGGGAAGTCGACCATGAGGAGAGAGGAGATACACAAAGCTATTGTAGAGCACTATGTATCTAAAGGTGTGTTTCCCCAAGGGGAGCTGGAGGTGATGTCTATGGGAAAACCTGGTGGAGACGCAGTACAGGTGCAGATTGAAAAACTGAGACTCGAGCATGAGTTCCGGGTACGGCAGCTAGAACATGAAGAAAAACAGTTAGAATGGCAAGAGAGAGAGAAAAAGTTAGAACGGCAAGAGAGAGAGAGGGACAAACAGTTGGAGTGAGAAGAGAAACAGAGGGAAAGGGAATTCGAGCTGGAGAGGTTAAAGATGATGGCAGAGCAGGGGCCCATGCCGAACCAAGGTGGAGGGTTCAGGGCGACCCAGGAGGTTAGGCTGGTTCCCCCATTTGACGATACCGATGTGGATCGGTACTTTCTCCATTTCGAAAAAGTTGCTGCAAGTCAGGAATGGCCGAGGGCTAAGTGGGCTGTTTTGCTTCAGAGTGTACTTAAAGGAAAAGCCCAACAAGCTTACTCGGCTTTGTCTGCGGAAGATGCCCAGAGGTATGAGGTGGTGAAAGAGGCCATCCTCAGGATTTATGAGTTGGTCCCGGAGGCATACCGGCAGAGGTTCCGGAATGCGAGGAAGCAGTGGGACCGCACGTATTTAGAGTTTGCCCGTGAGATGCAGACATATTGTGAGCGTTGGTGCACCTCGAAAGGGGTCAGTGGGGATTATGACAGACTGCTACAGCTGATCCTGATTGAGCAGTTTAAAGGTTGTGTCCCTGAGGGTATGAGACCCTACCTAGATGAGAAAGAGGCAGCCATGTTAGCCGCAACTGCTAAGTTAGCGGATGAGTACGCGTTGATGCATAAAATGAAGTTTGCCCCGAGTAAAGGCTACCAGAAGGGTAGTCAGGACGGCAGGGAGAGTCCGCCAGAAAAGTCAGTAAGTAAGCCGGGGACTAGTGAGAAGGATAAGGTAGACCAGGAGCAGTCTGGTAGGAAGTCTCCTGGGGTCGTCTGTTATAATTGTGGGAAAGTCGGACACTTTGCGTCCAGGTGCTTTGCCCCAACCAAGGAGACGGGGAAAGGAAAAACGGCAATTTCGACTGGCTGTATCGAGCTGGTAAACGAACCGCTAGGAGAGGAAAGGTCTGCCAAAGTTCAGGAAGGGCGCGAGAGGTTTATCTCGGCCGGATTGGTGTCGGTGAAGGAGGGGTTAAACCAGTTCCAGTACGGATCTGGAGAGACATGGGAGCTTGTCAGTCACTGATCTTGAGGAGTGTTTTAGACTTTAGTTCAGAGACCGAGACTGGGGAGGTCAGTGTGATCAAAGGCATTGGAAAAGGGACTGAAGCTGTGCCTTTGCACCAGATACACCTACAAAGCGACTTGATCTCTGGACCAGTCACAATCGGGGTGAGACCCGAACTACTGATGAAAGACGTGGAAGTCTTTTTCGGTAATGACCTCGCGGGGGAAATTGTGTTCCCAGCCGTGAGATTGAGAAGTCAGCCTGCCAGCATTGAGGCCTCGCCCATGGACTCACAGGTTTATCCCATTTGCGCAGTAACTCGGCGGATGTCGAGGAAGGCTGCAAAGGCTGATATAAAGTTAGCTGAGACGTTTCTACCAGCCTTGTACGAGGAGGAGGTAGAAAGTGAAAAGAAGGAGCGTAATGAAACAGGAGGAAGTGGGGAAATTAAGGTAGATTTATCAGTAGAAAAGAAGGATTTTATACAGGCACAGGAGCGAGACAAGGAAACGGCTCTCTGTGAAACAGAATTAGGAAGGGAGCCAGTGAATTATGGTGTGAAGGGGGAGGTGCTAAGGAAGGAAGGGAGACCAAGTACCGCAGATAAGGAATGGGGGGTGGTGCAAAAGAGTTATGGGGATGAGATTTTTAACCTGGCCCACAAGGTACCCCTCGGTGGACATCTTGAGGTGCTGAAGGAAACAGTCGGCGGAGCCATGAGAGAGTTTTTCTGGCTGCACAGGAGGAAGGATGTTATTGATTATTGCAGATGCAAACTGAAACGGTCACAGGCTTTTGATATGCTAACAAACCTAGTCGGTGTTAGCGCGGAAATCAATGAAGCTAGGGTGCCACCTGATAAGGGGAAAAACCATTTTGAAAAGATGAGTATGGTACCGACCAGATGGGAGAAGGCTATTGTTTTGGCCAGCTCTGCTGATAAGGTCTCTCCCTTAATCCCCAAACAAAGCGACCCTTTAGGAGAGCTAATTCAACGGCTCGCACGTGTGTGTTTGATTGTCCCGAGGCAATGCAAAGAACTGGAACGTTGGGTGGTGTTTGTCAATTAGGTCAGCCTAGTGAGCAACATCCCTATAGAATGAGTAATTCAGTGACGAAAGGGCTAAAGAACACAGAAGTGTATATTGGCGATATAATACGGCTGTCTGAAGCCAGCTTGATAGTGAACCTTGAAAAAAATGAGTTCGGCCACATGAAGGTCACTTATCTGGGAATTGTGGTAACACCGGGGCAGCTGGCAACAATGCAAGCTAAGGTGCGGACTATCTCTGACATCCCAACCCCGACAGACAAGAGGGCCCTCAGAAGGCTCTTGGAGATAGTGGGGTACTTTAGGAAGTTTTGCAATAACTTTGCGGGTACTACCCCTCCCCCTCCTACTAAGCCCTTGCGAAAGAAAACTAAGTCGGGATGGGATGACCCTTGTTATCGTGGTCCGGGACGAAACCCAATGAGGGGTTACACTGATCACAATTCATCAGTGTTTTCGGCCACTATGAAGTTTGCTAAGTTGGAGCCTGGTTTAGAGGATAATTAAAATAACATGTATAAAAGGGACAGAAAATGTGATTGCTGACTGTCTGTCCAGGTGTTGACAACTTAAAAAGTCTCTGTATTAGCTAAATAGCTGATGAAGATGTATATTTGTGTGTATCTAATAATGTATTCATGCTTATAATTTTTACCCCGGTAAAAATCCTTAAAGGGAAGGGGTGTGATGAAAGAGGGTTACAAAAGTACACATAGACTAAGATGTTAACTGTCCTGTGCTATCACAAGTGGGATCATCAGTTGATCTGCCACCTGTCTTCAGGAGAGCGAGATAAGTAAGACAATGGAGCAGCATTTGAAAATGTTAATGAAGAGACGAGAGAGTTTAACGGAAGGAGACACCGGTCTGAGTATTGTCAAGACCGGCTCCGTTTGAACCCTGAACTGTTTGAAGTTTGATGGACAGGCGATACCCTAGCAGGGGGATAAAAAGGGGCGGGTTCGCTGAGACACCACACATGACACCACGAGGTAACGAGACCCTGGAAGCGGTGTTCCCCCACAAGTCGGTGAGAGTTTTGGAGGACTGGTCGCGGGACCAGCCATCGACGCACAGGGTAGAAAGATACGGTCAGCAGGAACCTGGTGTGTGTGTCCGCCCTTGCCTGGGTGCCGGGTTCACCGCAGAGGAACGATCGTATCTGAAAACGGAGGGGTCACAGTCGGTGACCTCAGAAGATATTACAAAGGGCTCGCCCGAAAGCTAACTGCGAGGAATATCAAAGGTCTGTTGAATCCGATTTGAATATCAGCATTCGCTCTCTCTCTCTCCCCAACGGCACGACGGCGATTACTATGAACTGAAATAAACTGAACTCTGTCACTTGTGATTGAACATTTTACCCCTAGACTGCAATAGAGCTGATTGACCCTATTATCCTAGTTCTGTGTACCTGTGTGTTTATTCATTGCTGACCTGTTGCATTTATATCGTTACTATTAGAATCCTGTGTTGCTTATTTCTTTAATAAAACTTTCTTAGTTCCAGTAATCCAGACTCCAACTGAGTGGTCCATTTCTGCTGGTTTGGCAACCCAGTTACGGGGTACGTAACACAGCTCTTTCAGAAAACCACCTACAACAGATTCTGACTGCCTTCAACCGTGCATACACAAAACTTGACATCAATTCCAAGAAGACTCAGGTCATCTATCAACTGTTACCAACTGAGACAAATCGGATAGAACCATCAATTGAACTTGGCGAAACAACCCTGGAAAACGTGGACCACTTTCCGTATCTTGAAAGTCACCTCTCCTCCAATGTCAACCTTAATGACGAGATCTAACGTCATCTTAAATGCACTGGAACAGCTTTTGGATGTCTCCAAACAAGAGCCTTTCATGATTGTGACATCTGAACAGACACCAAAACGTTAGTGTACAAAGCAGTGGTAATCCCAACGCTCCTATATGCATCAGAAACCTGGACAACATACCGACGATATCTGAAGGCACTTGAAAAGTTCCATCAACACTATCTTGAAAACATCTTAAATATCAGCTGGGAAGATAGAAGTACCAACGTCAGTGTGCTAAATGAAGCAAAAACAACAAGCATTGAAGCCCATGTCATCAAGAACCAACTAAGATGGAGCGGTCATGTTGTTCGGATGAAAGACGAACGTCGGCCGAAACAAGTCTTCTACTCCTGGCTTAAAGAAGGCAAAGGTAAAAGAGGCAGACAACAGAAGAGATTGAAAGACATCTTAAAAGCCAACATAAAGAAATGTAATATCAACATCAACAATTGGGAAACCAATGCCAAGGACAGGAAACTCTGGCAAGCCATCATCCAGGAAGGAACAGCAACTTTCAAAGCCAACAGATGTGCAGAATCAGAAGAAAAGAGAAGAAAATGGAAAGAGAGGCGGCAACAACCAAAGCCCAATCTGCCATCTGGAACTACCTGTCCTGAATGCAGAAGAACTTTCAAAGCCAAGATTGGACTCATAAGCCACTTGAGAGCCCATAAGTAGATCAACAGAATGAAGACCATCATCCTCAACCTCGAGGGATGGCCACGATGACGACGACAACTGTGCGCACTGTGATATTTACTGAGCAGCAAATCCGGGGGCGGGGGACAACAAAGTCAGCAGCAAAGTTCAGGCAGAGATCAAAACATCCCAAGAAATCCAAAAACCAGAATCAGGAAACAGACAGAGTTCAGATACAAATGCTGGAAAAGGCTCAGGAAAACTCACTGGCACAATCTGGCATCAAACAGGTGAAAACACAGGACTGAAATACACTGAGCAATAAACAGAGAGGCAGATGATAGGTGGAGCACAATGAGGCACAGGTGGCAGCAATACAGGTAATAATGAGAAACAGGTGAGAGACGGAGTACTCAGTAATACAGGGGCCGGAGTAGAGCAGAAGCGGGGACAGGAACACATGGCAATACAAAACCACAGACTGACGACTAGGGGGAAAACACACAAAAAGACAAATTTCAACTGAAGGTACTGACACCTTATAAGATCCTGACAACCACCCTTTCCCATGAGATAGGTGTTTATGTGTAGCCACAAGTGGAGTGTAACTAAAATGTGAAACAGGTTTTACATTTTTAATTCCCCATTTGTAACATCAACAGAAACCTCAAATTTGATAATAAATGTGTCTCAGCATTTTAATCAAATACCTCCATTTAATGTCTTAAAACAATAAAAAGTATTTTATGTACATTAATTGACATGTACAGTTTATCTAATTTTGCTCAGTGTGATTTCAGGTAACTGATTACATGGTCTAGATAGCATTCCACAGATTTTCACATTCACCTATATCATGGTCTGACTACCACTTGCCATCCATGCTATTTGTATCATTAGCAGTTGATCATGGTCTCGGTGATTCAAGTGCTCACTCTTAAATATTGTGCAAAGTCTCCAACTCCACGAACCCTGAAGGAGTGTGTTCCAGTTTCCACCAATAAGGGTATGGAGGAATAAGGATCACGTACAGGCGAATGGGATACCTTTAGATTAGTAACGTGGTCAGTACAGACATGTTGGGCTGAAGGGCCTGTACTTGTGTTGCACTGCTCTGTGCTCTACGTTTTTTGAAGAGGGTGATGACAGAGCAGCAATAGCTGGAATTTCTGGAAGAATTCAAGGTGCAGGAAAGATACTTCACCCAGGTGAACAAGTATTCTAAAGGGAGGTTGAGGGGTTTGTGGCTGATGACAGCACAGAAGCAAAAGAGAGGGCATAAAATATAGCCAAAATTAGTGGGAAGATAGGGGACTGGAAAGCTTTGGAAAACCAGTAGAAGGCATCGAATGCGCTTTGGATACTGTTGGGGGTGTGACCTAGCAGAGGAATATCACAGCAGTCTCGCTCTGTGACTTAGAGGGAAAGGGGGGAGAACAGGAAAGCTGTGGTGATGGGGATTTGTTAATTAGACAAATAGAAAGGAGGTTTTGAGTGTGAGAACAAGATTCCCGGGTGAAATGTTGCCTCCCAGGTGCCAGCATCCAGGATGTCTCAGATTGAGTCCCCAGCATTCTTAAGTGGGTGGGTGAGCAACCGGAGGATATGGTACTTGTAGGTACCAAAACATAGGTAGGAAGAGTGATGAGGTTCTGCGAAGGGAGTTCAGAGAGTTAGATGCTAAGTTAAAGGTCAGGACCTCCAAGGTTGTGAGCTCAGGGTTACTACCCATGCCACGTGCTAGTGAGGCCAGAAATAGGAAGATCATGTACTTTAAGGTGTGGCTAAGGAGTTGGTATAGGAGAGGGGGCATTATTAGGCTTTCTTCAAGGGAAGATGGGACCTGTACAGAAGGGATGGTTTGTACTTGAACAAAGTCAGGAATCAAAAGTTTGAGCATGGTGTGAATAATGTCCTGACAAAGTGTCGCAGGAAAGAGAGATGAGCTTGGGGCATGGATCAACATCTGGAATTACGATGTTGTAGCCATTAGTTAGACTTGTTTGCAGGGTGGTCGGGACTGGCAGCTCAGTACTCTGGGATTCCACTGCCATAGATGTGACAGAGCAAGAGAGATTAAAGGGGGAGGGGTGGCATTACTAGTCAGGGAAAATGTCACAGTAGTGCTCAGTTAGGACAGACGGGAGAACTTGTGTAGTGAGGCTTTATGGGTGGAACTCAAGAATAAGAAAGGTATGACCACATTAGCGGGACTGTATTATAGACCACCCAATGGTCTAATGGGACTATATTATAGATTTAGAGGAACATATTTGTAAAGAGATCACAGACTGTTGCAAGCAACATAAGGTTGTTATAGCCGGTGATTTTAACTTTCCACATGTTGGCTGGGACTCCCATACTGTAAAAGGACTAGATGGGATAGAGTTTGTCAAATGTGTTCACAAAAGTTTGCTTATTAAGTAGGTAGAAGTCCCAATGAGAGAGTGTGTGATACTTGATCTGCTATTAGGTAATGAGACAGGGCAGGTGAGAGAAGTTTGTGTCGGGGGACACTTTGCATCCAGTGACCACAATGCCAATAGTTTCAAAGTAAATATGCAAAAAGATAGTTCTGGTCCAGGGGTTGAAATTCAAAATTGGAGAAAGGCCAACTTTGATGGTATCAGAGAGGATCTGGCAAGGGTGGATTAGGACAGGCTGTTTTCTGACAAAAGTGTCCTTGATAAATGGGAGGCCTTCAAAAGTGAAATTTTGAGAGTACAATGCTTATATGTGCCTGGTAAAATAAAAGGTAAAAATAGCAGCTTTATGAAACGTTGATATTCAAGAGATATTGACGCCCTAGTTAAGAGAAAAGAGGTACATAGCAGGTAAGGCAGGTAGGAACAAATGAGGTGTTTATGGAGTACAAGAGATTTAAGAGAACACTTAAGAAAGAAATTAAGAGGGCCAAAAGAAGCCGTGACCTTTCTCTAGCAGACAAGGCCAGGGAGAATCCTAAGGGATTCTATAGATATAGAAACATAGAAAACCTACAGCACAATACAGGCCTTTCGACCCACAATGCTGTGCCGAACATGTCTTCACCTTAGAAATTACCTAGGGTTACCATAGCCCTCTATTTTTCTGAGCTCCATATACCAGGAGTCTCTTAAAAGACCCTATCGTATCCGCCTCCACCACAGTCACCAGCAGCCCAATCCACACACTCACCATTCCCTGCGTAAAAAAACGTACCCCTGACATCTCCCCCGTACCTGCTTCCAAGCTGTTTAAAACTGTGCCCTCTCGTGCTAGCCATTTCAGCCCTGGGAAAAAGCCTCTGACTATCCACACGATCAATGCCTCTCATCATCTAATATGTTAAGAGCAAAAGGATGGCAAGGGACAATAGTGGTCCTCTGGCACATTGGCCTTTATAAATCAAAGTATGTATTGAGTACAGGAAATGGGATGTTATATTGAAGTTGTATAAGACATTGGTGAAACCTAATTTGGTACATTGTGTATGGTTTTGGACATCTACCTATAGAAAAGATATAAAGAAGGTTGAAATAGTACAGAGAAAATTTACAAAGACATTGCCAGGACTCCAGTGCCTGAGTTATAAGGAAAGAATGAATAGGTTAGGACTTTTATGCCATGGAATGTAGAAGATTTCCGGGAAATTTGATAGATTAGGTACATGGATAGTAGGGATATGGGGCGCTCTAGTCCCAGTGCTCCTTAGTTCTGGAATGAAAATCCTCGTCCTGAGAGCTGATGCAGCGGAAATGGAGGAATGGAGGAATTGAAGGAAGGGGGATGGCATTTTTATAGGTAATGGTGGGAAGAGGTATAGTCCAGGTCGCTGTGAGACTCAGTGGGTTTACAACCGATATCAGTAGATAAGCTGCCTCCAGAGAGAAAGATCAAGAACGGGAAGAGAGGTGTCTCCAGACAGTGAGATCGAGAAAGCAGTGTCAGAAATGGACCAGGTAAATTTAAGGGCAGGGTGGAAGTTGGAGGCAAAGTTGATGAGGTTGAGTCCCACATGGGGCAGGAAGCAGCACTAATGCAGTCGTCGATGCAGTGTAGGAAAAGTTGGGGAGTGATACCAATGTAGACTATAAAAGATATCGGTAGGTAAGCAGTCTCCAGAGATAGAGACAAAGAGATTGATATGAAAGATATCAGTTGATAAGCTGTCTCCAGAGACAGAGAGATCGATATAAAAGATATCAGTAGGTAAGCTGTCTCCACAGAGAGACAGAGACATCGATATGAAACATATCAGTTGATAAACAATCTCCAGAGACAGAGGATACGTCCACACTACGCCGGATAATTTTGAAAACGAAGCTTCTTCTCTTCGTTTTGCCCTCCCATCCACACTGAGCCGGCGTTTTCAGCCCCCGAAAACGGAGATTTTCGAAAACACTCTCCAGAGTGAATAAATCTGAAAACGCTTAATATCCGGCGTAGTGTGTGCGGGGCAAACGGAGAGATTTAAAAACATTGTCATGACAACGCCACAACAACAATGCCTTTTTCTGCTTCTGCTTTGTACTGCGCAAGCTGTTATAATGCACAGTCGGTGTAAACGGCGTGAGAGTTAAATTGTAAAGTGAGCGTTTTTGACTATTTAAAAACGCTGTCATGACATGCCGGAACAGATGTTCAAACAACAGGAATTCTGCAGATGCTGGAAATTCAAGCAACACACATCAAAGTTGCTGGTGAACGCAGCAGGCCAAGCAGCATCTATAGGAAGAGGCGCAGTCGACGTTTCAGGCCGAGACCCTTCGACAGATGTTCGTTGTTTTCTTGAACGCCACCACCTAACAATTTCAGAACAGATGGCAACAAGACAGAAACCAGAAGAGTTAGAAATGTACTCACCAAATACTTTGACCCATAGCTTACTGAATAAATAAGTATACTCACTTTGCCCTGTTTTCTGTCCTTGCTTGTATGAAGGTGGCTTACCTATTTATGCAAGTACTTCTCTGACAATAGATGTGTAACAGCCTAATGTAATATTGTATGGAAATACAAGATAACGCTGATGCAGACGTTTTATACATTTAACAAGATGCTTTATTAATGCAACAGAGTTAGTCAGTTTTTCAATGTTCGTCATCAGCCGGGTCATACTGTCCGTGAACTCCCTGTCGGTTGCCTCCATACGCTCCAGTATTTGTTTTTTTTTTAAGTTTTAAGTCCTCATGCGCGAGAGCCAAGAGCAATTCCTTTAAAGTTTTTCTACTCTGTAACTGGACAAATGCACACTAAGTATATTGTTTCCTCTTCGTTTGTTTTCTCTGTGTCCTGCGCATGCCCAGTAGGAGGAGATTCACCCAAATATCTGCCTAATGTGGACGGAGATATTTTGAAAAACACTTAGTGTGGACGCCTGTCGTTTTTACTCGAAACCGGCGTTTTCAAAATTATTCGGTGTAGTGTAGACGTAGCCAGAGACATCAATATGAAAGATATCAGTTGATAAGCAATCTCCAGAGACAGAGAGATCGATATAAAAGGTATCAGTAAAAGATATCCCATTTCAACATTTACTGCCATGATGAGGCCACATTCAGGTTGGAGGAGCAACACCTTATATTCCGTCTGGTTAACCTCTAACCTGATGGCATGAACATTGACTTCTCAAACTTCCAATAATGGCACCTCCTCCCCCCACCTCTCCTTCACCATCCCCATTTCCCTCTCTCACCTTATCACCTTATCTGCCCGTCACCTCCCTCTGGTGCTCCTCCCCCTTTCCTTTGTTACAAGGCCTTCTGTCCTCTCCAACTAGCTTACCCTTTTCCATCCCTTTATCTCTTTCACTAATTGACTTTCCAGCTCTTTACTTCAGCTCTTCCCCTCTCCCAGTTTCACCTATCACCTACTACTTTGTATTTCTTCCACCCTCCCCACACCACCTTATTCTGACTTCTCATCTTTTTTTCTCCGATCCTGATGAAGGATCTCAGCCTGAGACATCGACTGTTTACTCTTTTCCAAAGATGCTGCCTGGCCTGCTGAGTTCCTCCAGCATTTTGTGTGTGTTGCTTTGGTTTCCAGCATCTGCAGAGTTTCTCTTGTTTGTGATTGAAGAGGTAGTAATGGGGACAAAGAAATGGTGGATGAACTTAAGTAAGTATTTTGCATCAGTCTTCACTATGGAAGAAACTTACCAGAAGTGTGAGAGTGTCGGTGGGTAGGAGAAGGCAGAAGTGAGGGTCATTGCTATTACTAAGGAGAAGGAGAAGGAGTTTGGGAAGCTGGACAGTCTGAAAGTAGATGAGTCACCTCAACCACATAGACTACACCCCAGGCTCTGAAAGAGTTAGCTGAAAAGACTGTGGAGGCATTAGTAATGATCTTTCAAGAATTATTATATTCTGGAATGATTCCAGAAGGCTGGAAAATTGCAATTTCATTCCACTCTTTAAGCTAAGGAGGCAGAAGAAAGGAAATTATAGGCCAGTTAACCTAATCTTAGTCATTGGAAAGATGTTGGAGTATATTATTAAGAATGGGGTTTCAGGGTACTTGGAGGCATATTGCAAAATAGGCCGAAGTCAGCATGGTTTCCTTGAGAGGAAATTTTGCCTGACAAATCTGTTAGAATTCTTTGAGGAAATAACAAGCAGGATAGACAAAGAAGAATCATTCGATGTTGTTTATTTGGACTTCAGAAGGCATTTGCCAAGGTGCCGCATATGAGACATGAGACTGCTTAACAATATAAGAGCACTTGGTATTACAGGAAAGATACTAGCATGGGTAGAAGATTAGCTGACTGGCAGGAGGCAAAGAGTGGGAATAAAGGGGACCTTTTCTAGTTGGCTGCCGGTAACTAATGGTGATCCACAGGGGTAGGTGTTGGGACTACTTCTTTTCATGTTATGTGTCAATGATTTGGATAAAGAAATTCATGGCTTTGTGGCCAAGTTTGTGGATGATAAGAAGACAGGTGGAAGTGCTTGCAGTGTTGAGGAATCAGTGTATCTGCAGAAGGTCTTAGACAGATTAGGAGAAAAGACAAATAAGTGGTAGATGGAATGCAATGCAGGAAAGTGCATAGTCATGCATTTTGGTAGAAGGAATAAAGGCATGAACTATTTTCTAAATGAGGAGAAAATTCAAAAACCATAAGTGCAAAGGTTAACTTGCGGTTGAGTACATGGTAAGGAAGGTAAGTGCAATGATAGCATTCATTTTGAGAGGCTACAAAACAAAAGCTAAGACGTGATGCTGAGGCTTTATAAGGCATTGGTCAAACTGCACTTGGAGCATTGTGAGTAGTTTTGGGCCCCTTATCTAAGAAAGGATGTGCTGGCATTGGAAAGGGTCAAGAGGAGGTTCATGAGAAAGATCCGGGGAATGAAAGGGTTAACATATGAGGAGCGTTTGATGGCTTCAGGCCTGTACTTGCTGGATTTTATAAGAATGAGGGGGAATCATTGAAACTTATTGAATATTGAAAACCTAGATAGAGTGGATGTGGAGAGGATGTTTCCCATAGTGGGGGAGTCTAGGACAAGAGGACAGAGCCTCAGACTAGAGGGACATCATTTAAAACAGAGATGAGGAGGAATTTCTTTAGCTAGAGGTGGTGAAACTGTAGAATTCGTTGTCACGGGCAGCTGTGCAGCCAAGTTAAATTAAAGGCATCCGTTAGTCTTGCCAGACCATGGATCTGCGCCTGGAAAGTGTTCACTCTCCAGGACACAGGCCTGGGCAAGGTTGTATGGAAGACCGGCAGTTGCCCATGCTGCAAGTCTCCCCTCTCCACGTCACTGATGTTGTCCAAGGGAAGGGCAAGGGCCGATACAGCTTGGCACCAGAGTTGTCGCAGAGCACTGTGTGGTTAAGTGCCTTGCTCAAGGACACAATACGTTGCTTCGGCTGGGGCTCGAACTCACAACCTTCAGATCACTAGTCCAATGCCTTAACCACTTGGCCATGTGCCCACACTGCAGGCCAAGTTATTGGTATATTTTTAAGGCAGAGGTTGATAGGATCTTGATTAATCAGGGCGTTAAAGATTACAGGGCAAGAGAATGGGGTTAAGAGGGATAATAACTCAGTGAAAATGGAATAGCAGAGCAGAATTGATGGGCTAAATGCCCCTTATACTACTTCTGTGCTGTCTGGTCTTATGGTCTGGGGTGCAAGTGACCTTAACTGCAAGAAGTTAACCAGGCACTGTTTGGTCTCAGGCTCAATCTGCAATAGCCACAACAGGGGCACCACAGGGCAGCTCTATGTGACTCAGTTGCAGGAAGGTGCTGATCTTTGGACAGGATGCCAAGCTGTGTTGAAGCTAAAAAACTGACACACATTTCAGAATAATGGTCATCTGACGTACTGAATTCCTAATACCCAGAAGATGTTATTTCAGTGATTTTTGCTGTTAGTGCGTGCAACAAGGTTGTTATATTTGTTACTTGCTGCTGGATTAATTTCAATTAAAATAAATATTTTAAATGCAGATATTGTGTAACTCTATCAAACAAGATTATGAATCGTGATTTTAAGAATGAAAACTCACCACGGATAACCACTAATGAGGTGTTTTGATCAATTCTAAATTCTTTGTTAATTTTTCAAAGGGCGTACTGCCAGTTATTCATCCACAGGATCAGTAGTTAACTCCTAGTTGCCAAAAGCTAAGTCTGGCTTTGAGGGAAGTAATATTGCCAATGTCTAGATATCATACACTCAGCTAAATGCTTGCCTTTTACCTGTCTTTCCTCAAGTTTTCCCAAATGCACAGATGGCCTTGTGAACAAGTAATTGAAAATCACAAAAAACTTGCTGAATTTCTAAAAGAATATCAGAAAATGCTGAAAACGCTCAGCAGACCATGTTGCATTTGTCAAATCAGAAAGAGAATCCAATATTTCAGGTTGTAGATTCTTTCTCAACCAGCTCTGACAAAGGGTCTTTGATCTGAAAATTAGCCCTGCTTTCCTTCCCATAGACCTGCTGAGAATTTCCAGTGTTTTGTGTGTGTTGCTCTGTATTTCCAGCGTTATTTGTTTTTATCTTACCCTCATGAACAAAGTCACCAGTGATCTCTTGAGTGATGGTTCATGGCCTTCCTTGTGTTCTTCGATCTGAGTGAAATCTTTCACAAAGCCAAACTGTCCCAGTTTCCTCCAGGATCTACCTTCACTGACTGTGGCCCTCTGTCATGTCACTCAGAATTCCTCCTTGCTTCCCTGGGCTCTGTCATTACTACATTCTGTTCTCTACCTATATGATAGCTTGTCATTACATTGTCTGTAACTGCAGGGTGGATCTTCGCCAGTGGTGTGGCATGATTCCCTCGCTGATTACAATATGAAGTGTTGAACAATCTCAGCAAGACTCAGGTTCTCCAACAGCTATGTATCTGAAACTTTAATCCGCCTTCTTTAATTCAAAAATTATTTTTGTGTGTATCCACTGATGTTTAACATCTATATTAATGACTTAGATGAGAATGCAGTTGGTCGAGTTTATGGTTGATGCAAAAAAATTGGTGATATAGTGACAGTCAAGAAGGTTATTTAAGATTGGGGACATGAAGTAAAGGATAACAGTTGGAATTTATCTTAGATACCTGTGAAGTGTTGCATTAATGTAAATTAAACCTGGGTAGGACTTACACAGCAAATGTAGGGCCCTGGAGAGTGTTGCAGAACAAGGGAACCCAGCAGTGCAAGTGCCTAGTTCCCTGAAAGGAGTGGCATAGATGGACAGAATGGTAAGGAAGGCACTTGGCATGCATGCCTTCATTAGTCAATCCACGGGAGTTGGGATGCCGTGTTGCAATCGTAAAGGTTATCGGTGAGAGCATTCTTGGAGTACTACGTGCAGTCCTGCTTGCCTGGCTATAGGAAAGAAGCCATTAAGCTGGAAAGGGTGCAAGATGCATAAAAGATTGATAAGAATGCTCCCAGGACTGGAGGGCTTGAGTTGTAAGGAGAGACAGGATAGGCTGGAGATTGTTTTCCCTAGCGTGTAGAAGTCTAAGTGGTGACATTATGGAGGAATATAAAATGACGAGGGGCAGAGATAGGGTGAATAGTGACAGTCATTTTCTCAGGGCAGGGAGAGTCTAAAACTTGACGGCATAGATTTAAAATGAGAGGGGAAAATTTTAAGGGTGACCTGAGGGACGGGAATTCCTCACAGAGTGTGGTGAATATATGGTATGGCCTGCCAGATGAAGTGGTAGAGGCAGGAACAATTGCAAAGCTTACAAGGAATTTAGATTGCTATATGGGCAGAGAGGCTTTAGGGCAGGGGGTCCCAACTTTTTTTATGCAATGGACCAATCCCATTACACAAAAGGTCCATGGACCCCAGGTTGGGAACCCCTGCTTTAGAGGGATATGGACCAAACACAAGTAAAATAGGACCAGCTCTGTGGAAAACTCATTGGGCTAAAGATCCTGTTTAACTCTATGAGTATATGTCTCAGGTTTTTCATTGCACCTGTACATACATGTACTTGCATATAATGAACTCAACTTTGATTCAAATATGCTCTTGTCATCATAATTAATAGCAATACAATCATACATTCTTTATGTTCATTGCATCATTAAATCAATGTATACACTTGAAACGTCTAAACTCATGTTCCTTTGTAAAGTACAGCCATGAGGAAAGGGACAGTCTGTTACACTGGGCCCAGTCACACTGTGTCTAGTGGCTCCTTCCCTACAGAAACCTCACATCAGCTGCTCGGGCTTCAGTGTGCCTCTCAGCACATACTCCTGCTGTTATGACACTCACCTGACCATGTCAGCTTCCGGGGTTTAGGCACTCTAACTCTCCAGAATATGGATAGCTGGCACAGTTCCTTTGGAAATTAAGGCATGCCCTGCTAATTGGTGGCCATGTTGTGGCGCCAGAATTTTAATATCTAAATAGCACCTGAGCTGAGGTTCATTGGCTCAACTTGGATTCTCGTCTCGTGTCTCATTTAGAGCCCTGTCTTCATTTCAGTCTCATACTGTCTCGATGCTAGTCTCATACCGGATACTCCGACACCTGGGTCCTACCCATCCTTGCCCAGGTCTCTCATCATGCCTGCACCTGGAAATGCCAGTAAACAGCATTCACTTGCAGACAGCTCCTTACACCGGAAGACCAACAGCTTTTAGTTTTTATAACTTACGCATCCTAAAATGGCAATAGTGAAGCCTTTTATCTTGTGTTACGTACCCCGTAACTGGGTTGCCAAACCAGCAGAAATGGACCACTTAGTTGGAGTCTGGATTACTGGAACTAAGAAAGTTTTATTAAAGAAATAAGAAACACAGTACTCTAAACGTAAGGATATAAATGCAACAGGTTAGCGATGAATAAACACACATGTACACAAAACTAGGATAATAGGATCAATCAAGCTCTATCGCAGTCTAGGGGTAAAATGATCAGTCTCAAGTGACACAGAGTGCAGTTCAGTTTAGTTCAGTTCGCAGTAATCGCTGTTGTGCTGTTGGGGAGAGAGAGAGAGAGAGAGAGCGAATGATGATATTCAAATCGGATTCAACAGACCTTTGATATTCCTCGCAGTTAGTTTTCAGCGCGAGCCCTTTGTAATGTCTTCTGAGGTCACCGACTGTGACCCCTCCGTTCCGGATACGATCGTTCTTCTGCGGTGAACCCGGCACCCAGGCAAAGGCGGGCACACACACCAGGTTCCCGCCCATCGTGCCTTTTCACCCTGTGCGTCTATGGTCGGTCCCGCGACCAGACCTCCAAAACTCCCACCAACTTGTGGGGGGGGGGGCACCGCACTTCCAGGGTCTTGTTATCTCGTGGTGTCGTGGTGTGTGCTTTGCCTTAGCGAACCCGTTCCTTTTATCCCCCTGCTGGGGTATCGCCTGTCCATCAAACTTCAAACAGTTCAGGTTCAAAGCAACCGGTCTAAACAATACTCGGAACTGTGTCTCTTTTCGTTAATCTCTCTCGTCTCTCTCTGATTAGCATTTTGAATGTTTCCCCCATTTGTCTCTCTCTTATCGGCATCAATCTTCTGATAACTTGGTCTGTTGTTACACTTGCCTTTCACTCTGGTTCAAATTCCATTCATTTTTCGGACTGCAAACTCAGGTTGAACCAGGTGCTTTGCATTCTCAGAACTGCTTCTAGCTACGGTGAGTTCGTGCATCAGTAAGATTATGTTCACCCTTCCCTGAGCTCCAGTCCACCCTGTTGCTCACCTTCTATTCTTCTGGCCAAAGACCTGCGGCAGGGCTTGACTGCCATCTCCTCCTGCAAAGCAAAACCAGACAACATAAAGGACAGCAAGGCTTTGCTCCTGGATGAGCTCAATGCCTTTTATGCTCACTTTAACTAACAAAACATGGACACTCACAGCCCCTAACGAGCCTGTGATTTCAGACTCTGAGGCTGATGAGAGGGCATCCTTCAGGAGTGTGAACCCACTTGGCCCAGGTGGCTGAGCACTGAGAACCTGTGCTTCTAAACCGGCTGGAGTGTTTAATCACATCTTCGACCCCTCACTTCTGTAGTCTGAATTATCCATCTGCTGCAACCAGGCTTCCATCATACCCGTGCTGAAGAGCAACGTGGTAGCTTACCTCAATGACTATTGTCCGGTAGCAGTTACACCCCCTATGAAGGGCTTCGAGAGGTTGCCCAGGGTTAGGCAGCGTGATGGTTAGCAGAATACCGTTACAGTGTCAGCGACATTGGTTCAATTCCCACCACAGTCTGCAAGGAATTTACGTTCTCTCCGTAACCGCAAAGGTTTCCACCAAGGTGCCCACATTACGAAGACATGTGGGTGAGTTGGTGAATTGGTCATGTGGGTGTAATTGGGTAGTGTGGGTTCTTTGGCCCAGAAGGGTCTGTTACTGTGCTATGTTCATAAATAAATAAATATCAGCTCCCTCCTGAAGAGTGACCTGCATTCACTCCAGTTTGCCTACCATCACAGCAGATGCCATTTCACTGGCTTTTCCCTCAGCCCTGGAAAACCTGGACAGTGGAGATGCATACATCAGGATGCTCTCCGTTGACTGCATCTCAGAATTCAATGCTATCATCTCCTTGAAACTATTTAATGAGCTCCAAGACCTGGGGCTCAATACCTCTTGATGCACCTGGATCCTTCATTTCCTCACTTGTGGACTCTGGTCAGTATGGAGTGGTGACAACATCTCCTCCACAATCAAAATCAGTGCAGATGCACATAAGGCTGGGGGCTTGGCTCCCTGCTCTACTGGCTTTATACCTAGGACTGTCTGCCTGAACACAGCTTCGATGCAATATTTAAACTTGCAGACAACACCACTGTGTTGGCCAAATCAAAGGCAGTGATGAATTGGCATACAGGAGGGAGACTGAAAATCTGGATGAATGGTGTCTCAACAGAACTTCTCATTCAACATAATCAAAAAGCTGATTATTGACTATAGGTTGAACAGATAGAAATTCATGAGCCAGTCTTCATTAGGGGATCCGGGGTGAAGAGGATCAGTAACTTTAAATTCCTCAGCATTATCATATCAGAGGATCTGTCCTGGAATTAGCACCTAAGTGTCATCACACAGCAGACAGGAGGGAGAGAGAAACCGGGGAATTATAGACCGGTTAGCCTAACGTCGGTGGTGGGGAAACTGCTGGAGTCAGTTATCAAAGATGTGATAACAGCACATTTGGAAAGCGATGAAATCATCGGACAAGTCAGCAGGGATTTGTGAAAGGAAAATCACGTTTGACGAATCTTATGGAATTTTTTGAGGATGTAACTAGTAGAGTGGATAGGGGAGAACCAGTGGATGTGGTATATTTGGATTTTCAAAAGGCTTTTGACAAGGTCCCACACAGGAGATTAGTGTGCAAACTTAAAGCACACAGTATTGGGGGTAAGGTATTGGTGTGGGTGGAGAATTGGTTGGCAGACAGGAAGCAAAGAGTGGGAATAAACGGGACCTTTTCAGAATGGCAGGCAGTGACTAGTGGGGTACCGCAAGGCTCAGTGCTGAGACCCCAGTTGTTTACAATATATATTAATGACTTAGACAAGGGAATTAAATGCAGCATCTCCATGCTAAGAGGATGCAGGGTGACTTGGATAGGTTAGGTGAGTGGGCAAATTTATGGCAGATGCAATTTAATGTGGATAAATGTGAGATTATCCACTTTGGTGGCAAGAACAGGAAAACAGATTATTATCTGAATGGTGGCCGATTAGGAAAAGGGGAGGTGCAATGAGACCTGGATGTCATTGTACACCAGTCATTGAAAGTGGGCATGCAGGTACAGCAGGCAGTGAAAAAGGCGAATGGTATGCTGGCATTCATAGCAAGAGGATATGAGTACAGGAGCAGGGAGGTACTACTGCAGTTGTACAAGGCCTTGGTGAGACCACACCTGGAGCATTGTGTGCAGTTTTGGTCCCCTAATCTGAGGAAGGACATTCTTTTCATAGAGGGAGTACAAAGAAGGTTCATCTGATTGATTCCTGGGATGGCAGGACTTTCATATGATGAAAGACTGGATCAACTAGGCTTATACTCTCTGGAATTTAGAAGATTGAGGGGAGATCTTATTGAAACGTATAAAATTCTAAAGGGATTGGACAGGCTAGATGTAGGAAGATTGTTCCCAATGTTGGGGAAGTCCAGAACGAGAGGTCACAGTTTGAGGATAAAGGGGAAGCCTTTTAGGACCGAGATGAGGAAATACTTCTTCACATAGAGAGTGGTGAATCTGTGGAATTCTCTGCCACAGGGAACAGTTGAGGCCAGTTCATTGGCTATATTTAAGAGGGAGTTAGATATGGCCCTTGTGGCTACGGGGATCAGGGGGTATGGAGGGAAGGCTGGTACAGGGTTCTGAGTTGGATGATCAGCCATGATCATACGGAATGGTGGTGCAGGCTCGAAGGGCCAAATGGCCTATTCCTGCACCTATTTTCTATGTTTCTATGTTTCTAAGTTACCAGGAAATGTGATGAAGGCAAGGCAGTGGATGTTTTCTGCATGGATTTTAGCAAGGTTCCGCATGGGAGTTTGGTCAAGAAGGTTCAGTCGCTTGGCATTCAAGATGAGGTAGTAAATAGGATTAGACATTGGCTTTGTGGAAGAAACCAGAGTGTGGTTCTAGATGGTTGCCTCTCAGACTGGAGACCTGTGACTAGTGGAGTACCACAGGGATCAGTGCAGGGTCTGTTGTTGTTTGTCTTCTGTATCAATGATCTGGATGATAATGTGGTTAACTGGGTCTGCAAATTTATAGATGACCCCAAGATTGGGGGTGCAGTGGACAGCAAGGAAGACTCTCAGAGCTTGCAGTGGGACCTGGACCAGTTGGGAAAAAAGGGCTGAGAAATGGCAGATGGAATTTAATGCAGATAAGTGCGAGGTGTTGCTCTTTGGTAGGACGAGCAGGTTAGTTCTTACACAGCGAATGGTAGAGTGCTGAGGAGAGCAGTAGAACAAAGGAATCTGGGGGGAATACAGCTACGTAATTCATTGAAAGTGGTGTCACAGGCTGACAGGGTCGTAAACAAAGCTTTTAGTACACTGGCCTTCATAAATCAAAGTGTGGAGTACAGGAGATGGGATGTTATGTTGAAGTTCTATAAAATGTTGGTGAGACCTAATTTGGAGTATTGTGTGCAGTTTTGGTCACCTACCCACGGGAAAGATGTAAATAAGTTTGAAAGAGTACAGAGAAAATTTACAAGGATGTTGCTGGGATTGGTGGACCTGAGTTATAAAGAGAAATTGAAAAGGTTAGAACTTTAATACTTGGAATTTAGAAGATTAAGGAGAGATTTGATCTAGGTATACAAAATTATGAGGGGTATAAATAGGGTAAATACAAGCAGACTTTTTCCACTGAGGTTGTGTGGGACCACAACTAGATGTCATGGGTTAAGGGTGAAAGGTGAAAAGTTTAAAGGAAATATAAGGGGAAACATTTTTCACTCATAAAGTATATGATCTTACATTACAGTTGGAAATTGGCAAGTATGATGTGGGCTACGCTGAGTTGTAGCTAAAAGAAGATCATAGCTGGAAACTTAACATCAAATGATACACATTGCATTAAAAAGATAGACAGGTAAGCAGAGGTGGTAGGGTGGCTGTAATGGTAAAAGATGAAATCAAACCCTTAGAAAGAGGTGACTTAAGATTGGAAGATATAAAATCCTTCTGGGTAAAGATAAGAAACTGCAAACATAAAAAGACCCTGGTGGGAGTTATATACAGGCATTTGAACAGTACCCAGGATGTGGGCTACAAATTACAACAGAGATAGAAAAGCTATGTAAAAAGGACAATGTTACGATAGTCAGGGGGAATTTCAATATGTACATAGATTGGAAAAATAATTTTGGAGCTGGATCCCAAGAGAAGGAATTTGTAGAGTGTCTACTAGATGGCTTTTTAGTGAAGCTTGTGGTTGAGCCGACTGGAGAAGCAGCACTTCTGCATTGGGTGTTATGTAATGGCCCAGATTTGATTAGGGAGCTTAAGGTGAAGGAACCCTTAAGAAGCAGTGATCATAATATGATGGAATTCACCCTGCAGCTTGAGAAGGAGAAAATAAAATCAGATCTGTTAGTAAAGGGAATTTACAGAGGTAGGCAGAGGAGCCAGCCGAAGTTGATTGGAAGGGGTACCAGCAGGGATGATAGCAGAGCAGCAAAGGCCAGAGTTCTAGGAGCAATCTGGAAGGTGCAGGGAAGATACCTCCCAAAGATGAAGAAGTATCCTAATGGGAGAAAAGGCAACCGTGGCTGACAAGGGAAGTCAAAGTCAGCATAAAAGCAAAAGAGAGTCAAGTCAAGTCAAGTCAAATTTATTTGTAAAGCACTTTTAAAAAAAACCCATGTTGACCAAAGTGCTGTACAATCCATAACAGGTAGCTAAAATCACAAATACAAGAAACACAGATATAAACAACAAGGCACACAGCTTATAGGCACAGAATAAACAACACATGAGTCTAGGCACAAGCCAAAATATCAGCCACATCAGGAAGATTCAAACGCTAGTGAATAAAGGTAAGTTTTGAGCCTGGACTTAAAAGAGACAATGGAGTGGGCTTATCTGATAGGGAGGGGAATGCTGTTCCACAGTCTAGGGGCTACAACAGCAAAGGTGCAGTCAACCCTGAACTTAATTTAGATCGTGGGACCACCAGGAGCCCCAAGTCAGCCGACCTGAGGGACCTGGAAGTAGAATAAGGGGTTAGAAGGTCTGCGATATAGGAGGGGGCCAGCCCATTTAGGGCTTCAAGAACAAAGACACGAACCTTAAAATCAATTCTAAACCATACTGGTAGCCAGTGGTGAGAGACCAGGATAGAAGTAATACGGTCCCTCTTCCGTGCACCTGTCAGGAATATAATATTATGTAATATAATATGGGAAGCTTTTAAAAACCAACAGAAGGCAACTAAAAAAACCCATAAAGAGAGAAAAGCTGAAATATTAAAGTAAGCTAGCCAAAAATATAAAGGAGGATACAAAATGTTTTTTATTCAGATATATAAAGAATAGGGGGGAGGAGAAGATGGCGGCACGACGCAGCTCGCAGCGGCCACTCCTGTGAATGATGTCAGTTATCTGTCAAGTAGGGTGCCGTGCACAATCCTGATTTGATGGAGGCAGACGTGAGAGCACGGAGGAACATCTGTGAAACTTCTGAAATGCCTGGTTCACTGCCGCTGCTACTGTGTGATCCAGAATCTCCTGAGGGGGAGGCCCCGGGTCCTCGGCTTTGCTCGTTGCTCGGCGGCCGGGGCGGGGTCGAAGCGCTCGGCCCTGGTGCTTGGTGCTCGGTGTCGGAGGGCTGGTCGGAGGCTCGAAGTTTTCAGACAGACTCAGTTGGCTGCGGTCGGGTGCTTCCAATGCATCGGCAAGTTTACAGCGCTTGGGGGTTCATGGCAGGGAGAGTTTCTCCCTTCTACCATCTGCATGAGATGATGGGGCTATCGGGACTTGAGACTTGTTTTTACAGTGCCCATGGTCCGCTCTTTATCAAAATATGGTATTGCTTTGCACTGTTGTAACTATATGTTATAATTATGTGGTTTTGTCAGTTTTAGTCCTGTGTTTCTGTGGTATCTTTCTGGAGGAACATTGTATCATTTTTTAATGCATGCATTACTAAATGACAATGAACAAGGTCTGAGTGTCCTCATAATCTAATCTAAAAGAGAGAGGAGAGTAGGTATTGGACTGCTGGAAAATGATAGTGAAAAGGTAGTAATGGGGAAAATGAAATATCAGCTGAACTTAATAAGTATTTTGCATCAGTCTTCACTGTGGAAAGCACTAGCAGGGTGGCAGAAATGCGAGGTCAGGGGATGGAGGTGCGTGCTGTTGCTATTACTAAAGAAAAGGTACTTAGGAATCTAAAAAGTCTGAAACTAGATAAGTCTCTGGACCAGATGGACTACACCCTGGTGTTTTGAAAGAGGTAGGTGAAGAGATTGTGGAGGTATTAGTAATGATCTTTCAAGAATCACTAAATCTTAGAATAGTTCTGGAGGACTGGAAATTTTGCAAATGTCACTCCACTGCACTCCAAAAGTCAGGAAGGCAGAAAAAGGAAATTATAGGCCAGTTAGCCTGACTTCAGTGATTGGAAAGATGTTGGAGTCTATTATTTAGGATGAGGTTTTGGGGTACTTGGGAGACACATGACAAAATAGGCCAAAATCAGCATGGTTTCAAAGGGAAATCTTCCCTCTTTGGGGAAATAACAGGTAGGAAAGATAAAGAACCATTCTAGTCAGTGGATGTCATTTATTTGGATTTTCAGAAAGTCTTTGGCAAGTAACCACATATGAGGCTGCTTAATAAGATAAGAGCCCTTGTTATTACAGGAAAGATACTAGCATGGATATATTGGCTGACTGTCAGATGGAAAATTTGGGAGGGGGCCCTTTTCTGGTAGGCTGGTGTGACTGGTGGTGTTCTTCAGTGGTCAGTGTTAGGACCACTTATTTTCTCGTTATACGTATGCTAGTGATTTGGAAAAAGGAATTGATGGCTTTGTGGCCAAGTTTGTGGATGATATGAAGATAGGTGGAGGGGCAGGTAGTGTTGAGGAAGTAGGGTAACTGCAGAGGACTTAGCCAGATTTGGAGAATGGGCAAAGAAGTGGCAGTTGGAATACAGCGTTGGGAAGTGTATGGTCACGTACTTTGGTAGAAATTAGAAAGGTGTCGACTATTTTCTAAAAGGAGAGAAAATTCAAAAACCAGAGGTCATCAAAGTACATTTATTATCAAAGAAAGTAAATTGCAGGTAGAGTCAGAGATAAGGAAGACAAGCGCAATATTATCATTCACTTTGAGAGGACTAGAATACAAAAGCAAGGATATAATGCTGAGGCTTTATAAGGCATTGGTCAGACTGCATTTGGAATATTGTGAGCAGTTTTGGGCCCCTTATTTAAGAAAAGATGTGCTGGCATTGGAGAGGGTCCAGAGGGGACTGATGTCAATGACTGATGTCTCAACAATGATCACAGGAATGAAAGGGTTAATGTATGAGAAATGTTTGATGACTCTGAAGTTTAAAAGAATAGGTAGGGAGGAGTGAATCTCACTGAAATTTATCAAATATTGAAAGTTCTAGATAGAGTGGATGTGCAGAGGACATTTCCTACAGTGGGGGAGTCTAGTCTAAACCTCAGAATAAAGGGATATCTACTTAGATCAGAGATGAGGAAAAGTTTATTTAGCCATTTGGTGGAGAATCTGTGGAATTCATTGCCACAGATGGCTGTGCAGGCCAAATCATTGGGTTTAGTTCAAGCAGAGTTTGATAGGTTCTTGCTTAATCAGCATGTCAGAATGGGGTTGAGAAGTATAATATATCAGCCATGATGGAATGGTCAAGCAGACTTGAGCTGAATGGTCTAATTCTGCTTCTACGTCTTATGGTCTTATGAGGTACCAGAGCCCTAGGTCCTACGTCACAACTTTAGGAACCACAACTCTGAACTGATTCTACAACCTACAGATTCACTTCCAAGGATGTTGCAACTCATGTCCTCAACATTATTTAAGTTTTGGTTACACAATTTGTCTTCTTTTGCACTTTGGATGTTTGTAAATCTTTCTTTATGTACATTTTTTTCATAAATTCCATTGTGTTTCTTCATTTTCCCATAACTGCAAGACAATTAATGTCAAGTTAGTATATGATAACATGTACAGTATGTACTTAGACAATAAATGTATTACTTTGGTTAATCTCCAGCGAAGCTGGAACTGTGGACCAGCCCGTCTGCCTGCACAGCCCACCACCTCTTGACCTTACAGTGTGTGGGAAATATTCAGCAACCATCTCGTGCATGTGTACTAAAACTCATTATCACTTGCTCCACTTTCAAAAATGCAGTTTGCTTTTCTACCACTCTTTAGTCTTCTGCAAACCTTCCTTTCTCTGCATCCTCTAATTCTCTACAAAGTGCTCTGAGACTAACGAAAGAGAAAATACTGGGTTTAATTATAGCCTTAGTATGCTCTGAATTAATTTGAAAAGCGATTAAATATTTTAAAACTTTTCGTGCAGGAAACTTGTTCACAACAAAGTCTTGCACGCATAGTGATTCAATCATCATCTGAACTGCTTTAGTTATGGGTTAAGGAATTATAAAAAAAGAACAAACAATTTACTTGACGATCAGCGCAACAGAGTCAAGGTATGAGGAGATGAGTTTAGTGGGGCAAGACCAGGCAGAAAGAATGAGCCTCTTGTTAGTCGATCTTGAGTGAGATAAGGCACCACAGTAGTGTAGTGGTTAGAGCAAGACTATTACAGCTCGGAGCCGTGGAGTTCAGAGTCCAATCTCTGTGTAAGGAGCTTGTACGTTCTCCCCGTGATCGGGTGGGTTTCTGCTGGGTGCTCTGGTTTCCTCCCACAGTCCAAAGACATACCAGTTACTAGATTAACCTGTGATTAGACTAGGGTTAAATAGGTAGCTTGCTGAGTGTTGCAGCTCGTTGGACTGGAAGGGCCTGTTCTGAACTGTACCTCTAAATAAATTAATCAAACTTGAAGATACCAGGATCTGCAGTCTCTTGTGACTCCTTAAAGAATAAAAATATTGGCCAGGGTGTCAGCCACACACTCCTTGAATTGCTGCCAGTGACATCCTTTCTCCAGCTGGGAGGAAAGCTGGGGAAACGATAGAACCGCTGATGCTAAAAGTTGGAAATAAATACAGAAAGTGCTGAGGGTACTCAACAGGTCAGGCAGCATCTGCAGACAGAGAAAACCGAAGGTCAATGACTACTCACCAGGGCTAGAAAAGTGAGTGTGAAGTTTTTGAGAAGGAGAATGGTGGAAAGAAGAGGGAAATTATCAGTTTCAGGCTGATGACCTGTGTCGACCGGGGACAAATTGGTGCTGCTAAACAGCGAGGTTGTCTGGAGCCGTGTAAATGGAGGAAGATGAATAAGGTCAACTGGAGAGGATTAAAACAAAGGTGCAGGACACAGCAGTGCCTGGCAATCGGAATAACAAGAGAGGGTTTGAAATATTGAGCAGATCAGGCAGAATCGGTGGAGAGTGGACGGCAGGAACTCAGTTTGACATCCCATGCAAAGGCAGCTCCTCTGACAGCTTTACCCATAGCCCTCTATTTTTCTAAGCTCCATGTACCCATCCAGGAGTCTCTTAAAAGACCCTATCATTTCTGTCACCACCGCCGCCGGCAGCCCATTCAACGCACTCACCACTCTCTGCGTAAAAAACTTACCTCTCACATCTCCTCTGTACCTGCTTCCAAGCACTTTAAAACTATTCCCTCTCATGCTAGCCATTTCAGCCCTGGGGAAAAGCCTCTGACTATCCACTCGATCAATGCCTCTCATTATCTTGTACACCTCTATTAAGTCACCTCTCATCCTCCGTCACTCCAAGGAGAAAAGGCCAAGTTCACTCAACCTATTCTCATAAGGCATGCTCCCCAATCCAGGCATCATCCTTGTAAATCCCCTCTGCACCCTTTCTATGGTTTCCACGTCCTTCCTATAGTGAGGCAACCAGAATTGAGCACAGTACTCCAAGTGGGGTCTGACCAGGGTCCTACATAGCTGCAATATTACCTCTCGGCTCTTAAACTCAATCCCACGATTGATGAAGGCCAATGCACCGTATGCTTTCTTAACCACAGAGTCAATCTGTGTAGCAGCTTTGAGTGTCCTGTGGACTTGGACCCCAAGATCCCTCTACTGCTCCACACTGCCTAGAGTCTTACTATTAATACTATATTCTACCATCATATTTGACCTACCAAAATGAACCACCTCACACTTACCTGGGTTGAATTCCATCTGCCACTTCTCAGTTCAGTTTTGCATCCTATCAATCTCCCACTGTAACCTCTGACAGCCCTCCACACTATCCACAACACTCCCAACCTTTGTGTCATCAGCAGATTTATTAACCCATCCCTCCACGTCCTCATCCAAAAAAATCACGAAGAGTAGGAGTCCCAGAACAGATCCCTGAGGCACACCACTGGTCACCAGCCTCCATGCAGAATATGACCCATCTACAACCACTCTTTGTCTTCTGTGGGCAAGCCATTTCTGGATCCACAAAGCAATGTCCCCTTGGATCCCATGCCTCCTTACTTTCTCAATAAGCCTGGCATGGGGTACCTTATCAAATGCCTTGCTGAAACCCATATACACTACATCCATTGCTTTACCTTCGTCAATGTGTTTAGTCACATCCTCAAAAAATTCAATCAGGCTCATAAAGCACCACCTGCCTTTGACAAAGCCATACTGACTATTCCAAATCATATTATGCCTCTCCAAATGTTCATAAATCCTGCCTCCCAGGACCTTCTCCATCAACTCACTGAAGTAAGACTCACTGGTCTATAATTTCCTTGACTATCCCTACTCCTTTTTTTGAACAAAGGAACAACATCCGCAACCCTCCAATCTTCTGAAACCTCTCTCATCCCCATCGATGATGTAAAGATTATCACCAGAGGCTCAGCAATCTCCTCCCTCGCCTCCCACAGTATCCTGGGGTACATCCTGTCTGGTCCCGGTGACTTATCCAACTTGATGCTTTCGAAAAGCTCCAGCACATCCTCTTTCTTAATATCTACATTCTCAAGCTTTTCAGTCCACTGCAAGTCATCCCTACAATCGCCAAGATCCTTTTCCAGAATGAATACTTTGCTTCAGTATTCACTAAGTACCTCCACTATTTCCTCCGGTTCCATACACACTTTTCCACTGTCACACTTAGTTCTCCAAAGTCCATACCCTCCCAGGTGATTAGAGATATGCTGCCATTCCAGTGGGTCTGTCCTGTGCTGGGGAGGGGTGAGGAGGTCTCAACTTAGGCCAAGGCTTGCGATGGAGGAATAAAATCAGAAAATGCTGGTAAAACCCATGAAATCGGACAGCACCTCTGGAGAGAGAAAAACAGAGTTAACATTTCAGAGATGCCACCTGACCTGCTGAGTGTTAGCGACATTTTCTGTTGGCAACGTTGACAGAAAGTGATTTCCACTATATGCATATTGTTTTTTTCAGTTGTCTGGAGGAGAATGGCATTTTGTATCTGCTACTTCAAAGACAGCCACATTACCTTTGATCATGAATGGTCACAATTAGACCATGAATAACCAAGCTCTCTCTCTCTCTCTCTCTCCAGGCCATCAAGCTGATGGACAGGACAGTGAGCACAGTGGTGGCAGTGTAATATCCTGGCCTGTGTCAAAAGGTAGTGTGTCTGTAAATGAAAGCAATGAGGCTGTGTACAGTCCTCTCTATGGCTTAGGAGCCACAACGTGGAAAGGGAATTTTGGTGAAGTGTCAGCATAATATGTATTGATTGATAGATGGAAATGTGGTTCGCTGAGGGAGAGAGGTGTATTGCATGGAGCAATGTGCAAGGAATAGTAATGCATTTGTTAGCATAATTGAGTTTAGAGACATAGAAAGCTGCAGCCCTTCGGCCTACCAATTCCACGCCGACCATCACCAATATATTTACAATAATCCTAGAGTAATCCCATATTTTATCCTCATCTGGACAGGAAAGACACCTATGTTAGACTACTGTTTGTTAACTATGGCTCTGCTTCCAATACTTTAATTCCAAACAAACTCATGTGCAAACTCCTAGTCCTTGGACTAAGACCCCCCTTTGTAACTGGGTCCTTGACTTTCTGACCAACATTCAGTAATCAGTAAGGACATGCAGCAACACCTCCATCACAATAATCATCAACACTGATGCCTAACAAGGTTGTAACCCCTGCCCCCGGTTCTATTCTCTATACAGTCTTCACCAGATCCTGCTCCAACTCTATCTATAAGTTTGCAGACCATAGCACCATAGTGAACCTTATCTCAAATAACCATGAGTAGGATGTAGAGAACCCAACGACATGGTTTCATGACAATGTTTCCTCAAGGTCACCAGGACAAAAGTGTTTTCCATTGACTTCAGGAAGGAGGCAGTGAACATGCTCCTGCTTACATCATGGGTGCTGATTCAAGAGGGTTGAGAGTTTCAAGTTGCTCGGAGTGAGTATCATCAACAGCCTGTCCTGGGCAAACCACATTGATCCCACGGTCAACCCAACTCACCAATGCCTTCTTCCTCAGGAAGGCTAAAAGAAACTTTCTCATGTCCACTTTGACCTTCACTAGCTTTTATCAATACACCATCGAAAAGTGCATGGATAAGAACTGGTGAGAGTCAGAGGGGATATGTCAAATCTTTTTAGCCTCCTGAGGAAGTTGATGCACTGGTGAGTTTTCTTGACCTATCCAGTTTGGTATGGTAACTGCTCACAAAGAACTGCAGAAAGCTGTGGACATGGCTCAGCACAAAAGGAAACCAATCTCTCTTCCGTGAGCTCTATCGACACCTCTTACTGCTTCCGTAAAGCAGCCAGCATGATCAAAGATACACCCATCCCAGATATTCCCATCTCCTCCCTCCCACTGGTGCAAAAGCCACCAGGCATAAGGATATCTCTTATCCCACTGCTAGATCACATAAAAAGGATTATTATTGAATAGTTATTTGATAATTGAGATGAGAAAATTTGTCTATTGTTGAATTAGGTTCAATTCATTCTTCTAAAAGACAGCCAGTTGGTTACTTAACATACATTAAGAGGAGTGGGATCAGACTGAATGAGGAGGCATTACTCTTTGTTAGTCCTGACGAAGGGTCTCGGCCTGAAACGTCGACTGTACCTCTTCCTAGAAATGCTGCCTGGCCTGCTGTGTTCTTTTGATGTGTGTTACTCTTTGATAGAAGTTACTCCAAAAAGGAAAATGGGAGAATGGTGTCTTTGCTAAATCCCTGGTTTCCAAAGGTGTTTGCCTGTGTGACAGGTTCATCCTTGGTTTATGGTAAAACTGGAAGAGAACGGTTTCAGTTGCCACTCTGCTGATCTGAGTAAGGAGAGGATATTCACTGCTGGACTCACAACACGCTGGAGGAGCTCAACAGGTCGGGCAGCATCCGTGGAAACAATGAGTTGACGTTTCCAGCTGGAACCCTTCGTCAGGACGTAGAGGGAAGGGGCAGAGGCCCTATAAAGAAGGTGGGGGGACGGTGGGAAGGAGAAGTCGACTCATTGTTTCCACGGATGCTACCCGACCTGCTGAGTTCCTCCAGCATGTTGTGAGTGTTGCTTTGATCCCAGCATCTGCAGATTATTTTGTGATTACGATTCACTGCTGGAAATACTGACTATGAGATAAAATGTTAAATGGAAGCCCTAACTACATTATACTCTCAAGCAAGTATAAAATGGCACTGATCCAAGAGATCTCTCTGGTCAAAATATATCCTCCATCATATTTACTGCAACAGATCAGTTGCTCTTTAACCCATTGTTGTTGGTTCTGTGCTAGATGTCTGTGGTGCTTCCTACATAACAACTTAACTGCAATTAAAATGGAATAAGTTATCTGGCATTGGGCAGTAAGATATGAAAGGGCACAAATGGTATCAGCTGTCAAACTGGGGTGCAATTTCCTCAGCAGAAGAGCTTTTTAGGTCCAGTGGTAACTGTCGGTATTGACTGGTCAAGAAAGGAAGTAGGTCTCTTTGGTAGTCAACATTCATGCTGTGTGGCAAAGCGAGGAGACATGAGCTATGTACTGATAAATAGTAATGAGCTCATTACACATGAACAGAGCAGTTAGGGATCTTGAAACATTTGCATTGAATGTGATAATCAATATTAATGCTGGAGTAAACAAAGGCAATGCATGGCCAGTTTTACAGAAATGTTTTCATGATTTTCAGTGTTAAAATGTTCATAAGCATAACAATACTCAAACTTCTTCACTTCAACTAATGCTACTGTCATTCATTATATACTCAATGAACACATGGATGAAGTTGTTCCTTTGGTTAATGGCTTCTACACGATTGCTCTGAAGTCCCCTAAGTCCTACCATTGTCCTCCTCCCTTTTCTTTTTTTAAGTGAAAAAAAAATTACCCGTAAAAAAGATTTTGGATTCCATACATAAATTGAGTTGAACAGCAATTTTTCCCAATAAAAGATCGTGTAGGCCTGCTTCTGTGGATCTCACAATATCTAATGTATTTAGAAATAAAAATGATCAACCCTTGCAGAAGTTCTTCACATCTGAACCCAGCTTTAATATAGGTGGGCACAATAAATATTTAAGCTGGTTCAGGCTCCAGGGATAGAGCAGGGAAGGAGAACCAATGAAATTTCTCCTTCAAATCCTCCATTGGTAAAATGAACTCAGTGGAGATTCCAGTGAACTCAATGGACTTACCAGTCCTGCTGAAGGGTTTTGGCCCAAAATGTCAACTGTTGCTGCCTGGCCAGCTGAGTTCCTCCATCATTTGTGTCAATGGAGCTTTGGTGCTTTGCAAATCTATGAATCTTCAATATATTTCAGTATAATTTTATATATTGATCCTTCACAACTCATACAAGCACAGGAGGTGGTTATATGGTTCACTGAGCACTTATAAACATTCTCAACAGTTTGCCCATTCCTAACTGATTGATCATAGGCATATCATGTGCTTGAGGAAAAACAAACGTTGGGACATTGGATTGGGATATATTTTTGGAGGACATGAAAATCTCAGGTTGAAGATTTGTTCTGTGTGGAGTTAGTCAACTTCAGTGGTAGGGTAACCAAAGGGAAAAAAAACTGAACCCAGCAAATCAGGCAGCAGACGTGGTGAGAGAAACAAGAACAGTATTTCAGGCTGATGACCTTTCTTCAGAACTATTCTGATAAAAAAAATCATTAGCTTGATACTTTGTTTCTTTCCATGGATCCTGCTTGACATTCTGGTATCTCCAGTATTTTCTGTTTCAATCGCTAACTATTAAAATCAGAATCAGAATCTGGTTCAATAATACTGGCATCTGTTGTGAAATTTGATGTTTTGTGGCAGCAAAACATCGCAATACATAACAACTAAAGATCTGTAAATTATAATAAGCACTGTATATATACAAAATAAATTACATAAGAGGTGCAAAAAGAGAGCAAAAAATGGTGAGGTAGTGTTGATGGGTTCATCATCCATTTAGAAATCTGGTGGTGGAGGGGAAGAAACTGTTCCTGAAATATTGAGTGTAGGTCTTCAGGCTCCTGTACCTCCTCCTTGGTGGTAACAGTGAGAAAGGGCATGGCCTGGATAATGGGGGTCCTTAATGAGGGATGTCACCTCTTCTGAGGCATTGCCTTTTGAAGGTGCCTGGATGCTGGGGAGGCTAGCGCCCATGGTGGAACTGGCTGAGTTCACAACTTACTGCAGTTGTTTCTGGTCCTGTGCAGTGGCCCCTCCATAGCAGTGCTGATGTAACCAGTCAGAATGCTTTCCACGGTACCTCTGTAGAAATTTGCAAAGGTCTTTGATGGTATACCAAGTCTCTTCAAACTCCTAATGAAATACAGCCACTTTGTAATTGTATCAATATGTTGGCCCAGGATAGATTGTCAGAGATATTAACACCCAGAAACTTGAACCTGCTCACCCTTTCCACTTCTGATCCCTTGATAAGGACTGGTGTGTGTTCCCTCAATTTCCCCTTCCTGAAGTCCACATTCAATTCCTTGGTCTTACTGATGTTGAGAGCAAAGTTATTGTTGCAACTTCACTCAGTACAGTAGCTGATGTGTCTCGCTCCTGTATGCCTTCTTTTCATCATCTGAAATTCTGCCAACAATAGATGTGTCATCAGCAAATTTATAGATGCCATTTGAGTTGTGCCTAGCCACACAGCTGTGGGTGTAAAGGGGATAGAGCAGTGGGCTAAGCACACATCCTTGAGGTGTTTCAGTGTTGATTGTTAGCAAGGAAGAGATGTTATTTCTGATCCACACTGACCGTGGTCAGCTGCAGAGGAAGTCAAGGATCCAGTTGCAGAGGGAGGTACAGAGGCCCAGGTTTTGGAATTTGATGATTAGAACAATTTGATGATTTGAGGGAATGATTGTGTTGAATGTTGAGCTGTAACCAATAAACAGAAGCCTGATTTAGATGTTGCTATTGTCCAGGTGATCCAAGTCCAAGTGGAGAGTCAGTGAGATTGCATCCGCTGTAGACCTATTGTGGCGATAGGCAAACTGCAGTGGTCCAGCCCCTTGCCTAAGCAGGAGTCGATTCTGGCCATGACCAACTTCTCAAAGCATTTCATCACAGTAGATGTGAGTACAACTGGGTGACAGTCACTGAGGCAGCTCACCCTGTTCTTCTTGGGCCCTGGTATGATTGTCACCCTTTTGAAGCAGGTGGGAACCTCCGATCACAGCAATGAGAGATTGACGATGTCTTTGAATACTCCGGCTAGTTGCTGGCACAGTTTTACAGTGCCGTACCAGATACACCATTACGGCCTGATGGTTCACAGGTTCACCTGTTCGAAGGATGTTCTGATGCCAGCCTCTGAGAGAGAGATCACAGAGTCATTAGATGCTGCAGGGATTCACAGGTGCAGTTCTATTCTCCCTTTCAAAGTGTGCATAAAAGGCATTGAGCTCAGTGAGGAATTAATCATCTTTGTAGGAAGTAATGGACAGCAAACATTATGCACCTGATTGTCTCCAACTTCAATCAGAATTGTTTTCTCATTCTTAAAATGGTCTACTTAATCATAATACACCATTATTTATTGTTCAGTATGTTATTTTTCAATTCCTCCACTCAAAGAGAACAACCATTCATTTTTTCTCATTGCACCCAGATTTCCAGCAACTTCAGCCTTTGGTTTTGGTTTATCCTGATGAGAGGAGGGATTAAAGGGGATTTAAGGAGAAAGGTTTTTTTTTACACAGAAACTGATTCATATCTGGAACTTGCTGCTGGAGGAGGTGGTGGAATCAAATATCATGACTAATTTTAAGAGGCATTTAGACAGATATTTTGGTAAATCAGCAATGCATATTAAGGATACCATTCTAATGTAGCCAAGTGGAGTTAGTGTAGAAGGGCAAAAATGTTGGCATGGATCTGGTGGGCCCAAAGACCCATTTTCCTGTGACCTTATCTCTTATAACTGAAATCTTCTACAAGTTAAAATTTGTCATCTCAAACTTTGTCTTGTTATGATACAGGTTTATCAACCTGAAATGTTAATTTTTTTTCTCTCTCCATTGATGCTAACTCAGCTGCTGGGTATTTACATTTTTTTGGTGTTTAATTTCAGTGGCGAGATCTTAAATTTCCTGGTTTGGGGGAGGAGGGTGGGGAATGTCCAGCTGATGAAAATATTTTACATAATTCTAGAGAAAAGTCAGGGCTTTTCTGTTTCGAGTGAAAGAGGATGAGCGGCAACTTGATGAAGGTGTACTAGATAACAAGAGGCATAAATACAGCAGAGTGGAGAGCCAGCACTTCTTTCCCAGGTTGGCAACAAGCTAGCATGAGATGACATACTTTTAAGGTGATTGGAGGGAAATATAGGGAGGATATCAGTGATAACTTTTTTATACAGAGAGAGGTAAGTGCATGGAAAGTATTGCCGAGGGTAGTGATAGAGGGACAACATTTGGGACATTTAGAGGATTCTTAGGCATACAGATGCAAGAGAAACTGGAGCAGTATGTGGGAGGGAAGGATTAGATTGATCTTACAGTAGGTTAAAAGGTCAACACAGCATCATAGGCTGAAGGGCCTGCACTATCCCTACTGTTCTCTGTTCTACGTTACCCATCTGGTTCTGGTAAATGTGTCTGCAGCAATAAAGTGATTCAAAAGGAAGATTCCAGAAATGCAAGGTCATGGTATGGAAGCTGCAGCAAGGAGAGGGTTAAGGTAATGTACAGGCAAGTATATTTTACAGACAGTGTGCAGTCAGTTCAGGCAAGTGAGGCCTTTGATGAGAGGTCTTTAAAGAGCATAGCTTGTTTTGTACAGCAGGGAACTGGAATCATTTGGGATACCAAAACAAAGATGCAATGAAGGGTCCTAGCATGGCAGTTATTAATCAGTTGCTTTACTAATTCTGAAGTATTACACAGGACAAAAAAGGTTTGCCTCCTGAATGCTTTTAGGTGTATCTTATGGATTTTGGGCTGCCGATCATGAAAGTCACCAGGAGATTTCCCTGTCACACACTGTTTTTGTAAATTGCCCATGTTTGTTATTTTAATTCATAATTCAAGTCAGAATAACTGATGCCAAGATTAAGAAAGGCATGTTTATTGGTCCTCAAATCAACAGGACATCAATGACGGGCAATTCGAAGAACTTCTAGTGGGACCGGAGAAAATCACATGGAAGGCTTTCAAGGATGTTGTTAAAATTTTTCTTGGCAAATGCAGAGCACCAAGCTACATGCAGCTGGTTGACAACATGCTTCAAGCATACAAAACCATGAAGTGCAGAATGTCACTAAGGATTCATTTCTACATTCCCATTTAGACTTCTTCCTTGCAAATCTAATCACTGTTAGTGACGAGCATGGTGAAAGGTTTCACCAGGATACTGCGATCATGGAGAAACAATATCAGGACAACTGGAATCCATCGATGCTGGCTGATCATTGTTGGACACTTAAGTGAGAAGTCTCAGAAACCAAGTACAAATGAAAATCAGTTCCTACATCATGCAAGTAGTCTGAAGTTATATTTGTGTTCAGCTTCAAGCAGTCTATCATAAGCACAAAAAAAAGCTGAGGAAGCAAGACTCCTGAAAAAACTTATCCAGTATTATTGGCCTTTAATGTAGAGATTGGCTTCTATTGGTTATTAATACTCATGCTATCATAGTTAGATTTGGTGATTGATTGATTATATAAGTAAGAAATTTGAACATCCACAAGGTTAGCAATTGGTCAATATCTGTATCAAAGTAGTCAATTCTGTTTCAAAATGACATTTCTTTGTTCAGACTTCAGAACAGTTTGGGGCCAGGGGCCAGGCTGTTCTCTTTGAGCACAAGTAAATAGACTGTGATTGAGAGTCCCGCCAATCGGCACCAACAGCACCAATAACAAACAGGTTGGGTCCTTTCTCTGAATAAAGAGAAGGTGGATGTGGAATCATTGGAGATTTCTACAGTTATGAATGACTTTAATGAAGAGTTTTTGTTTGTGGTTCGAGCAAAATTAGAGCCATCAGTGTAAGATGGCTGACAAGAAAATAGATAATTCAGAAGGAACTAGATAATGCCAAATATGGAGAGAGTGTGGAGCTCGGCACCACAGGGCACGGAGCCATCAGGGCTGCCCAATCCATTTCCACGTTGGAGCTTCTGTGAGGTACTAGTAAATAAATTCCTCTATCCAAGTGCATTCAGATGAGAAAGAATTGAAGAATTTCTATAACGAGAACAGTGAAGCAGATCTGAACCAGAGGGCTGAGGGCTCCTTTGCCATTTAAAAGGCCTGACCGACCTGCACTGGTATCCGGGACACAAGCCACCTCCACTAGGTGCCACACAACTTTCCCTCCATTCCAGCATTCCTACCACCCACCTCATTATTGATCAGCCCCAAATGATCTGAAACCCACCCACCCGACCATCTGCTGCAAACCTTTGTATAAATTCCTCCTTGAATCTTCTATCTGAAGGTCTTACCCTACCACCCTCCCCACTTCCCTCAGCAATCCATTCCCCCAAAGCATTATCCGCCTGATCTCCTTTCTTCAAGGGAAGAAAATTTCAGACCAAGTTTCCTTGCACAAGGTCTGTTCCTCACAAGATGTTGTGGGCCATATTCAGTCCTCTTCAGACTTTCTCCCTGCCTGCTGGCCAATCCAGGCTTGCCGTTAGCTGATTCCTGAAAAGGCTGTGTCTGAGGGGAATCTGAATGAACTTACTGCAGAGAAGGGGACAAAAGGTCATGAGGTTGGGGTTCCTTTCTCTGTTGGGTAGTTTTCCCAACAGAGGGTCTACTGCTCAGCTGAAGGCTGAAGAATGACCCTGAGCCTTATCCCAAGTGTGGTCCATCTGTAATGAAGATTCAGTGTGAAAGGGACATAAACAGATTGATTTTTCTTCTTACATCCCAGTGTGTTGACAGACTGTAGTCTCAGGGGTGACGTGGAGTCATAAAGCTTGGAAATGGGCCATTAGCTCAGGATGGACGGGTTGGGCTGGAGGGCCTGTACCCATAATGAATTGCTCTATTATTCTGGAGATCAGCATTGAGACAGAAGGAGAGAAAGTTATATGACATTGAAGAATTGCTGGTGAAAGCTCATGTACCTTTCTCCTGTCAAAATCAAAGTCAAGCTTATTGTCATATTCACAAGTACATGTATGCACAGGTACAATGATAAGCCTACTTGCAGTAGCAACACAGTGACTATATACACAAACAGTAGTTATGTTACCAGCCAAGCAAACCTGTGGGCAGTCCTAATCAAATCTTCCAGGTCTGAAATTTAAATTGCTAATTTAGCTAACCTGAAATTAGAAAAAAAAACTAGCATTACTTATGGTTACCATGATATGGTTTGTGGTTAAAAGTCATGTAGTCACTAATTGAAAGTCAAAATAAAAATTGCAGACATTGGGAATCTGAAATAAAAACTGAAAATGCTGAAAACTCTCAGCTCAGGCAGTATCTGTGGAAAAGAAAGAATTAAGGGTTCCCATTGACCCTTGCCAATTTTTAAAGTTGCATCATGGAAAGATTCAATCTGGATGCATCATAGCTTGATAGGACAACTGCTCTGCCTGTGACAACTAGAGACCTCAACACACCACGGAAACCAACCTCCCCTCCTGCCTACACTTCTTGCTGCCTCAGTAAAGCAACCAGCATAATTAAAGACTCCACCTGTTGTACATTTAATATTTAAGTAACCTTGTGCGTATGTATATGGGTTAATTAAGCATTCTCGTTCACTGAAATAATTTGTTACAAGTTATACTGTATGTATAAACATGTGAATTGTTTACGGCATCACACTACCATGTGATATGTACACAGCTTGCTTATAGCAAACTCAAAGTTAGACCCGTATTTTGGATTCTTAAGTCTTCCCTTGAATTAGTTTAATGTTTTGAAGTTACAAAACATAACACTGGTGATCAGCAATTTTTAAAATGAGGATTGAAAGAAAGTGTGAATAAAATTGTAATGTCTGAATGGAAACTGGTCAGGCTGAACAACACACATCAAAGTTGCTGGTGAACGCAGCAGGCCAGGCAGCATCTCTAGGAAGAGGTACAGTCGACATTTCGGGCCGAGACCCTTCGTCAGGACTAACTGAAGGAAGAGCTAGTAAGAGATTTGAAAGTGGGAGGGGGAGGGGGAGATCCAAAATGATAGGAGAAGACAGGAGGGGGAGGGATGGAGCCGAGAGCTGGACAGGTGATTGGCAAAAGGGGATATGAGAGGATCATGGGACAGGAGGATCAGGGAGAAGGAAAAGGGGGAGGGGGGGAACCCGGAGGATGGGCAAGGGGTATAGTCAGAGGGACAGAGGGAGAAAAAGGAGAGAGAGAGAAAGAATATGTGTATATAAATAAATAACGGATGGGGTACGAGAGGGAGGTGGGGCATCAGCGGAAGTTTGAGAAGTCAATGTTCATGCCATCAGGCTGAACAAATTGTGTTACCATTGTGTCAGGGGCTCACATCCACCAGGTCAATGCAGAAAAATTTACAGAAAATGCAACAAAGTAAGACACATACAAAGAGCATGTCGGGCAGGCAAAAATAAATGGTCTGCATAAAGAAGAGAAAAAGATAAATCAAGTTGCAGTTTCAAAAAGAGCACTAATCTGCATCGTGTTGGTGAAAAATCTGATAATGATGAGAGTGACACAGAACTTGAGATTTACAATGTGAGAACCAACAATAAACAAGTAATATGGCCTACACCAGAAGCGAATGGCCATAAGACCATAAGATATAGGAACAGAAATAGGCCCACTGAATCTGCTCTGCCTTTTCATCAAGGCTGATCCAATTTTCCTCTCAACCCCAATCTCCTGCCTTCTCCCCATATCCTTTCATGGCCTGCCCAATCAACAATCTATCAACCTCTGTCTTTAATATATATAAAGACTTGGCCTCCACAGCTGCCTGTGACAAAGAATTCCACAGATTCACCACTCTCTGACGAAAGAAATTCCTCCTCATCTCGTTCTAAAAAGACATCCCTCTATTCAGAAACTCTTTCTTCCGGTCTTAGACTCTCCCACCAGAGGAAACATCCTCTCCACATCCAGCCTATCAACGTCTTTCACCATTCGATAGGTTTCAATGAGGCCACCCCTCATATTTCTGAATCCCAGCGAATACAGGCCCAAAGCCATCAAACGCTCCTCATATGACAAGCTATCCAATCTTGGAATAATTTTCATGAACCTCCTTTGAACCCTCTCCAGATTCAGCATATCCTTTCTAAGATAAGGGACCTAAAACTGCTCACAATACTCCAAGTGAGGCCTCACCAGCGCTTTATAAAGTTTCAACATTACATCCTTGCTTTTATATTCTAGTCCTTCTGAAATGAATGCTAACATTGCATTTGCCTTCCTCACCACAGACTCAACCTGAAAATTAACCTTTAGGGTATCCTGTACAAGGACTCCCAAGTCCTTTTGCACCTCAGCTTTTTCGTATTTTCTCCGTTTTAGACAATAGTCAAACCTTTCATTTTTTTCTACCAAAGTACATGACCATACAATTCCTGACACTCTGTTCCATCTGCCATTTCTTTGCCCATTCTCCTAATCTGTCTAAGTCCTTCTGTAGCCTCTCTATTTCCTCAAAACTACCTGCTCCTCCTCCTAACTTCGTATCGCCTGCAAACTTTGCAACAAATTCCATCATCCAAATCATTGGCATATAATGTAAAAAGAATCGGCCTCAACACAGATCCCTGTGGAACACCACTAGACAAATGCATGCCAAATTAATTAAAATGGAATGCTTCCAATTGATGGAGCATAGTGCTCAAAAAAGCAGTCCCCCAATTTACGTTGTGTCTCACCAACATAGAAGAGGCCACATTACGAGCACTGAATATGATAGACTACCCAAACGGATTCATAGGTGAAGTATTGCCTCACCTGGAAGGACTGTTTGGGCCCAGAATGGAGGCAAAGGAGGAGGTAAATGAGCAGGTGTAGCATTTCTGTTGTTGTAGGAGTATATGCCAGGAGGGAGATTAGTGCAGCGGGTGAATGGGCAAAGGAATCACGAGACAGAGATATGTCTGGTGGTAGGATTCCATTGAAGATAGCGGAAGTTGTGGAGAAAGCTATATTGGATGTGTTTCAATCATTCCACAAAATGAGTTTGAAAGGCATTTCAAAGAGACTGAACTGAAGCCTACAGATATCCAACTAAGAACTCATACTGAAGAAAAGACAACTCCTGTGGGAATGGCATTTGTAACAGTGAAAATACAACAACTAACAAGCCACGTTGGGTTCGTATGTGGTAAAAAAAAAATGACCAGCATTGTAGAGGCGTGATTGGATGAGTCAACTGCAACTTGATTGGAAATCCATCCTTTATTTGCATGCCACATCCCCCGCAGTGAAGCCAACTGGAAATGAATTAAGAAATGTACTGGATGATGCCACGACCATCGCCATGCAGAGCACCATGATCCATTGCCCAACAGAACCAAGTGTTGATTCCAACTTTTGTGCCTCTGGTTGGAAAGCAATGAAGGACCCTGCTGCTCAGAGGAATCATGAAAGTGGTGAAAGCACTGGTCTGACTACAAAAGTTTCTCTAAGCAACATATCTGAAAAAGCTTCTGATATGTAAACCAGGCAGTTACTTACAAAATGTGGCTTGGTCTTAAGTTGGAAGAGAGTTCAAAGAGCTTCAGGAAAGTTGAAAGCATTTGGCTTTTGAGTATAAAGGACCAGAATCTACTGTGTGCATTAAGGTCATTGCATGAATTTCAAGTGGGAGACAAAAAGCTGCTTATAGAAGTAGATGCAAAGACCGAAGCCCAGTTGGATAAATGGAAAGCCAAAATGAAAGGAGTCAATGGAGAAACAGAAACAGAGGATTCATCAAATGATGTGGATGAGGAAACCAAGAGGAGAGATCGGATCATAAAGAGAGCAATAGAAGGATTAATGAGTGAATACTCCAGTGACTAAATGCACCCTCTGAAGATCAAACTGCACAAGCTAGAAGAAAAAGGAAGGAAGAATGAGAAAGAGAATGGTGTGAAAGAAAGAAGGAATGTGAGAAAGAAAAAGAGGGATCCAAGTAAATCCAGAGAGAGAGGAAAGGAGAAGAAAGGTGTCCAGAGCTTTCAGAACCACTTCCTGCAATCTCAACGTCATCTCCTACAACCACCATGGAGGGGGACCGCATGTCAGAAAAGGAGTCATCCTTCAGGAATAAGAAAGCGACCACAGCGATTAAATCCTTGGGCCTGAATGGGACAATTTAAAATTTACTATGCCGTGGATGTCTGTACATAGTAGTTGTATTATATAGTATGCTGTGTATATAGTCGAGATGCATTCTCTGTTGAGTTGGAGTTTATAGCTAAGCAGAGAGGAGTTTTTTGTATTCAATATTTCAATAATATTTGAATAATCTTGTGAGTGTGTGTGTATATATATATATATATATAGAGAGAGAGAGAGAGAGAGAGAGAGACAGAGACAGAGACAGAGAGAGAGAGTTTGATTAAGCATTCTTGTTTGTTTAAATAATTTGTTATGAGTTATATGTATAAATACGTGAATTGCGTACATCATCACATGATACGTGTGTGCCTCACTTAAACTAAGCTCAAATTTAGACCCACGTTTTGGACTGCTAAGTCTTCCTTTGAATTGGTTTAATGTTTTGAAGTTCTGCTTCTCCTCTCCCATCACAGATGCAAAAGCCCAGGATAAGGCTTTCCTTTCCAGGACATCAGTGATACCTCCTTCTTCAAAGAATGGGGTTTCCTTGAATGCTGCCCTCACCTGCATCTCCCCCATTACCTGGAAATCCATGCTCACCCCATCTTCCCATCGCTTTAACAGGGATAGAGTTCATCTTGTCATTAACTACCACCCCATAGGCCCCACCTATCCAACATATCATTCTCCACAACTTCTGCCATCTTCAATAGAATCCGACCACCAAACTCATCTCTCCCTCCATGATTCCTTTGATCATTCATCCCTCCCTCCTGGGATATACCCCTTTAATAGAAATGCTACACCTGCCTATTTACCTCCTCCTTTGCCTCCATTCAAGACCTCAAACAGTCTTTACAGGTGAGGGAACACTTCACCTACAAATTTTTTGGGGTAGTCTATCATATCCAGTGCTTCCGATGTGGTCTCCTCTACGTTGGTGAGACACAACGTAAATTGGGGGACAGCTTTGTTGAGCATCATGCTCCATCTGCCAAAAGCCAAAATTTCCTAGTGGTCAACCATTTTAATTCCTATCCCCATTCCCTTTCCAACATGTCAGTCCATTATCTCCTCTTTTGCCACTTGAGGCCACTCAGAAGGTGGAGGAGCAACACCTTATATTCCATCTAGGTAACCACCAACCTGATGATGTGAACATTGATTTCTCCTTCCAGCAAATATCTTCTCCCTCCCCCCATCCCTCCCCTTCTATTCTCCATTCTGGTATTTTACCTCTTCTCCTCATCTGTCTATCACCTCCTCCTGGTGCCATTCCTTCTTCCCTTTCTCCCATGGTCTACTCACCTGTCCTATCAGCTTTCTTCTTCTCCAGCCTTTTACCCTTCCCACCCACCTGGCTTCACCTATCATCTTCCAGTTAGTCCTCCTTCTCCTCCCTCCCACCTTTTTATTCTGGTGTGTTCTCCCTTCCTTTCTAGACCTGAAGAAGAGTCTGGGCCCGAAACTTCAACTGTATATTCATTGCCAGAGAATCTGATTGACCTGCTGACTGGCTGAGTTCTTCCAGCACTTTGTGTGTGTGCTGCAGAAGATAAAAAACTTGAAAGAACATAGCACCAGCCTCGATAGCAGCTTCTATCCCACTGTTATAAGGCTACTGAGTAGTTCCCTGGGGGAAACAACAGTGGCCGCATCTCTGGCACGGAGTCTGGCCCCATGGCTCAGAAGGGTAGGGAAAGGAAGAGGATGGCAGCAGTGGTAGAGGACTCTATAGTTAGAGGGATCAGATACGTGATTCTGTGGACGCAGGAAAGAAGCACGGATGGTAGTTTGCTTTCCAGGTGCCAGGGTCCGGGATGTTTCTGATCGTGTCCACGATACCCTGAAGTGGGAAAGAGAACAGCCAGGGGTCATGGTACATATTGGTACCAACGACATAGGTAGGAAAAGGGAGGAGGTCCTGAAAACAGTCTACAAGGAGTTAGGAAGGAAGCTGACAAGCAGGACCTCAAAGGTAGTAATCTCAGGATTACTGCCTGTGCCATGCAACAGTGAGTATAAGAATAGAATGATGTGGAGGATAAATGCGTGGCCGAGGGATTGGAGCAGGGGGCAGGGATTCAGATTTCCGGATCATTGGGACCTCTTTTGGGGCAGGTGTGACCTGTACAAAAAGGATGGGTTGCAATTGAATCCCAGGGGGACCAATATCCTGGCGGGGAGGTTTGCTAAGGTTATTGGGGAGAGTTTAAACTAGAATTGCTGGGGGGGTGGGAGCTGAACTGAAGAGACGGAGGAAGGGGCATTTGGCTCACAAATAGAGAAAGCTTGTAGGCAGTGTAAGAGGCAGGATAAGCAGGTGATCGAGAAGGGATGCACTCAGACCGATGGTTTGAGATGTGTCTATTTTAGTGCAAGCAGTATCATGAACAAAACGGATGAGCTTAGAGTGTGGATCAGTAGTTGGAGCTATGACATTGCAGCCATTACAGAGATCTGGATGGCTCAGGGGCAGGAATGGCTACTTAGAGTGCCAGGCTTTAGATGTTTCAGAAAGGACAGGGAGGGAGGCAAAAGAGGTGGGGGCATGGCACTGCTGATCAGGGATAGTGTCATGGCTGCAGAAAAGGAGGAAGTCATGGAGGGATTGTCTACAGAGTATCTGTGGGTGGAAGTTAGAAACAGGAAGGGGTCAATAACTCCACTGAGTGTTTTTTATAGACCACCCAATAGTAACAGGGACATTGAAGATCAGATATGGAGACAGATTCTGGGACAGTGCAGTAATAACAGGGTTGTTGTGATGGGGGATTTTAATTTCTCCAATATTGTTTGGCATCTCCCTAGAGCAAGGCGCTTAGATGGGTGGAGTTTGTTAGGTGTGTTCAGGAAGGTTTCCTGACACAGTATGTAGATAAGCCTACAAGAGGAGAGGCTGTACTTGATCTGCTATTGGGAAATGAACCTGGTCAGGTGTCAGGTCTCTCAGTGGGACAGCATTTTGGACATAGTAATCACAATTCTATCTCCTTTACCATAGCATTGGAGAGGGATAGGAACAGACAAGTTAGGAAAGCATTTAATTGGAGTAAGGGGAAATATGAGGCTATCAGGCAGGAACTTGGAGCATAAATTGGGAACAGATGTTTTCAGGAAAATGTACGGAAGAAATATGGCAAATGTTCAGGGGATATTTGCGTGGAGTTCTACATAGGTTCGTTCCTCTGAGATAGGGAAAGGATAGTAAGGTACAGGAACCATGGTGTACAAAGGCTGTTGTAAATCTAGTCAAGAAGAAAAGAAGAGCTTTTGAAAGGTTCAAAAAACTAGGTAATGATAGAGATCTAGTAAATTATAAGGCTAGCAGGAAGGAGCTTAAGAATGAAATTAGGAGAGCCAGAAGAGGCCATGAGCAGGCCTTGGCGAGCAGGATTTAGGAAAACCCTTAGGCATTCTACAAGAATGTGAAGAGCAAGAGGATAAGACGTGAGAGAATAGGACCAATCAAGTGTGACAGTGGAAAAGTGTGTATGGAACTGGAGGAGATAGCAGAGGTACTCAATGAATACTTTACTTCAGTAGTCACTATGGAAAAGGACCTTGGCAATTGTACAGATGACTTACAGTGGACTGAAAAGCTTGAGTGTATAGACATTAAGAAAAAGGATGGGCTGGTGCTTTTGGAAAGCATCAAGTTGGATAAATCACAGGGACCTGACAAGATATATCCCTGGCTACTGTGGGAAGAGATTGCTGAGCCTCTGGCAATGATCTTTGCATCATCAATGGGGACGGGAGAGGTTCCGGAGGATTGGAGGGTTGCAGATGTTGTTCCCTTATTCAAGAAAGGGAGTAGAGAAAGAGGCAGGATTTATGAACATTTGGAGAGGCATAACATGATTAGGAATAGTCAGCATGGCTTTGTCAAAGCAGATCGTGCCTTACAAGCCTAATTAAAGATTTTTGAGGATGTGACTAAACTCAGTGATGAAGGTAGATCGATAGATGTAGTGTATATTGTTACATTCCTTGTGGGTATCTTGTGGCTGTCTTATGACCATGATGTAATTGAGTATCTTGTGAGCATGATGTAATGGTCTTCTGATGGTGGGGTGATGTAATCTTCCTGCCAGTGTGAGGTCACGTGATGACATGTTCTCAACAGGTACATAACGGGAAGGTTACGCAGTTTAGTTCATTGTTTAATTCATCAGTTACTCCGTTACGCTGCGTATTCATCTCATGACACAGTCTCATTTTAAAGTGGAGTTTTACTTTCTATTGTAAGTCTAGTATTGGAGAGTGAAGACCTTACTAAAGTACGGGAACCTGAAGGATTGAGTAAAGTTGGTGTCGTTCAGCGGTTTAATACAGGATCCACCTTATTGAATCTTCATTCAGATATAATGACCTGCATCTGAGATAACCCCTGTAAGATCAGGAAGGTTTCTGCTGTGTTCATCCTCCAGGAAAGGGTCAGTTCCTTTAAGCCATTTTATTTCCTTCATCGTGAACCCTTTGGACAGAATCAGCAGTAATGTCACGTCTTCGAAGAAATCCATTTCCAGAGAAGTCTCTCCCGATTGACTGTGTAAATCACTTGGACTTCCGAATTTACCATTTTAAGACTGTTTGAATTTACCACTTTAAGAACTGTTCCAGAGTTGCTGTATAGCAGTTAACTTCTGGTTAAGTTAGTCTTTTGAATACTTTTTGCATTGTTGAGCAGAGTTTAATAAATGTTTATGTTTGGTTATAAAACTTGACTCAATTCTCTATTCATTGTTGCTGATGACATAACAATATGGATTTCAACAAGGCATTTGATAAGGTACCCCATGCAAATCTTATTGAGAAAGTAAGGAGGCACGAGATCCAAGGGGATGTTGCTTTGTGGATCCAGAATTAGTTGCACACAGAAGGTAAAGAGTGTTTGTAGATGGGTCATATTCTGCATAGAGGTCGGTGACCAGTGGAGTGCCTCAGAGATCTGTTCTGGGACCCTTACTCTTCATGATTTTTATAAATGACCTGGATGAGGAAGTGGAGGAATGGGTTAGTAAGTTTGCTGATGGCACAAAAGTTGGAGGTGTTGTGGATAGTGTGGAGGGCTGTCAGAGGTTACAGCGGGACATTGATAGGATGCAAACTGGGCTGAGAAGTAGCAGGTGGAATTCAACGCAGATAAGTGTGAGGTGGTTCATTTTGATAGGTCAAATATGATGGCAGAATATAGTATTAATGGTAAGACTCTTGGCAGTGTGGAGGATCAGAGGGATCTTGGGGTTCGTGTCCATAGGACACTCAAAGCTGCTGAGCAGGTTGACTGTGTAATTAAGAAGGCATACAGTGTATTGGTCTTCATCAACTGTGGGATTGAGTTTAAGAGTTGAGAGGTAACGTTACAGCTATATAGGACCCTGGTCAGACCCCACTTGGAGTACTGTGCTCAGTTCTGGTCACCTCACTACAGGAAGGACGTGGAAACCATCGGAAGGGTGCAGAGGAGATTTACAAGGATGTTGCCTGGATTGGGGAGCATGCCTTATGAGAATAGGTTTAGTGGACTCAGCCTTTTCTCCTTGGAGCGACGGAGGATGAGAGTGACCTGATAGAGGTGTATAAGATGATGAGAGACATTGATCGTGTGGATAGTTAGAGGCTTTTTCCCAGGGCTGAAATGGTTAACAGAAGAGGATGCAGTTTTAAGATGGGCTTGGAAGTGGGTACAGAGGAGATAGTCAGGGGTAAGTTTTTTACACAAAGAGTGGTGAGTGCTGGAATGGGCTGCCGGCGACGGTGGTGGAGGTGGATACGATAGGGTCTTTTAAGAGATTCCTGGATAGGTACATGGAGCTTATAAAAATAGAGGGCTCTGGGTAACCCTAAGTAATTTCTAGAGTAAGTACATGTTCGTCACAGCATTTTGGGCCAAAGTGCCTGTGTAGTGCTGTAGGTTTTTCTATGTTTCTATGTTTTGTTTATGATAAGACAGACCTGACATCATATTCTTTCTCATCACAGTCTAGCACCTTATTGTCTACCTGCATTGCACTTTTGCCATAACTGTAACACTTTATTCTGCATTCTAGCTCAGAGTAGAAGGATATCCCGTTAGAACAGCGATGAGAAGGACTTTCGTTAGCCAGAGGGTGGTGAATCTGTGGAATTCATTGGCACATGAATGTGGAGGCTGACCCATTAGGTATACTTAAAGTGGAGGTAGATAGGTTCTTGATTAGTAAGGACATCAAAGGTTCTGGGGAGAAGGCAGGAAAGTGAGGTTGAGAGGGATAATAAATCAGCTGTTGCAATGATGGAGCAGATTAGGTTGACTAAATGGTCCAATTATTCTCCTATGTCTTATGTTCTTATAGTCTATTCTGTTCTCCTTGTCCTAGCTCAATACACTGATGTGATAAAATCAATAAAATCATCTATATGAATGATGTGCAAAGGTTTTCACTGTACCTCATACATGTGACAGAAATAAACCGATTTTACCGATTCAGATTGAAGAACTGGCTGATGGAGCCTTAGGACCAGAACCCATAAAGGTTACAGTTTGGTAACACCCCTGCCCAGCATAAGTCCTATTAGCCTCAGTGATGGAACTTCTAATAAATCCCCTTCTCAGCAGGAAATGCCTGTTTTTTTATGCTTTTCCCAACATTCTCAGTAAATAGGCTAGTTCTAATCATTTACTTACAGCTCCTTAGGCTAGAAATTGGATCAAGTGGAATTGTGTATTTTAGCACTCTGAAATGATTATTGGAATAAAGTGCACTAGAAATAATGTCCAGGTGAGATAACATCTTTCCTGACGGGGGTGGGGGGGTCACTCTACTTGGCAGGTGAGACTTGTGGCTGTGAACCAATCTCAGGTCCTGGACCCTCCTCCATGGTGGTTGTAGGAGTTGACTCTGAGACTGCAGGAAGTGGTTCTGTTTGTGGTAGCCAACTTTCTTCACTGAGAGTTGACTCTGCCCTCCTCAACTGATCGATCTGTCATCTCCAGATGATATCAGATGAAATCTCTGCTGTGTAGGTGAGCGGTCCAATTCTGTCCTTAATGTTTCCAAGTGTTTTTTGAACACCTCTGTCATCTCTCACCAGGACTGCTTGTCCAGGAGTGAAACATCGAACCGCATTGTTTGAGGTCAGGCCTGCAAATGTGGATTGGGACCAGAACTGCCCTCTAGCTGTGGAGACCCCAACACTGGGGAAAGGACTATGATTGTTTACCTTATCCATACTCCTCATGATTTTATTAACTCCATTGAGGTCATCTCTCATTTTCTGACATCCCAAGGAATAAAGACCCAGTGTGGCCAAGTCTCTCCCTATAACTCAGGCCCTCTAATCTACATAGCGTCCTTGTAAACCTTCTCTGCACCAGCTCCAGCTTGACGATGCTTTTCCTAAAACAGGATGACCAGAACTGTACACATTACTACATTACTGCCTGTGCAAATCGGCTGCACAAGACTCTCAGCCAATGAGAGATCCCGGCATCAGAGTTGAGGTGACTGTTATTACTGCAGGGAAGCAGGTCACCTGCGGGCTGAATATCCATAGCTGCAGCTATTGGGAGAATTGCTAAGACCGTCCAGTGTCGGGAGGACTGTGATGGTAGCAGGCCACTACTCCCAACCCCAAGGTTTCTGGTGTCACGCTGAGGATGGAGATCTCCCGCAGTAAGAGCTGTAGAGAGGTGAATGCTTTTGTGGACCCTGGGGTAGCTGGTGATTTCCTGGAGTTGGGGGCCACCCGTTGTCTCCACTATGGCTGCAGGAGTTGAGTCAGTCCATGCCCGCACCTGTCCTGGACAGCCGTCCGCTAGGTTCTGAGCAGATCCAGCAGCAGACAATAGTTCTGCGGATGAGGATTGAGGATCATGTGGAGAACATTAGTTCCTATATCATCAATTCGTCTCTAATACCCCTGATCTTCGAGCACCCTTGGCTGTCCCAGCATAACCCTTCCATGAATTGGAAGGAAGGGAGGATCATTGCTTGGTCAAGTCATTGCAAGAGGGAATATTTTCAACTTGATGTTCCAACCCCCTGACTCTCCTGAGACCAACGACTAATGAAGGACAGACTTCAGTTCAGGGTAACCTGGAGCCCTCTGGAGACCCAATCCTACCCTCAGGGACAGACAAGCCAGCTCCAGCCAACAGTACTATTCAAGTCCCGACCCTGTCCAGTTGAAGGCACACTGGAACTAGAGGTGGGGGAGGGGGAGATTTCTAGTTCAGGAGCAAACTAAGGAGGCACCCAAGCAGTCTGGAACTCTAGGAGCTAAGCCTAAGGGATTCAGCCACCAAGTCATGACTGAAGAAAAGACTCTTAATGCAGACCCTTGGAGCCAAGGCCTGGGGGCGCAAGGACCATTTGATATGCCTCATTGCTGTTGTTGAGGATACAGACAAGGATTTGGACTCGAATTTGGCCACTGTTCCATCAAAAGAGCCTAGTGAACCTAAGGAGGAGATTCTGAGGTCTGTCCAATCACCCCCACCACCTAAGGAGCCTCAGGAGTTGTTCTCGAAGAAAGTTTCAGAGGAAATTGCAACTCCCAAACCAGTTGAGATCCATCCATCTACAAGGTCTTCAGCAAGGGAAAAGCCTTGACTCTTCCACTGCACCGACCCTACAACTGTGCCATTGATCTACTGCCTGGTACTTGGCCTCCACGGGGTCAATTGTACACGCTCTCAGGCCCAGAGAGAAGCTCTATGGAGGAGTGCATAAAAAGGACTCGAGCCATGGATTCATTCGGCCCTCCACCTCTCCAGCCAGCACAGGTTTCTTCTTTGTACAGAGAAAAGATGGGATCCTGCAGCCAGGTATTAATTACAGAGAATAAAATCGCATAGCCTCCAAGAATCGTCCCCACTTCTGCTCATGAACACTGCCTTTGAGATTCTCCAAGAGGCAAGAGTATTCTCGGAGCTAGACGTATGGAGTGGTCCACATAAAGGACAGCGATAAGTGGAAAATGGCTTTCAACACACCAAAGAGGACCTGAGTATCTGGTCATGCCCTTCAGCCTCACAAACACTCCAGCAGTTTTCCAGGCCTAAATAAATGACATGCTCCAGGATGCTCTCCATAAATATGCCTTTATCTACTTGAATGATATCCTGATTTTCTTGAAGTCCATGAAGGAGCACATTGCTCACATCAGGGACATGTTAAAGAGGCTTCTAGACTGTGGACTTTGTGTCAAGCTGGAAAGTCTGAATTTCATGTGACCACCATTTCATTTTGGGGTTTTATCATCTCCAACGACAATCCCAAGGTGGACCATACTAAAACCCAGGCATTTGGAGATTGGCCACAACCACCTAATGTGAAACAAGTCCAATGGACCCTGGGATTTGCCAACTTTTACTGGAAGTTCGGCAGGAACTTCAGCTCAGTAGCGGCTCCACTAACAGCTCCAATTAAGAAATCCACTGGCCTTTTTGTTTGGACTACCGAAGCGGAGGCTACTTTTCCAGAGCTCAAATAACTGTTCACAACAGCTCCCATTTTGGTTTCACCTAACCCTGAAACTTCCCTTCTTTGTGGAGATAGACACCTTGGACACTGGAGTGGATGCAATGTTGTTTCAACAGACACCTTTGGACAGTAAACTGCATCCATGTGCATTCTTCTCCAGGCAGCTATCTCCAGCAGAGGTGAACTATGACATCGGGAAAAGAGAGCCACTCGCAGTCAAGTTGGCTTTGGAAGAATGGCGTCACTGACTTGAGGGGACCAAGAACATAAGAACATATGGACAGACCATAAGAACCTGGCTTGTATTCAGGAGGCCAAGAGACTGGAGTCCAGGCAGGCCAGGTGGTCTCTTTCCTTTAACCACTTTAACTTCAACCTGACTAGGGTCGAACAACCAGAAACCAGATGCCTTGTCCCATCAGTTTGAAGAACCTGAATGAGAAAAGCAGCCTACCACCATTTTGCCCCAAGCCAAGGTGATGGCACCAATTCACTGGGAGAATCGACACACTTGTTCATAAGGCCCAGGCGCAAGGAGAGATTCCTCAGAACAGTCCTGTGAGCCAGCTGTTCATCCAAGTTCCATCCAGTTGCATGTATTTCAATGGCGACATGCACCAAGAATGACCCAGGATTGTCAGGACCCTCGATTTAATCAAGTGAAGATACTGGTGGCCGGGAATGATGAGAGGTCTGATAACACATGCAAGCATGTGAGGTGTGCATGCAGGAGCCCCATACCCAACTTCGAGAGTTCCTTTACCCTCTACATGTTCCAGACAGACCATGGGCGCACATCTCCATGGACTTTGTCACACATCTTCCTCCTTCCAAGAGGAAGACTGTCCTCGCTGTAAATGTGGATCATTTTTCTGAAGGCCTGCAGATTCTTCACCTTGGACAGACTTCCAACTGCAGTGGAGACGGCTGAAATAGTCCTACTCTAGTTCTTCAGATTCTCGGTTTTCTGGAGGGCATTGTGTCAGATCGCAGTCTGCAATTCATGCTGTGTTTTCGGAGGGTGCGCTGTAAGCTGACTGGGGTAACAGCAACCTTTTCCTCTCGGTTTCACCCACAGTTGAAGTGGGTGTACAAACCCCAAGATGTCTGGCCTCAGAACGACCAGATGAGTGGTGAGACCATTTAATGTGGACAGAGGTCACCTACAGCACCTTATGGCATTCGGCACATGGGATGTCCCCTTTTGAATGCCAGTTTGGGTATTCTCCGCTGCTCTCCCCTGAACAGCAGCCAAGGCTGGGGTTCCTGCAGCCAAGGATCTTGTCCAACGCTGCAAGGGAGTTTATCCAGAAGGCTGAAATAAAGTCTCAGGTACTCCGGCACTTGGGTCCAACGATCCTCGCCTAGGTCTCTCGTCACACAAGTAAGCCTTCATGTCTACTGTCCTCTGTGATTTCTACAAGCTTTTGCAGATGCACCATGGAAAGAATTCTCCAGGTGCATCACGGCTTGGTATGAAAACTGCTTTAAAATACAGCAAGAAATCAGAGTTGTGAACAAAGCCTGACCTCCCCATCCACTGACTCTTCTATACTTCCAGCTGCCTTGGGAAAGCAGTCAACAAAACCGAGAATCCCTCCTATTCTATTAGTCATTTCATCTCCCCTCTCCCACTGGGCAGATACAACAGCCTGCAAGCATAAACCTCCAGACTCAAGGACAGCTTCCATCCCACTGATATCAAACTCTTTAATAGACCTCTCAAATGGTAAAAGATAACATTTTGAACTTGGCATCACGGCCCTCGCAACATATCGTCTACCAGCTCCGCACTTACCCTGTAATTCAAACACTACACTCAGTGGCCACTTTATTAGGTACCTCCTGTATCTAACAAAGTGGCCGCTGGGTGCACTGTATGTTCTCGCTCTTCTGCAGTGGTAGCCCCTCCACTTCAAGATTTCACGTGTTGCGCATTCAGGGTTGCTCTTCTGCACATCATTGTTGTAGAATATGGTTACTTGAGCTACCTTTGCCTTCCAGTGAGCTGAAACTGGTCTGCCCATTCTCCTTTGACCTCTCTTATTAACAAGGCATTTTTTTCCACAGAACTGCCGCTGATTGGATTTTTTTTGTTTCTCGCTCTGTTCACCATAAACTCGAGAGACTGCTGCGCACGAGATACTCAAACCACCCCGTGTAGCACCGGCAATCATTTCATGCTCAAAGTCACTTCCCATTCTGACGGTTGGTCTGAACAACCATTGAACCTGTTGACCATGTCAACATGCTTTTATGCATTGAGTTGATGCCACATGATTGGCTGATTAGATATTTGCATTAATGAGCAGGTATACAGGTGTACCTAAAAGGTGTATCGATTCTGCATTCTGGTTTTTTTAACTACCATGATGTACTTATGTACAGAATGATCTCTTTGGATGGAACTCAACTGAAAGCTTAAAACTTAACTTGGTACATGTGACAGTAATAAACCAATACAACATTTGTCTATTATTATCCATATCTATTGCCAAGCTTATTATAATGCTCTCGACTTAATAGTGAACAAATATCCATTTAGTATCTTACTGAAATCTTAAAGCACAAGGAGGGGCCATTCAGCTTATAATCCCTGTGCTGCATCTTCAGTACAGCTACCCAGCTGTCCCATTCTCCTGGTATTCAATTAGCAATTGAAACGTGTTCTCTCAAGTATATTTTCAAATCTATTGTTAGTAATAGGTTCTAGCACTTTTTCCCTCACTGGTGATGGGCTAACTATTCTGAGATTCTCTGTAAGATAGGATGATTTAGCAGATAAATGCATGGCTGAAGAATCGGTGGAAGGGGCAGGGTTTCAGATTTCTGGATCACTGGAATCTTTTCTAGGACTTCAACAGGTTCTGCAGAAGGACTTAGATTCGGAGGATGGGCAAGAAAGTGGCAAATGAAATACAATGTTGGAACAATGTTGCCATGCACTTTGGTAGTAGAAATAAATGTGCAGACTATTTTCTAAATGGGGAGAAAATCCAAAAATCTGAGATGCAAAGGGTGTTTGAAGTCCTTGTGCAGAACACCCTAAAGATTAACTTGCAGGTTGAGTCAGTGGTAAGGAAGGCAAATGCCATGTTAGCATTCATTTCAAGAGGTCTAGAATACAAGAGCAGGGATGTGATGCTGAGGCTTTATAAGGCACTGGTGAGGTCTCATCTTGAGCATTGCAAACAGTTTTGGACTCTTCATCTAAGAAAAGATGTGCTGGCATTGGAGAGAGTTCAGAGGAGGTTCACAAGGATGATTCCAGGAATGAAAGGGTTATCATACGAGGAACGTTTGATGGCTCTGGGCCTGCACTCACTGGAATTTAGAAGATTAACTGGGAATCTCATTGAAACTTTTTGAATGTTGAAAGGCCTAAACAGAGTAGATGTGGAAAGGATGTTTCCTATGGTGGGAGAGTCTAGGACAAGAGGGCAAAGCCTCAGGATAGAGGGGTGTCCATTTAAAACAGAGATGGCGGAGAAATTTTTTTAGCCAGAGGGTGGTACATTTGTGGAGTTTATTACCACAGGCAGCTGTGGAGGCCAGGTCGTTGGGTGTATTTAAGACAGAGCTTGATAGGTTCTTGATTGGAGATGGTATCAAAGGTTACAAGGGGAAGGACAGGAACTGGGGCTGAGGAGAGGAAAAAAAAAGAATCACCCATGATTGAATGGCAGAGAAGACTCGATGGGCTAAATGGCCTAATTCTGCTCTTATGTCTTATGGTATGGTCTCATCCTTGGAAGGTATGACCTGTACAAAAAGGACTGGTTACACTGATGAGGACCAAATGCTAGAGCTGTTGTGAAGGGTTTAAACTAATCTGGCAAGGGGCTGGGAGCCAGGCTGAGGATAGGCAGTTAGTACACAACTCAATATAGTGTGCAGTGAAACTGTGAGGAAGAACAGGCAGATGATAGGGCAAAGTTGCAGTCAGTGGGATGAGTTAAAGTATAACAGGGGGCCAAATTCAAAAAATATAATAATACAGGTGTTATATTTGTATGTACACAGTATATGGGATACGGTAAATGACCTCGTAGCACAGTTAGAGATTGGCAGGTAAGATGTTGTGGGTATTACTAGGTTGTTACAGAAAGAAGATCAAGGTTGGGAGTTTAACATCCAAGATACACATTGTATTGAATGCCAGAAGTCGGAGAGTGTCAGGGGGCAGAAGTGAGTGTAGTTGCTGTTACTAAGGAGAAGGTGCTTGGGAAGATCACAAGACAAAGGAGCAAAAGCCGGCCATTCGGCCCATCGAGTTTGTTCCGCCACTCCACCATGAGCTAAACTATTCTCCCACCTAGTTCCAATTTCCAGCTTTTCCCCCATATCCTTTGATGCCCTGACTAATTACATACCTATCACTCTCCTCCTTAAACACCCTCAATGATCGGGCCTCCACAGCTGTATGTGGCAACGAATTCCATAAATCCACGACCCTCTGGCTAAAAGAATTCTCCTCATCTCTGTTTTAAATGGGTACCCTCTAATTCTAAGACTGTAGCCTCTTGTCCTGGACTCACCCACTAAGGGAAACAGCCTTTCCACATCTACTCTGTCCAACCCTTTCAACATTCAAAATGTTTCTATGACATCCCCTCTCATTCTTCTATACTCTAATGAATACAGTCTAAGGGCCGACAGACGCTCCTCATATGTTAGCCCCTGCATTCCAGGAATCATCCTTGTAAATATTCTCTGAACTCTCTCCAACATCAGTATATCCTTTCTAAGATAGGGGGCCCAAAACTGCACACAGTATTCCAAATAATTCTCACTAATGCCCCATAGGGCCTCATCAACACCTCCTTACTCTTATACACTATTCCTCTTGAAATGAATGCCAACATTGCATTCGCTTTCCTTACCGCCGATCCAACTTGGTGGTTAACCTTTAGGGTATCCTGCACGAGGACCCCCAAGTCCCTTTGCACTTCCGATTTTTGAATATTCTCCCCATCTAAATAATAATCTGCCTGGTTATTTCTTCTTCCAAAATGTACAACCGTGCATTTCTCAACATTGTATCTCATCTGCCATTTCTTTGCCCACTCTCCTAAACTGACCAAGTCTCTCTGCAACCTTTCCGTTTCTTCAACACTTCCTGCTCCTCCACTTATCTTGGTGTTATCCGCAAACTTAGCCACAAAACCATTTAATTCATAATCTAAATCATCGATATACATTGTAAAAAGAAGCGGCCCCAACACCGACCCCTGTGGAACACCACTAGTATCTGGCAACCAATCAGAAAAGGATCCCTTTATTCCCACCCTTTGCTTTCTTCCTATCAGCCAATGCTGCACTTATTCCAATATCTTTCCTGTAATTCCATGGACTCTCATCTTATTAAGCAGCCTCTTGTGCAGTACCTTATCGAAGACCTTTTGAAAATCCAAATACACAACATCCACAGCCTTGTCAATCTTATTTGAGATTACCTCAAAAAATTCCAATAGGTTGGTGAGGCAGGATCTTCCCTTCATGAAACCATGCTGGCTTGGGCCTATTTTGTCGTACACCTTGAGGTATTTCATAACCTCGTCCATGAGGATCGACTCCAATAACTTTCCAACTACCGATGTCAGACTAATATGTCTGTAATTTTCTTTTTGCTGCCTCCCTCCTTTCTTAAACAGCGGAACTACATTTGCGACCTTCCAGTCCTCCGGAACCATGCCAGTGTCTATTGATTCCTGGAAGATCATTTCCAATGCCTCCACAATCTCCAAAGCCACCTCCTTCAGAACCCGTGGGTGCACCTCATCTGGTCCGGGAGACTTATCTATTCTGAGTCCATTTAGCTTCCCAAGCACTTTCTCTCTAGTAATCTTGACTGTACCTAATTCTATTCCCTGAGATCTCTGGCTACCAGGTATGTTGCTAATGTCTTCCACTGTGAAGACTGATGCAAAATATTCATTTAGTTCCTCTGCCATCTCTTTGTCACCCATTATAATTTCTCCAGCATCATTTTCAATCGGTCCTATATCAACCATTGCCACTCTTTTACTCCTGTATAATTAAAAAAACTCTTAGTACCCTCTTTTATATTAATTGCCAACTTCCTTTCATAATTCATCTTTTCTTTCCTAATGACTTTCTTAGTTTCCTTCTGTAAGTTTCTAAAACTTGTCCAGTCCTCAGTTTTCCAACTAATTTTTGCTTCCTTGTATGCTATCTCTTTTGCTTTTATTTTAGCCTTAACCTCTCTCATTAGCCACATTTGTGCCATTTTTCCATTCATGATTTTCCATCCCATAGGCATGATTTTCCTTTTTCTTGGAGTACATTTTTCCTGTACTTTCCTTATTTCTTGTAGGAATTTTGTCCAATTCTGCTCTACCATCCCTCCTTCTAGCTTATTTTTCCAATCGACTTGGGCCAGTTCCTCTTTCATACCACTGTAATTTCCTTTGTTCCACTGAAATATCGATACACCTGATACCAGCTTCTCCTTTTCAAATTTGAAACTGAATTCAATCATATTATGATCACTACTTCCATTATGTCCAGCTCCCTAATCGCCTCAGGTTCATTACGCAGCACCCAATCCAAAACAGCCGATCCCCTGGTGGGCTTAGGGACAAACTTCTCCAAAAAGCCATCCCATAGGCATTCTACAAACTCCCTCTCCTGAGATCCAGTACCTCCTAACTTTCCCAATCCACTTTGATATTAAAATCTCCGAGCAGTGGAGTGAGAGGGTGCAGAGTGATAGGGCTTTGGCTCAATGGGCTTAGGTGGAAACGGGAAGAGGCTTCCTGTGACCATTGAGTCTCATAGTAAAGGGGTAAGTTACAGGTTTATTTATTTAGTAATAACAGTAGCATTAGAGGTATGCATCTAGGATTAGTATTGTGCTTGGACTGCCAGCTGTGGGGACCCTGGGAGACTCCCAGCCTCCCCAAGGATTACATCTGCACCAGGTGCATTCAGATGAGGCTCCTTAAGGACCGTGTTAGGGATCTGGAGCTGCAACTTGATGACCTTCAGCTAATTAGGGAAAGTGAGGAGGTGATTGATAATACCTATAGAGAGATAGTGGACAGAACCTCTGTGACAGTCCCCCTCAGAAATCGATATATCGTTTTAGATACTGTTGGAGAGGTTGACCTGACAGAGGAAAACCACAGCGAACGGGACTCTGGTACTCTGCTCAGTGCCGTGATCAAGAGTGCAAGGAGAAATGCAGTAGTTATAGGGAATTCCATAGTGAGGAGAACAGACAAGAGATTCTGCGAGCCAGACAAGGATACCCAGATGGTGTGTTGCCTCCCTGGTGCCAGGGTACGGAATGTCTCAGATCAGATCCAGAGTATTTTGAGGAGAGAGGGCGAGCAGCCATAAGTCTTGGTATATGTTGGTACCAATGACACAGACAGAAAAAGAGATGAGGTCCTGAAGGAAGATTACTGAGAGCTAGGAAGAAAATTGAAAAGCCAGGAAGCTGAAAGGTCTGAAAATAAGTCACCTGCAGCAGATGGACTGCACCCCAGCGTTCTGAAGGAGGAAGATGAAGAGATTGTGGAGGCATTAGTAATGACATTTCAAGAATCACTAGCTTCTGGAGGACTGAAAAATTGTAGAAGTCATTCCACTCTTTAAGAAGGGAGGGAGGTAGATGAAGGGAAATTATAGGCCAGTTATCTTGACGTCAGTGGTTGGGAAGATGTTGTAGTTGACTATCAAACAAAGTTTCCGGTTACTCAGAAGCATGTGATAAAGTAGGCAAAGTCTGCATTGTTTCCTTAAGGGAAAATCTTTCCTGACAAATCTGTTGGAATTCTTTGAGGAAACAATATGCAGTATAGGGAAAAGAGAGTCAGTGGATGTTTGTTTGGATTTTCAGAAGACCTTTGACAAGGTGCCAAATATGAGACTGCCTAAATAGATAAGAGCCCATGGTATTACAGGAAATATACTACCATGGATAGAAGATTGGCTGATGGGCAGAACATAATGAGTGGGAATAAAGACGGCTTTTTCTGGTCAGCTGCCGATTACTAGTAGTGTGCCGTAGGAGTCGGTGTTGGAACCGTTTCTTTTCACATTATACTCCACGTCAATGACTTGGATGAAGGAATTGATGGCTTTCTGGCCAAGTTTGCAGATGATACATAGATAGGAGGGAGAGGCAAGTAGTGTTGAGAAAGCAGAGAGTTGACAGGCAAAGCAGTGGCACATGGAATATAGTGTAGGGAAGTGCATGTCATTCACTTTGGTAGATGGAATAAAGGCATGCATTATTTTCTAAGTGGGGAGAAATATCAGAGGGGCAAAGGAACTTGGGAGTTCTCATGTAGGATTCTTAAAGGTTAACTTACAGGTTCAGGCGGTGGTAAGGAAGGCAAATGCAATGTCAACATTCACTTGGAGAGGACTAGAATATAAAAGCAAGGAGGTAATGCTGAGGCTTTATAAGGGATTGCTCACTCTGCACTTTGAGCGTTGTGAGCAGTTTTGGGCCCCTAGAATACAAAAAGATGTGCTGACATTCGAGAAGTTGCAGAAGAGATTCACAAGAATAATCCCAGGAATGAAAGGGTTAACATATGAGGATCATTTGATGACTCTAGGCCTGTAATCGCTGGACTTCAGATAGAATGAGGGGGGATTTCATTGGAACCCTTTGAATATTGAAAGACCAAGATAGAGTCAATGTGAAGAGAGAACTTCCTTTAGTCGGGGAGTCCAGGAGCAAGGAGCCAGGAGCACAGCCTCAGAATAGAGGGACATTCATTTGGAACAGAGATTAAGAAAAATGTCCTAACCCAGAGGGTGGTTTGTCTGTGGAATTTGTTGCCACTGATGGCTGTGCAAGCCAAGTCATTGGGTATACTTAAACCGAGGTTGGTAGGTTCTTGATTAAGCAGAGTGTCAAAGGTTATGGGAAGAAGACAGGAGAATGGGATGGAGAAGGTAAAGAAATCAGTCATAATGGAATGGCAGAGCAAATTCTGCTCCTATGTCTTTGGATTGTATGGTCTTATAAGACCATAAGACGGAGAAGCAGAATTAGGCCATTTGGCCCATAGAGTCTGTTCTGCCATTTCATCAGAATCAGGTTTATTATCATCGGCATGTGTTCTGAAATTTTGTATCTTAGCAGCAGCAGTACAATGCAATACATGATAATATAGAAAGAAAATATAAATAAGTACATCGATTACAGAAAGTATATATATATATGTAAATAGTTAGATTAAAAATAGTGCAAAACAGAAATAATATTTTTAAAAAGTAAGGTAGTGTTCATGGGTTCAATGTTAATTTTGGAATTCATCTTGGCAGTTCCATTTTTCCTCTCAGCCCCTACCTTCTCCCCGTATCCCATTATGCCCTAACAATCAAGAATCTATCAACCTCTGCCTCAAATATACATAAAGACTTGTCCTCCATGGTCACCTATGGCAATAAATTCCACAGTCACACCACCCTCCTTCATCTGTGTTCTAAATGGACGTCCCTCTATTCTGAGGCTGCGTCCTCTGGTCTTAGACTCTCCCACCATAGGAAACATCTTCTCCACATCCACTCTGTCAAGGCCTTTCACCATTTGACAGGTTTCAATTAGATCCACCTTCATTCTTCTGAATTCTAGTGAACACAGACCCACTGCCATGAAACACTCTTCATATGACAAGCTATTCAATCCTAGAGTAATTTTCGTGAACCTCCTTTGAACTCTCTCCAGTTCCAGAATGTCCTTTCTAAGATAAGGCGCCCAAAACTGCTCATAATACTCTAATGAGGCCTCATCAGTGCTCTATAAAGTCTTAAATTTATATCCTTGCTTCTATATTCTAGTCCTCTTGAAATAAACGCTAACATCGCATTTCCCTTCCTCACCACAGATTCAACATGCAATTTAAGCTTTAGGGAATCCTGCTCAAAGTCTCCCAAGTCCATTTGTGCCTCAGTTTTTTGTATTTTCTCTCCATTTAGAAAATAGTTTGTTGCATACCTCGTGGGTATCTTATGACTGTCTTATGACCATGATGTAATTGAGTATCTTGTGAGCATGATGTAATGGTCTTGTGATGGTGGAGTGATGTAATCTTCCTGCCAGTGTGAGGTCACATGATGTAATTTTCCCGCTGGTGTGAGGTCACATGATGGCATGTTCCAACAGGTATATAAGGGGAAACCCCTGTTGTCACGCAGCTAGTTCGTTAGTTAGTTCATTAGTTAGTTTTGCTGCGTATTCATCTCATGGCGCAGTTTTGTTTTAAAGCGGGGTTTTACTTTCTATTTTAAGATGCAAAGGTTGTTGCCGGCAGTTTCACCAATCACTGCCAGCTTTTGTTTGTTGCACCTTTGTTTTACCTTTACAGTCTAGTATTGGAGAGTGAAGACCTTACCAAAGTACGGGAACCTGAAGGATTGAGTAAAGTTGGTGTCGTTCGGCGGTTTTATAAAGGATCGACCTTATTGAATCTTCATTCAGGAATAGTGGCCTGCATCTGAGATAACCCATGCAAGATCAGGAAGGTTTGTGCAGTGTTCACCCTCCAGCAAAAAGGTCAGTTCCTTTAAGCCGTTTTATTTCCTTCATCGTGAATCCTTTGGACAAGGCATCTCTCGGCTGGGATCAGCAGTAATGTTACGTCTTCGAAGAAATCAGTTTTCAGGGAAGTCTCTCCTTACTGACTGTATAAATCACCTGGACTTTTGAATTTACCACTTTAAGAACTATTCCAGAGTTTGGCTGTTTGTTAATTGCCATATAGCAGTTAACTTCTGGTTAAGTTTGTCTACTTTTCACTATTGTTGAGCAGGATTTAATAAATGTTTATGTTTGTTTATAAAACTTGACTCAATTCTATATTCATTGTTGCCGACCACATAACAAGTTAACCCTTCCATTTCTTCTGCCATCTCTGACCATAAACTTCCCGACACTGTATTCCTTTTGCCATGCCTTTGCCTACTCTCCTAATCTGTCTGTCCTTTTGTAGCCTCTCTACTTCCTCAAAACTACCTGCACCACCACCTATTTTCGTATCATCTGCAAACTTTACAACAAAGCCATCAATTCCAGCATCCAAATCATTGACATACAATGTAAAAAGAATTGATCCCAACACAGACCCCTGTGGAACACCACTAGTCCCTGGACGCTTTGGCCCTTGGCTTGGCATGTTTGACATAATTTGGCCCTTGTGGAAAAGTAATTGGGGAACCCTCTTTTGCCACTTCTTTGCCCATTCCCCTAAACTATCTAAGTCTCTCTGCAGGCTCTCTGTTTCCTCAGCACTACCCGTTTGTCCACCTATTTTTATATCATTGGCAAATTTAGCAACAAATCCACTAATACTGTAGTCCAAATCATTGACATACATCGTAAAAAGCAGCAGTCTCAACACCGCCCCCTGTGGAACTCCACTGGTAAGCGGCAGCCAGCCAGAATAGGATCCCTTTATTCCCACTCTCTGTTTTCTGCTGACCAGCCATTGCTCCACCCACACCACTAATTTCCCTGTAATTCCATGGGCTCTTATCTTGCTAAGCAGCCTCATGTGTAGCACCTTGTCAAAGGCCTTCTGAAAGGCCAAGTACACCATGTCTACTGCATCTCCTTTGTCTACCCTGCTTGCAATTTCCTCAAAGAATTGCAGTAGGTTTGTCAGATATGATTTTCCTTTCAGGAAACCATGCTGGCTTTGGCCTATCTTGTCATGTGCCTCCAGGTACTCTGTAATCTCATTCCTAACAATTGAGTCCAACAAATTCCCAACCACTGATGTCAGGCTAACAGGTCTATAGTTTTCTTTCTGCTGCCTCCCACCCTTCTTAAATAGCGGAGTAACATTTGCAATTGTCCAGTCATCCGGTACAATGACATAATCTATCGATTCTTAAAAGATTATCATTAATGCCCCCGCATCCTCTCCAGCTACTTCCTTCAGAACCCAAGGGTGCATCCAGTCAGGTCCAGGAGATTTATCCACCCTCAGACCATTAAGCTTCCTGAGCACCTTCTCAGTCATAATTTTCACTTAACAAACTTCACTTCCCTGACACTCTTGAATGTCCAGTACACTGCAGACATCTTCCACTGTGAAGACTGATGCAAAATATGCATTCAGTTCCTCTGCCATCTCTGCATCTCTTATTACAATAGCTCCAGCGTCATTTTGTATTGGTCATATCTACCCTCAACTCTCTTTTACCCTTTATATACTTAAAAAAGCTCTCGGTATCTTCTTTGATATTAGTTGCCAGCTTCTTCTCATAATTCATCTTTTCCTTCCGAATGACCTTCATAGTTTCCTTCTGCAAGTTTTTAAAAGCTCCCTATTCCTCTGTCTTCCCACTAGCTCTGGCTTCCTTGTATGCCCTCTCTCTTGCTTTTACTTTGGCTCTGACTTCACATGTCAGCCACGGTAGTGTCCTTCTTCCCTTTGAAAATTTCTTCTTTTTAAGAATATATCTGTCTTGTACATCCCTCATTTGTTTCAGAAATTCCAGCCATTGCTGCTCTGCTGTTTTTCCTGCAAATGTCCCTTTCCAGTCAATTTTAGCCAGTTCCGCTCTTATGCCATTGTAATTTCCTTTATTCCACTGAAATACCGACACATTGGATTTTATTTTTTCCCTCTCAGATTTCAATGTGAACTCGATCATATTGTGATCACTGCTCCCTAAGGGTTCCTTAACCTTAAGCTCTCTTATCACCTCCGGATCATTGCACAACATTCAATCCAGCACAGCCAATCCCCAAGTTGGCTCAACAGCAAGCTGTTCTAAAATCCATCCCTTAGCCATTCTACAAATGTTCTCTCGTGAGGACCTGGTTTTCCCAATCCACTTTCATGTTAAAATCCCCAACGATTATCATGACATTGCCTTTATGACATGCCTTTTCTATCTCCTGTTGTAATTTGTAATCCACATCCCAGCTGCTGTTTGGAGGCCTGTATACAACTGCCATTAGGGTCCTTTTACCCTTGCCATTTCTTAACTCAACCCACAGAGACGCTACACCTTCCAATCCTATGTCATCTCTTTCCAATTATTTAATATTATTTCTTATACTCAGAGCCACACCACCCCCTCTGCCTACTAACCTATCTTTCCGATACACCGTATATCCCTGGATGTCCAGCTCCCAATGGCAGCCATCCTTTAGCCAAGTTTCAGAGATGGCCACTACGTCATATTTGCCAATCTGTAGCTGAATTTCAAGATCGTCCATTTCATTCCTTATGTATTCATTCCTTATTCCTTAATGCTGCATGCATTCAAACACAACACTTTCAGTCCAGTATTTGTTGCTTTCTGTTTTAAATTCACCACACCTCTATTGCCCTGTGGCTTTGATTAATCTTCATCTCCTGCCTGTTCTTTCTATAATCTCTGTTGCACGCTATCTTTGATTTCTTTCTGTTGTCCCCCTTCCTCAGCCCTATCACTCCGGTTCACACCCCCTGCCAAATTAGTTTAAACCCTCCTTATGAACGTCTCTAGACAGCACTGACAAGCCTGTGATAATGACAACACCTCAATGAATCAGAAGAGTTAGGAGAAAGTTGACCAACAGCAGCAGATTTTTTGTACTTTGCATGACTAAGGTGCAACTTCCCTTTTAGCTTTGTGAACACATTTGCCTGAGCACATCAGCTTTCCTTATTCCAAAGCAGCAGAGAGGCTCATGTGTTGGATTTGCTGAACAGAGCATTTGTTTTGCTTGTACGGTAAGATTCCAATGTCTGGTGTTCACAGATAATTCATCAAATTCTGTTGTCCTTATTAACCTTCAAAAATAACTGGGTAGTTATGTAAATTTGATTTGATTCTTCAGTTTGCATCAGGCTTAGTGATTCCTTGCACTGTTTAAAGGACATTAAATTGATTTATAATCCTTTTGTCATTCTGTATTCTGTCATTGTTTATGAATTATTTCTATTTGGCTTTCAAAGGGAACCGAAGAGTTTAGCTGACAATTTATGTCAATGAAGCTCGAGGCTTTGTAATGTTAAAATATCATGGACGAAATATTTACTACCTGTAAATGTCACACTATGTAAGAAATAAATAGGATAATTGATATATTATTGATATTTCCCTATCACCTCTGATTCAGGCAAAGCCAAGAGGCTAAGAATTATAGGATTGTTCTTATTTATAGTTGGATGATTTATTTATTCCTTGTAATTGGTATGTTGTATATTTCATATATCAGTGATATCTGAGTACTCTTGTAAATATATAGTTTGATTAAACATTCTTTGTTCATATAACTCATTATGTGTTATATGTGAAAATACATGAATTACATGTGTCATGAAGCTACCATATGATAAGTGCACGCCTCACTTAAAGTAAAGAATGGAGGTAGACTCACATCTCTCAGCTCTCGATTTCCTTACTTTAAATTACATTATATTACTTTAATGCTTTGAAGTTACAAAACATAACAGTGGTGATGAGATATTTTTTAAAATGAGCCTCAGACAGCTACCGACCTGTTGAAGTGCAGCAAAGCATTTGAGTTGAAAAGAAATGCGGTGAGGAACAAGTAAAACAAAACAGTGCAGCACATGAACAGAAGGATGAGATCAAATAAAGACAGAAAACAGAAGAATTCACAAATCGCTAGACAGTGAGTACTGGATGATAAAAATCATTAAAAAATCAGAAATGGCTAGCTACATCGGAAAGAGTGACATATTTGATTACACAATAGGTAACTGGCTCATGTGTAGTGAGCTAATTGAACAATATTTTGAAGCAAATGAAATATCGAAGTATGTACACAGAATACAGTTCTGAGATTCATCTTCTTCAGGTAGCCATAAAATACAGAAGAAACATGGAAGTCGTTGAGGCACCCCCTCCTGCACAAAAAAGAAAGAGAAGTAAAATTCACAAACCCAATCCACCCAGCTCTCCACCTCCGACCTCTTCCTTGCACAAAATCTAGCAGATTGCCCATCCGGACACAGCAGCTAAAACATCAAACACTAAAGCTCCAACCTCTCCCTTGCACAAAGAACAGCAACAATAACATCACATTGTTGTGATATTCTGAAAGTAATGCAGGAACATTTAGAATTGTTCATTCCAAAATGTTTTAGGTTTCATAAGCAAAATCAAAAGGAAGAGGAGGCATATGCGGCTGAATTGAAGAAATTGTCTGAACATTGTCAGTTTGGTAATGATCTTAATGAAATACTAAGAGATTGTTTAGTTTGTGGAATCATAAAAAAATGCATTCAGAAACGCTCCTAACTGAAACACAGCTTACATTCAAAAGAGCAGTTGAACTCACTACTTCAATGGAAACTGCAAGCAGATGTGCAATTGAGATGCAGTCAGGAATGAAAGGGAGTGTGAATAAAAATTGAAAAAATAAAATTAAATGGAAACTGGCTCGGCTGAACAAATTGTGGTACCATTGTGGCAGGGGCTCACATACAACAGATCAATGTAGATTCAAAGGCGAAACTTGCGGAAAATGCAACAAAGTAGGACACATACAAAGAGCATGTCAGGTAGACAAAAATAAATGGACTGCAAATGAAAGAGCTAAAGATAAAAAAGTAAAGTTACAGTTTCAAAAAGAGCACTAATCTGCATGCTGTTGATGAAAAATCTGAAAATGATGAGATTGAAGCAGTACTGAGTAGCCTTGAGATTTACCATGTGAAAATTAACAATAGTCAACCATTATGGTGAGCTAGAAGTGAATGGCAAATTAAATAAACTCGAATTGGTCAATTGTTCAGCTGTTTCAGTCATTCAACAAAATTAGTTTGAAAAGCATTTCAAAGATACTAAAATGAAGCCTGCAGATAGACAACTAGGAACATATACTGGAGAAAAGATAACCCCTTTGGGAATAATGTTCGTAAAAATGAAATACAACAATCAAGCCACATTGAGCTTGTCTATGGTAAAAGGGCCAGCATTATGGGGTCATGATTAGCTGAGACAACTACAACTTCATTGGAGATCCGTCCACCATTTCCATGGCACATCCCCTGCAAGAAAGCCATATGAAAGTGAATTAAGAAAGGTACTGGATGATGCCACAATGGTCTCCTTGCTGTATATTAAGAATTGTTGACCAACAGATGGCAAAAAGGTGTCTGTGCCTCTGGTTGGAAAGCAATATGGCCAAGTACAAGACCAAGGAAGGACCTGCTGCTCAGTGGAATTATAAAAGTGTTGAAAGCAGAAGGATGCCTACAACAGTTTTTGTGGGCAACATATCTGAGAAAGCTTCTGATGTGTTAATCAGGCAGTTACTTGTAAAATATAGCTTAGTTTTAAGCTACAAAAGAGCTCAAAGCATTTGGCTTTTGTAATCTGAACTAGAATTTATTCAACTCCTACAGCCACCATGGCGAAGGGTGAGAAACTGAGATTGTTTCACAGCCACAAGTCTCTCCTGCCAAGCAGAGTGACAACCCCTTGTCAGGAAAGACATTATCCCTCATGAGTAAGATTTATAAGCCTGAATGGGACAATTTAAATATAGGAGCTGTATTATATCGTATCGTGTGTAGGTAGTTGAGATGCATTCTGTAGTGAGTTGGAGTTGCTGATTCTTTCTTGTTGCCAGTTGCTGGGCTGGGGGTTTGGGGTTGATGTTCTTGCTGTTGTTTCTGCATGTGGATGATCTGTTAGTTTTTGTGCAAGGGAGGATTGGGGGGATTTGGGTTTGTGAGTTTTTGCTTCCTTTTCTTTTCATGTGGAGGGATTACAACTACAGGGCGAGAAGGGATTGATGTCTTCCTTTCAACTACCTCTATGCCTTTCTGTACTTTTGGCTATCTGGAGAAGATAAATCTCTGACTTGTATTTTGCATACATACTTTGATAATAAAATTAACCTTTGAACCTTTTAACCTTTGAGTTTATAGCTAAGCAGGGAGGAGTGTTGTAATATTTGAGTAATCTTATAAATATATTGTCTGATTAAGCATTCCTTGTTTATATTATTCATTATGGTTCTATGTAAAAATACATAAAATACATACGTCATGACAAAACCACCGAAAAGTGTACGCCTTGCTTAAACTAGAAGAACAAAGTTAGACTCACATCTGTTGGTTTTCTTGTTTTCCTTTGAATTAGTGTAATGTTTTAAAGTTACAACATAAGATAGTAACAATGTGTTAATGTCAAGTCCTTGTATATTCATTAAGACTCTATGCACTTGAAGAGCTTACAACACAAAGTACAGCAGGAATCTGGGGGAGACTAAATATGTTATTGTTGTGAGCAGAATTCTCCACATGAATCTACTTCCTGAATCCATTCCATTACACCAACTTATAGAGTTGATTTCTTGTTGTTTATTATGAAAATAGTTGGACTATGTAAGTATTTGCTCTCCAAGTAGATCACACCTTGTCGCTGTTTGAAGGCTTGTTTACCTCAATAACCCGGAAAGCTATGCTGGCTGGAGTCAGGGCTTTATGCTTTGGCTCACTCAAGCAGGTCAAAGGGCAGAGGCTAGACTAAGAGTGGTCCACCAGTCCTCCAGGTTCAGGGCTTCAGCTCAGGTCAAACAAAACTGTTATAGAAACACCAATGAAGAATCCTTCTACATCTGAGTGCAAGGGTATTCCTGAGTCTCCACCTGGGACTTGCATGGCTGACAGTAGTGGACGCAAAGTGGAACCTACTGACATGATGAAGGAAGCCCAGAACATCACTGTGACCAAGACCAACATTGGTTTCTGGAATCTACAAACCAGGTACAGCACTGGCAAGTAACATGTGCAGAAATGCATCGTTACATTCTACATATACTGGGCGTCAGTGAAAGCAGTTGGACAGTGTGACAGGATCCTGAATTATCCCTATGAACTGTGCTTTTAAAAGAGAGAGAGAGAGAGAGGTGTCCAACACAGACACCTTGTTATTAAGAGAGAGAGAGAGAGAGAGACGAAGACTGCTTGGAGATGGTGTTATGGTTTCTCTGCAGCATGTTTACATTTCTGCAACGACACTGGCAGCTTCTAAGTTCTTACAGAGAGAGAAGGGAGGAGCTACTTGATGGACAGCTGGTGTTCAGCATGGTGAGATAAATAGAAGGTCAGATGATAGACTCACAGACACATGGTTTTGGACACTGGATGAGCTTTGTTGTGCCCACAGAAAGGTGGGTTTTTGGAGGATCGATCAGGAGAATTGATTCAGTGGCTCTCGCAGTGTGGAAAAGGTGTGACTGGTGGGGGAGTTATTCATGTGGCCAACCCTCGCCTGGGTTGATAATTCCACCACAGAAGAACGGTCCCCTTGTTGTGGTCACATTCGTTGACTTCTAAAGGATTTCGGAGGACAACAGGAAGTTCAACGGCATCAGCTCACTGGAAGACTCAAATCTCTCTCTCTCTCTCTCTCTCTCTCTCTCTCTCTCTCTCTCTCTCTCTCTATCACTACTCAACTCAATACCACGAACTGAACTGAACTTTACTCATCACTGTAAGACTGTATCCATTTGCCCCTGGGCTTGAAGAAGCTTGGTTTCTATATTTCCACACTTATATATATATATAATCTTTGCTAACCTGTTTGATATATCTGCATTTATATTACTGCATTGCGTAATTACTAATAAATAATATTAGTGAATAGCAATACCAGACTCCAAAGTGTTTTCCATTTCTGCTGTTTCTTGAACCCGTCACGGGGTACGTGACAACAGGATCTGGCAGACTAAAGGCAGCAACTGGTGAAACTGTTTTATATTCAGGAAGAAAAGGTGGTCAGCATCATGATGGTGTAGCTGTCATTTTGAAGAAAGACATTGGGAAGTGCTTGCTGGAGTAGAAACCAATCACCAGTAGGTTGACAAGAGTCGGGCTGAAAGGGAAGCAAGTGAACGTGACTGTGACCCAAAGCTAGGCTCCAACTAACAATAATGACATTCAACCAAGTATAGAGTCCACACCAAGGTGAAACTGTACTTCCTTGTACTTTTTAAGCTGTAATTTTTAAGGTGCTTGGAAGTAGGTACAGAGAAGACGTCAGGGGTAAGTATTTTACGCAGAGAGTGGTGAGTGCATGGAATAGGCTGCCGGCAACAATGGTGGAGGTGGATACGATAGGGTCTTTTATGAGACTCCAGGATAGGTACTTGGTGCTTAGAAAAATAGAGGGCTATGGGTAACCCTAAGTAATTTCTAGAGTAAGTACATGTTTGGCACAGCATTGTAGGCCAAAGGGCCTGTATTATGCTGTAGGTTTTCTATGTTTCTATGTTTCCTCCAGCCGTATCTTCTGGAAAAAGATCTCCAACCACGCCCTACTCCTTCAGTATTATCAAGAGGACATGGCCCCAGTTATCATGATGGAGAAGAGAGGCCAATCCATCATCAAAACAACACTTCACTGGACCCCTGAAGGGCAGAGGAAACACAGGAGACCAAAGACAACTTGGCACTGTACCATAGAGACAGAAATTAGGACCTTGAACCACTCCTGGGGCACAATAGAGAAGATGGCTAAGGACAGACAGAGATGGAGGATCTTCATTGCTGCCCTAAACTCTAGCGGTGTAATGGATAGTATGCAAATATGTAAGAATTAGAAGCAAATAATCATATAGTATGTATTTTGTAATATTATATATATATTCTTGAATTCTTTTGGGAGGCTGTGATCCCTGTCCTCTTCTGTGCTTCTGAGATCTGACATCAGCTGCAGGCACAGCAAGGCAACACTCACAACACGCTGGAGGAACTCAGCAGGTTGGGCAGCATCCGTGGAAATGATCAATCAACGTTTCGGGCCAGAGCCCTTCGTCAGGACTGTAGAGGGAAGGGGCAGAGGCCCTATAAAGAAGGTTGGGGGAGGGTGGGAAGAAGAAGGCTGGTAGGTTCTAGGTGAAAAACCAGTAAGGGAAAAGATAAAGGGGTGCGGGAGTGGAGGCAGGGAGGTGATAGGCAGGAAAGGTGAAGAAAGAATAGGGGAAAACACAATGGGTAGTAGAAGGAGGCGGGACCATGAGGGAGGTGATAGGCAGCTGGGGGAGGGGGCAGAGTGACATAGGGATAGGGGAAGGGAGGGGAAGGGAATTACCGGAAGTTGGAGAATTCTATGTTCATACCAAGGGGCTGGAGACTACCTAGACGGTATATGAGGTGTTGCTCCTCCAACCTGAGTTTAGCCTCATCATGGCAGTAGAGGAGGCCATGTATGGACATATCTGAATGGGAGTGGGAAGCAGAGTTGAAGTGGGTGGCTACTGGGAGATCCTGTCTGTTTTGGCGGACAGAGCGTAGGTGCTCGACAAAGAAGGCACTGAAGTGAGGTATAACCAATGTCATAAAATCCTACAAATTCACTCAAAGGATAGCTGAAGCATTCTCTCCCACACCACAAAGTCCCAAGCTTGAAGAGTGAGTTACACTCAGCCCACTCCATCGGGAAGATGATATCATTCACCCGACTTCTGAGTCACTCTATTCCAAGCTCTCTCAGGGAAATAAATGACCAGGCGGACAGAGAGGAAGAAATCCAAGGACATGCTCAAAGCCCACTTGAAGAAAAAATAACATCCTTGCTGAAGGTTTGGAGTTCCTAGCCCATGACCTCTCAGGGTGGCGAAGGAGCATTTGAAGTGATTTTGAGAACACGCAGTTCATGTACTTAGAGTTAGGGGTGGACAGAGAAATACTGACTCAGTCTTGAATGAACAAGTAAAATAATCTGAATGCGCAGTTAGATCTCAGTTTATCAGTTGCAGACAAGCTGGGTAATTTATGGTGGGGAATGGCAAAAAGCATAAACAGATCTGATGATGAATTGATGCCAGTGCGTGGCAGCCTGTGTCCAGGTTCAAGGATTCCTGAGGGTGGCAGCACTAGGGACATAAAGCATCTGAGATACTTGCCTTGATTAACCTAAGCCAAAAATGTAAGAGCAGGGAATATAAAACACTGGTTCAGCCACAGCTGGAGTACTGTGTACTGTTCTGATCACCACACTACAGAAAAGATGTGATTGCACTGGGAAGGTCACAGGGGAGATTCATCAGGACGTAAACTGCCTTGGGGAATTTCAATCATGAGGAGAGATTGGACGTTTGGACATAGGAGGCTGTCCGGAGACTTGACAGAAGCACTAAAGATCATGAGAGACATAGATGGGGTAGACAACAGGAAGCATTTCCTTGTAAAGGTATCTAAGACTAGAGGGTAGAGCTTAAAGTGAGGAGTAAAAGGTTTAAATAGGATTTGAAGAAGAGGGTTGCTGGAATGTAGAAGGCACTGCCTGAGGGGGTGGTGAAGGCAGAGACACCCACAATATCTAAGCAATATCTGCCCTCGCATTTAAACCACCAAGGCTTAGCGGGCTACAGCTCCAGTGCTGATAAAGGGAATAGGTACTTGATGGAGGTGAATATGGTGGGCTGAGTGGTTTGTTTCTGTGTAGTGTGATACTATGACTCTATGAGCCTTCAAAGAGGAAAAACTGGCGAAATTCTAACTCCTGGGGATTCTTTGGTTAGATTTGAGGATATATGAGTCACTCCTTCTCTGTGATATTTGGAAATTTTCCTTTAAAATTCCCAGGTTATGTTAGCTGGCATGAATCCTAATTAAACATCACCTTACACTGTGCAGGAACACTTGTGCTTGGCTTGTGCTGAATCGTTTATCTCCAGATACTTTGCAGAGCTCTGCCTGTGACTCAGAATAATCATTGTCACCGGATGCTGCTGATGATAAAAGATCTGAGCAAATGTGGAGATAAGAGAGAACAAGGCTTCACTGGTTCCCAGCTCACTGAAGGTTATCAGTGCATAATATGCTTGCAATCAAGCTTCACTCCTCAGACTTGGTGATTCATTAGATGATTCAGTATTCGATATCGAAAGGGATTTTTAATGACAGATAATTGTCCAATTGGCTTTGATACCAACCTAAAGTAAAATGCCAGTAACCCATGGAATAAATATTTGATAAATGGAAATGATGTACAAAAGGTGAATGAGCATGACATCACCGCCTAACCTATTTAATTATCTGTATGAAACTATACACATAACACAATCGAAGAATTTTGAGTGACAATTGATGCATCTTTAGAACCCTCTGCCTTTCCTGTATATCCTGTTTCAGAGTGAAAATGGAAGGAAAGGAATTGTGCTGTGGGATTGCTCTACAGAGAGCTGGCATTGGCTAGAAGGGCTGAGTGGCCCCATTCACTGTTATGATAAGTAAATCACTGCATGCTGTTTCACTCTAGGCCAAGAATCCACAGGGTCTCAACCATTGCATGGCTGATAAGAGTGGTAAAGTACTGATATCTGAAGTATTGATCTCATCAAATCCACCGAGCAACCAGGAGGTTCACAAATGGTCCTAGGAACTTCAACCAATGAGAGTCTTGTTCAGACTAACAGAAATAACACATCGTGCATTCAGATCATTGTGTATACTATCAGAGAATAGAAAGTCAGCTCAGACCCAACCAGTCTACGTCAGAAATCTTGGATACATAATGCAGTGTGGGAGAACCTCCTGCTCCAATGTAGAATGGATGGACGTGTTCTTCAGGACAACGAATGTTATTGAAGTTAAGTGTGAGGGCAAGCCTGTGCCTGCTCAAAATGAAGCCGAGTGACAGAGGCAGCTAGGTGCATTTGGCACTTTGACAGATCTCCTGGCATAATAGGGTGATGAACTACAGAAATACTTTGATATAGCACGTTCAGAGATCCTGGAAAGCTACAGATTTGGAACCTAAAGGTCAGACAAGAACATTAATGACAGAAATCTGCTGTGTAACCCTTTGAGTATGAAACACAAAACAGAACAATATATTAACTACATGTAGCATTTGAGCATTGTTGGCATGCCAACAGTCACTTGTATCTTTTTCTATTGTCCTGGTGAAGGCAAGGATCCAGAGTAGCTAGCCAGTGGGTGCATAAGTCTTCCTGGTCCACAGAACACAGCCACTGGATGAACAGTCCATATGGACCAAGTGGTCTGTTATGTTTTGTAACTCCAAAACATAAAACTATTTAAAATAAAAACAAAGAGCCGGGAATACCCTGTTTAACTTCATTTTTACTCTAAACAAGGTGCACACATATGACATGTGGTGTAATGTCATATGCCATTCACATACCTTTACATATAACCCGTAATGAATTATTTAAACAACAAGGAATGCTTTATCAAACAATATATTTACAATATTACTCAAATTCTACTGAAATATTAAATACTGAAATATAATTATGGAGAAGGATAGATCTGGACCCGGGGTTGAGATTTTTGATTGGAGAAAGGTTCACTTTGAGGAGGTGCGAAAGGATTAGAAGGAGTGGATTGGGACAATTTGTTTTATGGGAATTATGTAATAGAGAAATGGAGGTCATTTAAAGGTGAAATTTTGAGGGGACAGAATCTTCATGTTCCTGTTAGGTTGAAAGGAAAGGTTAAAAGTTTGAGAGAGCCATGGTTTTCAAGGGATATTGGAAACTTGGTTCAGAAAAAGAGAGATATCTACAATAAATATAGGCAGCATGGAGTAAATGAGGTGCTTGAGGAATATAAATAATGTAAAAAGAATCTTAAGAAAGAAATTAGAAAAGCTAAAAGGAGATATGAGGTTGCTTTGGCAGGTAAGGTGAAAATAAATCCAAAGGGTTTCTACAGTTATATTAATAGCAAAAGGATAGTGAGGGATAAAATTGGTCCCTTAGAGAATCAGTGTGGACAGCTACGTGTGGAGCCAAAAGAGATGGTGGAGATTCTGAACAATTTTTTTTTCTTCGGTATTCACTAAGGAGAAGGATATTGAATTGTGTAAGATAAGGGAAACAGGTAGGGAAGTTATGGAAACTATGATGATTAAAGAAGAGGGATTACTGGCGCTTTTAAGGAATATAAAAGTGGATAAGTCTCCGGGTCCTGACAGGATATTCCCTAGGGCCTTGAGGGAAGTTAGTGTGGAAATCGCAGGGGTTATGACAGAAATATTTCAAATGTCATTAGAAACGAGGATGGTGCCGGAGGATTGGCGTATTGCTCATGTTGTTCCATTGTTTAAAAAGGCTTCTAAGAGTAAACCTAGCAATTATCAGCCTGTGAGTTTGACGTCAGTGGTGGGTAAATTGATGGAAAGTATTCTTAGAGATGGTATATATAATTATCTGGATAGACAGGGTCTGATTAGGAACAGTCAACATGGATTTGTGCGTGGAAGGTCATGTTTGACAAATCTTACTGAATTATTTTAAGAGGTTACTAGGAAAGTTGAGGAGGGTAAAGCAGTGGATGTTGTCTATATGGATTTCAGTAAGGCCTTTGACAAGGTTCCACATGGAAGGTTAGTTAGGAAGGTTCAATTGTTAGGTATTAATATTGAAGTAGTAAAATGGATTCAACAGTGGCTGGATGGGAGACGCCAGAGAGTAGTGGTGGATAACTGTGTGTCAGATTGGAGGAAGGTGTGTAGCGGTGTGCCTCAGGGATCTGTACTGGGTCCAATGTTGTTTGTCATATACATTAATGATCTGGATGATGGGGTGGTAAATTGGATTAGTAAGTATGCAGATGATACTAAGATGGGTGGCGTTGTGGATCATGAAGTAGGTTTTCAAAGCTTGCAGAAAGATTTGGGCCAGTTAGAAGAGTGGGCTGAAAGATGACAGATGGCGTTTAATGCTGATAAATGTGAAGTGCTACATTTTGGTAGGACTAATCAAAATAGGACATACATGATAAATGGTAGGGCATTGAAGAATGCAGCAGAACAGAGGGGTCTAGGAATGATGGTGCATAGTTCCCTGAAGATGGAATCTCATGTGGATAGGGTGGTGAAGAAAGCTTTTGGTATGCTGGCCTTTATAAATCAGAGCATTGAGTGTAGGCGTTGGGATGTAATGTTTAAATTGTACAAGGCATTGGTGAGGCCAAATTTGGAGTATTGTGTACAGTTCTGGTCACCAAATTATAGGAAAGATGTCAACAAAATACAGAGAGTACAGAGAAGATTTACTAGAATGTTACCTAGGTTTCATCTCCTAAGTTACAGAGAAAGGTTGAACAAGTTGGGTCTTTATTCTTTGAAGCGTAGAAGGTTGAGGGGGGACTTCATAGAGGTGTTTAAAATTATGAGGGGGATAGATAGAGTTGACGGGGATAGGCTTTTTCCATTGAGAGTGGGGGAGATTCAAACAAGAGGACATGAGTTGAGAGTTAAAGGGCTAAAATTTAGGGGTAACATGAGGGGGAACTTCTTTACTCAGAGAGTGATAGCTGTGTGGAACGAGCTTCCAGCAGAAGTGGTTGAGGCAGGTTCAATGTTGTCGTTTAAAGTTAAATTGGATAGATATATGGACAGGAAAGGAATGGAGGGTTATGGGCTGAGTGCAGGTTGGTGGGACTAGGTGAGAGTAAGGGTTCGGCACGGACTAGAATGGCCGAGATGGCCTGTTTCTATGCTGTAATTGTTATATGGTTACTCAAAATTCCTCCCTACTGGAAGTGGTTCTGACCACTCTGGGCACCTTTCTTCTCCTTTCGTCTTCCTTCTCTAAGATGCTGTTGGCATCTTCTGGACATGTTGGCATTCCAAACAGTGCATGGCAAGCTGCTCGATCTGCAGGTGTATCCCCAGCCACCTGACAAAGCTTTGGGCCAACACTTTCATTTTGACCACACCTAGATGACTAGCATGTACAGCAGCTCCTCCAACACTTTAGCTGTCAGCATGGATGGTACAACAGCTCTCAATCCCCACATAAGGGCAATAATCTCCATCAAAGACACGTTCATCCTGGCACTGGGGGAACTGGGATTTCTCCTGCACATTCCAGCCATTTGGGTTGCCATATAGACCTGAAAATGTGGGGTCTTTTCTGGTTTCTCTTTGGATCATCTCTGCTGTAATAAGGAGACTTTCAACTTGCATTAAGGAGAATATGTCAACAGGAATGTCTTATTTTGTAAGATACATCTTTTCGCCATTAAAGTAAGAAATGCAATCATTCTACGGGCTGAAGGGGAGAGATTACTGGAAATTTTAGGTAGTCCAAAGATAGCAGTAATAGGGTGAGGAGAGATATCTATATTCAATACCTTGGAGATAATATTAAAAATGTCTCTCCAAAAAGTTTCCAAAGTAGGGCAAGACCAAAACATATGAGTTAAAGAGGCTATCTGCCCCGGACATCTATCACAAAAAGGATTAATATGAGAATAAAAGCGCGCTAACTTATCTTTGGACATATGTGCTCTATGAACAACTTTAAATTGAATTAGGGAATGTTTAGCACAGATAGAGGAAGTATTGACTAATTGTAAAATCTGCCCCCAGTCATCCACAGAAATGGTAAACCCCAATTCCTGTTCCCAATCTACCCTAAGCTTAATGCTCCAACTACCTTTTTTTGGTTTTCTCAGACGATATTATGCTTGAACTTGGAGAAAATTAGAAGCAATCTTTATGACTCCTCATTTAAATTTGAACAGACTTGGAGATCTTTTATTCAATATTTTCATTTAATGTAATATATACCCTTCTTGTTTTTTTCACTGTTTTTAATGGAGGTCGGGATTGAGGACGTGATTTTAAGTTTAACTCTGTTTGGTTTCAAGTTAGCCCATTGCTTTGCGTTGCTTTTAGTTAGTTGCACGATGGGTTTTTTTTGGGGGTTTTTTTTTTCTTTTTCTCCATTGATATATATATATAAAATTAATATACTATTATGTTACCTTGGTATGTTATGTTTAAATTACATTGTTTGTAGTATTTTTTTTGTATTAATATCTTCTGTAATTTTATTATATTCTAACAATGTATTAGTGTCTATATGGCTTACCTTTTTGTATACTTATTTAATAAAAAGATTTAAAAAGGAATGTCTTATTTTGTAAATTTTTCAGGTATTTGCTTTTCCAAGAGTAAATGGTCAATCCATCCACATTTCCATGGTTAGTGGTTCTCTTGAATTCAGTCCGGTAATTGGGTCCTCCAAGAAACAGAGCTCATCACTGCATTTGTGCTGCTGCTGGTAGCTGAACACCCTTCTGTGGATTGAAAATGAACACCAGTGGATGATGATTTGTGATGAGGGTAAACTCACTCCCATACAAGTACTACTTGAATCGTTTTACACCCCAAATTGGACTCAAGGCCTCTCTGTCAACCTGTATGTGATTTTACTCTGCAGCAGTAAGGGAATGTGATTCAAAGTCTATGGGGTGTTCACTTCCATTACTCATAGCATGTGACATAACTGCACCAATACCACAAGGCAAGGCATCACAAGCAAGCTTCACTGGACAATGTGAATTATAATGTGTGAGTACAGGGTCTGATGTCAGAATTTCATTTATCTTTTTGAAAGCTACCTCACACTATTTTATCCAAAGCCATTTCTTCCCGATGTGCAGTAATGAGTTGAAGGGGTGGAGCACAGTAGTCAGGTTTGGCGGGACCCTGTTATGGTAATTGACAAATTATAAAAAGGATCACAACTGTGACAAGTCCTTTGGCTTTGGGACATCCACCACTGTATGAAATTTTGGAGATTTGCCATGTTATCCATACTGGTAACAATAACGTCATCCAGGTAACACTGGGTGCCTGGGCAGCCTTGCAACACCTGGTCCACAGCTTTCAGCCAGAGTGCTGGTGTAGATGCTACTCCAAAAATAAGGCTATTATAGCAATAAAGCTCTTTGTGACTGTGTATGGTGAGAAATGCTATGGACTGTTCTTCCTTCCCCATATGTAGGTAGACCTCATTTAAGTCTTCTTTATTGAAGAGTTTCCCTCCAGAAAGGTTTACAGAGATGTCCATTATTCAGGGCAGAAGGTATTGGTCAACTTTCAGTACTGGGATGATGGTGACCTTAAAGTCACCACAGATCCTAACAGATCCATTCTTCTTGGCTACTAGGATGACATGCATTGCCCATGAGCTCTACTCAAACTTGGAAAAGGTTCCTTCAGCTCACATGAAGATTGGTGGAGGGCTAGGTAGTGTTGAGGAAACAGGTAGGATACTGAAGGACTTAGATTAGGAGAATGGGCAAGAAAGTGGCAAATGAAATACAATGTTAGAAAATGAATGGTCATGCACCTTGGTAGTAGAAATAAATATGCCAACGATTTTCTAAACAGGGAGAAAATCCAGGAATCTGAGGTGCAGAGGGACTTAGGGATCCTTGTGCAGAACACCCTGAAGGTTAACTTGCAGGTTGAGTCGGGAGTGAGGAAGGCAAATACCATGTTAGAATTCATTTCAAGGCAAGGATGTGATGCTGAGGTCTCACCTTGAGTATTGTGAACAGCTTTGGACCCCTCATCTTAGAAAAGATGTGCTGGCATTGGAGAGGGTCCAGAGGAGGTTCACAAGGATGATTCCAGGAATGAAAGAGTTATCATACGAGGAATGGTTTGATAGCTCTGGGTCTGTACTCACTGGAATTCAGAAGGATGAGGGGGGATCTCATTGAAATCGTTCGAATGTTGAAAGGCCAAGACAGAGTAGATGTGGAAAGGATGTTTCCTATGGTGGGAGAGTCTAGGACAAGAAGGCACAGCCTCAGGATAGAGGGGCGCCCTTTTAAAACAGAGATGCGGAGAAATTTCTTTAGCCAGAGGGTGGTGAATTTGTGGAATTTGTTGCCACATGCAACTGTGGAGACCAGGTCATTGGGTGTATTTAAGGCAGAGATTGACAGGTTCTTGATTGGACATGCATCAAAGGTTACGGGGAGAAGGCCAGGAACTGGGGTTGAGGAGGAGATAGAAAAAAGGATCAGCCATGATTGAATGGTGGAGCAGACTCGATGGGCCAGATGGTCTAATTCTGCTCCTATATCTTATGGTCTTATGCAAACTAGCTCACTGGCTGCCTTATCACGAATGGTATAAAGAATAGGACAGGCTTTGTAAAACCTGGGCGGTGGCATTTTCATTTAGCACTATTTTACCCTTGAATATGTTTGGGTTTTCCAATGCCATCCTTGAACACTGCTGTGACATCATCCAGTATCTTTTCATTCACCTTCAGTTGACTCTGTCACAGGAGGTGTGGCACGCAGATCATGGATGGATCTCCAATCAACTTGTAGTTGTCTCAGTCAATCACGACACCACAATACTAGTCTTCCCTCCTGTTTTTTATCATATATAAACTCAATGTGGCTTGTTGGCTGTTGTATTTCACTGTTATGAATGCCATTCCCACAGAAGTTATCATTCCTTCACTTCTTAGTTGGATATCTGCAGGCTTCATTCAGTTTAGTATCTTTGAAGTGCAATTCAAACTCAATTTGTTGAATGACTGAAACAATTGAGCCGGTATTCAATTCCATTTTCATTAATTTGCCATTGATTTGTGGTGTAAGCCATACTGCTTATCTCTTCTTAGCTTTCACATTAGCAAATCTCAAGGCTACTCAGTCCCATGTCACTCTCATCATTATCAGATTATCTATCTATCTACCTATTTATTGATTGTCACAGTGTGAACAAGCCCTTCCAGCCCTTCGATTTGCACTGCTCAGCAACACCCAATTTAATCCTAGCCTAATCACGCGACAATTTACAGTCTCCCAACTGATACATCCTTCGAACTGTGGGACGAAACCAGGGCACCTAGAGAAAACCTATGTGGTCAGCGGGAGAACATACAAACTCCTTACAGACATTGGTGGGACAGCATGCAGATTAGTGCTCTTTTTGAAACTGCAACTTGACTTTTTATTTTTTTCTGTTCCCTGTGCAAACCATTTACTTTTGGCTACCCAACATGCTCTTTGCATGTGTCCTACTTTGTTGCATTCTCTACAAGTGTCACATCAAACCTGCATTGGTCTGATGTATGTGAGCCCCTGCCATAATAGTAACACAGTTTGTTCACAGGGCAGGGCTCCGATAGACGCTGTAATTTTGTTCACACTCACATTCATTCCTGACTGCTACTCAATTGTATCCCTGACTGTTGTTTCCATCGATACAGCGATTTTAAATATGATTTGTGCTTCAGTTATGATTTGTGCTTCAGTCTTAAATGCTTTCTTGTAAGATTCCAGAAACTAAACGATCTCTCAGTGCATCATTAAACCCATCACTGAACTGGCAATGCTCAGACAATCTCTTCCATTCAGCCACTTACACTGAAATGGACTTTCCTTCCTTTTAATTCCGTTTATAGAACTTAAACAGTTCTGCGATGAACAATGGTTTCAGTTCTAAATGTTCTCGAATTAGATTAGATTTTTTAGATTAGGAGGACATGCAGTCCTCTTTTATTGTCATTTTGTAATGCATGCATTAAGAAATGATACAATTTGTTCCTCCAGAATGATTTCACAGAAACACAAGACAAACCAAGACAAAAAAACTGACAAAAAACACATAATTATATCATATAGTTACAACAGTGCAAGCAATACCGTAATTTGATAGAAGAACAGACCATGGGCACGGTAAAAAAAAGTCTCAAAGTCTCTTGAAAGTCCCATCATCTCACACAGACGGTTGAAGGAAGAAAACTCTCCCTGCCATGAGCTTCCAGCGCCGCAAACTTGCTGATGCCACATCCTGGAAGCACTGGACCACAGTCCGACTCCAGGTCCATCCGAAAACTTCGAGCCTCCGACCAGCTCTCCAACACCGAGCACCAAGCACCATCTCTACCGAGCACTTTGACCCCGGCCCTGGCAACAGGCAATAGGCAAAGCTGAGGATTTGGGGCCTTCCCCTCCGGAGATTCTCAATCACACAGTAGCAGCAGCAGTGAAGCAGGCATTTCAGAAGTTTCTCCAGATGTTCCTCTGTGCTTCTCACGTCTGTCTCCATCAAATCAGGATTGTGCACAGCATCCTACTTCACAAATACGATATCAATTCGGAGCGGCCGCGCACGCTGCATTGCTCCGCCATCTTCTCCTCCCCTCTACAGAATTTACTTTCATGATATCACCAAAGCTCATTTTGGCAGGTTTGGTTGGAGCTGTGAAACTTCGAAGCAAACTGTATGCCTTTGAACCAAATGCACTCAACAAAAGTGGTACTCACTTTTCACTGACTATTTCATTTGCTTCCAAATACTGCACAATTCACTCAGTATACAAAATCCAGTTATCTGTTGCATCATCAAACACATCTAACTTGCAGATGTAGCCAGGCATTACCGCTAAATTAAATAAGTAGTGCAAAAAGAGAGTAAAAATTAAAATATTGAGGTAGTGTACATGGATTCATTGTACTTTTAAGAAACCAGATTGTGGAGTGTAAGGGGCTGTTCCTAAAATGTTGAGTGTGCGCTTCAGGCTGCCGCATCTCCTCCTTGATGGTAACAATGAGAAGAAAGCATGTCTTGGATAATGGTGTCCTTAATGATGGATGCTACCTTTTTGAAGCATCGCCTTTTGAAGGTGTCCTTAATGCTGGGGAGGCTAGCTAATGCTGGGGAACTGGCTGAGTTTTCAACGTCCTGTGCTTTTCTGATCCTGTGTAATGACCCCTCCATCTCAGATGGTGATGCAACCAGTTAGAATGTTCTCCACTAAAAGCCGCAGAAATTCACAAGAGCCTCCTCAAACTCCTACAGAAATATAGCCAATGTTGTGCCTTCTTTGTAATTGCATTAATATGTTGGGCCCAGGATAGATCTTCAGGAACTTGAAACTGTTCCCCTTCTTCACTGCTGACCCCTCAATGAGGGATTGAGGGAACAACGTTTGTGTTCCCTCAACTTCCCTTTCCTGGAGTTCACAATCAATTCCTCGGTGTTACTGAAGTTGACTGCAAGGTTGTTGTAACGACACCACTCAATCAGCTGATCTATTTCACTCCAGTGTGCCTCATCGTCACCATCTGAAGCTCTGTCAACAATAGTTAGCATTTGAGCTGTGCCTAGCCACACAGTTGTGAGTGTAGAGAGAGTAGAGATTTGAGCTAAGCACACATCCTTGAGGTGTGCCAGTGTTGATTGTCAGCGAGGAAGAAATATTCTTTCAGATCTGCACTGACTGTGGTCTCCCAATGAGGAAATCAAGGATCTGGCTGCAGAGGCGGGTACAGAGGGCCATGTTTTAGACAATAGATAATAGACAGTAGGTGCAGGAGTAGGCTGTTTGGCCTTTTTAGCCAGCACCGCCATTCACTGTGATCATGGCTGATCATCCACTATGGATCCACTTCCTGTCTTATCCCCATAACCTTTGATTCCACTACCTTTAAGAGCTCTATCCATCTCTTTTTTGAAAGCATCCATAGACTTGGCCTCCACAGCCTTCTGGGGCAGAGCATTCCATATATCCACCACTCTCTGGGTGAAAAAGTTTTTCCTCAACTCCGTTCTAAATGGCCTACCCCTAATTCTTAAACTGTGGCCTCTGGTTCACCCATCAGCGGGAACATGCTTCCTGCCTCCAACGTGTCCAATCTCTTAATAATCTTATATGCTTCAATAAGATTCCCTCTCAGCCTTCTAAATTCCAGAGTATTTTGGAGCTTGTTGATTAATACTGAGGGTATGATGGTGTTTCACGCTGAGCTGTAATCAATAATCAGCAGCCTGATGTAGGTATTGCCATCGTCCCGGTGATTCCAGGCTATGTGTCGAGCCATTGAGGCTGCTTCCATTGTAGACCTACTGTGGAAAGCACTTCATCATAGTAAAGCAAGAGCAACTGGGTGATAGGCATTGCACTCACATCTTCTCTTCTTGGCCACTGGTACGATTGTCACACTTTAGAAGCAGGTGGGAACCTCTGACTCCAGCAGTGAGAGATTGAAGACTCCCTCCAGCTGGTTGGCACAGGTTTTCAGTGCCCTATCACATACACCATCAGGGCCTGACGGCTTGTGAGGGTTCAACCTCTTCAAGGACGTTCTGACTTTGACCTCTGAGACAGATCACAGTGTCATCAGATGCTGCAGGGATTTGCTCAGGTGTACTTTTATTTGCCCTTTCAAAGGTGTTGAGCTCATCTAGGAGCGAGGCCTCACAGCCATTCGTGATGTTAGGTTTCACCTGGTAGGAAGTACAGTAATGACCTTTAAACCTGCTGGAACTGCTATGCATCCAATTCTGTCTCTATCTTCAATCGGAATTGTTTTTAGGCTCTTAAAATAGCCTTCTATAGGTTGTAGTTGGTGTTCCTGTATAGTTCTAGATCACCAGTCTAAAAGTGCCACAGATCTATCCCTTAACAGACTAGTAATCTCCTGGTTCAAGCAGGGCTTTTGGTTTGGTATGTCTAGTCTGTTCTTGAAGACACAGAATCATCTGCAGAGGTCTTGGTGAAGTAGGTGACAACTGTGGTGTATTCATTCAGATTTAAAGATAAATCCCTGAACATTGTCCAGATATGTCTGAATGTCTTATGGTAGGAGAGGAGAGTGGACCATAGGAGAAAGTTAAGGAAGGAGCACCAGAGGAAGGTGATAAGCAGGTGAGGAGAAGAGAAGCAGGTGAGGAAAAGAGAGTCTGAATAGGGAATGGAAAAACAAAGAAGGGGGAGCGTTGAGAAATTACCAGAGGTTAGAGAAAATGATGTTCATGCCGTCAGGTTAGAGGCCACCCATACAGAATATGAGGTGTTGCTCCTTCAACCTGTAAGTGCCTTCATGGCAGAAGAGGAAGCGATGGACCGACATGTCAGAATGGGAATGGGAAGTGGAATTAAAATAGTTGCCCACTGGAAAATCCTTTCTGATGTGGATGAAGCGAAGGTATTTGACAAAATGGTTCCCCAATCTACGTTGAGGATGTAGATCTCACCCTGTAGAGGAGGCCACTTCATGCACCCATGCAACCATGCAGATCTCGTCAATTTCCAGGGGCGTATCAACTGAAATTGCGCCCCTGTCCAAACATCTGACACCCATATTTTAGATAACTTTACCATAATATCAGCTCAAAAATACAAGTCAAGTTTGTTATTCTTTTAATTAACAAATTATGGCACTACGTGAAAATTATAACTGCACCTTCGTTGCTGTCACTGATGCAAATTGGTCTATGATGTGAGAAAAGTCTTTTCAGTTTCTTCTCTTTCTACACTCAGCAGAGCAAGATCACAGAGTCTGCCTTGACACATGGAGGCTCTCAAATACGAAAGTATTAGTTTTAACTTGCTGAATGATCTCTCACAGCTGGTGATGGAAACTGCGAAGGTTAGCATTATCTGAATAGCAATGAGAAGATTGGGGAAGACGCTCTTAGCTCCATATTGAACAATAAATTCAGGAAGCTCTTCAGGTCTTGATATTTTCATGTCGACCCGCCTTGATAGCAACATTCTGCAATCCAAAATTTCTTCATATAGCTGCTGTCCATCAACATCAGAGCTGTACAATTCGCCCAAATTTTTGCACTTTTTCTTTAGGTCGTTACTGTTGGCGCTGTAACACAGTCCCTCAACGTCAAGAAGGAACCCAAACTTGGCAGCAGTGTCATGTAAATGAGCGAACCTTTCGTCCACTTCTCTGTGAAGACGGTCAAGTGTTCCCTTCATGACTCTTTCCATTTCCTCCTTAGCTATTAACCCAGCATCTCTCGAGTTCTCATCAGCCATTCGTTTCTTTCGTCTCTGACATCTTTCAACTTCAATATTCCATTCTTGACAGAGACCGACTCCTTCTTCGAGTGACTCACTGACCAACACTTCTCTTTCATCATTAAAATGATCTCGGAGGGCTTTCAAATCCGGGGCAGCATCGTGGAAGTTCATGCTAGGATCCTGCAGCCCCTTTTGAATACGGTCAATGCAAATGAGTACTTTGTTCCAAAATCCTAGCAAAATCAGAAAATCGTAACTCAACATAAGGTTGTACAGCTGCCTTGCATCACTTCTTGTTTCACTGGTCTCGTTTTCATTGCCTATCATGTCCTGGAGAACCTGAAGTATCTCCTCAAGTTACTTGTTGACGGGCTTCACTGCTTCTGTCCTTGCACTCCACCTGGTTTCCGACTCCGATTTAACAACCACAGACACGGCGGTTTTGAGTTTTTCCCAGCGCTGTGTTAAACGAGAGAAAAACATGCAGAGAGCTTCGATGGTTCCAAAAAACGTGACCATTATTGTATCCTGCTTGGCTGCATGTACACCCATCAAGCTGAGTGAGTGATCGTCGCAATTCACAAACACGTCCAGGTTGTTCTTTTTTTCACTTATTCTTTGATGAACACTTCTGTGTCCAGTCATCACAGCAGTGTTGTCATAGCACTGTGACCGACAATCCTGTAGCTCCATTTCGTCCTTCTCTAGCTGTTTCAAGATGTCATCAACCAAGCTCTCTGCATCCTTCCGGCTTATCTGGATAAAACCAAGGAAGGACTCTCTAATACGGACTGTTTTCCTCTCAAAATCAACTTCCACATACCTCACTACTTCTGGCATCTGCTCACGGTGAGTCGAGTCGAACATGAGACCATAGTACTTGGCTTTACGAATGCTTCTCAGTAAACTCTGGCAAACAGTGGATGCCATCATGTGGATGATTTGTTCTGGACACCTGGTGAAAGATAAGACGTGGATCCAGGATGACTTTCTAAATGAGTGAAGTGTTCTTTTATGACAGGGTCAAAGATGGCCAGTAGTTTCAGTAAGCCAAGAAAATTGCCCACATTGGAGTCATCGTCTAGCTGAAGTGACTCCCTGTGTTCTCGCAAAGCCAGGTTCTGAGTCGCAAGGAATTTTATGCAGTGAAGGATTCTCGTCAACATATCACGTCACTTCTACTTTTCCTTCTCAATCTGTGACTGAAATACCGCATCAATAACTCCTCTGTTTCCAGCGAAACTTCTTTCCATTTCTTTCCACTGTGTGAAGCATTCCTGACGATTCTTGGCATTTTCATGAACACTAATTCTTTCAGGTGCTTTCCACTGATTGAATCCACTTTCCTGCTCCAATGAGGATTGATAGTCTGACCGGGAATAGAGAAGACAACAGATACAAAATGCAGACTTTTTAGAAGGGGCATAGACCAGCCATGAGCGAGTCACTTCCTCACCACGACCATTTCCCAATTTCCTCTTGATCCAAGTTTTGTTCATTGAGCGGTTATTTATTGGAAGGAAAGGCCCCTCACTGTTCTGGAAATACTTCGAACCCAGCTTCATTATTTCTGTTCTCAAAGCATCAGGCAGAATTGCTTTTCCAGTATCCTTGTCGAACTTCAGAAGTTCAATGTCTTGTTGTTTAATCACTTCTAGTATGGCAGTTCAAGGCTCTTTGACACCATCCAGTTCACTAGGTTCAGTGTGGTTAGGTTCAATCTCATCAGATAAAATCTCGTCAATAAACTCAACATCAGCACCACTACCATCGCCTTCCCCTCCTGTCATGTCCACGTTCTCTGTGGCAGCCTCACTCTTAATCTCATCATACTCAGATTTATCTGACTTGACTTCCTCCTTGGCTTGTGACACATTTGTACTTGATCCACCTTCGGATTCTAACCAACTTGTAGCAGGTGCAGGCAACTCCATGGAACGTGTCAAACTACTTGTTCCGGGCATTTCAAAGGAGGGCATGAAGAACTTGCTTGACTTCTTGGCTTCCTCTGCCTCCAACTTTCGTCTCTTCTGTCCTTCAGCTCCACTTTCCTTCTTCTTCGTGAAGAAACGTCTCATGGTCTTCTTACACAATGCTCTGAAATAAGGCCATCCTGGTGCTTCTCACCCATGATAATCAAAGACAGATCATACATCTGAAGAAAATTCTTTTTTCACTATCCGAGGATGGCTTGTCTGACTTTAATAGAAACTGCTCAGTGGCGCCCAGGGCACATGCCATACCTGCCATACCTTAGATACAACCAACTTCCTTAAATTCACTTGGTCCATCTTTTATACTTCTCTTCCCTTTCCCGTCCTCTCTGTCTCCACCTCTGGACCCAGACAGTCTACTGATAGCTTTTATAAATCTTCTGACTCCCACACTGTCACTTGAAAAAAATACTATTTCCTTTTGTCAGTTCCTCCAACTCTGCCACATCAGATCTCAGGATGAGGCTTTCCTTTCCAGAACATCTGAAATATCCTCATTCTAACAATGAGGTTACCCTTCCTCTATCATTGATGCTGTCCTCACCCACATCTCTTCCATTTCCCAGACACCCACCCCTCACCCTATCTTCTTGTTGCATAATAGGAACAGAGTTCCTTTTGTCTTGCTACCACCCCACTAGCATCCACATCCAGCACATCATTCTTCGCAACTCCACCACCTTCAATGGGATCTTACCAACAAATGCATCTTTATCTCCCTATAACCTCTGCTTTTCAAAGGGATTGTTCTCTCTGTGACTCCCTTGTCCATTTGTTCCTACCCACTGATCTCCTTCCAGGCACATATCCCTGCAAGTGGCACAAGCATTACACCTCCCTATTCAGGCTCCCTCCACCCTCACAACCATTTAAGGCTTCAAACAGTTCTTCCAAGGGAGCAACACTTCACCTGGAAATCTGTTGTGATCATCTGCTGTATCCAGTGTTCACAGTGCTGCCTCTTCATCCAACATAGATCGGGGGCTGTTAGGTTGAGCACCTTCACTCCATACACAACAGGCAGGATTTCGCATTGGCCAAGCAATTCAGTTCCAGTCTCCATTCCCATTCTGACATGTCAGTCCATGACTACTGCCATGATGGGGCCACTCTCAGGCTGGAGGAGCAATACTTAATATTCCATCTGGGAAGCCTCCAACCAGATGGCATGAACCTCGCCTTTGCTAACTTCAGGTAAGTTCTCTCACCTCCCCCTTTATTCTTTTTCCATTCCCCCTTCTGGTTACCCTCTCACCCCTTCTCTTCTCCTCACCAGCCTATCTCCTCCCTCTGGTGTCCTTTCTCCTGCTCTTTCTCCCATGCTCCACTCTCTTCTCATACCAGATTCCTTCTTCTTCAGCCCTTTGCCTTTTCCACATATCATCTCCCAGTTTCTCACTCCACCACCCCCTCCCCAACCCACCCTCACCTGACTTCACCCATCACCTTCAAGCTTGTACTCCTAGCCCCTCTCCCCACCCTCTTATACTGGTTTTTTCCAGTCTGATGAAGGGTCTCGGTCTGTAATGTTGGCTCGTTATTCCCCTCCATAGAAGCTGCCTGGCCTGCAGAGTTGACCCAGTGTGTGTTACTCTGGGTCTTTTCTTCTTATTACAGAACATTGTCCATATCATGATCGGACACTTTCTTATAGAGGACTCAGGACAAGCCTGGTTCAATAAATCAGGAAAGGAAGGGAACTGAAAGAAAACATACAAAGGAGCATCAGTTATATTGGAGATATGTTCAGAGTAGGTGTGTGTACTGAGTCCACCAAGCAGGTCAGGGATAAGAGAATGGGATTTTGGAGAGGTTATGGAGGAAAGGTTTCAAGAATCGTCAGGGAAAGTCAATGAATTAGATGGGCTTGTGTGCACCACTTGGTCTTAGTGCAAATTCTGTGAACTTCAATACATTTGTGAACTGACGTAAGTCCTGCAAAGGACCTGTAGAGGAACACAAGCAGCACCTGTGTACGTACAAAGACCAGAGAATTCAAAACCCATTTCATGAGTTGAACTGATAGATCTATACATGTTGCTTATTCCAATCTTTCTTTGGAAGAGAGAAAGCAGTGCTGTTTAATTAAGTAGGATATTACTGAATATTTGATCAGCATTGCTATATATATTGTTGTGTACAATCTGTGCATCCTGACAAAAATATTGAATAAACTGGACTCAATTTTAGATCTCCTTACATCCCAAATGGTACTCCTCTTAACCAGGAAGCCACAGCAGTATATCTATTAGGTCAATGATAGCCAAGGAGCAATAATGTCATCAATGATCATGATTTACTCAACTCTTGCAGTAAGATGTCTTCAGCATAATTCTTGGCGAATTAAAAATTAACCAGAATATACCTATTCAAAGGACTCAAACGATACATAAATCCTGGTGTGTGGTTTTAAAAGAAAACCCTTTCTTCTGAACTCTTACTTATGACAAGAGTTCATGACGAGGATGGCTTGGACCCACATGCTGAAGTATCCAGGAGTAGGACTGAGACACAGAATAAAACTGGACTGAGAACCGAGCACAAAACAAAACACTAGACTGTACCTCTAGTTGGGTTTATGATTGAGCACTGAGTCATTTAGGTGCTCTTTAAATACTCAATTCTTAATGCCCAAAATAAGATTGCCAATTAGCGGATGGCCCAAAATCTTCAAAGAGGATGCGCCAGCTATCCATATTCTGGAGAGTTAGAGCATTTAAACCCCAGAAGCTGGCGTGTTTGGGTGTGGCTCATAACAGATCCTCAACTCCTGACGGCCCTGGCGGATTGGAGAGGCGATGATGGTAGCCATGGATGAGAGCCAAATCCAAGATGTCCCTTTCAGGAACCCAGCACCGCTCCATGGGTCCGAATCCTTCCCAGTCCACAAGGAACTGCCAAACACCCCAAACACTTCATGAATCCAACATTTCTCAATGTGAAGACTGTTCCCCATTGACGAACCTGGCAGGACTGATGGTGGTGGGGTTGAAGGGCTGGTGTTCACAGGTTTTAATTTAGAAATGTGGGAAGTGCGATTGATCTTGAGGGTTGTGGGAAGCTGCAAGGTGTAAGCCAACAGGTTTGCTTTCCTGAGAATCTTGAAGAGTCCAATGAACTTGGATGCCAATTTCCTTGATTCCACTCAGAGAGAGAAATCCTGAGTTGACAGTCAGACCTATTGCCCAGGCTGCAAAATGGATCCCGTTTTCACTTGCAGTTAGCCTTTATTTTAGCCTTCCAGGTAGAAGCTGACAAAATCTCTCCTGCCCTCATCCATATCACATTGCAATGTCAGACTAGCTCTTCAGCGGCAGGGACCCCAACCTCAGCCTGCTACTCAGGGAAGAGTAGCGGAGAATACCCAAATTGGCATTCAAAAGGGGACATCTCGTGTGCCGAATGCCATGAAGTGTTGCGGGTGACCTCTGCCCTCATCAAATGGTTGTACCACTCATCTGCTCTCTCAGAGGCCAGACACCTTAGGGTTCATTCCCAATCCTGGTTCACCTGCTCCACCTGACCATTGGTCTGTGGGTGAAATCCAAAGGAAAAACTCACTGTTGCCCCAATCAACTTACAGAATGCCCTCCAAAAACATGATATGAATCACGGAGCATGATCCAATACAGTGTCCACCGGAAAACTGTGGACTCTGAAGATGTGGCTAGTCTTCCTCTTGGAAGGAGGAAGACCCATGACAACGTTTGTGAAAGAGACCTTGAAGGTGGATGCACAGCCTCTTGTTCCGTACGCATACCTCGCATGCCTGAACGTATTGACTGACCTCTCTCACTATTCCAGGCCACCAATTTCTTCTCTGAATGAACTCGTGGGTCCTGGCAATCCCTGGGTGAGAGGTCATTCTTGATGCGAGTCCCCAGTGAAGAACCTGAGATTGGTTGGGACTTGGAATGGACAGCCAACCCAGAGGGGCCTTTCTGAGGAACGAACAGCCGACCTGGATAGCCTTTCTGAGGTACGAACGGCCAACCTGGACGGCCTTTCTGAGGAACGAACAGCCGACCTGGATAGCTTTTCTGAGGAACGAACGGCCAACCTGGACGGCCTTTCTGAGGAACGAACGGCCAACCTGGATAGCCTTTCTGAGGAACGAACAGCCGACCTGGATAGTCTTTCTGAGGAACGAATGGCCAACCTGGACGGCCTTTCTGAGGAATCTCTCCTTGTGCCCGAACCTTGTGAACAAGTGTGTCGATTCCCCAACGAATTGGTGCCATCACCCTGGCTTGGGCAAAGTGATGGGAGGCAAGGTGGTGCAACCAAAATGGGAGCTGTTGTGAACCACTGTTTGAGCTCTGCAAAAGCAGCCTCTGCCTCGGTTATCGAAACAAAAGGGTCTATGGATCTCTTAGTTAGTGCTGTCAGCTGAGCCGCTACTGAGCTGAAGTTTCTGATGAGTCTTCGGTAAAAGTTGGCAAATCCCAGGAATCCTTGGATTTGCTTCATGCTGGATGGTTGTGGCCAACCTCCAACTGCCTGTATCTCACTAGGGTCCATCTGGGGATTACCATTAGAGATGAAGCCCAAAAATGAAATGGTGGTTGCATGAAATTTGGACTCCTCCAGCTTGATGTGAAGTCCATGATCAAGAAGCCTCCTTAGGATATCTCTGACGTGAGTGATGTACTCCTCCATGGACATTGAGAAGAACAGGAAATTGTCCAAGCAAATGAAGGTGTACTTTTGGAGAACATCCTGGAGCACATCATTTATAAAGGCCTGGAAAACTGCTGTAGGGTTTACAAGGCCAAAGGGCATGACCAGGTACTCGGAGTGCCCTGTTGGTATGTTGAATGCCACCTTCTACTCATCACCCTCCTTTATGCAAACCAGATTGCACGTACTCCACAAGTCCAGCTTCAATAATATTCTTGCCCCTCGGAGAATCTTGAAGGCACTGCACGTGAGTGGAGAGGGTAACAATTCTTCACTGTTATGGGATTGTCACACCTCACTATCTGGTGTGGGTAAGTGCATCTGATGAGAGTCACCAGTTGAAAAAAACAGATAGTAATCTGCAACAGAACATTAGTGCCAAGTGAAAAAAAGAGCAAAAGCTGCCAAAAAGTTGTGAAGCGAAAAAACATTTACAAATAGATAAATAAAAACAAACATGTACAAAAATTTGCAAATATACAGAGGCTTTCTCCACGACACACTTCGTCTTTAACTTTCCAATATAACCATCAATTCCAGCCTGCACACCTCTCTGGCAAAGCCAGACTGAGGGTCTAAACCTGCCTGTGTAGGGGGGAGGGCGCCTGCTTCCACTAACCCAGGCATTCTTTTAGGATGCCCCAAACTGTCCCTTTCGTCTTCTGGAGCCATTCTGCTGTCTACAAACCGATGTAACAGTGTGAGTGAAAATAAGTGAAACTGTTTGGAATGCCCGTGTCTAAAATTCTTATTTTTATGAGTCATAAACCAATAGAACACATTAACTGAAGTGATTGTTTTAATTTACAAAGCTAGCGATTGTTTTACTGTTGGGGTGTGTAAATGGTGAACTCCCAAGAACTGCAGAACAGGAGGGCAAAGTGTGTGAACTACTGGGGAAACTGGACCAGGGACAGGACGATGAGGAGTGACTAACCTGGCAAAGGGGCAAGGTTAGCGGGAGAATGCGTATTGCCAGTGTGTTCTGTCACAGCGATTCAGCCCTCTATCATCAGCCAGCACAGGGCCAAACGAATCCCAGGCAAGAGCCTCCTTTATATACTCCTCCATAGTTTCCCTCTGGCACTGACAGCGCATATAATTGACCCTGTGGAGGATAAGTGCCAGGTAGTAGGTCTATTGCATAGTCATAGGCTCAGTGCGGTGGAAGATTCGAGGCCTTTTCCTTTCTGGAGATCTCTTCCAAATCCTTATAGACAGAAGGGATTTCTACCCGCTTGGGTGCTGCAGTTACCCCTGAACCTTCCTCCAAGGACAACTCCTGAGGCTCCTTAGGTTGTGGGTGGGGTTCAGCAGATCCCAAAGTCTCCTCCATAGGTTCACAAGAGTCTTTAGTGGAAACAGAAGCCCCAAATCACAGTCCAAATCCTCATCCGGATCCTCAGACATCAGCAGTGAGTTGTACCAAGTGGTCCTTGCGCCCCTGGGACTAGGCTCCAAGGGTCTCCATTTTAGAGCCTTCCCCTTAGACGGGACCTGGGAACTGGAGCCCTTTGGCTTAGCTACTAGAGTTCCAGACTGCTTGGCTACCTCCTTGGTTTACTCCTGAACTAGAGGTCTAGTTCCAGTGCACCCCTGACTAGACAGGATCGGGACTCGCACAGGCCTGTTGGCTGGAGCCAGCTTTCCTGCCCGTGAAGGCAGGACTGGGTTTCCTAAAGGCTCCAGGTTACCCCAAACAGAAGTCTGCCCATTGTCGGCCGCTGGTCTTGGGCGAGTCTGGGGGTCAGAACACCAAGCTGAAAACATACCTTCTTGAAGTAACTAGACTGTGCAATGATCTGCTCTTCATTCCAGTTCACAGAATGGTTATGCTGGGACTGCCAAGGGTGCCCAAGGATCAAGGGTTTGTGAAAAGACTCAATGATACTGAAACTAATGTCCTCCGTGTGGTCCTCCACCCTCATCGCAAGACCAATGTCTACAGAGCATCTGCCCCAAAAGCAAGTGGACAACAGTCCAAGACAGTTGCAAGCATGGACTGGCTCAAATCCTGCTGCGGTACGTTCCCCAAGTCCAGGAAATTTCAGCTGCCCCAGAGACCTAAAAAGCATTCACCACTCATTGGTTCATCCTCAGGAGATCTCCGCCCTCAGCGTGTCACCAAAATCCGTGAGTTTGGGGGGTTAGCGGCTGCTACCATTACAGTCCCCCCAACTCTGGACATCTTAACAGTTCTGATTGCTGCAGCTTTGGACATTTGGCCACAGATGACCTGCTTCCCCACAGAAATAGCAGCAACCTTGACTCTGACGCCAGAGCCTCTCATCGGTGGAGATTCTTATGAGGCCAATTGATGTAGTTCCACTTACGCTGTGCCAGATGGTTATCAAGATGAATGGATTGGTCAATCGGAACTTCTCATTACTCCCCCAGGGCAAAATTAGATTAGATTAGATTATGAGGACACGCAGTCCTCTTTTATTGTCATTTAGTAATGCATGCATTGAGACATGATACAATTATCCTCTGGTGTGATATCACAGAAACACAAGACAGACCAAGACTGAAAAACTGACAAAAAACACATAATTATAACATATAGTTACAACAGTACAAGCAATACTGTAACTTGATGAAGAACAGGCCATGGGCATGGTAAAAAAAGTTCAAAGTCTCTCGAAAGTCCCATGATCTCACACGGACAGGAGAAGGAAGAAAACTCTCCCTGCCATGAGCTTCCAGCGCCGCAAACTTGCCGATGCAGAATCCTGGAAGCACCCGACCACAGTCCGACTCTGAGTCGTCCGAAAACTTTGAACCTCCAACCAGCCCTCCGACACCGAGCACCATCTCTGCCGAGCGCTTCGACCCCAGCCCCGGCCACCAGCAACAGGCAAAGCCGAGGATTTGGGGCCTTCCCCTCCGGAGATTCTCAATCGCACAGTAGCAGCAGCAGCAAATCGGGCATTTCAGAAATTTCTCCAGATGTTTCTCCGCGCTTCTCATGTCTGTCGCCATCAAATCAGAATTGTGCACGGCCCCCTATTTAACAAATACGATATCATTTCACCGGAGAGGCCGCGCGCGCTGCGTCGCACCGCCATCTTCTCCTCCCCCAAGAGAATCCTTCAGTTTGTCTTGAGTCCATGGTGGTATAGCGTGGTCAAAGCCGCCTCATTCCAGCCAGTCCCTTGGGCCAAGGTTTGAAACTGGATAGCAAAGTCAGCCACTAGCATTCTGCCCTGTCGAATCTTTATCAGACAGTCTGAGCCTCAGCTGGCTCTGGCGGGGTGATGGAACACATTTCTCATGGAGGCCATGAATTCCTCCAAATCCAAGCAAACTTCCGGCCTTCGTTTCCAATGCACGGTGGCCCAAGCCAGGACTCTTCCAGTTAGAAGAGAGATAACGAAGGCCATCTGACCGCGTTTGAAAGGGAACCGGGACGGCTGGAGTTCGAACACTAATGAGCATTGAGTGAGGGAGCTGCTGCAGAACCCGGGTCTCCGACGAATCACTCTGGGATTGGAAGATGTATTGGCTTCGCAGAGCAACTGACTGACTCTCCCAAGCCACTCTGGCTTCCTCCTTGCTAAAGTTGACCATCGGCTACCTGGAGGTCGTGTATCTCCAGGCTCTGTCTGGAAATCCTCTCGCTGTGGCTGGTCACAGTGAACAAAGTGGACTGATACCCTGCTGGATCCGTACTGGCTCAATTGTGCTTTGACATGAGTCCTTCACAAGGATGGCTTGGACCCAGATACTGGAGTGTCCGAGGTTAGGATTGAAAACTGAGCACAAAACAAAGCACTAGACAATTTCTCTGATTGAGCACTGAGGGTCCGTTCGGGTGCTCTTTGAATTCTCAATTCTTTTTTTTTAAATTTTATTTTTATTTGGATAAGGAGTTCACAATTATCATGTACTTTTTTCACACATATAACCTTTTCCATTTTTTTATATGTATAAAACTACAATTATTTATACATTCTTAAGTACACATTGAGATGATATAAAAGCAAAATAAACATTTAAATAGATAATTATGTACTGTGGTAAATCTAACCTATTAGGCTAAGTAATGAAATTAGTTGTTAAGAAAAATGGTAATAATAGTTTCCATACAACCCTTCTGGACCATTTCCACTGGTCCAAAATGTTGCATACAAGCCTATATACCAACCATTGTAGGTGTTTATATCCCAATTTGTTCGTGCTTGTTCCTGCCCGCAGACATAATTATCCAATCCCTATGTACTTATTTACTTAATTTTTTCATTTTTTTTTATCCCTTTCCCAAATCTTTCCCTTTACTTGTGTTAATTCTCTATTTTCTAAAAAAAAAACAACAAACATTTAGACTAGGGGTGCTTACGTTAGCAATATTACTGTGTTGATGAGAAGAGCAATATAAATCATTAGGAGAGTCATCTAAAGTCTGCTCGCATTGGGGTTATATATTCAATCCATTTATTCCAGATTTGATAAAATGTTTCTTTTTGAGTTCTCAGGGAGTAGGTCAACTTTTCCATTTTAAATATTTCCAAGATAATTTCGTACCAATCTTCTAATGTAGGTGGTATTGGATTTAGCCATTTTCTAGTGATTGATTTCTTACTTGCCGCTAAGAGGGCCTGCAGCAACTTTATATCTTCCTTCTGTTCAAGGAACAATACATGCCCCAAATAGAGCGTCTCAAAGTTCAGAGGTATCTGGGACCTAAGTACCTTAACTAATGTTCTATGAATGCCTTCCCAAAATAGACTTAATTTAGGGCAATCCCAGAAAATATGAAAATGATTTGCCTCCTTAGAGCCGCACCTTCTCCAACACATCACATTTGTATCTTTATATTTTTCCTGATATGGGGTCTTGAAGTATCTTATAATGTTTTTCCAACAATGTTCTCTCCAAGTCAAAGAATTAGTCGAGGACCATTGAAAGCTGCAGATTTTCCCCCAAGCCTCCTCTGAAAGTACCAACCCCGCTTCTTTCTCCCACTTCTCTTTAATATACAGTGTATTTACATTTTTAGCATGGGAGAGTGCATTATACAGGCGAGAAACTGATTTACTAGGTATTGAACTGCAAGCCGAATTCAGAATCTTGAAAAATTCTAATTCTACTGTTGATAGGTCTGTATATCTACAACTCTGGTTAACATAGTTTCGTATTTGAAGGTACCTAAAAAAGTCATTATGTTCTAGGCCATGTTTGTCCTGCAGGATTTGGAAACTTTGTAATACTCTTTTATCTATAAATGAGAGGTAGGTTGTAAGACCTTTCTTTATCCATAGCTCAAATCTTTTATCTCCTCTGTTGGGAAGGAATTCGGTATCATATGCACACCATCTAAAGAATTTTAGCATGTTATTAATTCCACATGAATTAACCACCTTCTACCATACTTTTAATGTAAGATTTATCCAAGCATTATTAAATTTTTCCAACTGGGCCATCAATCCCTTGTCAGCTATTGAGGCCTGAAGAGGAAAACTGTCAACTAATCCAAATTCTATTTCCTTCCATCTAGCCTTATATTCCCTATTACACCAATATAACAGAGGGGTTATCTGTGAGGCATAAAAATAATTTCTCAGGCAAGGAAGAACCATACCTCCTCTTTCCTTCCCTAACTGTAAAGTGTTATATCGAATTCTAGGTTTCCTTCCTTGCCAAATGAAGCGGGAAATCCATGGCACCCAAAATGTGTTTGCCAATTAGTGGGAAGGTCCTGAATCTTTAAAGAGGCCAATCCAGCTACCCATACTCCAGAGACAGAGCGTCTAAACTCTGGGAGCTGGCACGGTATTAATGGTAAGACTCTTGGTAGAGTGGAGGATCAGAGGGATCTTGGGGTCTGAGTCCATAGGACACTCAAAGCTGCTGCACAAGTTGACTCTGTGGTTAAGAAGGCATACGGTGTATTGGCCTTCATCAATCATGGAATTGAGTTTAGGAGCTGAGAGGTAAAGTTGCAGCTATATAGGACCCTGGTCAGACCCCACTTGGAGTACTGTGCTCAGTTCTGGTCGCCTCACTATAGGATGGATGTGGAAACCATAGAAAGGGTGCAGAGGAGACTTACAAGGATGTTACCTGGATTGGGGAGCATGCCTTATGAGAATAGGTTGAGTGAACTCAGCCTTTTTTCCTTGGAGCGACAGAGGATGAAAGGTGACCTGACAGAGGTGTATAAGATGATGATGGTGCTTTTTCCCAGGGCTGAAATGGCTAACATGAGAGGGCACAGTTTTAAGGTGCTTGGAAGTAGGTGCAGAGGAGATGTCAGGGGTAAGTTTTTTACGCAGGGAGTGGTGACTGTGTGGAATAGGCTGCCGGCGACAGTGGTGGAGGTGGATATGATAGGGTCTTTTAAGAGACTCCTGCATAGGTACATGGAGCTTAGAAAAATAGAGGGCTATAGGTAACCCTAGGTAATCTCTACTGTAAGGATATGTTTGGCACAGCTTTTGTCATAGGGCGGTGGTTGGGAACGGACCCAAGTGCAAGACACAGACACTGAAGTACTAGGGACAGGACTAGGATACAGACTGAGGACAAGGACATGGCCACGAAAACCGGGAACCCGGAACAGGACTGGACAAGAGAGCTAGGAGCCCGATCGTGGGCTCTGAGCCAGAGACTGGACAAGGACCCAGTACCTGGGTCTTGTCTCTGGCTCAGACCCCAGGCAAGGACAAGGCTGGAGTCTTCAGGCTAGAGACTTGAGGCGAGGCTTGGCAGGAGGCAGGAGGCTGGAATCTTCAGGTTTGAGGCTAGAGGCTGGAGGCGAGGCTTGGCAGGGGGCAGGAGGGTGGAATCTTCAGGCTAGAGGCTAGAGACTAGAGGCGAAGCTTGGCAGGGGGCAGGAGGGTGGAGACTTGACTGGAGGCCGGAGGCTAGAGGCTCCTCCTGGGCAGGGCGCGGTACTCCTGGGCAGGGCACAGATCACCACCTGACAGAGACAAGGGACAGGAAAGGACAGAACCAACCATAGGTAACAGCAATACGGCCTGGCTTACCCGACGGAGGCAAGGGACAGGAAGAGACAGAACCAACCACAGGTAACGGCAAGACGGCCTGGCTTACCTGGGCGGAGGCAAGGGACAGGAAGGGATCTAGGTACAGGGTGGCTCCAAGACAAGACTGCAGGCGAGACGAGGTGAGAGTTACCAGCAAGACAAAGCAAGGCTTCAGGCAATGCAAGGCGAGACGAGAACTTCAGGTGAGGCGAGAGTTACCGGCAAGACAAGGCAAGGCTTCTGGCAAAGCAAGGCGAGACGAGAACTTCAGGCAAGGCGAGAGTTACCGGCAAGACAAGGCAGGGCTTCAGGCGAGGAAACAGAAGATAGAGGAAGGGATACAAGGAGTAAGGACAAGAACAATCCAGCAGCCACGCCCTGGTCTCTGAAGGTATTTATGCAGCCAGCCCCAACAAGCATCAGCTGCCTCAATTAGAGCTCAACAAGAACAGAAACAGGGTAGACAGGAAAACCTGGAGCAAGGGTCGATAGACCGGACCATGAACCGGAATACGGACTTCACGGACCAGACCATGACAGTACTCCCCCACCCCCGCATGGGAGTCTCCCGGTGACCAAACAGGGTATCCAGACTATGGACAACCCAGGCGGGTGGGAGGGTATTTCAAAGAAAGGAACGCCGGGTGGCAAGAGGAAAACGACAGTGTCTGTGTCGCTGGGTCCATGGTTGACTGGAATGTTCTGTCATAGGGCAGTGGTTGGGAATGGACCCAAGTGCAAGACACAGACACTGAAGTACTAGGGACAGGACTAGGATACAGGCTGAGAGCAAGGACATGGATACGAAAACCGGGAACCCGGAACAGGACTGGACAAGAGAGCTAGGAGCCCGGGCTTGGGCTCTGAGCCAGAGACTGGACAAGGACCCAGTATCTGGGTCTTGCCTCTGGCTCAGACCCCAGAACTAGGCAGGACGAGTCTGGAGTCTTCAGGCCTGAGGCTAGAGGCGAGGCTTGGCAGGAGGAAGGAGGCTGGAGTCTTCAGGCTTAAGGCTAGAGGCTAGAGACTTGAGGCGAAGCTTGGCAGGAGGCAGGAGGCTGGAGTCTTCAGGCTTGAGGCTAGAGGCTAGAGACGAGGCTTGGCAGGAGGCAGGAGGCTGGGGTCTTCAGGCTTGAGGCTAGCGGCTTGAGGCTAGAGGCGAGGCTTGGCAGGAGGCTGGAGTCTTCAGGCTAGAGGCTAGAGACTTGAGGCGAGGCATGGCAGGAGGCAGGAGGATGGGGACTTCAGGCTTGAGGCTAGAGGCTAGAGACTAGAGGCGAGGCTTGGCAGGAAGCAGGAGGCTTGTGCCTTCAGGCTTTTGAGGCTAGAGGCTAGAGACTAGAGGCGAGGCTTGGCAGGAGGCAGGAGGCTGGAGTCTTCAGGCTTGAGGCTAGAGGCTAGAGACTAGAGGCGAGGCTTGGCAGGAGGCAGGGGGCTGGAGACTTGACTGGAGGCTGGAGGCTAGAGGCTCCTCCTGGGCAGGGCGCAGTATTCCTGGGCAGGGCGAGGTACTCCTGGGCATAGATCACCACCCGACAGAGGCAAGGGACAGGAAGGGACAGAACCAGCTGCAGGTAATGGCAAGACGGCCTGGCTTACCTGGGCAGAGGGAAGGGACAGGAAGGGAACTAGGTACAGGGTGGCTCCAGGACAAGACTGCAGGCGAGACGAGGTGAGAGTTACCAGCAAAACAAGCCAAGGCTTCAGGCAATGCAAGGCGAGACGAGAACTTCAGGTGAGGCCAGAGTTACCGGCAAGACAAGGCAGGGCTTCAGGCGAGGAAACAGAAGGCAGAGGAAGGGATACAAGGAGTAAGGACAAGAACAATCCAGCAGCCACGCCCTGGTCTCTGAAGGTATTTATGCAGCCAGCCCCAACAAGCATCAGCTGCCTCAATTAGAGCTCAACAAGAACAGAAACAGGGTAGACAGGAAAACCTGGAGCAAGGGTCAATGGACTGGACCATGAACCGGAATATGGACTTCATGGACCGGACCATGACAGTAACCCCCCCACGGGAGCCTCCTGGCGACCAAACAGGGTATCCAGACTGTGGACGACTCAGGCGGGTGGGAGGGTATTTAACAGAATGGAACCCCAGGTGGCAATAGGAAAATGACAGTGTCTGTGTCGCTGGGTGCATGGTTGGCTGGAATGTTCCATCATAGGGCGGAGGTTGGAAATGGACCCAAGTGCAAGACAGAGACACTGAAGTACTAGGGACAGGACAAGGATACAGGCTGAGGGCAAGGACATAGACACGAAAACTGGGAACCCGGAACAGGACTGGACAAGAGAGCTAGGAGCCCGGGCTTGGACTCCGAGCCAGAGACCCAGAGTACCTGGGTCTCGCCTCTGGCTCGGACCCCAGAACTAGGCAAGAACGAGGCTTGGCAGGAGGCAGGAGGCTGGAGTCTTCAGGTTTGAGGCTAGAGGCTAGAGCCTAGAGGCAAGGCTTGGCAGGAGGCAGGAGGCTGGAGTCTTCAGGCTTGAGGCTAGAGACTAGAGGCGAGGCTTGGCAGGAGGTTGGAGAATTGACTGGAGGCCGGAGGCTAGAGGCTCCTCCTGGGCTGGGCGCAGTACTCCTGAGCAGGGCGCAGTACTCCTGGGCAGGGTGCAGATCACCACCCGACAGAGGCAAGGGACAGGAAGGGACAGAATCAACCGTAAGTAATGGCAATACAGCCTGGCTTACTCAACGGAGGCAAGGGACAGGAAGGGACAGAACCAACCGCAGGTAAGAGCAAGACGGCCTGGCTTACCTGGGCGGAGGCAAGGGACAGGAAGGGAGCAAGGTACAGGGTGGCTCCAGGACAAGATTGCAGGCGAGATGAGGCGAGAGTTACCAGCAAGACAAGGCAAGGCTTCCGGCAAAGCAAGGCGAGACGAGAACTTCAGGTGAGGCGAGAGTTACCGGCAAGACAAGGCAGGGCTTCAGGCGAGGAAACAGAAGGCAGAGGAAGGCATACAAGGAGTAAGGACAAGAACACTCCAGCAGCCACACCCTGGTCGCTGAAGGTATTTATGCAGCCAGCCCCAACGAGCATCAGCTGCCTCAATTAGAGCTCAACAAGAACAGAAACAGGGTAGACAGGAAAACCTGGAGCAAGGGTCAATGGACTGGACCATGAACTGGAATACGGACTTCACTGACCGGACCATGACAGCTTTGTGTATTGTGCTGTAGGTTTTCTATGTTTCTATGTCTCAATATCCTTTTATAAGTGACATTTATAACATATATGACATTTATAAGTGTCAGCACTGAGTGAAATATTTGCTAACAGGACTGTTGCTAACTTCAAACATTTTACCTTCAAAGCATCTTTGTTGTGCTAATGGTTGGCCTTCAAACATTCCTAAATTGAATAAAAAGATGAAGATGGTACAATTGAAAGGGGAGGTTGCATCAATGAAATTATCAGGGGTGTGCTTTTGAAATCAAAGTAAAGAGGGAGAAGGGAAGAGGGCAAGGAACTAGGGGAGACAGTATCCCAAGTGGTTACCAGAGTGGGTCTGTCTGAAATCATCCAGAGTTAAAGAATATGTAATGTATGGAGTTAAACAGTAAGGGAACTGCAAATGCTTTTGTGAACCTGTAGGGGAAGAGACAGAGAACGTGTGGCGTGTGGCGAGACAAGAAGGGAAAGAGAGAATGCATAATGGCGGAAATGGTTACCTTTCCCAATAGTGATAAATTACAAAACATAAAAACTGGAACTCACTGCCCATCCATCCAACATAGGTCAGTACAGCAGAGTACCAACCTTTTGGCCTACTCTAAGATCAACCTAACCCTTCTCCACTGCATAGCCCTCCATCTGTGTTTCATCCATGCTCCTATCTGGGTGTTTCTTAAATGTCTGTAATGAATCGACCCCTACCATCACCCCATAGCACTTTCTAGGAACCCACCACTCTCTTTAAAAATCCTACCTCTGACATTCCTCCTATATGTTCCTCTATTCACCTTAAAATTATACTCTCTCGTATCAGTCATTTCTGCCCTGGGAAAAAAGATGCTGGCTGTCCATTCGCTCAATGTTTCTTAGCATCTTATACACCTCTATCAAGTCACCTCCTGTCCTCCTTTTCTGCAAAGAGAAAAACCCCAGCTCACTCAACCTTTTCTCATAAAACGTGCACTCTAATCGAGGCAGGGTCCTGGTAAATCTCCTCTGCATCCTCTCTAAAGCTTCCACACTCTCACTATGATGAGGAGACTAGAACTCAACATAATTTAGCTGACAATGGATGCTATTTGTCAGGTCTTCAGTTCTCTTGCTTAGCTCCATACCCTGGCTGAACAATGAAAGTCAATCTATTAATCTTAAATGTCCTCCCTCTGATTTAGCATTGGGTTCACTTGTTTTGTGAGTTCTTTCTCGAGAGGAAATACAATGTAGAGTTCACTGATCATTTTCAACACCTTGGTGAGATCACCTCTCGATTTACTGTACAGAAATCTCACTGAGTCTGTGCAAACTTAGTCCTCCATTTGGCTCATTAGATACCACAGAGCAGCGGCTGCTGACACGGGTGCTGAAGTCTTGATTTTAACCATCCATTGGAACTGCATTTTTTTTCAGCAAAGGTTTTATGAACATGAAAGGAGAAGCAATTATTTCTTGGTAAAGATAAAGTCGTTCTCCCAAGTATTTTCAAACTTAATTTATGGACATCTGCATGTCAGGGAAATTTTATACTACTGAACATTTATAGAGAGAGATGAGATTCTGCAGATGCAAGGAGTTGAGAAACACGCACAAAGTGCCGAAAGGACTCAGAATGTCAGGCACATCGATAGAGGAAAATAAACAGTTGAAGTTTCGGGCCGAGACCCTATATCAGGTCTGGAAAGGAAGGGGGCGGAAGCCAGAATAAAGGGGTAGGGAGAGGGAGAGGAGTAAAGGTTGGCAGGAAGTAATAGAGTCCAGGTGAGAGGTGAGAGGAGGAAGAGGGGGAGGTGTATGGAAATGATGTATGAAGCTGGGAGGTGAAAGGTGGAAGAGATACAGAGCTAAAGAAGAAGGAATCTGAGGAGACCATGGAATAAAGGGAAGGAGGTAGTCAGCCAGAGGGAGGTGATGGGCAGGTGTATGTGTGGAGGAGGGGAAGGGGGCGAGATGATAACCAGAATGAGAAAAAATATAGGAGGAAAAGGAACAAAACAACCATTATATATATATAAGTATATATATACTTACTGTAATTCACAGTTTTTTTCTCTGTTATTATATACTGTACTGCTGCCACAAAGACAACAGATTTCACATCATATGCTGGTAATATTGAGCCTGATTCTGAATCTGACAAAGTGGCGGGGGGAGGAGGGGAGGGGAGGGGGAGTTAGGGAAATCAACGTTGACGTTGCCAGATTAGATTCTACGAAGATGGAATACAAAGAGTTGTTGCTCCAAGCTGTGGCTGACCTCATCATGGCAGTAGAGGAGGTCGTGGACTGACTGGTCAGGGGGGGATTGGGAAGTACAATCAAAACGGGTGGCTACCAGAAAACCTAACTTTTTGCTGCTGACAGACTGAAAATTCTTGACGAAGTGACAAAGCAGTCCCTCAATCTGCATTGGGTCACATCAATGTAGAGGAGGCCACACCAGGAGCAGTGGATACCATGCACGACCCCAACAAGCTCATCAGTGAAAAGCTGCCTCCCCTGAATGGTGGTGAGGGAGGAGGTATAGGACCAGGTGTGGTGCTTAGAATGGTTGCAGGGTTAAGTGCCAGGAGAGAGATTAGTGAGGATGAACAAATGGACAAGGGAATCACAGAGAGAGCAATCTCTGCAGAAAACAGAGAGTCGGGGGAGGGTAAAGATGTATTTGGTGGTAGGATCAATTGAAAATGGCAGAGAGTTTTTTACTCAGAGAGTGGTGAGTGCGTGGAATGGGCTGCCGGCGGCGGTGGTGGAGGCGGAAACAATAGGGCCTTTTAAGAGACCCCTGGACAGGTACATGGAGCTTAAAAAAATGGAGGGCTATGGGTAAGCCTAGGTAATTTGTAAGCTAAGGACATGGTAGGTATAGCTTTGTGGGCTGAAGGGTCTGTAGTGTGCTGTAGGTTTTCTATGTTTCTATGTTTCTACTGGATTGTTGTTAAAAATAATCTGCCTCTCTCTAATGTATGACAGTTTTGCACAGAAATCTGACCTGTATATGCCTCTAGGCTCATCATGTAGTCAGCTCTCAATTACCTGTTCAATTCAGGGGAACTGGGGATGAATAATATTGGCGGAAAAGTTTGCAGACACTCACAATTGAAAACAAAGATATAAAATGCAGTTCATTACGTCAGCTGGGCACAATACACAGAGAAGCAGAGGACTTCTGATATCCTGAATAACAATTATTCTCACCAAACAACAGTAAACATTTATAGGAAGAGGCGCAGTCGACGTTTCAGGCCGAGACCAGGGTCTCGGCCTGAAACGTCGACTGCGCCTCTTCCTATAGATGCTGCCTGGCCTGCTGCGTTCACCAGCAACTTTGATGTATGTTGCTTGAATTTCCAGCATCTGCAGAATTCCTGTTGTTAACAGTAAACATTTATCTGTCTGATATCTCATTGCTTGCTTGTTGCAGGCTAGATAGTTTGCTGCTTTTCTTACATTATAGTGAGAGCAACAAAATGTTCTCGACTGGTTACAAACCTCAGTGATGTGTCCTGACATTAGGAACTGTGCTTCATAAACTCATCTGCTTCTGTTCCATTTGAACTAATCAGAAAAAGTAGCAAAGGAGCAGGAGGGGTATGTTGTGAAGTTCATTTCCATGATCCGGATACACTGCTCGAGAGGGTGACGGAAACTTATTCAATAGTACATCTTAAACAGGAATTAGATATAGACATGAACAGGAAACTGACTCACGCTAGGAAAGAATTAGCACCTTCAAGAGACCAACACAGGCACAACTAGCTGAATTAGCTTCCTTCTTTCCTTGATCTTTCTTTCTCCCGTGTATCTGTCATATAGATGATTTAGCTGGTCAACTAACAAATGAACAGAGATGGGGCTGACATTGAAATCCCCTATGAAATGACCTCGCAATCACTCAGTTTATCACTACTGCCATATAAAAACAGAAAGAACAAAACCAGGAGAACCAATGACATCGATGTCAGCACCAATTCAGACTCAGCAAAGTCATTCCAAACCCAGCCCACCTTTCAAATTCTTCCTCACAAACACCTGGAGACTGGAGTTGAAATTGGGAGAGCCCGGTCTTGCTGGGCTCACAGTCACTCCAACTAGCTTCCTCATCTCAATCTCTAGGTACACAAGCAGGTCAGAGTGGGAAGGAGACACCAAAGCTCCAACAAGCACCTCGGAATCTGCTTGTGCCTATTACCTCCCACCCTCCCTCAGCTGGTGAATCGATAGCCCTGTGTATTGAATCAAGCATTCTGTACCCTTGAACACTGAGAGCATCAAGGGCTCAGAATTTACTCTGGATGGAGATTTCAGTGTCTATTGGCAGTAGTGATTTGCTACAACCAACACCAGCCCAGACAGCCAAGACCTGAAGGACAGGGCAGACAGACCAGGTCTGCAGTAGCTAGTAGTGAGTGAACCAACACTAGGGTTAAAGCTGCTTGATTTTAATCACAGCAATCCACCTGCGGCTGATGTAATTGTCTGTGAGAGCATTGACTGAAGTGACCATTGCACTGTCCTCCTAAAGGCAAAGTCTTATCTTCACATTAAGGACACCCTCCATTGTGTTGTGTGACACCACAAGCTATATAGACTCCAAACAGATCTGACAGCTCAAAACTGGGCATCTATGAGGCACTGCGGACCATTACCATCAGTGGAAATATTCACCACCACAACCTGTAACCTGACATACTATGTCACCTCTTCTGTGCCACTACAGTCAAAGACGGGCAGCATTGCTGGCTCAGAGAGGAGCGGCAACAAGAATACAGCTCAGTGGGGTGCTGACCAAGTTCAACAGGGACATCCATGTACTATCACCCAAAATTATAGACTGTTCAGAGCTGCAGTAACATCCGTGTACTAACTCCCAAAATTATAGACTGTTCAGAGCTGCAGGGACATCCGTGTACTAACACCCAAAATTATAGACTGTTCAGAGCTGCAGGGACATCCGTGTACTAACACACAAAATTATAGACTGTTCAGAGCTGCAGGGACATCCGTGTACTAACTCTCGAAGACATCATAGACTGTTCAGAGCTGCAGTAACATCTGTGTACTAACTCCCAACGACATCATAGACTGGTCGGAGCTAAACAATCTCACAAGCAATGGATCAGATTAAAGCTCTGTAGTCCCATACATCTAGTCACAAGAGTTGGTGGACAACTAAACACCTACAGGAGGAGGAGGTTGCAAACGGGTGCCTGTGGCCACATTGTGGGTCCATTGTGTGAGCACCAGAAAGAAGGTGATGACCACAGTCATCAGGAGGTGCCAAGTGGGTGATCCAGCCCTCCTCCCTCCTCAGATTGTCATCATCACAGGAACCAGTCTTCAAACAATTCAATTCAGTCCAGAAACAACTGAGAGAACTGGGCACAGGAAAGGCTATGAAACCTGATTACATGCACATTGTGTACTGAAGGATTTCACTGCAGAACTAGTGTGCCCTTTGCCAAGCTGTTCCAGTCTGGTTACAACACTGGCATTTGCCCAGAAAATGTGGGAAACTGCCCAGGAATGCTTCGCTCACATATCCAATCCAACTAGCCCACTCTCAATCATCACAAAGTGTTACCAGCAAGCAGCACTAGCTCACTAGTAACCTCCCCACCCATGCAGTCTGGAGGTGCAGAGGGATCTTGGGATCCATGTCATTGATCCCTCAAATGTGCCACACATGTTGATTGCATGTTGAAGTGGTTAAGATGGCATATGATGTGTGGCCTTCATTAGTCCAAGAGCCATAAGGTGATGTTGCGGCTCCATAAAACTCTGGTTTGACCACACATGGAATATTCTGTTCAATTCTGATCACCTCATTATAGGAAGGAGAGGGTGCCCAGGAGATTTAACAGGATGCTATCTGGATTAGAGAGAATGTCTTACGAGGGGAGGTTGAACGAGCTGGAGATTTTCTCTTGGGAATGAAGGAGGATTGGAGGGGACGACAGAGGTTTATAAGATGATAAGAGGCATTGATAGAGTGGACAGACAGCGCCTTTTTCCCAGGATGGAAATGGCTAATATGAGGGGGCATAATTTTAAGGTGAATGGAGGAAAGTATAGTATAGAGGTATGTCGGAGGTAGTTATTTTAAGCAGAAAGTGTTGGGTGTGTGGGAGGTGCTGTCAGGGCTGATGACAGAGGCAGATTTATCAGGGACATTTAGGAGCATTTCTATAGCGCATGGATGAAAGAAAATAGAGGGTGACATGAGAGTGATCTTGGAGTAGATTGAAAGGTCATTGTGGGCTGAAGAGCCATGGGGTCGATATAACTTGTGACCCGCCAAACCTGTGAGGTTGGGATGTCTCGTCTCCCAGAACCCTGGTCTGTGTGAATATTGTGCAACTTACCGCCCCATGCAAACTCCTGGCAGCAAGAAATAACAAACTGTACACTGCATGCAGTTATAAAGAAAGTATATTTATGAATGTTAACATAACCAAAGAGTTATTAAAGAAAAGAAAGAAAAAGAAACAAAAGATCCCATCATAATTAAACAGTCAAATGTGCACAGGTTGGAGCTCAAATCTTCCGAACGCTGTTGTGTCCAATGTACTCACGGCACCAACTCCTATTCATCGATCCTCCGTAGAATTCCTCCTCTTGGGCTCCATCAGATTGTGCATTCCCGCCAGATCGATTCCTATGACCAGTTCTTTCAAGTTTCTTCTCTCTCTATCTCCCATCAAAAAAGACCTCGACCTACCTCAGTATCTGTCACAAAACCTCTCCCACAGCATTCTCTGGAACCTTCTCGCAGTCCCACCCTCCTGATTGGATAATATAACATTCCTAAACACTCTTATCTTTAACAGTAACCCAAACACTACCAGCAGAACACACTGCTTTTACAGAAAACCATTACATGAAATGCTCTACAACATTAGCAGTAAAATCTTTACCAGGGCATGACGCACTCACCCCACCAAAAATAGTCATGTCCTCCTGACTTTGAAATTTATTAACCCATCATTAATATCACAAAGGAATTTCATGGTCAGGAACTCCAATCCAACATTCTATTCTCCTAGTGTGACATAGGCCAGCCTATCTGAGAGTTTCCTGACTCTTTGAGACCCCCTTATCCCAACATCTATTTCTTCAGTTTCCCTCAACTCCTTGGGATCTTTCCTGTCTATTTGGAGAGACCTCCCACTGTCCATTACTCATGCCTTTCAGCAACTCAGCTCCTCCTGTCACTTGACAGAGTTTACCTTCATCCCCAGTTACTTTTGAACCGATTTCCCTCCATCGTCCAGCCTCAAGCCTCCCTGCCCACTCTAGTCCCCCCACTTTCTCATCCCAGCTACATCTACATCAGCACGGGGAAGTTCGGGAAGCTCTTCATTATTGGGGAGTTTGCATAAGGTAACATATATCATGTTAGAGTGATTTTTGGGTTTAGGTCATTTACATTTAGCAAATGGCTTTGGCCACCAGTCTTCTGTTCCTTGACAATGTAGTGTGGATTTAGTTAGTAACAATGCATTTCCTAAAAGCTGTGAATCCCAGTCCAGAGACACTGCTGGCACCTGTGGGATGGATGTTATCCAGAAGGTGTGAAGTTTGCATGTAGTTTCGAAGAAAGCATTATGTATACTTTGTAAATATGGAATTGTCCTTTATGTTAAGCACGTAAAATACCAAATAAATGTACTGTGGATTCAGTTTGGAACAATGGATTCCTAGAAGCCCAGTCCGGACGCTGTTGGCACCTGAGGGATGGATGTGAACCAGAAGGTGTGAAGTTTGTATGTAGCTTCAAAAGAAAGCGTTGTCTATACTTGTAAATATGGAATTGTCCTTTGTGTTTCGCAAATAAATATTGAGCCCCACATTGGGCCAGCAGACCTTTCCACCAAAAGCGTCTCCATATGATGCCTGCTGTACTTTGTTTTGCCAAACAAAGAAGCTGCTTTGTATCGACCAGTAACTCCCTCTCTGGTGATTTCATTCAAGCAACAACATTTGGTTTCAGGAGTAGGATCCCATCGTGACCCATCGTGTGACCAGCAATCTTAGCAGTCTAAGTGGGTGAGTATTTTCTAAAATAGCACTCACACTTGATTCTGTTCAGGTCAGTGGTACACAGAAACACGAGGTATCACAAATGCGGAGAGATGAACTGGTAGATGAACGAGTAGTGTTTGTGCATGCATGTATGTTTATGTAAGTGAGAAAACTTGGCGTTTTAACTTGGTGAGACAGAGCAACCAGTTGCGAAGGGTGGTTACCGACCGTTCGGGACGACACAGTGCATACTCGCTCGGGGAGCTGCATTTTAGGTCACATTTTGCAAGTGTGATGCAAAGGAATACAGCAGGCATCATGAGTTCAGCTGCTCAAAAGTGGCAGATTGTGGAGCACATACTTCGCGGTTTTAAATATGTGCTGTTTAACTGGTACCCGACTTTTATATTTTGTGTAGTGTGGGAATTAGTGTGGAGATATCTCAGGGAGAGGTTTTACCCAGATGCATCTGTTGGGATGGCACCTATTGAGATCAAGCAACATCTGGTCGAGGACCCCGATAATCCAAGCCAGCCCTTGACAATGATTATGACCGTTCATAAGCCCTTAACCCCCGGGGAGAAACAGGGCATTTTGTCAGAGTTGCCCTCACTTGAAGTCGCATGTGGGAATTCAGAATTCTGGCGTAAGCTTAAGGAAATGGTTGAAATCCACCGGATGCACCCCAAAAGATATACATGTGTTAGTGAAAGCGAAGTGCCAGAGGAATATGTGAGACAGGATGGCCCAAGGGGTGTGGGATGATACCTGGGCAACTACCAGGAACACCAGCAATGAAGAAAGATATCGCTCTTTTAAAGGGGAAGTGAGGCAGCGACTGGGGAATGATAATGGCAGTGCTTCAAAAAGCTAATGCGGTGGCCATGGATTATGCAGACCGTAAATACCGAGTGTATGAGGAGTATTCAGGGTTGGATAAACCAGGGAGGGATGACCCAGTGTTCCTGAAAATGCTGAAGGAAGGCCTGAGCTCAGCCCACCAGGAAATTTTAGATTTAGGCATAACGGTGGGGCCGACCTACTCTATGATAGTTTCGTGGGCCAGTGGGATAGTTCGAAGAAAGTGCAAGAGAGATCATAAAGTAGCCATAGTGGATGCAGCTGTTGTGATGTCCCATAGAGTTTGTTTTGCTTGCCGACAGCCAGGGCACGAAGCAAGATGTGGGAGGGTAAAGGAGTTGATATGCTACAGGTGCGGCCTATTGGGACGTGGTTGGAGGCAGTGTCCAAAACAGAGGAAAGATAAATAGGTGAACATCACAGCAGACACGCAATCTCTCACCCCATCGGTGCCCAGTCTGACCAATCTGACTGTCAATCAGATCAAAGAACAAGTAAAGACAGCTTCTAGCTCAGAAAAAGATGTGGCAGCCGGCTCCACTGTCAGCACTGGTGACCCGCGGATGTACACAACTACATTGTTAGGGGGATGGCAATGCAACATGTTAGTGGACACAGGGGCATTGGTATCGATAACAGACTTACCCTTGCCAACCCCCAGACAGGCCAGTTATATTAAGGGTGTAGGAGGGAAAACAGTGAAAGCAGTTGCAAATACTGGAAATCAGGGGAGTGCAGCTTCCAGTGTATTTCTGCGTATGTCCAAATATCGAGGGCACTATCCTTGGAATAGACATCCTACGGGAAGCAGGAGCTGTTATAGATTCGGGAAAGGGAGAAATAATATGGACAAGTCAGGGGCAGCGAATGCATACAACCAACAGAATACACAATCTATCTATCATAGTCGCAGCTGCCCCGATCACCAAAGATTGGAGCCAGGATGGTGTCTATGGGTTACCTTGTCAGCAGGTCCCAGCAGCGTGGGCTAGACACAAACAAGATTGTGGTGGAGTAAAGATAAACCCAGTTAAAATAGAGGAGGGTCTGTATAAACCCTAGAAGCAGTATCCTATAAAAACTGATGCACTGACCGCTGTTTAGGGTATAGTGAAGGAACAAAAACACCAGCGGATACCCAGAGAGACTGCGGCCACTATTAATTCGCCTATATGGCCAGTAAAGCCCAGTGGATCATATCCATAAACAACAGGCTATACCGCCCTAAGACCAAGCCGAGATTGTATCCCATAGTGGCGGGCCCTGCAAGAAGAAACAACAGAAGCCTGTTTAGTAAAATTACACTAAGAGGTGGAGACAGAAGAGACGGAGAGATAGCGGAGAAAGGAAGCAAAGGAGGGACCAGATGGGAGCTGGGCACATGGGGAGGAAAGAGATGAGGTGGCCCCACCACGTATTAGGCAGATATTACTGAAGTTATATCATGGGGTAATTACGGGTTACGGGGAGCCTGGGGCTTACAGGGATAGAATGACACAATACGTGAAGGACCTTTGTAATCAACTTAAAGTGTTGAAGGACCGAGTAAAACAACAGCAGCAAATTGCAGATCAGAGAGAGCCAGAGGGAAAGGAGATACTGTAACTCTCTCTCTCCGGTAATTTCATTCACGCAACAACATACCACACCCCCATTTCCTCATCCTCTGAGTCCGTACAGCATTCAGTGCTTAGGTCCCCTTCAGGTCTCTCCACTGATTGTCTTTCTGCTCTCCCCCTTCGGTGCAGAGTCCTCCTACTAGGTGTAGGGTCCATGTCAGGTTCTGGGTCAACATGTCCCTCCTGTCCTGGAGGTAAAAGGTGGTTCTGACGGAGAATTTTGACAGGCCCATTCCCACCTTCTGGCTTCACCAGAAAAATTGGCACACTTGGCATCTGACACTCCACTGCGCAAGGCCCAGACACCCAGCGGTTAGCCAACTTATAACCTCAAATTCCTTATTAGAACTTTGTCTCCAGGCATCAGTTGGGAGAACCTAATCTTTTGCTCGTAGTTCTTCTGTTTCCTTGATTCTGCTTGGTAGCAGAGAACTCTGCTAATTCATAGGCCTTTTGCAATTCCTTCCTCACATCAGGCACATACTTCAGATAGGTCCTCTGTGGCAAATCTTCCCCACCACCCCCAAAACAGAGGTCTATAGCCAATTCTGTTTTGCCCCCAAACATCAAATAACATGGTGAGTATTCATTAGCTTCATTCTGTGTACAGTTGTAGCAGAGGACTAGATGCCCAGTATAGATAGGTAGATAGATAGATGGATAGATAGATATACTTTATTGATCCCTAGCGAAATTAGGTTTCGTTACAGTTGCACCAACCTAGAACAGAATACAAACATAGCAATACAAAACCACAAACAATCAAATAATAATATGTAAACCATGCCAGATGGAAATAAGTCCAGGACCAGCCTACTGACTCAGGGTGTCTGACCCTCCAAGGGAAGAGCTGCAAAGTTTGATGGCCACAGGCAGGAATGACTTCCCATGACGCTCAGTGCTGCATCCCGGTGGAATGAGTCTCTGGCTGAATGTACTCCTGTGCCCAACGGTATAAATGATGTTACACGCCGACGTTGGGTTGGCAGAAGGAGAGATGTACACAACAACCACAATTGCATGTGAGATTTCCCTTGGCAAATAATATGGCCAAGGGAAATCTCACATGCAATTGTGGTTGTATGCTGACTCTATCTGCTCTTCTTGCTGAGATCTAGGGTTCTGAACATGTCTAGCAATGTCCAGTTGAACCTCTCAGACTGAGGGTGATCAGGCGTAGTCCTTGACTTCTCAACTCCAAACATGCTCAGTGACTCATGTATGAGCTTACTCTCAAAATCTCTTTTCTGATCACCGTGTATCTGTCTCGGAAGGCCATAATGAACAAAATACTTTTTTCCCCATAACACTTTGGCCACAGCGGATCCTCTCTGATCCTTTGTAGGGAAGGCTTGAGTATATCTGGTGTAGTGATCAGTAATAACTAAGACATTCACAGTGTTCTGGAATCAAACTCTATGGAGAGGAAATCCATGCATACTAGATCAAGTGGCCCCACACTCTGCAAATGGGATAAAAGAGCGGCCCTCATTGGCAGCGAGTTTCTCCGAATATATCAAATGCACAACTTGCAGTACTCTTCGACCTTAGGCTTCATTCAGGGCCAGTAGAATAGATCCTGGACCAATCCATAGGTCTTGTCAAACCCCTGCTGACCTGAATCACCATGAAGTGACTTCACCACAATCCTCCGATACTTCTCAGGCAGAACCAACTGGGAAAGCCGAGACTTGTCTGAGAGAGACGTGACTTGGTATAGAATCTGGTTCCTCAACCCTCAGTTTGTTCTGTTCTCTCAGCAGCAGAGGTATGGCAGGGTGCTTCATCTTTTCAGCTTGGGACATATTCCTTTCGCAACAACTGACCAAACGGCATCTCACTGAGCAGCGGCCAGACCCTCAGGACTCAATGCAAGAATTCAGAGCGGTCAGGATGCAGTAAGCTTGTGGAATGGCGCAATGAGAAGCTCCAAATGATCAACAGCTCTATCCTGCCCTGGCCTCGTCTCTGATTTCCCTGTGGTGGAAATCTGGTACATTACTTTAACTCCAGATTCAGGAACGCTCTCCCACTCTCCGTCCATTTCCAGCCCTTCATGTGCAAGGCAGGGCAATTCATCTGCATCAATGTCACGTCTCCCCTGCTGGTACTTCAGGCTGAAATTATAGGCAGACAACCCCGCCAAACACCGATGGTCTGAGAAATCCAATTTTGCCGAGGACGGGATACAAGTCAATGGATTGCTGTCAGTCCTCACCTCGAACCTGGCACTTACCTTTACCACCACAGCCCACTTCAATGCCAGAAACTCCAATTTGTGCAAGAGGTACTTTCCTTCAAAGGGTGACAGACTCTGGCTGACAAAAGCGACAGGTTTTAACCCTGTGCCCTGATCCTGATATAGAACGCCCTTTAAGCCCCCTTTGCTGGCATCTGTTTGCAATACATACGGCAATTGGGGTTTTGCAAAAGCCAACACTGGCACTTTCACCAGCAGCTCCTTCAGCAACTGAGAAACCTCTTCACATCTTGCATCCCACCTTGCTCCAAAAGGCTTTGAAGGGCTCAGATAAACTTTACCATCTTCTTTTGCCCTCCTCCCTTTCTTTCCCAAGGGAGGGTAATCACACAGAGACTGATTCAAAGGGTGACGAACCTCCAATAGTACCCACAGAACCCAACGAACAAAGATAGAGCGTTTACATTCTTGGGCCTTGGTCATATGGTCACCACCTCTATCTTTGACGGATCGGTAGCTACTCCATTCTTGAGACTATGTGCCCAATGTAATGGACAAACGTTTGCAGAACTGGCACTTGTCCAGCAAGAGTTTTAACTCTTCAGCTTCAGGCTGCCTAACACCTACAGTAGCAGCACATCCTCGATCCTCGGGACAGTTCACTGGACTGTGCGTCAGTTCAGAGTCTGATAGTCAACACACATTCATACCTTCCCATTCTTCTTCCTCACAGCCACTATGGGCGATGCACACGGACTCCTTAACTCAGTAATAATTCCCACTTCCTTCAGCTTCCACAGATCCTGCTGAATGTCCTCCAACTCAGCAGGTGCCAGTCACGGAGACCTTTCTCTGAAAGGGGTGTCCTCTGTCACTCGGATGGTGTGAAAAGCATTTGGAAAAACCCACATCAAACTTGTCAGTAGAAAAAGTATCTTCAAACTTTAACATCTTCTCCGTCAGTCTCTCTTTCCAACCTCCAGGTACCAGGTAATCAACTAAGTTAAATGACTTGGCTGTCAACTTTCCTGATCCAGGAAATGGTCTCTTTCCTGCTTTTCTCACAAGAAAACTAGAAATTACAGTCACCAGAAAAGCTGTGCCATTAGCATTCCCCGCCTGAGAGTGACCTCCCTCTCTGAGATGTTCCTGACAGTCACTGTCATCCTGTTTACATGTACAACTGACAACTTCTGCAGTTTGGGCCTCTCCAATACTCCAGCAGTTAAGCCTAACTCCTCTTCATGGTCTTCCAGAGCACCAGGAGGGCCTTGGCATCAGGTATTCCAGGAAATCTGGGATTTCCCATCACTCTAGCTGCTTCCCCAGGCCATAACACGATGGATTTAGTCTGGGTGCACCACACAGTTCCTCGTTTGTGCTTATCATCCGGCCTAGAATTAACTTGCACTTTCTCAAAAACAGCCCAGAACACCAGTTGAATGGACAAGGTTTTCAGAAAGCTCTCTCCAATTGTCTCCTTGAAAGCTCCCACTAGCCTCCTCATAATAGGAGTATTTGTTCCCACTAGAACTGAAGCCTCATCCTTCTCGATCGGCTCCAGACAGACCAGTGCTGATGTATCCAGGACCTCAGCTACTCCCACATCTACCTCTGAAAACTCCAGCTTCAATGACAAGTCATTATCATGCGGGTGGTCATCAGTACTACTGGGCCGCTGAGTGGCGTCAATGGTAAATACAGCAAATACTGGTTATAGAAGGATCTGTACAGCAGAGTAACCTGAGAACCTGGGTCAAGTATGGCTCTAGCATAAATACCCTTGATCCGTAGGGATACACTGGAGCTTGGCCCCACAAACCTTTCAGGAATAGGGTTTCGCACTGTGGAGTGTTCCTTGATACATTGACTGGAATGTTTCCCCCAAGACACCAGGCCATTCCCTCACTGGGTCTCTCCGAGGTTTCCTGACTTCCCTTTCTGTTTAAGTAACTATTGATTCATTTTCCAAGAGTTTTCTGGTCTTTCACACTCCTGCCTGAAATGTCTCCCCTCACCACAGTTGTAACAATACGAGTCACTCCTCTTTTCAAAACAATCCATTCAATAGCAGTTCTCTGCTTAGTACATCCCAACAGTGGGCCTGGCTCCCTAACGGCTTTGTCATGTTTGGTGCCGTACCAGCTGATATCAACTGAGATACTTGGCTCTCAATTCCATCCTGTATCCTGTCAAACCCCCGCCTGGGGGACATCCGGAGTTGCTTCAGCAACAGAGGCTACTACCAAAGACGGTGCCCTGCTGATGGAAGCTTCCCATTCTTCCATTGTGTTTTCCTCCTTTCTTTCTTCTCTGATCAGTTCAACAAACGGGGGAGGGGGATGCATCTTATGGGACATTCAGAGGCTTAAATAATGATATCAGGTGACTGTGCGCCCTTCGCCACTTGGTCCATCCTTAATTGATTCACATCAGCCAGCTGAACGGCCCCTTTACCCTGCAAACAAAGCAGCTGTCCCTCTCGCCCAAAAATGTAGGCAGAAGGTTTCTCCCCTTTCTCCTGGAACATGCTTCTCAACCCACTGGGCTTCCTGTCATGCCAAAAACGCTTTCTACTGCTTGCATGTAGCCTGCAGCAGTAGCAAAGAAGCTCACCACATCAGCAGCCGGACCTTTCAAACGCTCTGCCAGTCAAACTCTCTTTTTATATTATCAGGGCACTGGCATTCATCTTCTCCGTGGATTGTCACTTTGTCGCGGTGGAGAAGCTTGTGTGGTCCTGTGATCCCGAGAGCGATGCCGTCTGGAGCTATGCTCCTGGTAGGGTCACCCATGGCGGTAAGGTCGAGGGAGAGGTCCCCGACATAGAACAATCCAACCAGGACCTCAACAGTGGAACAGGCAGATGAAGTTACTTCGAACTCAACGGCTGTGAAAGCAGATGAAGGCTGCAACAAATCCGTCAGCTCCAATCGTCATGGTTTCCATGCCATTGGAATCAGTTGGTTGATTTGTGAAGTATCGTGTGCTTCTTGGAGTGCAACATCAAGTACACGTTAAACAAATACACGTACCGGCGTCTTCGCTCTGTACAGAATGAAGATCGTCATCCTCGACCTCAAGGGATAGCCATGACGACGATGACTGCCATTCATCCAGCATCTAAGAGGTCTGCTCTGCCCAAATCTCATATTCTTCTTCCCCTTCGGGGTTGGGCTTCGACCCCAAGACCATTATCAACGATAATTTTGACTGTCCACTGGTGCACTTTATCCACAAGGGATATAATTGCCAATAAAGCTCAGAATTTTCACCCCTCACTGGAGGACTCATGAGACTTTCCAGATCAGACAACTCCTTCTCCTTACTTCGTACAAACGAGAGCAACTGGTCTTTAAAGTCTCCATCCTCAGTTACAGGAAACTCGGCTTCCAATTTGGCCCCTCGCCTACACTCCCCTCTTCTCTGAAAGTATGGACGGCCCATGGCCCCGCCTCTCCCGGGACCCCATCCACACCCATCATGTCATCGCTAGTCTGAACTGAAACAATATCTTTGCCCACCGATTGGTCCCATTTCCATTCCATGATTGTAACTTTCCCTAATATTAATCTCCTAATCAACGATTCATCTGGGCTGTGCATATCCGCCCTGCTCAGACCACAAGCATCAGTTATGAGTAATCTCTTTGAATTACACCAGCACTTAATCCCTGCGGCGCCCACAACCACATATCTTAATCACTATTCTGGACAATAGCATAACTCAGGCTCGAATGCAAAACCACTTAATCAATTCTTAGAGCAATTACACAGTGTTCAACAAATTCAATCCAGGATGAGAGCCCCCACAGTGAGACCCTTTTTACTGGGTGTCTGTAGAGAGGCAGCTCATTAACCCCTCACTAACAGCCACTGGACTCCGGTGGGAAAACCACCTTTCTCAAATTCTGTATGCCTAGGGTCGATATGACTTGTGTCCCACCAAACCTATGAGGTTGGGATGTCTCGCCTACCCAAACCCTGGTCTGTGTGAATACTGTGCAACTTACCGCCCCATGCAATCTCCTGGCAGCAAGAAATCACAGACTGTACACTGCATACAACTATAAAGAAAGTATATTTAGGAATATTAACTTAACCAAACAGAAAAGAAAAGAAGGGAAAAAAATGAGAGGTCCCATCATAATTAAACAAGTTGGAATTCAAATCTTCCGAAAGCCGTTGTGTCCGATGTACTCACGGCACCAACTCATATCCACCAATCCCCGAACCCCCTCTTGGGCTCCATCAGATCATACATTCCCACCTGATCGAATCCTACGGCCAGTTCTCTCGAGCTTCTTGTCTCTCTATCTCCCACCAAAAAAGACCTCAACCCACCTAAGTGTCCATGACAAAACCTCTGCCCCAGTGTTCTTTAGAACCTCCTCCCTATTCTACCATCCTGACTGGATGACACAACTTTCCTAAGCATCGCTTATCTTTAGTGGTAACCCAAACACTAAAGCAGAACACACTGCTTTTACAGAAAACCACTACATGAAATACCCTACAACATTAGCAGGAAAATCTTTACCAGGGCGTTACATTTATTGTTATACAGAACTCATCTTGTTTGCTACCAAAGTATTAAAGTCATGAATCAAATGTGATGTTATGGTAAGTGAGACTTCTGCGCTCATTATGCTGCCTAAAGAGATTAGTGTCAATATTTCAAGCATAATTTAGCCATTTACACTGCAAATTGCTCTGGAGGTGATGAAATATATTCATGTAGTGTCTTTCTTTAATGGCCAGAAGCCAGCCAAAAGTAATGAGCACATAAGAGACTATGGCAGGCTTCATCACCAGGAGGAAAAGACACTAATGTAAGGATGCCCTGGAATGACTGCACTGAGTTAGGATAGGTAGATTGTGAAGATTGCTGAAGGTTAGCCCACTGATCATGTTAACAGAGATTGCAAAAACATGAGAGGCAAATGTTCACTTCTTCCTGCTTCGGATGGGTACAGTGAATACCAAATGTATATTTAGGACCATTGTAACAGTGGTTGATTTCTGCATCATCTTTAACTTGTGCATTACTGGTGCCTTAAATCGAGTTGCTTCGGGCAGCTGGGCCCTGTTATCCTGGGAAGGCAGCACAATTAGGATGAGGAAAACTCTGCCTCCGCTGCCTTGAGGCTATACCCACTGATGGGAAAAGCTTCAGGAGTAAACCCTGAGGAAGAAATCCGGAGATGGAGCCCCTAAGGCAGTCTGATGTTGATTCAATATCATTCTGGCAGCTCCTGTAGCTCAGCTGTCATCAAAACATTATGCCTGCCATCCCCTTTGACATCAGTGTCTGGACCGAGAGAGCGATCGTGATGCTTGGGCAACTCATGGTCTTCATTCACCTCCTGCCCAGGATTTGGTGACACCAATCTCCACAACCAACTCAAGACCTGGGACGATGGATGAGTGACAATGGTGGCAGGCAAAAAATGGTGCTAGGAGCCACTAGTCACAGACCTGTACTCAGGCAGCCAAGGCAGGACAGTCGCTCTTTTCTCACGAGGCAAGGGCAGAGTTCGGCAGCCACCTTGGCGATGGAGCACCCCTCGTCAGGGACCGCACTGCTCCCTCCTCATGGGAAAGTGTCTGGAAAAGGTGACCTAGAAAAAGCTTGCCTCACTCTATCCTGTCAGCATACTGCAACTGGACACCTACTATCTCAAAACCACAAAAGAAAGAAGAACCACCAGAAAGCTGAGCAAACTCTGTTTTGGAGCCTGGAACATCAGGACACTGATGGACAACAAGACCAGTAACAGACCAGAGAGGTGAGCTGCTCTCGTAGGACACGTGCTTCAGAAGCACGACGTTGACACTGCGGTGCTCAGTGGGACACGCCTGGTCTATCACAGAAGAAGGGACTACCTACGTGTTTCTTCTGGAGTGGCAAGACTAGCTTTGCCATCCGGACCACAATGGTCAGGAACCCGGAGTCCACTGACTTTGATCGGCACCGTGACCCACACCTCTGAGCAGAAGGAATTGTTCTACCAGGAACTCGGCCAGCCATTACGCTCAGTCCCCAAAGATGACCACTTCAATGCCCGAGTAGGCAGTGACCATCAGTCTTGGCCAGAAGTCATTGGCAAGCATGGCCATGGAAAGGTGATTTCAAATGGGCAGCTACTACTCACCTTCTGCGCAGAAAATGGGCTGACGATCACGACCACCCTCTTTCAGCTTCCAGACATCCACAAGGCAACATGGATGCACCCGCGCTCCAAGAGCTGGCATCTGATTGGTTACCTGATCTCAAGGCGCCGGGACATCAGGGATGCGATCATCGCCACAGCGATGAGGAGTGCAGTCTGCTGGACTGACCTCATCCTGCTGAGAGGCAAGCTGTCATTTCAGATCGCCAGGGCGCATAGGCACCAGCAGGCTGACACTAAGCAGAAGTTGAACGTTCAACAGCTTGCTGACCCCAGCATCAAGAAGAGCTGATCAACAAGCTGGCACCTTGAGCAACTGCCTGAGGAAGCAGGCCCAGATACAGCATGGGCTGTCTTCAGAGACACCCTGTACAGCGCTGCATGTGCCGTTCTCGGGCAGCCCAAGAGGAGGCGTCAGGATTGGTTCGATGAGAACAACTCTGATATCATCACCCTCCTCAAGCAGAGGCAGGAAGCCTTGACACGTTGGCTCAGTGACCAGCAGTCAACCTCCAACTATGAACGCTTGAAGCACCTGCATAGTAAGGTCCAGGCTGAGCTGTGGAAGATGGAAGATCAGTGGTGGGAGGACAAAGCAGCAGATCTTCAGCACTACGCTGACCAGAACAACACAAAGAAGTTTCTTGATGGTCTAAAGGCAGTGTATGGATCTTCCTCCAACATCATGGCACCAGTCCGCTCCTTGGATGGAGTGTTCCTCACTAACAGAGGCGACATTGTTCAACGCTGGGCAGACCATTTCAACCAGCTGCTGAACAGGCCATCCCAGATAGATGACCAGGCCTTAGAAGACATGCTCCAGCACCCAGTCTCAGAGCCCCTTGATGATCCCCCACACTGGCAGAAGCTAGGAAGGTGGTCAACCAGCTGCAGCCAGGTAAGGCCCCAGACCCGGATGGGATACCACCAGAAGTCTTCAAGGAGGGTGGGGAACCCTTCTCCAGAGGCTGACTGAGCTCAAGCAGCAGTTCTGGGAGAAAGCTTGTGTACCACAGGACTTTAGGGATGCAAACACCATCCAGCTGTACAAGTACAAGGGAGAAAGGGCATCCTGTGACAACCACAGAGGCATATCTCTCCTGAGTATAGCCAGGAAGATCATGGCCTGTATCATACCGAACAGGATTACCTCTCACCTCCGTGACAACGTTGTCTCAGAGAGCCAGTGTGGTTTCAGATCTAACAGAGGGACACTGGCCATGATCATTGCTATCAGACAGATCCAGGAGAAGTGCTAGGAACAGAACCAGAATCTCCATATTCTTTTTGTCCACCTGATGAAGACAGATGATTAGGTCAGTCGTACAAGCCTTAGGCACATCCTTACCAAGTTAGGCTGCCCCCACCCCTGCCAAGGCTACAAGAATATAAGAGCAGGGTTAGGACGTTGAGGCTCTATAAGGCACTCATGAGACCACACTTGGAGTATTTGGCAGTATTGGGCTCCTTTTTTTAGGAAGGGTATACCGACGTTGGAGAGGGTTCAGAGAAGATTCATGTGAATGATTCCAGGAGTGAAAGGGTTACCATATGAGGAACGTCTGGCGCTTTTGGGCTGTATTCCCTGGAGTTCAGGAGAATGAAGGGGGAATCTCATTGAAACATTCCGAATGTTAAAAGGCCTAGACAGATTAGATATGGCAAAGTCACTTCTCATGGTTGGGGAGTCCAGGACAAGAGGGCACAACTTCAGGATTGAAGGATGTCCATTTAGAACAGAGATGCGGAGAAGTTACTTTAGTCAGAGGGTGGTAAATCTGTGGAGTTTGTTGCCACGAGCAGCTGTGGAGGCCAAGTCATTGGGTGTATTTAAGGCAGAGATAGATAGGTTCTTGATTAGCCAGGGCATCAAAGGGTCTGGGGAGAAGGCAGAAGAGTGGGGATGAATGGAAGAATTGGAACAGCCCATGACTGAATGATGGAGCAGACTCGATAGGCTGAATGGCCTACTTCTACTCCTTTATCTTATGGTCTTATGGTCTAAGGCTAGTCAGCGTTGTCAGGTCATTCCATGATGACCAGGGTCATTGAAAATGGCTGCACCTCTGGCCCCTTCCTGGTAATTAACGGCATCCTCGTGCCTACTCTGTTCAGCCTGCCATTTGCCACGAGGCTGTTCTCTGCTCTCTCACAGACTGATGTGGGAATAATAATTCAGTGCAGGACTAATGGACGCTTCTTTGATCTGTGATTCCTCAAGCCCAAGACCAAGGTGCTGGAAGCAATAGTACGAGGCAGCACACAGTGACAGGGACCTGCAGGGCCTTGCTGACTGCCTTGCTGTGGCAGCAAGAAAATTCAGCTAACCATCATCCTGCAGAAGACAGAAGTTCTGCTTCAGCCCGCAACCCATACCAACCCTGCGAAACCACGAGTTGAGACTGAAGTCACACAGCTCAACAACGTTGACACCTTCACCTACCTGGGAAGCTGTCCCACCTCCTCCTGCAGTCTAGATCGAGAGGTCTCAAACAGACTTGCAAAAGCTGGGGCATCCTCTGGCAGGCCATGGACTCGTGTGAGGGGAGAACGTGGCATCCGGCTGAAGACCAAGATGGCAGTCTTCAAGTTCCAAGACCATGGGCATCTCCTGGCAAGACAGAGTTCCCATCACAGAAGTGCTACAAAGGGCCGAGAGCTCTGGCATAGAGACACTGACCGTGAAGGCTCAACTTCGATGGGTTGGACATGTGGTTTGGATAGAAGACAACCACCTTCCAAAGATGGCATTCTTTTCTGAGCTGGCACATGGCACCAGAAAGCAGGGAGGTGGAAGCCCCACGAAGTGTTATAAAAACTGCATGGAAGTGTCCTTGAAGGCGTGGATAGGCCTTGGCCAAAGACTGCAATGCCTGGCACCTGGCAGTTTACAAAGGCACCAGCACCTTCAAAGAGCAGCGGCTGAAGGACCTCGATCAAAAGCGCCAGGAGAGGTGACCCGGCCCTTCAGTGCCCATAATATGCCTGACTTGTGGGCACATCTGCGCTTCCCAGTTCGGCTCCACTCTCATCAGGGGTGTCATTGACGTCATCGTCGTTCCCAATGGACTTCCAAGAAAACCTTTAACAGTGGCAAGTTCTGAAGCAGTGTTTGCTGCAAGATGAAGGCATACAAAATGGTTTCACTGTTTCCCTTTAATGGGACATTGTGCTTTGTGGTGGTAACTACCGCCACAATGAGGGATCTGTTTTGAAGTCTGTTTATTTTCCTGCTGCTGGTGAGGACATCCTGATGACAATAGCAAGTAAAGAGGTCACCTCTGCTATTTAAGTTCCCCTCTGGTTCCATTAACAGTAGTATATTGTGGCTCCTTCTACCTCAGCATTGCCAAATTCTACAATTAACAACAGTCTGTGTTGCTGACGCTAGCAGCTTGCATAATTTGATAAACTTTTTCAAGACTTTCAATCAGTTCCCTCATCTGTTGGATTAGCTCTCACTCAAGTGTGAACATCCACGAGCTGTCTCAGATGAGAGTGCTCTTGCCCCTTGCCCTGCGCACTGGAAGACAATGTCTCATGCACGACATTCTGCAGCTGATTGCAGTGTGCCTTCGGTGCAGCCTTTGCGCTCATGACGACTGTGGTGTTAATGCTTTTGGTTCAACCACACCGGAGTATTGTCGTTCTATTACAGAAAGGATGTGGAAGCTGTAGACTGGGTACAGGAGAGGCTGTCCAGGACACGGCCTGGAATAAAGTGTATTAGTTACTTTATACTTTATTGTCGCCAAACAATCGGTACTAGAATGTACAATCATCACAGCGATATTTGATTTTGCGCTTCACACTCCCTGGATTACAAATATTAAATATTAAAGGTATTAAAAATAGTTAAAATGAGTAAATATTAAAAATTTAAATGATTAATCATAAATAGAAAATAGAAAAATGGGAAGTAAGGTATTGCAAAAAAACCGAGATGCAGGTCCGGATACTTGGAGGGTACGGTCCAGATCCGGGTCAGGATCCGTTCAGCAGCCTTATCACAGTTGGAAAGAAGCTGTTCCCAAATCTGGCCGTATGAGTCTTCAAGCTCCTGAACCTTCTCCCGGAGGGAAGACGGATGAAAAGTCTGTTGGCTGGGTGGGTTGTGTCCTTGATTATCCTGGCAGCACTGCTCCGACAGCGTGCAGTGTAAAGTGAGTCCACAGACGGAAGATCAGTTTGTGTGATGTGCTGGGCTGTGTTCACCATCTTCTGCAGCTTCTTTCGGTCTTGGACAGGACAACTTCCATACCAGGTTGTGATGCACCCTAGAAGAATGCTTTCTACGGTGCATCTATAAAAATTAGTGAGGGGGTTTAGGGCCAGGCCAAATTTCTTTATTTTTCTCAGGAAGTAAAGGTGCTGGAGGGCCTTCTTAGCAGTGAACTCTGCTTGGTTGGACCAAGTCAGGTCATTTGTGATGTTGACGCCGAGGAACTTAAAGCTTTTGACCTGTTCCACTTGCGCACCACCGATGTAAATTGGGTCGTGCGGTCCGCTACTCCTTCTGAAGTCAACAACCAATTCCTTCGTCTTGCTGACATTGAGGGATAGGTTATTGTCTTCGCACCATGCCACCAGGTTCTTAATTTCCTCTCTGTACTCAAACTCATCATTACCCGAGATACGGCCTACAATTGTTGTGTCATCAGCAAACTTATATATTGAGTTTGATGGAAACTTGGCTACACAATCATGGGTGTACAGTGAGTACAGCAGGGGGCTGAGTACACAGCCTTGTAGGGCACCGGTGCTCAGAGTGATTGTAGAGGAGAGCTTGTCCCCTATTTTTACGGCCTGGGTCCTGTCTGTGAGGAAGTTGAAGATCCAGCTGCAGATCTGAGTGCTAAGGCCCAGGTTCCGGAGCTTAGGAATCAGTTTATTTGGAACGATGGTATTAAAGGCAGAGCTGTAGTCAATGAAAAGGAGCCTTACGTATGCGTCTTTATTCTCCAGGTGTTCTAAGGAGGAATGTAAGGCCAGAGAGATGGCATCTGCCGTTGACCTGTTGCTCAGGTAGGCGAATTGCAAAGCGTCACGGTTGACCGGGAGGCTGAGGTTGATGTGTGCCATAACCAATCTCTCGAAGCACTTCATAGCAATTGATGTCAGAGCCACAGGTCGATAGTCATTCAGGCATGCCACCTTGCTCTTCTTCAGCACTGGGATTATCGTTGCCTTCTTAAAACACGAGGGGATCTTAGACTGAAGCAAGGAGCAGTTGAAGATGTCAGCTCACTTGCACAGGCCTGGAGAACCCGTCCCGGGACACCATCTGGGCCCGTTGCCTTCCTTGGATTTATCTTCAGGAAGGCTCTTCTAACGTCCTCCTCGGTGACGATGAATCTCGATGCCACCAGGTCCGGTTCATCCGGAGGGAGCAGGACGCTTCTCTTCTGTTTGAATCTTGCATAGAATACGTTGAGTTCGTATTCCACCTTTCGGCAACCTTTCGTATAAGGAAAGGTTGGACAATCTTAAATTGTTTGCTCTAGAAGCTGAGGGAGTGACCTGATAGGATTATCTAAAATTATAGATAGGAGAGGTATATACTGTGTAAGGTAGATAGTCTTTTTCCCAGGGTTGAAAATGTCAAATGCTAGAGTAGTGGTCGCCAACTGGTCGATCACGATTGACCGGTCAATCTTTGAGACTTTCCTAGATCCTGAAAAAAATGAAAAATAAATACACAAATACAGTATGCCTGATAAACTTTTTTTTTTAATATTTTATTTATGATTTTGAATAGAATAGAATAGAATATCTTTATTGTCATTGTTGTGGAGCAATGAAACACAGTTCAGCAGCTCAATGTTTTGCAGCATGATGAAGAATATATACATAAAATAAACTCTAAAACCTCAGGAGTGCAGTCCAAAATTAATAATATATGGATGGTGGGGGGTAGGACTATTGCACACCTGCCATTCCTGGAAGTGTGATGCATTTAGCTGCCGCCGTCTTAGGAGGGGGACAGGAGAAGGGAAGGGGGTGTTATACATTTCACTGCTTGTGGGTAGAAGCTGGTAAAGTGTCTCTTTGTTTTCATTCTTAATGCTCTGTATCTCTTCCCAGAAGGTAGAGGGGAAAACAGGTGATGTCCAGGATGAGTGGGATCCTTTGAAATACAAATAGCCTTCTTCTGAAGTCTGCCAGTATAAATGTCTCTGAGGGAGGGTAATCTACAAACTACAGCATAGAAAAAAATCAATGGTGTAAATAGAAGGATCATTGCAATACAGACAAAAATAACAATAGTACGTATCTTAACAAATGAGCAAGTCACCCATATTAAAAATGAAAAAAAAGAAAAAAAAATTTTTAAAAATACAAAATAAAAAGGAAAGCACCCAACCCACCCACTATCCAACTCCAAGCCAACCATTATATATAAGTATACATATTTGAAAGGACATTTGAGATAAACTTTTATCACCCCAGAGCTATACATTGTAGTTAAAAATGAATAATAATAATAATTTAAAAAGCAGCCTGCTACCTAATCAAAAAAAAATCAAAGAAAGCTGGAAATGCAGGATTTGACAATCAAGAGAAAAAATTATGAAAATATTCAAGAAAAGGTCCCCACACCTTGTGGAACTTTATGTCCGAATTAAAAAGTGAATAATAAATCTTTTGATAAAACTTTTGATGCAAAAGCAAATTTTACCCCTAGAGTGCATATGTGAGTCATATGTAGTAACTTCTACTTTGTAAAAGGACCACTCAACAACTTCATGTCCAAAGGAACAACCTTATCTGGGACGGCAAAACCAATGCAATGGAAGGGCTTATACACACATGCACAGAAAAGAACGGAAGTAAAACCCCGCAACTCCAGAATCAACCTCTGTTTACAAAAAGCATTGGTCTTACCGTCCCAGATAAAGTTGTTCCTTTGGACATGAAGTTGTCGAGTGGTCCTTTTTCAAAGTGGAAGTTACTACAGAAGGTATGAAGTATTGTAATAGTCTTAAAGGAAGACAGCTATGGCCTGCTTGATATGCTAGTTACAGTGTTTTCTTGGTTGAGTTAATTTGAAAGTTTAACAAAAGCATTTTATGTAATTCAAATACAATTATCCCAAATCAAAGGCCTCAAGTTGGAAGTACAATCTGATGTGTTTTTTCTCTAAACAATTTAGTAGGTAGATCTTGCCTTTCACTAAGGCCGAGGTAGGGGATCTAAAGGATGTTGCTTTCAAGTGAATGGGGAAATGTTTAAAGGAGATCTGTAAGACTAAATGTCTTACCCAGAGGGTGGAAGGTGCTTTAATATGCTGCAGGAGAGCCAGGGGAGGAACAGATAAAGTAGCGTAATTTAAGAGAGCGTTAGTCAGACACAGGGGATGGAGCAAAACAGGTATTATGCAGACAGATGGGATTAGTTTAGACTGGCATCATGACTGGCACATGGTGAGTGGATGGGCCTGTCTCTGCAATGTGCTGCTGTATGTTCTCTGTAAGTGCCCTGTGATGCCAGTGTAGTGGGAGCGCTCTATCTGATCTCATCTGCCATTCTAAATCCTGAATTTGCATTTCAAACCTGCAAAGTCATTTTTCCAGCAAAGGTGAAGCTCAATGTGGCCATGGAATCTTACTGTGGTACACTGACTGTATTATTATTCATTCAGATAGCCAGCTTCAGCTTCCGTTCACTGGATTAACGACTTGTGAGAATTTATTTTCTCCTCAGAAGATCTGAGGTAAATGGCTGACTGACTCGGTCTCTGCCTGTCTCTGAGGAATTTGGCAGACTAGCTGGTCTCTGCCAGTCTCTGACTCAGTCTCTGAGGTAACTGACAGGCTGACTCGGTCTCTGCCTGTCTCTGACTGACTCAGTCTCTGAGGTAACTGACAGACTGACTCGGTCTCTGCCTGTCTCTGACTGACTCAGTCTCTGAGGTAACTGACAGACTGACTCGGTCTCTGCCTGTCTCTGACTGACTCGGTCTCTGAGGTAACTGACAGACTGACTCGGTCTCTGCCTGTCTCTGACTGACTCGGTCTCTGAGGTGACTGACTCGGTCTCTGCCTGTCTCTGAGGAATTTGGCAGACTAGCTGGTCTCTGCCAGTCTCTGATTTGGTCTCTGAGGTAACTGACAGACTGACTCGGTCTCTGCCTGTCTCTGAGGAATTTGGCAGACTAGCTGGTCTCTGCCAGTCTCTGACTGACTCGATCTCTGAGGTATCTGACAGACTGACTCAGTCACAGAATCAGCTGCAGGAAATTCAATGTACAGAATCCAAAATCACTGACAAAAGGTTCATTTTACATGATGCCCACACATACAAAATGTTCAAAATGTTCAAACCAGGTGATGGTCTCACTCACACAACTGAAGTTTCACTGGCCACTGGACTAAATCCTCTCCTCTCCATGCAGCTACTGATCTTCAGTGTGTGCTGGACTGGCATCTCAAACAGCACTCAGGGAAATGTGACCAGGTGCCATGTGGGAGTCTGAATTGGAGCTGAGTAACTTACAGCTATGCAAGCCATCACCAACTCTCCAACACTCACTCACACTCACACTGAGAGACACACAGCATGAAAATGGGCCATTCAGCCCGACTGTGATGCCCGGTGAGCTAGTCCCACCTGTCCAGGTTTGGCCCAGAGTCCTCTACTTATCTAGAAGGTTTTTGTATGTTACTAATGTAGTCATCTCGACCACTGTTTCTAGCAGCTCCTTCCAAATGTGCAAAGAAGCTGCCCTTGATGCCCCATTTAAATCTCCCCCCTCTGATCTTAAACCTATTGTTTCAGCAGCCCTCCTGGGAGAAAAACTTTGTGTCTTCACCCTGTCTGTGCTCCTAATACACACAATTTCCTGCTCTATGCAGCCTCTCCTCATAACTCAGTGCAGGCAACATCTTGGAAAATCTTTCCTGCACCCTTTCTATCTTAATAACATCTTTCCTATAACAGGGTGATCAAAACCACACACAATAGACCAGGTGCAGCAGGATCTGTGGAGTGGGACACGAGGGAAGATGCCACGGAATGCTGTTGAATGTAGGTGAATGGCCCCAAGGAGGAAGGGCCAATACTCCTGAGAGAGCCAGTTCGTCCGAGATGGTCTTTGTGGGGAGTTCAGAATGCGGCAGGTACTTTCACACAGACCGTGCGTCCAGCGCGTGAGTGAAGAGATACTCGCCTGATTAACCCATTATGAGCTCCAACGTTATGTGCACATTGGATGGTTTAACTGCAATAGGACCTTTTATTTTTTTCTGCAGCTGTTTGTTAAAGTTAAACATTTGGTAAATATACTTTCTTTATAATCTTATGCTGGTGTACGATCTGTCATTTCTGGGCAACCAATAACCGTGCATGGGCAGTGTTTACACAGCATCCACTCAGATGGTGCTTCCTTTTCATTTTGATTTCAGCAAAGAAAGGCACGTCTCTCTGGTTTCAGCTATCAATGGAAACCAGTCACTCTGCTTTGTTCCTTATCTGAGGAAAGGAAAGCGTATCGAAGTGACTGAACCCAATGTCTGGACGACGATCTAAGTACCAGGCAGATTGGAAAGGTCAGGGCGTCGGGGCCCAAGGCAGGAGACAGCCCGGTTCAGCTCACTTCCACGCGACATTTGCTCAGCTCTGCGCTGAACTGACAGTCTGTGTACGGACTCGCTTTTGTAGACTTCAGGTCTGAATGCTATTTGCTGCCTTTTATTGTTTACATAATTTGTTTTTTTTTCTCTCTGCACATTGCATGTTTGACAGTCTTCTTTGTTTTAATGGGTCCTTTTGGGTTTCTTTGTTTCATGGCTGCCTGTAAGGAGATGAATCTCAAGGTTGTATAATGCAAACATACTTTGATAATAAATGAACTCTTGCACAACCTGCATTCCACCAACTCAGCAAAATGCATGGACAACCCCAGGTAGTAACAAGATCCACAAGCTTTGCTCTCAGCTATTATTCTTATATTTTGAAAATATTTTGCTTTCCTTTTCTCAGATAAGGAACAAAGCAGAGTGATTGGTTTCCATTGATAGCTGAGAAGAGATCTCAGAGAGAAATACCTTTCTTTGGCAAAATCAAAATGATCTATGTTGACATTTTACACAAACATCTTTATCCTTGAGCGAACAAACTGCCCTATTTCTTCCACATTCTTCTTTCTTTAGGCAAGCGAGAGAATAATTTGTCTGTTATTTCTGCTTTCAGCATTAGACTAGAAACACAATAATTCACTTAGGGAAATGAAGACTCCACCAGCCAAAAACTGTTAAAAACAGCAAAAACAAGTATAACTGTCCGGACTGACAGACACTAGATTGTGTTATTTGTAAAATGTATACAATACAATTACACACAGATACACAGTAACAATAAATTCTCATACATATGAATACAGATGAAAAAGATATTTACAAAGTTGTTCTCTTTGTTTCATTGGCCACCAGCAAGTAAACACTTAGCCTCACCAGCACCATCTTAAACCAGAACCAAAATCACTCAGGTGTATAATTGCCTGAGACTTCAATTTGACACGGATTTAGAAATTGGTTAACTGCTTTATTTTATATGAAAATGAAGGCTTGGTACTTTTATATGTGAAAGTTCATGAGAGCCACTCACTATTCAACTCCAATAGAGTTTATTTCATTTCTTTCAGAAGCATCTTATAAAAGTGCCTCTTTACTGTTTTCTTGAATCCCTTTACACTGCTACCATTAGGTGCACGTCAGAGCTTGTTTAACATCTTGGCAACACCTATGAACATGGTAGGATAGGTGATGCTCCCTGTCGCACATCTTCATGGTGCTCAGAAAGGATGGGTGTGATGCCATCTCCTTTTGAAGGACTGCAGGTCTCTAATGGTTGAAGTTCTCTTTAGAAGGAGAGATGCTCTTACTCGTTCTTTGCGGTCAGATCCATGAACCGTGGTTGGTCCTTAACTGAAACAGATTGGCAGATCATTAAATCACTGCTAAGAGACAACAATAAGAGCAAACCTGATAACCCAGTCTACCCAGTTACATGATTCAGACAAGGCAAGGTGCACTCAGTCCAGATACGGCCCATTGTTACTACGACCTTCTCCTTCCTAACTCCTGGGGACAGGCAGGAATTGGAAGAGTCACACGTGGTTCAGCAAACATTGTTGCTCCTGCTGCCAGGAATGACGCTCTGCTGTTCCAGAGTGCGAGAACAGTCAGAGATGTCTCAGTGCTAACATTAGATTCCTTTAGGTTACGTGGCACGAAATCACTCACAAGCAAGGGAACACCCTGCTCATTACGTACTGCCCTTCCCTAACAAAACAAAAAGGCAGCAGTGGCTAGAAAGCTGAAATAAAAATAGAAAATGCTGGAAAATACCTGACAGCAATTGGAGACGAAGTGACAGAGCAAATGTTTCAGAAGAATATAAGAAATTGGAGTAGCTGGCTGTTACACTAAGATCATGGCTGATTCCATCTGCCCTCAGCTTCACTGTTTTCCCTGTCCTCACTGTCCACCATGATCCTCCATTTTCCATAACCCAAATATCTGTCTATCTTGTCCGTGAATCTATTCAGTGACTCCATCTTTGGGGTGGTGAATTCCAAAGAGTCATGCCCACAGAGAGAAAAATATTCCTCCCTCACTTCCTTCTGAAATAGGCAACCACTTCTTCTGAAACTATGCCCTCTACTTCTAGAAACCTCACCCAGGGGAAACACTCTCATTGTGTCCACCTTTTCAATTGCCTTCACAATCTTACACATTTCCTTAAGTCATCTAAATTTTAATACATATGGACTGCATCTGATCAACTTCAACCCATAATACAATGTTGGAAAGTGTATGGTCATGCACTTTGGTGGAAGATATAAAGGTGCAGACTATTAGTTAGATGTGGAGAGAATTCAAAATGCAGAGTGTCACGTACCCCGTGACGGGTTAAAGAACCAGCGGAAATGGAAAACACCTTCGAGTCCAATATTGCTATTAACTAATGGCATTTATTAGTAACTACACATTACAATAATATAAGTGCAGATAAATCAAACAGATTAGCAATGATTATATATAAGTAAGAATCCAGTAAGTGTGGAAATATATGAAAAACCAAGCTTCTTCAAGTCTAGGGGTAAATAGATAGTCTTACGATGATGAGTAAAGTTCAGTTCAGTTCATGGTATTGAGTTGAGTAGTGATGGAGAGAGAGAGAAAAGGAGAGATTTGAGTCTTTAGGTGAGCTGACGCCGTTGATCTTCCCGTTGTCCTCCGAAATCCTTTAGAAGTCACCGACCATGACCACAACAAAGGGGACTGTTCTCCTGTGGTGGAGCTATCAACCCAGGCGAGGGTTAGACACACAAATAACTCCCCAGCGGTCATGCCCTGTTCACACTGCAAGAGCCACTGATCGATCCACCTAATTGATCCTCCAAAACTCACTTTTTCTGTGGGCACAACAAAGCTCATTCAGTATCCAAAACCATGTGTCTCAGGTCTATCATCTGACCTTCTATTTATCTCCCTGTGCTGAATACCAACTGCCACTCAAACAGCTCCTCCCTTCTCTGTCTGTAAGAATTTCCAAGTAGACAACATCCTTGTAGAAATGTAAACATACTGTGAGCAGTCTCCGTCTCTCTCTCTCTCTTAAAAACAAGATGTTGGTGTTAAATATCTCTCTCTCTCTTTTCAAAAGCACAGTTCATAGAGGTAATCAAGCACAGTTCATAGGGGTAATTCAAGACCTTGTCACAAGAGATGCAAAGGGACTTGGGAGTCCTTGTGCAAGGTACCCCAAAGGTTAACCTCCAGGTTGAGTCGGTAGTGAAGAAGATGAATGCAATGTTGGCATTCATTTCCAGAGGTATAAAGTATAAGAGCAGGGATGTGATGTTGAGGCTCTATAAGGCACTCGTGAGACCACACTTGGAGTATTGCGTGCAGTTTTGGGCTCCTTATTTTAGAAAGGATATACTGACGTTGCAGAGGGTTCAGAGAAGATTCACGAGAACGATTCTAGGAATGAAAGGGTTACTGTATGAGGAATGTCTGACAGCTGTTGGGCTGTATTCCCTGGAGTTCAGGAGAATGAGGGGGGGATCTCATAGAAACATTCCGAATGTTAAAAGGTCTGAACAAATTAGATATGGCAAAGTTATTTCCCATGGTAGGGGATTCTAGGACAAGAGGGCACAACTTCAGGATTGAAGGGCATCCATTTAGAACAGAGATGCAGAGAAATTACTCTAGTCAGACGGTGGTGAATCAGTGGGATTTGTTGCCACAAGTGGCTGTGGAGGCCAAGTCATTGCAGAGATAGATAGGTTCTTGATTAGCCAGGGCATCAAAGGGTATAGGGAGAAGGCAGGGGAGAGGGGATGACTGGAAGAATTGGATCAGCCCATGATTGAATAGCAGATCAAACTCGATGGCCTACTTCTGCTCCTATATCTTGTGGTCTTCTGGTCTTATGGTCTTATAAGGCAACATCTACATTCCACAAATGAAGCTAATGTATCTTTACTGAAATGCCTTCAGTGTAAGTCTATCCCACACTTAAGTAAGGAGACCAGAGCTACACACAGTACTATGGGTGTGGTCACACCCACACCCCACATGTTTGTAGCAGGACTTTCTGATGTCTGTACTCAGTGCTCATTGCAATAAAGGCCAATATCCCACTCAGCTTCCTAGGCTTCATACACTGAGAACCCTTATTTCTTTCTGCACTGCAGCTATGTGTAGTCTCCCTCTATTTAAACAATATTCTGCATCTCTATTTTTCCTTTCAAGTGGACAACCTCACATTTTCCCTGATTATTTCATCACGTCTGAGCACCTGTTTAACCTGCTTACTCTATATCCCCTTGCATGGTTGATAAATTTGGCTCAACATCTTTGGTCCCTTCATGTGACAGGGCAGCTGTCTCTAACCAAGTAGCTGTACCAGTGCCTTTGAAAAATCGCAATAGTATCTTCCTCCACCACCTCTTCTGGCAGCTTGTTCCAGATAATCACCACTATCTGTATGAAAAACTTGCCCTTCATACCTACATTAAATTTCTCCTCTCGTAACTTAAACCTGTACCCTCAAGTTCTAGACTCTGCCAGCTTGGATTAAGTCTGTGACTATCTGTCCTATCTATGCCCCTCATAACTTTATAAACCCCTATACAGTCACCCCTCAGTCTCTTACATTCCACTGGGGGATAAGCGTAGCCTAACCAATCTCTCCAAACACTCCATTCTGGCCAATGTCCCAGTGAGTCTCTTCTGCACTCTCTCTGTTGCTGCGATGTTGTGCGTTGTATTGTGGCATCCAGAACTGCATGCAATACACCGAATGCAGCCCAACCAAAGCTCGAAGATAATGTCCAAACATTGCCTTGCCTTGTGAAAGAAGATGTCCTCTTTAAATTGACTTGAATTATTGTCATCCTTTCTCCTCCTCCTTTGTTGTATGGCTGCTTCATGCAAGGTTGGCAGAGCCTTCATGATTTCGAGGGTGGGCGACTGTCAAAGGCTGATCATGAATCTTGCATCCTACTGAGTATGACATTGACCTCTAGATTTGTAGCTTGCTCATTGCAGAGATGAAGGGAAATAAGTAAGTGGGGCAATGAAAGAGATGAGTTTGCACTGCTGGGAGGCAACATGGTCCTGGTGAACAGAATATCCTCCACCTACATTGTAATAGTTAAGTAGCTGACGAGATGATGAATCAGACTGGGATGATCATTAACCTTCATAATGTGTTGTGTTTGGTTGCGTAGACACTGAGGATGGGAAACTGCTTCCGCTTTGAATACATTTTGGAATTGATAGTTTGTAAAGTATTGTGTGTGCACAAGATGGTTGTACCTTAGCAAAGGCTGTAATTATCACACATACATGAATCAGCTCCAGCTGCTGCTCTCTGCTGAGGCAAATTGATTTGGAACAGCGCGAATCCATGCCTTTATGCAAACTGGTATATGATGGAGCCACAGCCTCAGTTGTGGAGGAGTCTGATGCGTGGAAGTTCAAGGAAATTTTGAGCTAATCAATCATAAAGAAAGTGGGTCCATCATATACCAATGCACCTCAGCTCTGCCACTGGAGATGGGCCCGGAACATGGCACATCCTAGTGGCAGTCAGCTGCTTCGCCCATGGCCACTTAACCATATATAACCATATAACAATTACTGCACGGAAACAGGCCACCTCAGCACTTCTAATCCATGATGATCGATTACTCTCACCTAGTCCCACAGACCTGCACTCAGCCTATAACCCTCCATTCCTTTCCTGTCCTTATAACTATCCAGTTTAACTTTAAATGACAACATCGAACCTGCCTCAACCACTTCTGCTGGAAGCTCGTTCCACACAGCTACCACTCTCTGAGTAAAGAAGTTCCCCCTCATGTTAGCCCGAAACTTTTGCCCCCTAACTCTCAACTCATGTCCTCTTGTTTGAATCTCCCCTACTCTCAATGGAAAAAGCCTATCCACGTCAACTCTATCTATTCCCCTCATAATTTTAAATACCTCTATCAAGTCCCTCCTCAACCTTCTACGCTCCAAAGAATAAAGACCCAACTTGTTCAACCTTTCTCTGTAACTTAGGTGATGAAACCCAGGTAACATTCTAGTAAATCTTCTCTGTACTCTCTCTATTTTGTTGACATCTTTCCTATAATTTGGTGACCAGAACTGTACACAATACTCCAAATTTGGCCTTACCAATGCCTTGTACAATTTCAACATTACATCCCAACTCCTATACACAATGCTCTGATTTATAAAGAAAAGCACACCAAAAGCTTTCTTCACCATCCTATCCACATGAGATTCCACCTTCAGGGAACTATGCACCATTATTCCTAGATCCCTCTGTTCTACTGCAATGCCCTACTATTTACCATGTATGTCTTATTTTGATTAGTCCTACCAAAATGTAGCACCTCACATTTATCAGCATTAAACTCCATCTGCCATCTTTCAGCCCACTCTTCTAACTGGCCTAAATCTCTCTACAAGCTTTGAAAACCTACTTCATTATCCACAACTCCACCTATCTTAGTATCATCTGCATACTTACTAATCCAATTTACCACCCCATCATCCAGATCATTAATGTATATGACAAACAAGAGTGCACAGTACAGATCCCTGAGGCACACCACTAGACACAGGCCTCCAATCTGACAAACAGTTATCCACCACTACTCTCTGGCATCTCCCATCCAGCCACTGCTGAATCCATTTTACTACTTCAATATTAATACCTAACGATTGAACCTTCCTAACTAACCTTCCATGTGGAACCTTGCCAAAGGCCTTACTGAAGTCCATATAGACAACATCCACCGCTTTACCCTCATCAACTTTCCTAGTAACCTCATCAAAAAATTCAACAAGATTTGTCAAACATGACCTTCCAGGCACAAATCCATGTTGACTGTTCCTAATCAGACCCTGTCTATCCAGATAACTATTGTGTTGCCCTTAAGGCATTTATTTGACTTTGTTGGGTTTAAATGATTTGTTTGTAACTATTTTCTAGTTGAAATTAAAGGTTGATAATTATGTTACAGTATAACAAAGGTAAATTCATTGTCTATGGTATATTGTGGCATGTGATGACATCACCTCCGGTTTCGCCATGTCTTATGTGTAACCTCCGGTTCAGAGAAGGTGTGAAGGTGGGTACCATGCGTGCAGCATGTTCGTGAAGAGCTCCGTTTCTACCCACAAAGAAACATTATAGAAGCAACGCCATAAGTTCATAAGAAGGCATTTGAAGTAAGAATATTAATGCGGTTTCTGTTAAAGGAAATGGCGCACGTGTCGGCTTTTCAATTTCAAATGCGAGGTGGGCTTGGACCTGGCGGTGGTTTGACGGTACCCTCCTCGCCCCCTACTCGGGCGGCTGGAGACACTCGCTAAAAGAAGAGAGCGCGCATGGTCTCCAGAATGAAATAGATGCTGTATATGTCTGTATTTTTTTATCAACAGTTTTCACCATACGATGTTAATGTGAAAGAGTGAACAGTAAATGGTTAACCTTAATACGACTCTATGTTCATTGGCTCCGGTTTAACTTGGTGTTTAGTCAGAGTTTCAACACACTGCATGAAAACACTACAGTGAAAAGGTGAAATCATTAGATGTTTCGTCAAGTGGTACGATGGCTTCACGATCAAGCACCAAGTCGTTTGCATCCAGCCCCAAGAGCAGTAGGACGTGGACAAGTGTGGCTGCCCTCGCAAGAGCTAAAGCAGAAGCTGCCAAGGTGCGAGTGTCATACACTAACCAAGAAGCAAAACTGAAAATGGAAAAGGCTGCCAGAGAAGCGGAAAACCAGGAGGAAAAGGCAGGGATAAATACAGAGTTAGAACTGATGACGCTACAACGAGAAGCTGATGCGGCCGCGGTGGAAGCACAAGTGTTGGAAAATGCTGAAGAAATGCACGTTCTAGACGAAACAGGAAAATCTATATCAGGAAGGGCCAAATTAGAATGCACCAGCAAATCTGTCCAATCTCAAACTGACCTGCAGATTCATTCTCCCTCTCCATACTTGCCTGTTGGCATCCCATCTCACATGAAATCGCAGGGAAGATTCATTGCATGCTTCCAGGTATCAATCCATGTTTTAAGCTCATCCACCTTTCTTATAATGCTCCTAGCATCAAAATAAATGCATTTAAGAAATTTTTCACCTCTTACTCTCTGTTTATCACTGACGATACAAACAACTTTACTATTTTCTTTTTCTTCCTTCTCCCCTACACCTGTTCCTACACTCTGGTTCCCCTCCCCACTTGTATCTAGTTTAAATCCACTGGAGCCTCTCTAGCAAACCTACCCGCAAGAATATTTGTCCCCCTCCAGTTCAGATGCAGACCGTCCCGCCGGAACAGATCCCACCTTCCCTGGAAAACTGCCCAATTATCTATAAATCTGAAGCCCTCCCTCCTGCACCATGTCTTCAGCCACGTGTTGATCTGCGCTATCTTACTATTTCTAAACCCGCCTGTACGTGGCACTGATAGCAATCCTGAGATTACTATTCTGGAGGTCCTTTCCTTTAACTTGGCGCCTAGCTCCCTAAACTCGCCTTTCAGGACCTCCTCACTCTTTCTACCCATGTCATTGGTCCCTATGTGGACCACGACATCTGGCTGCTCACCCTCCCTCTTGAGAATACTGAAAACTCGATCTGAGATATCGCGGATCTTGGCACCAGGGAGGCAACAGACCATCCAGGATTCTCGATCTCTTCCACAGAACTTCTTATCTGTCCCCCTAACTATCGAATCCCCTATCACTACTGCTCTCCTCTTTTCCCTCCTTCCCTTCTGAACTGAGGGTTCCGTCTCGGTGCCAGAGACGCAACCACTGCAACTTGTCCCCGGTAGGTCATCCCCATCAACAGTATCCAAAACAATGTACTTATTATTGGTGGGAACGGCCACAGGGGTGCTCTGCTCATTCTGTCTATTCCCCTTCTCTCTCCTGACAGTCACTCAGCTACCTGTCTGCTGACAGCTTCCTGTCTCCTGTCTCTTTATGCATAAGCCAGTTCTGCATCCGAACAGCCAATTGTTGCAGACCCCATGCATCCTAACCTTGTGGACTAGCCTCCCATGACTGACTTCATCAAGTGCCTTACTAAAATCCATGTAGATAACATTCACTGCCCTATCGTCATCAAACTCTCTTGTCAAAAAATTCAGTCATTGGTGAGTGACTGCTTACCTCACACAAAGCCACACTGGCTGTCCCTTGTTAGGCTGTGAGATTCCAAATACCCATATATCCTATCGCTAAGAATTTTCCCCAGCAAATTCCTTACAACTGATGTGAGACTTGCCAATCTATAGTTTCCAGGAATTTCCCTTGTTCCCTTCTTAAATAGAGGTACAACATTAGCCACTCGCCAGCCCTCCGGGACTTTGCTGTTGGCTAGAGAGGACACAAAGATACTGGTCAAGGCCCCAGCAATCTCATCTCTTGCCTCCTTCAATAACCTGGGGTCAATCCCATCGGACCTTGGAAATTTACCAACCTTAATACTCATTAGGAGGCCCAATACTTCCTCTTCCTTGACCTCTAAATGCCCTGACATATTTATGCCCTCAGCATTGATCCTGTTTCTTGGTAAATGCTAAAGCAAAGTACTCATTAAGTACCTCACTCACATTCTTCACATCCAACCAAATGTTACCCTCTTTATCCTTGTGATCCCACCCTCTCCCCAGTTATCCTCTTGCTCTTGATGTATGTATGGAATGCCTTGGGATTCACTTTAATCCTAATTGCCAAGGACCTGTCATGGCCCCTCCAGGCTTCCCTAATTCCATTCTTCAATTCTTTCTGGCTCCTTTATACTCCCCGTGTGCTTTGTTTGATCCTAACTTCTGAAGCTTTATGTACTTCTCCTTTTTATTCTTGATTAAATTTATCACCTCTCTGGACATCCAAGGCTCTCTTATATTTCCATCCTCGTCCTTCCTCCAAACAGGAACATAGTTTTCCTGTACCCAGTGCAATTGATCTTAAACACCCTCCACATATCTCATGCGGACTTTACAGAGAAAAGGTTTTCCAATTAATTTTTCTTAGTTCCTGCCTAATTCCCTCGTAACTCGACCTACCCTAGTATAAGATCCTCCTCCAGGGACCATACTTATCCTGATCTATAGCTATCCTGAAATTTGAGGACTTGTGGTCACTGCTCACCCACTGAAATGTGGTACCTGGTCAGGGTCATTACCCAACACCAAGTCCAGTACGGCCCCTCCTCTCATTGGACAATCCACATATTGATTTAAGAAGCCTTCCTGGATACACTTAACAAATTCTGCCCCATCGAAACCCCTTGCACTAAAAAGGTCCCAGTTTATATTAGGGAAGTTGAAATCCCCCATGACAACAACCCTGTTACTTTTACACATTTTCTTAATCTGATTACATATCCGTTCCTCAATGTCCCAGTGGCTATTGTGGGGTCCACAGTACAATCCCTTCAGTTTGACTGCACCCTTCCTATTCCTGAGTTCTACCCAAATGTCTTATCCCTCCATTAGGTCTCCCCCGAGTGCAACTGAGACATTGTCAGTAGAGCAACTCTCCAACCCACTCTTTTACCTCCTACTCTATCTTTACTAAAACTTTGAAAACTTGCTACATTAATCATCCAGTCCTGTCCCGCTCTCAACCAAGTTTCAGTAATGGCTGCAACATCATAGTTCCATGTACTGATCCACACTCTAAGTTCATCACCTTACCCACAATACTCCTCACATTAACATACTCACACTTCAAACTATTTGTGCCATCGTATCTATTAATTTGATTTTGCTTTTCAGTACTTTCCCTGACATCTACCTTCTGGCCCAATCCTTCCCTTACAGACCTGGGGCTCTGGTTCCAAGCTCCCTGCAAAACTAGTTTAAACCATTAGCAAATCTCCCAGACAGGCTATTGGTTCCCCTCCAGTACTGGTGCAACCCGTTCCTCTTGTACAGGTCACCCCTTCCCCAGAAAATGTTCCAATGATCCAAGAACCTGAACCCGTCCCCCAGCACCATCTCAACAGCCACTCATTTATCCATGTTACACCCCATTCCTACCTGCACTGGCCTGTAGCACAGGGCCTAATCCAGAGATTACTACATTGGAGGTCCTCTCTTCAACCTCTTTCCTAATTCGATATACTCCCTGCTTAGGACCTCTTCCCCTTTTCTGCCCATGTCATTGGAGCTAATAAATACCATGACTTTTGTCTGCTCCCCCGCCCCCTTGAGAATATCCAGCAGCCACTCCAAAACATCATGGACCCAGGAGACACCATCCTGGAGTGGCCACAGGGGAACCCTGGACTAACTCACTAACTGCTTACTCCCCTTACCTCTCCTGACGGTCACCCATCTATTGCCCGAAATCTGTACTCTGGATGTGACCACCGCTTCAAAAGTCTCATCTATAATGTCTTCAGCCTCCCGAATGAACCTGAATATATCCAGCTCCAGTTCCATCTCCTTGACCCGGTCAATCAGGAGCTGAAGTTGGGTGCACTTCCCGCAGATGTAGTCATCAGGGAAACGGTCAGGTATCCTGAATTCCCACGTTTGACAGGAGGAGCATTCCATCCTGACTACTGTACTAAGAGCAGGTGGCAAATTAACTAAAATGGAATTGGACATTGGCTTGGCTGTTTCAGTCGTTCCACAAAATGAGTTTGAACAGCATTTCAAAGATACTGAACTGAAGCCTGCAGGTATCCAACTAAGAACTTACCCTACAAAACAAAATAACTTCTGTGAGGATGACTTTTGCAACCAACAAGCCACATTGGGTTTGCATGTGTTAAAAATAGGAGGGCAACACTGGGAGCATGATTGGTTGAGGCAACTACAACTTGATTGGAGATCCATCCACCAATTACATGCCACATCCCCTGCAAGAGAGTCAACTGAAAGCAAATGAAGAAAGGTACTGGATAATGCCACGGCAGTGTTACAGGTTGGCATTAGAAAACTCATACATATCAAGGATAAAATAGTGTTAAATGAAAATGTCACGAAGTTTTACAAAGCCCATCCTGTTCCTGATATCATCTGTGATAAAGTAGCCAATGAGCTACTGTATATTGCTTGGAGGTTGAAGGAATTCTTTCCAAGGTTCATTGGAGCCCATGGACAACACCAGTGGTCCCAGTAGCCAAGAAAGGGTTGTTGGGCTCTGTGGTGATTTCAAGGTCACCACCAACCCAGTACAGAAAGTAAATTAATACTCTCTGCCTAGGATAGAGGATATCCTTTCAGGCTTTTGTATCTTCTGCCCAATGGGATTAGGGAGAAAGCTGTGGGCCAGGTGCTGCAAGTCTGCCCAGGCACTCAATGTTACCTGGATGACATCAATGTTACCTGGATGACATCAATGTTACTGGTAAGGATGACAAGGAACATCTCCAAAATCTCAAGACAGTATTAAAAAGATTAGAAGATTATGAGCTCAGAGCATCACACAACAAGTGTGAATTCTTCAAACCAAGCATCACTTACTGTGGTCACACTATTGATGCACAAGGATTACACAAATGTGCTGAGAAAATTCAAGCAATGGTCAATGCCCTAAGGCCAAAGGATGTGTCACAGATGAGGTCCTTTTTAGGACTTGTCAACTACTATAACAAGCTCCTGCCAAACCTCAATGTTATCATTTCAGAGAACCTTTCCTGGCTCCAGCACATAAGTGCCATTACAAAGAAGGCATGGCAATGCCTCTACTTTCTTAAAAGTTTGCAATGATTTGGCATGCCATCTATTTATTGAGAAAAATGATCCAATATTGTATGTATTTGTTGGAAATTATGTGAACCTCTAGGGTAGTGCCTTCTACAAAAGCTATTTAGAGTCAGATGTTCCAATCAATGAGATGAGATTGGAGGTGTGGGTTGTATAGGTACCCTGCCCTATGAAAAAGACATAGAAAATCAGATTGCTGACAGATCCTTCTCTTCTCAAGAAAGATCTGTTTATGTGCACCATGCCTCGATCAAAACAACTTTCAAAGGACCTTCTTAGAAGAATTGTAGAGATGCATGAAGCTGGAAAAGGCTACAAAAACATTTCTAAAGACCTGTGTGTTCATCAGTTCACAGTAAGAGAAATAGTCTGCAAATGGAGGAAACTCAGTACTGTTGCTACTCTCCCTCGGAGTGGGTGTCCTGCAAAGATGTGTAATGCTGCAGGAGGTGAAAAAGAAACCAAAGATAACAGCAAAGGACCTGCAGAAATCTCTCGAACTTGATAAAGTCTCTGTTCACGTGTCCACTATAAGAAAAATACTGGACAAGAATGATGTTCATGGAAAGCCACCACAGAAGAAACCATTGCTGTCACAAAAAAACATTGCAGTACATTTTAAGTTTACAAAGGACTACCTGGATGTTCCAAATGCTTCTGGGACAGTGTTTTGAGGAGAGATGAGACAAAAGTTGAATTTTTTGGAAAAAATGCACATTGCTACATTTGGAGGAAAAAGGGCACTGCACACAAACACCAAAACCTCATCCCAGCTGTGAAGCATGGTGGAAGGAGCATCATGGTTTGGGGCTGTTTTGCTGCATCAGGGCCTGGACAACTTGCAATCATTGCGGGAACAATGAATTCAAAATTGTGTCAAGATATTTTACAGGAGAATATCAGGGTAGCAGTCCACCACCTGAAGCTTAAAAGAAGTTGGATGATGCAACAAGACAATGATCTAAAAGACAAGAGTAAGTCAACAACAAAATGGTTTAAAAAGAAGAAAATTTGTGTTTTGGAATGGCTGAGTCCAAGTCCTGATCTTAATCCTATAGAAAAGTTGTGGAAGGACATGAAGCAAGCAGTTCATGCAAGGAAACCCACCAACATCCCAAAGTTGAAGCCTAAAATTCCTCCAAGCCAACGTGCAAGACAAATCAACAGTCATCGGAAACGTTTGGTCGAAGTTATTGCTGTACAAGAAGGTCACACCAGTTATGGAAAGCAAAGGTTCACATACTTTTTCCAACAAATACACGTGATATTGCATCATTTTTCTCAATAAATAAATGAACAAGTATAATGTTTTTGTGCTATTTATTTAATTAGGTTCTGGTTATGTAGTTTTAGGTCTTATGTGAAGATCTGATCACATTTTAGGTCATATTTATGCAGAAATAGTAGAATTCTACAGGATTTACAAATTTTCTAGCACCACTGTATTATTGAAGTATATATGTCACCATGTAGGGCCACCTTGTGTTGGCGCGTGGCCAAGTGGTTAAGGCGTCGGTCTAGTGATCTGAAGATCGCTAGTTCGAGCCTCAGCTGAGGCAGCATGTTGTGTCCTTGAGCAAGGCACCTAACCACATATTGCTCTGCGATGACACCAGTGCCAAGCTGTACTGGCCCTAGTGCCCTTCCCTTGAACAATATCGGTGGCGTGGAGAGGGGAGACTTGCAGCATGGGCAACTGCTGGTCTTCCATACAACCTTGCCCAGGCCTGCGCCCCGGGAAATCTTACAAGGCGCAAATCCATGGTCTCACAAGATTAACAGATGCCTATTATATATCACCATATACAGCCCTGACATTCATTTTCTTGTGGGCACACTCAATAAAAACATAATAGTATCAATGAAAGACCACACCAACTTGGGCATGCAACATAATGCAGAATATGGTGTTGCAACTGCAGAGAAAATGCAGTGCAGGAAGGCAAATAAAGTGTAGGGCCACAGTGAGGTAGACTGGGGGGTCAAGAGTTCATTTTCAGTGAATAAGAGGCTGTTCAAAAGTCTGATCATTGTTAGGTAGAAGCTATCCTTGATTCTGATGGCATATTTTCTCAAGCTCCTGTATCTTTTGCCCAATGTAGGAACTGAGAAGAGAGAATGACTAGTGTGGGAGGGGTCCTTTGACTACATTGCTTCCTTTCCTGAGGCAGCAGAACACATGGATACAGTCCATAGAGAGGAAAGCATCCTACCAAGTTGTACCATAGAAAGCATCCTTTTTGTGATGCACCAGGCTGTGTTCACAGCTTTCTGGAATTTCTTGTGGTCTTAGACAGACCAATTGCCATACTAAGTTGTGATGGATCTGGGTAGGATGCTTTCTGTTGTACATCTGGGTGGGATGCTTTCTGTTGTACATCTGGGTAGGATGCTTTCTGTTGTACATCTGGGTAGGATTCTTTCTGTTGTACATCTGGGTGGGATGCTTTCTGTTGTACATCCGGGTGGGATGCTTTCTGTTGTACATCTGGGTACGATACTTTCTGTTGTACATCTGGGTACGATGCTTTCTGTTGTACATCTGGGTGGGATGCTTTCTGTTGTACATCTGGGTGGAATGCTTTCTGTTGTACATCTGGGTGGGATGCTTTCTGTTGTACATTTGGGTGGTATGCTTTCTGTTGTACATCTGGGTACAATGCTTTCTGTTGTACATCTGGGTGGGATGTTTTCTGTTGTACATCTGGATATGACGCTTTCTGTAGTACATCTGGGTACGATGCTTTCTGTTGTACATCTGGGTGGGATGCTTTCTGTTGTACATCTGGGTGGGATGCTTTCTGTTGTACATCTGGGTGGGATGTTTTCTGTTGTACATCTGGGTAGGATGGTTTCTGTTGTACATCTGGGTGGGATGCTTTCTGTTGTACATCTGGGTGGGATGCTTTCTGATGTACATTTGGGTGGTATGCTTTCTGTTGTACATCTGGGTAGGATGCTTTCTAATGTACATCTGGGTGGGATGCTTTCTGTTGTACATCTGGATATGACGCTTTCTGTAGTACATCTGGGTAGGATACTTTCTGTTGTACATCTGGGTACGATACTTTCTGTTGTACATCTGGGTACGATGCTTTCTGTTGTACATCTGGGTGGGATGCTTTCTGTTGTACATCTGGGTGGGATGCTTTCTGTTGTACATCTGGGTGGGATGTTTTCTGTTGTACATATGGATATGACGCTTTCTGTAGTACATCTGGGTACGATGCTTTCTGTTGTACATCTGGGTGGGATGCTTTCTGTTGTACATCTGGGTAAGATGCTTTCTGTTGTACATCTGGGTACGATGCTTTCTGTTGTACATCTGGGTACGATACTTTCTGTTGTACATCTGGGTACGATGCTTTCTGTTGTACATCTGGGTGGAATGCTTTCTGTTGTACATCTGGGTGGGATGCTTTCTGTTGTACATCTGGGTGGAATGCTTTCTGTTGTACATCTGGGTGGGATGCTTTCTGTTGTACATTTGGGTGGTATGCTTTCTGTTGTACATCTGGGTACAATGCTTTCTGTTGTACATCTGGGTGGGATGTTTTCTGTTGTACATCTGGATATGACGCTTTCTGTAGTACATCTGGGTACGATGCTTTCTGTTGTACATCTGGGTGGGATGCTTTCTGTTGTACATCTGGGTAAGATGCTTTCTGTTGTACATCTGGGTACGATGCTTTCTGTTGTACATCTGGGTAGGATGCTTTCTGTTGTACATCTGGGTGGGATGCTTTCTGTTGTACATCTGGGTGGGATACTTTCTGTTGTACATCTGGGTACGATGCTTTCTGCTGTACATCTGGGTGGGATGCTTTCTGTTGTACATCTGGGTGGAATGCTTTCTGTTGTACATCTGGGTGGGATGCTTTCTGTTGTACATTTGGGTGGGATGCTTTCTGTTGTACATCTGGGTGGAATGCTTTCTGTTGTACATCTGGGTAGGATGCTTTCTGTTGTACATCTGGGTGGGATGTTTTCTGTTGTACATCTGGATATGACGCTTTCTGTAGTACATCTGGGTACGATGCTTTCTGTTGTACATCTGGGTGGGATGCTTTCGGTTGTACATCTGGGTAGAATGCTTTCTGTTGTACATCTGGGTAGGATGCTTTCTGTTGTACATCTGGGTAGGATGCTTTCTGTTGTACATCTGGGTGGGATGCTTTCTGTTGTACATTTGGGTGGGATGCTTTCTGTTGTACATCTGGGTGGGATGCTTTCTGTTGTACATCTGGGTAGGATGCGTTCTGTTGTACATCTGGGTACGATGCTTTCTGTTTTACATCTGGGTAGGATGCTTTCTGTTGTACATCTAGGTAGGATGCTTTCTGTGTACATCTGGTTACGATGCTTTCTGTTTTACATCTGGGTAAGATGCTTTCTGTTGTACATCTGGGTAGGATGATTTCTGTTGTACATCTGTGTAGGGTGCTTTCTGTTGTACATTTGGGTGGGATGCTTTCTGTTGTACATCTGGGTACGATGCTTTCTGTTGTACATCTGGGTACGATGCTTTCTGTTGTACATCTGGGTAGGATACTTTCTGTTGTACATCTGGGTGGGATGCTTTCTGTTGTACATCTGGGTACGATGCTTTCTGTTGTACATCTGGGTACGATGCTTTCTGTTGTACATCTGGGTGGGATGCTTTCGGTTGTACATCTGGGTGGAATGCTTTCTGTTGTACATCTGGGTGGGATGCTTTCTGATGTACATTTGGGTAGTATGCTTTCTGTTGTACATCTGGGTAGGATGCTTTCTAACGTACATCTGGGTGGGATGCTTTCTGTTGTACATCTGGATAGGATGCTTTCTGTTGTACATCTGGGTAGGATGCTTTCTAATGTACATCTGGGTACGATGCTTTCTGTTGTACATCTGGGTACGATGCTTTCTAATGTACATCTGGGTGGGATGCTTTCTGTAGTTCATCTGGGTATGATGCTTTCTGTTGTACATCTGGGTAGGATGCTTTCTGTTGTACATTTGGGCAGGATGTGTTCTGTTGTACATCTGGGTACGATGCTTTCTGTTTTACATCTGGGTAGGATGCTTTCTAATGTACATCTGGGTAGGATGCTTTCTGTTGTACATCTGGGTGGGATGCATTCTGTTGTACATCTGGGTACGATGCTTTCTGTTGTACATCTGGGTAGGATGCTTTCTGTTGTACATCTGGGTGGGATGCTTTCTGTTGTACATCTGGGTAGGATGCTTTCTGTTGTACATCTGGGTGGGATGCTTTCTGTTGTACATCTGGGTAGGATGCTTTCTGTTGTACATCTGGGTGGGATGCTTTCTGTTGTACATCTGGGTGGGATGCTTTCTGTGTACATCTGGTTACGATGCTTTCTGTTGTACATCTGGGTGGGATGTTTTCTGTTGTACATCTGGGTAGGATGCTTTCTGTTGTACATCTGGGTGGGATGCTTACTGTTGTAGATCTGGGTGGGATGCTTTCTGTTGTACATCTGGGTGGGATGCTTTCTGTTGTACATCTGGGTGGGATGCTTTCTGATGTACATTTGGGTGGTATGCTTTCTGTTGTACATCTGGGTAGGATGCTTTCTAATGTACATCTGGGTGGGATGCTTTCTGTTGTACATCTGGGTGGGATGCTTTCTGTGTACATCTGGTTACGATGCTTTCTGTTGTACATCTGGGTAGGATGCTTCCTGTTGTACATCTGGGTGGGATGTTTTCTGTTGTACATCTGGGTAGGATGCTTTCTGTTGTACATCTGGTTACGATGCTTTCTGTTGTACATCTGGGTGGGATGTTTTCTGTTGTACATCTGGGTAGGATGGTTTCTGTTGTACATCTGGGTGGGATGCTTTCTGTTGTACATCTGGGTGGGATGCTTTCTGTTGTACATCTGGGTGGGATGCTTTCTGATGTACATTTGGGTGGTATGCTTTCTGTTGTACATCTGGGTAGGATGCTTTCTAATGTATATCTGGGTGGGATGCTTTCTGTTGTACATCTGGATATGACGCTTTCTGTTGTACATCTGGGTGGGATGCTTTCTGTGTACATCTGGTTACGATGCTTTCTGTTGTACATCTGGGTGGGATGTTTTCTGTTGTACATCTGGGTAGGATGGTTTCTGTTGTACATCTGGGTGGGATGCTTTCTGTTGTACATCTGGGTGGGATGTTTTCTGTTGTACATCTGGGTAGGATGGTTTCTGTTGTACATCTGGGTGGGATGCTTTCTGTTGTACATCTGGGTGGGATGCTTTCTGTTGTACATCTGGGTGGGATGCTTTCTGATGTACATTTGGGTGGTATGCTTTCTGTTGTACATCTGGGTAGGATGCTTTCTAATGTACATCTGGGTGGGATGCTTTCTGTTGTACATCTGGATATGACGCTTTCTGTAGTACATCTGGGTAGGATGCTTTCTGTTGTACATCTGGGTGGGATGCTTTCTGTGTACATCTGGTTACGATGCTTTCTGTTGTACATCTGGGTAGGATGCTTCCTGTTGTACATCTGGGTGGGATGTTTTCTGTTGTACATCTGGGTAGGATGCTTTCTGTTGTACATCTGGTTACGATGCTTTCTGTTGTACATCTGGGTGGGATGTTTTCTGTTGTACATCTGGGTAGGATGGTTTCTGTTGTACATCTGGGTAAGATGCTTTCTGTTGTACATCTGGGTGGGATGCTTTCTGATGTACATTTGGGTGGTATGCTTTCTGTTGTACATCTGGGTAGGATGCTTTCTAATGTACATCTGGGTGGGATGCTTTCTGTTGTACATCTGGGTGGGATGCTTTCTGTGTACATCTGGTTACGATGCTTTCTGTTGTACATCTGGGTACGATGCTTCCTGTTGTACATCTGGGTGGGATGTTTTCTGTTGTACGTCTGGGTAGGATGCTTCCTGTTGTACATCTGGGTGGGATGTTTTCTGTTGTACATCTGGGTAGGATGCTTCCTGTTGTACATCTGGGTGGGATGTTTTCTGTTGTACATCTGGGTAGGATGCTTCTGTTGTACATCTGGGTGGGATGCTTTCTGTTGTACATCTGGTTATGATGCTTTCTGTTGTACGTCTGGGTAGGACGCTTTCTATGGTGCATCTGGAAAAAGTTGTAAGGGTCATCAGGGAGATGCCAAATTTTCTTAGACTTCTAAGGAAGGTGAGAGGCCAATGTACTTTCCTAACCATAAGCCCTACATGGCTGAACCAGAGCAAATAAATAGTAATATCTACACATCAGGACCTGAAGCTCTCAACTATCTCCACCACAGTATCATCTGTACTCTTCCCTGCTTTATGACGTCAGTGACCAGTTGTTTTGTTTCGCTGATGTGACATGAAAGTGCTCAGATTCTTTAACCAAGGGAGGACAAGTGTCTGGAGTTTTCCTTCGACCTAGTGGCATGAAATGCTCTGCTATTTGGAGGTGACGTAAAGAACTTTCGGGATCACTTTCTCCTGCCTGACAGAGGTCGAAAGCTACTTGTTGAGGAAGGGGTAAGAGGCCACTGCAGATGGATAGGAATGCAAAAGTGAAGTTACAATCAGATTATCGAATCATCAGATTATTTGGCCTTACTGAATGGTGGAGTAGACTAAAGAGGCAGACTAGCTTCCTCCTGTTGCCAGTCATATATTGGTGTGTATATTCATTAGTCCCTAGGTTTCTTGGAAGTCCAAGACTGAATCTGAAAGTTTAATAATTTGTATCTCATTCCTCCAATCACTGTGCCTTAAGTAACAGTTGCTGACGACCAGTCAATATTCAGAAGGACACAGCAAGGCTTCGAGTGACTTCTACATGGTGAAAAGCATTGAACCCTGCTGCTTGTAAAGGGATAAATAACTTTGTCATTTTGACAAAGAAAGAGGAGATTTAAAGTGAAGGTTTATTCTGATTGTTGACAATAATCCAGAAGATCTGAAGTAATTGATAATTCAGTAATTCTTTTGCAACTAGTACTGACAAAAATAATTTTTCCCATTAAATCACACCTTATCACATTTTATAAAATATATTTATCATCACTCATACAATGAATTACTGTAAAATGCAAAGAAATCATTTTGTACTCCGAACAAGCTGACACAAAGTAATTAGGGTGCATCTGTGTTGGCAGTGCTAGTTATGAGAATAACTTTGGGCAGTAGAAGTCCCTGATCTTGTTGATCATCTGAACACATGATAAAACATCAATTTATAACTGAAAGGATTGTTTTAGTACCTTGCTGGTGTTTTAGCATGCATTGTTAGTTCAAGTAATTGGTCCATAGATTCTTCAGGACATGTGATGAAAGTCAGACCATCCACTAAAATAATGTCCTGCATGGTTCATGAATAAGAGAAGTTAATGAGACTGCAGGTGAGGCAGGAGAAGTTCTGCAGCTCCTCACCAAGGAGATGTGCCTATTATAACAATAGGAACCCCTCCTGACAAAACAAATGGGCAGAGAATAGACCAAAGAGAAAAGAGCAGCCAGGAGCCAAGCCTGAGGTGTGCTCCTCGCTAAGGAGGAGACAAAGATCCACAGATGGGAGGTAGGCATTTGATCAGGAGAGTGGAGAGAAGCCTGTCAAAGTTGTCAGATGGGAGGGGGTCAAACTCAAACCAACGTTAAAGAGATTTGAATTTTGTTAAGTAAGAGTCTGAAGTGTGAGTATGTTTGAATAATAATTAGAGTAAATGAAGATTATAGAAGCAGATCTGTATGTGTTCATGCTACCGACGAGTATGCATGAACTAATCCTACCACCAGAACTTGTCAAATACTCAAGAACATACTGCACTTCTTCAATATTATGAGAGTACTTGCCTGCACCCGTTCCAGATGTCAACACGTGCTGGGTGAAAACCTTCTTCCACAAAAGCCCTCTGACTACCTTGCCTCTTATCTTAAGCTGCATGCCATGTGGACAGACACCTCTGCTAAGGCCAACTGCTTCTCACTGTCTACCCGACCTAAACCCCTACCTCTGCCAAGTCCCTTCAGTCATTATTACTCTAAAGAAAGCAAGCACAGCCTTTCTGGGCTCTTCATCATCCACAATCCAGCCTAGGCAACATCCCAGGTAGTCGCACATGAACCCCTTCCAGTGTCATCGTGTCTTCCCTCTAACATGGCCACCAGAGCTGCACAATATTCCAACTGCGCTCTCAGCAATGTTTTATTGCGTTGTAACACAACCTCCCTGCTCTTATATTCAATGCCCTGGTTAAGGAAGGCAAGCATCCTAAATCTGCCTCCACCACGTTATTCAGCTGTACAGCAGGTTCAGGGATCCTTATACTTATCATTGGGGTGGTGGAGTCACAAGACCTTTGGTCCATCAAGTTCAGTCTAAACATCAAATGCCCATTCACCTCTCCACTTATTCTCCCCTCATTCCCACCTACTCCCCCGATTCCTCCATTAGCACATCAACCAATAGATCTTTAGGATATGGGAGAAACCAGAACACTGGGAGAAAAGCCACACAATCACAGGAGGAACATGCAAACTCCACACAGTCAGCATCTGAGCTCAGGACGGAACCCAGGATGCTGGAGCATTGAGACAATAACTCTACTAACTGCCCTCACAGTACACGAAGGTGCCTCTGTCCCTCAGTACTTCATAAGACCCACCATTCATTGACTGTTCCTTGGTCTAATTAGCCATCCCAAAATAATCACATCCTCCAGGATTAAATCCATCTGCCTATCTTGCTGTAACAATGTTGTTCTGTAGCCTGTGACTACTCTCCTCACTATCAACAATGCCAACTTTTGTATCGTCTGTGATTTACCCATCCTATGTCCTACGTTCACATCCAGATTATTAATGGATAGACATTAATAATCTGGATATGAATGTAGGAAAGATCCCAACACCAGCCACCACATTAATCACAGCTTTCCAAATGAAAAAACAACAACTCACAACCCATCAGACTCTGCTTCCTATGACTAGGCCAAGTTAGGACCCAGTTTGCGAATTTGTCATGGATGTGGTCAAATAGGACTAATGTAGATCGGTACAGTGTGGACATGGTGGGATGTTGTACCGCCCTATGATTCCAGGACCAAGGCTCCATAACTCATTGTACTTTGTTTGATAAATGTCAGTGTTAGAGTGGGGCTGAAATTGGGATGACTAGTACTGTGCACCAGTGTCCAGTGCTTGCCCAGAACATAAAGCCTATTGCTCCCTATGTATCCCCATGCATGGGCACATCTATCCCTTCTCACTGGGTGTTTGTTAAGTAGCAGCACACACAGTTCCACAAACCGTTTAAGTTTTAAAAGGGCTACAGCACCTGAAACAAGTTGTAAGCACTTTACACACAGTGAGGTGTTCCTGGCCTGAGGTGACCACCTTCCTACTGTCAGAGCCCCGGCCATTGGAGAGCTTATTCCCACTGACTTTGGTTTGAACAGAGTGAGGGAATGCCTCACTCAGTTGATAAGTCAAGGGCAGTCACTCTCACTCACCTCTGAAATTCAGCATCACTTCCCTGATTGGACCAGAGGTTTGACTGACACTGAAACCTAATGTGAAGAGTATTATATTCCAGGTTCTATCCTCTGGTTGGGAGGAAGAGGTTAATGGTTTTTTTTAAATCCATGAATACATTTTTTAAAAACTGTGGAATTTTAATGATTTGTATTCAATCTGATTGCTGCATGAAAATCTTTTGAAAATATTCAACATCACCCATTAAAGTCACAATTAAAGCCAAGCGCAAGAATAGGAACAGGCCAGAAGTAGTAAAGGGTGGCAGAGTTCAGGAGAGAGGGGGGAAATGGCGAGGTGCGGCTGGATGGTGGCCAAGGAATTCGGTGGAGGGAGGTGAAGAGTATAGGAAAGTGGAGGTGGAGGTGAAGTCCGGATAGGTAGGAAGGTTGGGATGGATTGGATTGGAGGGATTGATGGCAAGGAGGGCTGCATGGGAGAATGGAGGATGGGATGAGGGTGGAAAGGAGAATGGACATGGATGGGGTGAGGTGTCAGGGTAGATGGAGGTTGGTAATGAATGGGGAGGAAGGGATGGATGGGGAGGACGGTTGCGTGGGAGAATGAAGGATCAAGTGAGGGTGGACAGGAGAATGGACATGGACGGGGTGAGATGTCAAAGTAGATGGCGGATGATAATGAATGGTAGGAGGGTGGTTGATGAGTTGGGGATGTGGGGGAGAGAATAACGATTATGAAGGGGAGTATGGTGAGAGGGAGTGATAGATGTTGAGGTGAAGATCTGCAACTGGGTCGTGAGCAGGAGTGAAGACCAGAGTTAATTGTCCTTGTACCATGCACAGAAAAATCATTCAGGAGAAAGAAATCGGTATAAGCAACCTTCACAATTTACTTGCCATTTTCCATGTCAGAGGCAGCCCGCCTGCTTATGTAATGACTGAGCCACCCGTCCACCCTCACGCCGCCCTCCATTCTCCCACGCCGCCCTCCTCCCCAACTGAGTAGGGGACAGCCCTCCTTCATCTGACAGCCACCAGGGAAGGGGAGAAACGGTGTCAGTGCTGGGGAAGGATTGAAGTGACTAAAGATGGACGAGAGCTCAGTCTGACATGTCAGAAAGGAGAGTGAGAGGGGTCAATCGCGATTGCAAATAGTCAGGAAGAACCTTGCTGTCCTAACACAGCTGATCCTGTCTCTATGTCAAGAAAAAGTGGAAACAGGGTAACCAAAATCACACAATGGTCCCTGCACACGAGGTGCTTTCAGCTCCACCGAGCATTTGATTGCTTCGAGAAGATCAGACAATATAATGAGAGAGCCATTTGTGCCACAGGCAGCAACAAGCTGGGAGACAGACCTCCTTTGTCCGACAGCCCACCAGAGAAGGGGTCAGACAAGATGCGAAGCCAAGATTGCCACAGCAATATAATTAAGATTAGCATTTACTTCTTAAAAAATATACAAATTGTAGTCATATAAAACCAAAATATGGAAGATCAACATATATATTTGGACTGCAAAATAGTTAATTTGGAAATGTGAGGCTGCTTCTAATGTGGAGGGAAATCTGGTAGAATATATTCTGACAGAAAGATATGAATCTCACTGGTATGCTCGAAGCCCAGTCAGCCAAATTAAAATGTCAATTAATAAGACGCTCCACTTAATTCAGAAACCATTACATTTCATCTCCATGGTCAGGGGTCAGTCCAGAAGAGCTCGTTTCAGTCCAGACAGAATGGCTGTGTCCTGTCGTGTGGTGGTCAGGGTCAAGCTCTTGCAGGAGTATGACATCCTTGGAAGCAGTGCCATTCCTCAGCGAAGTGACTGCTCCATCGGTGGCAAAACTGCGAATGATCCCAGTGAGTTCTTTACCATTCTCTGTCTGGTCCTGCAGGCTGACACCGCCACTGCTCTCCAAGCTCAGTTGTTCACCCCAGTCCTGGTTCTTCTCTGCTGAAGCGCGGGGATTAGCCAGCATCTGATGCACACGGGCTGACTCCACGTTGTGCAGAGACCTCGAGAATACTACAAAGCAAATACATACTTTGGTTACCCACACCCACAGGAGGAAATACACCAAATAAAAACAGGGCAGGTTTTCATTCATGTGGCTTTTCTTAATGGTCTAAAATGATTTACAGCTCATTAAGTGTAGTCACAATGCAGGTAAAGTGGAAGTTAGTTAGCTCTCACAACAGGCAATCTCCAGTTTCAAACCCCACACAAAAGATCACAGATTCGTAGAGTACAGAACTAAAACAGGCCCTTTAACCTATGGCATGCATGCCGTCCAAAATGGTGGCTGCAGCACAAGATGGTGTCAGCTTGGAACGTGTAATACCTTGAAGATGGGCTTAATGCACATTCTTGAGATGAAATACTGGTGAAGAATGTCACTTTGCAGTCTCTCTCACTCTCTCTCTAAGATATGCGACAGGGAGAGGGTTACCAGAGATAAAATGGTATAGGCTGGTAACACAACAGGATGGAAAAGAACAGCAATAGGAATTATATTAGGGTTTTGAAGGGTTAAAAAAGGACAACTTTGTGCAAGTCAGAATCTTCTCTTAGGATGGGTCATGACCAGCACTACTGGGGTGAGGGGATGGTGAGGGTGTGGGGTGTGTTTGTGTGTGTGTGTGTGTGTGTGTGTGTGTGTGTGTGAGAGAGAGAGAGAGAGAGAGACTGGGGTGAGGGGATAGTGAGGGTGTGGGGTGTGTTTGTGTGTGTGTGTGTGTGTGTGTGTGTGTGAGAGAGAGAGAGAGAGAGAGACTGGGGTGAGGGGATAGTGAGGGTGTGTTTGTGTGTGTGTGTGAGAGAGAGAGACAGAGAGAGACAGAGAGAGGCTACAGAAAGGATCCCTCCAACATTGTATGAATCAGTTCATTGGTATTACTTTGTTCTTTTCTTTATGGTATTAAGTATTCTTCTTCCTGTCTGTATTTTAATGTTTTTATAACTTTAATAAAGTAATTTCTTATAACCTTTAACACATGTATAGTTACTACCCATGCACCTCCTTTGTTTGTCAATACCTTTTGTTGAATCAGGAAGAGCAAGGAACGAAATCTCAAAATATGTTTGCTACATCTACAATAACTACATTGGTTCATATCCTTCTCTACCTTGCCTACTGAAGCACCTTCAATTACTCCAAAAGACTGAGGTTTGGTAAAATACTGAAAGGCTTTTATTCGCTGTACAATACGACCTCCACAGTGAGTGTCTGCCCCCGGACTGAGGGGGAGGGGCAAGGCGAACACCTTTATACAGGACTCTGTGGGAGGAGCCACAGGGGCAGTCAGCAGAGGGGTGTGTCCAGACAGGTAACCGAGTTACAACATATATATATGGTTTACCACACCTACGCAAGTCCCTGTCTAAATGTTTCTCAGGTGTGCTGGTTTCTGATTCTATCATCTCCTCTGGTAGCGACTTCCAGATATCAACTACTCTCTTCATAAAAACTAAGACCTCAGATCCCATTTATAACTCCTTCCCCTCACCTTAAATCTCTCCCCTCTTATTATTGATACCCCTACCAGGAGAAAAAAGATTTTGACTTCCTATCGTGCCTGTGCCTCCCACAATGATATACACTTCATTAGGCTCCGTCACTTCAGGAAAACAAGCCCAGACAGTCCAGTCTCTCCCCATTACCCAAGTTCTCCAGGCAACATCCTGATTAATCCCTTGTAGTGTTGAGTGGCTTTTAGTTGCAGCAAATAGAGGGAAGGTTCAACCTGGTAGACATCGATGGCCTGTTGGACACTCCTTCAAGTAAGAAATTTATGGTGAGTGCAGGACCTGGGGCGAGTCCAGGGCATTCATTGTCTGGTTACTAATGATGAGTGGAGTCTAATTCACACCCGGAGAGAGGGACGATGCTTTTAGATTGGGGTAAGTCTGGAAAATGGACAAACTGTAGGCTCAAGATGGCCTTGGGATCAGAACCTAATATGTTTTTACCCGGGGATAGTGGTTTGGTGGGGCAGGAGGTGGAGTAGATGAGATGCAAGGTCAATACATAGGACATTGTTTCATGAGGTCATGGGAGGAGAGTGGAATCCTGTGGAGAGCAAGTAGATTAAAACAAAATTAAAAGGGACCTATTGTACCAAGTTCCCAGAACCAGACAGAGGCAGTTCCAAGAGGTCCCAGCACAGAGAACAGTAAAAATCATGACTGTTCTGATGTCAAACTAGAGCTGCTCCTCAGAATAATGTGGATGAGTTCCCAAGGAAAGACTCGGATTCAGACTCATTTATTTGTACATTGAAACAAACAGAGAAATGCACCGTTTACGTTAAACAACCAGAAATCTACACAATCTGAGGATGTACTGAGGACAAGCCGAAGGAGTCGCCACAGACTTCACTGCCAATGTAGCATGCCTGCAATATTCAGCAGAACTCTACTGGGATAGAGACTCCAGTGGGAATCTCCTCACTGACACAAGAGCAAGTCAGGAAATGTCCAGGTGAACTTCCAGAAACAAACTGCAAAAGCTCACTCTCACCTTCATGATGCAAATCTAGCATATAGACACAAGCACTGAATAAAACTGTGCCACATTTCCAAACCGAATGGCCAAACCATTTTGTGAATTTAGCTTAAGGATATCCCCAGGCTATCAATACATCATGGGCACATCCTTCCACATCTTCAGGAGGTTTTTCCTCAAGAAGGCAACATCCACGAAGGGTTCCTACCATCCAGGCCATGCCATCTTCTTGCGTTTACCAACAGGTAGGAGGTACAGAAGCCTGCCGTCCCTCATGACCAGCCTCTTCCCTTCAACCATTCAGTTCTTGAACTGAACAGCAAAACCCTAATCACTAAAGTTTAGTAATACTTTGACCATTTTGATTACTTTAAACTAAAATGGACTTGTATTAATTGTGTTCCTTCATGTCAAAATTGTGTAGAATTTACGATACATTTTCTCTTGCAGATACTGCTTAAACGATACTATGTTCCTCTGATGCACCCATTCACCCATGTACAGGACAGTAAACTCAACTTTAACTTTCATTGCCATCCTGCCCTCATTAAAGTAGTGTCAGAGGAAGTTTGGTGCCCACTTTAGGAACAGATGAAACCTTAATTTGAGGTACCGAATTCAAAAGACAACATCTCTCATTGGGAGTAGTCCCTCAATGCTTTTCCTTCAATATCAGCCTAGACTTTAATGCTCAAGTTTTTGATGTGAGGACAATACCATTCTGTCAGAGATCTAGGTGTTACTAACAACCAGCTGACAGGTAATTAAGAATCAGCAGAGAAATGGATTCCATTGATGCCCTAATGTGCAATGATACAGCAAGGTTTCAAACAAACCTCTTTGTCACATTCTCTACCTCCAATTCACTGGAGAATATCCAGAAAGTCAGGAATTTCTGCAAAAGAGGATGGACCACTCTTCTCCATCAAATTAATCCTTCAACCAAGCTTTTGGAAACCTGCCCCAATATCTCATTCGGTTTAATCAAGTTTTGTCTATGAGGCACCTCTTGGTTAAAGGCATTATCAATATCCACACTACCAATGACCTGACAAGGCTAGGGACAAATGAGTTTACAGGCAAAGTCTCTCAGTCTCTCAACAGCATCTACAGAACCTTTTGTGTAAGATTCTCCTGAGGGGCTTGTTTTAACACCTCTACAAAACCTGCCTGAGCCATTCCCTGTGCAGGGTGTAATGTCAACTTTTGATGGTGGCCAAAATTAACCTGCATTGATTTCAGTTTCCTAAAGGCAGATGAAGTTAAAATTGGTTCTCCAGTTTCAGCTCTTTGTGGAACATGGAAAAGAACAGTCATCACCTTGTTGTTCCTGAATATGAAATCTTTCTCTACAAATATATTTTTATTAACTCTTTCCTTATGATGGGTTTCTCATGCTCAGACTATTGTCCTTCCTCCCCTTAAAGTTCTCACATCATTGGCTGAGTCAGAGATGTGAATTAGGTTGAGACAGATTCAACACAAACTTTTTTTTAGTGACTCGAAATTCCAGCATCTGCAATCTATTGTGCCTCTGCCAATGTGTAGTGTTGGAGTATTAGTCAAAGCAGCCAGCATTACCTTGGCCTGGGTCCTGTTACTAACCTCGTATGGGAGTGTAGTCGCCTTCATTTGCTCCCTGACTGGAGCTGAATGAGGTGAAGCTGGGGAATATGATCAGACTGAAAGACAACACCAGCACCTGGAGAGAGAGAAGGCCAGAACTGACACCACTCACATTAACAGCACAGAGCACTCCTAAAGAAAGACACAAAACACTGGAGCAACCCAACACCCATGGAGAGAAATGGGCAGCTGGTGTTTCAGATTGTGAGCCTTCAGCTGGACTTTGGACTTATCCTCTACCTTTGAGCCACATGTTCGCTGGACTCTGTCAATGAGCCTTTTTCCTCTCTGCCTTTGTCAAGTCATTCACCCCTTCAGTTTTGGCAGATGAACTGAAGTTCGGATGTTTCACTCTGACACTGCCGTTGTGTGTGTGTCATGAGCACTCCGCTCACTACAAGTGACATCCCTTTAATAATCCATCTCCTCATGAAGACAGGGTTATTCACCCTGCTGGCTAAAATTCTGGGGGTTACATTGCATAAACCAGTGCTCCTAGCAGCCACACTCAGTTGTGCTGATCTGCCTGCAGGGTCAAATCTCTGACAAACTGCAAATGTGGCAGAACCCAGATTTGTTTAACCACCTATTCAAACTTTAGCAATGGTGGAGTTGAGTAGGAAACTGAAAAGCAGGACCTCTAGGGTAGCAATCTCAGGATTGCTGCCTGTGCCACGTGCTTGCGAGTGCAAGAATAACCTGATCAGGCGTATTAATGTGTGGCTGAGAGGCTGGTGTAGGGGGCAGGGCTTCGGGTTCCTGGATCGTTGGGGCCTCTTCTGGGGGAGGCACAACCGGTACAAAAGAGATGGGTTACACCTGTACCCAAGGGGGTCCAATATCCTAGCGGGCACATTTGATACAGCTGTTAGGGAGGATTAAACTAATTTTGGCAGGGGGATGGGAACCGGAGTGATAGGGCTGAGGAAGGGGGAAAACAGAAATAAATCAAAGGTAGAGTGAAACAGAGATGATAGAAAGGACAGGCAGGAGATAAGGCATAGTCACAGCCAGTGGGATGAGTTACAGGGCAATAGAGGCGTGGTGCAGTTAAAACAGAAAGCAACAAATACTGGGCTGAAAGTGTTATATTTGAATGCATGCAGAATAAGGAATAAAATGGACGATCTTGAAATTCAGCTACAGATTGGCAAGTATGACGTTGTGGCCATCTCTGAAACTTGGCTAAAGGATGGCTGCCATTGGGAGCTGAAAGTCCAAGGATAAACGGTGTATCAGAAAGGTGGGTTAGTAGGCCGGGGGGGGCGGGGGTGTGGCTCTGAGTATAAGAAATAATATTAAATCATTAGAAAGAGATGACATAGGATCGGAAGGTGTAGAGTCTCTATGGGTTAAGTTAAGAAATGGCAAGGGTAAAAGGAGTTTTATGGGAGTTGTATAAAGGCCTCCAAACAGCAGCCAGGATGTGAATTACAAACTACAGCAGGGGATAGAAAAGGCATGTCAGAAAGGCAATACCATGATAATCATTGGGGATTTTAACATGAAAGTGGATTGGGAAAACCAGGTAAGTATTGGACCTCAAGAGAGAGAATTTGTAGAATATCTAAGAGATGGGTTTTTAGAACAGCTTGTTGTTGAGCCCACTGGGGGATCAGCTGTGCTGAATTGGATGTTGTGCAATGATCCGGAGATGATAAGAGCGCTTAAGGTTAAGAAACCCTTAGGGAACAGTGATCACAGGGCAGTGAAGCGCGGAAGATTTAAAAGGACAGAAATCCTGCTTCGGGTTTAATTCTGAGAAGGAAGTCTGAGAATCGGACTGGGAGTGCAGAGGAAGCCATTTTTGAATTTTTTGGTTTTTTTCCCATTGGCGTTCAGAGAGGCGGGACTGCGCAGGCGTGTGACGTCGGGCAGTGAAGCACAGAAGATTTAAAAGGAACAGAGCCTCATACAGCGGGCAGCGGAGTGAGCCGGGAGCAGAGTGAAGGCTTAAGGGCTTTGGCTGAACGAGCTTAGGCGGAAATGAGTGAGGCAAAGAAGGTTTGGTATTCATTTTTTGTTGTTACTTGAGGAGAGGGGCAGTATGAGTGTGAGGGCAGCTTGTTGTTCTTGGTGCCGGATGTGAGAGGTCCTGGAGTCCCCCAGCCTCCCAGACGTCTACATCTGCGCCAGGTGCGCAGAGATGCAGCTCCTAAGGGACCGCATTACGGAACTGGAGCTGCAGCTCGATGACCTTCATCTGGTCAGGGAGAGTGAGGAGTTGATAGAGAGGAGTTACAGGCAGGTGGTCACACCGGGGCCACAGGAGGCAGACAAGTGGGTCACGGTTAGGAGGGGGAAGGGAAAGAGTCAGGTAATAGAGAATACCCCGGTGGCTGTGCCCCTTGACAATAGGTACTCCTGTTTGAGTACTGTTGGGGGGGACTGCTTACCCGGGGGAAGCGACAGTGGCCGTGCCTCCGGCACAGAGTCCGGCCCTGTAGCTCAGAAGAGTAGGGAAAGGAAGAGGAGGGCAGTTGTGATAGGGGACTCGATAGTAAGGGGGTCAGATAGGCGATTCTGTGGCCACAGTCCAGAGACCTAGATGGTAGTTTGCCTCCCCGGTGCCAGGGTCCGGAATATTTCTGATCACGTCCAAGATATCCTGAAGTGGGAGGGTGAGGAGCCAGAGGTCGTGGTACATATTGGTACCAATGACATAGGCAGGAAAAGGGGAGAGATCCTGAAAGGAGAATATAGGGAGTTAGGAAGGGAGTTGAGAAAAAGGACCGCAAAGGTAGTAATCTCGGGATTACTGCCTGTGTCACGCGACAGTGAGAGTAGGAATGGAATGAGGTGGAGGATAAATGCGTGGCTGAGGGATTGGAGCAGGGGGCAGGGATTCAAGTTTCTGGATCATTGGGACCTCTTTTGGCGCAGGTGTGATCTGTACAAAAAGGACGGGTAACACTTGAATCCTAGGGGGACCAATATCCTGGCGGGGAGATTTGCGAGGGCTACTGAGGTGACTTTAAACTAGAATGGTTGGGGGGGTGGGAATCAAATTAAAGAGACTAGGAGAGAGGAGGATAGTTCACAACAGGGGAATGGGAACAAGTACAGAGAGACAGAGGGGTGTAAAATGAGGGTAGAAGCAAAAAGTAGTAAGGTGAAAAGTGAAAATGGCAGGCCGGCAAATCCAGGGCAAAAATCTAAAAGGGCCACTTGTATAAGGGCCAAGAGAGTTGTAAAAGCACGCCTGAAGGCTTTGTGTGTCAAGGCAAGGAGCATTCATAACAAGGTGGATGAATTAAAAGTGTAGATTATTAATGAATATGATATAGCTGGGATTACAGAGACATGGCTCCAGGGTGACCAAGGATGGGAGCTCAACATTCAGGGATATTCAATATTCAGGAGGCATAGACATGAAAGAAAAGGAGGTGGGGTAGCATTGCTGGTTAAAGAGGAGATTAACGCAATAGAAAGGAAGGACATTAGCCGGGAGGATGTCGAATCGATATGGATAGAGCACTAAGGGGCAGAAAATGCTGGTGGGAGTTGTGTACAGGCCACCTAACAGTAGTAGTGAGGTTGGGGATGGCATTAAACAGGAAATTAGAAATGTGTGCAATAAAGGAACAGCAGTTATAATGGGTGATTTCAATCTACATGTAGATTGGGTGAACCAAATTGGTAAAGGTGCTGAGGAAGAGGATTTCTTGGAATGTATGCGGGATAGGTTTTTGAACCAACATGTCGAGGAACCAACTAGAGAGCAGGCTATTCTAGACTGGGTATTGAGCAATGAGGAAGGGTTAATTAGCAACCTTGTTGTGAGAGGCCCCTTGGGTAAGAGCGACCATAATATGGTGGAATTCTTCATTAAGATGGAGAGTGACATAGCTAATTCAGAAACAAAGGTTCTGAACTTAAAGAAGGGTAACTTTGAAGGTATGCGACGTGAATTAGCTAAGATAGACTGGCAAATAATACTTAAAGGGTTGACGGTGGATATGCAATGGCAAGCATATAAAGATCGCATGGATGAACTACAACAATTGTTCATCCCAGTTTGGCAAAAGAATAAATCAAGGAAGGTAGTGCACCCGTGGCTGACAAGGGAAATTAGGGATAGTATCAATTCCAAGGAAGAAGCATACAAATTAGCCAGAAAAAGCAGCTCACCTGAGGACTGGGAGAGATTCAGAGTCCAGCAGAGGAGGACAAAGGGCTTAATTAGGAAAGGGAGAAAAGATTATGAGAGAAAACTGACAGGGAACATAAAAACTGACTATAAAAGCTTTTACAGATATGTGAAAAGAAAAAGATTGGTTAAGACAAATGTAGGTCCCTTACAGACAGAAACAGGTGAATTGATTATGCGGAACAAGGACATGGCAGACCAATTGAATAACTACTTTGGTTCTGTCTTCACTAAGGAGGACATAAATAATCTTCCGGAAATAGTAGGGGACAGAGGGTCTAGTGAGATGGAGGAACTGAGGGAAATACATGTTAGTAGGGAAGTGGTGTTAGGTAAATTGAAGGGATTAAAGGCAAATAAATCCCCAGGGCCAGATGGTCTGCATCCCAGAGTGCTTAAGGAAGTGGCCCAAGAAATAGTGGATGCATTAGTGATAATTTTTCAAAACTCTTTAGATTCTGGACGCATTCCTGAGGATTGGGGGGTGGCTAATGTAACCCCACTTTTTGAAAATGAGGGAGAGAGAAACCAGGGAATTATAGACTGGTTAGCCTAACATCGGTGGTGGGGAAACTGCTAGAGTCAGCTATCAAGGATGTGATAACAGCACATTTGGAAAGCGGTGAAATCATCGGACAAAGTCAGCATGGATTTGTGAAAGGAAAATCATGTCTGACGACTCTCATAGAATTTTTTGAGGATGTAACTAGTAGAATGGATGGGGAGAACCAGTGGATGTGGTATATTTGGATTTTCAAAAGGCTTTTGACAAGGTCCCACACAGGAGATTAGTGTGCAAACTTAAAGCACACGGTATTGGGGGTATGGTATTGATGTGGATAGAGAATTGGTTGGCAGACAGGAAGCAAAGAGTGGGAATAAACGGGACCTTTTCAGAATGGCAGGCAGTGACTAGTGGGGTACCGCAAGGCTCAGTGCTGGGACCCCAGTTGTTTACAATATATATTAATGACTTAGATGAGGGAATTAAATGCAGCATCTCCAAGTTTGCGGATGACACAAAGCTGGGTGGCAGTGTTAGCTGTGAGGAGGATGCTAAGAGAATGCAGGGTGACTTGGATAGGTTAGGTGAGTGGGCAAATTCATGGCAGATGCAATTTAATGTGGATAAATGTGAGGTTAGGAAAACAGATTATTATCTGAATGGTGGCCGATTAGGAAAAGGGGAGGTGCAATGAGACCTGGGTGTCATTATACACCAGTCATTGAAAATGGGCATGCAGGTACAGCAGACGGTGAAAAAGGCAAATGGTATGCTGGCATTCATAGCAAGAGGATTCGAGTGCAGGAGCCGGAAGGTACTACTGCAGTTGTACAAGGCCTTGGTGAGACCACACCTGGAGTATTGTGTGCAGTTTTGGTCCCCTAATCAAAGGAAAGACATTCTTGCCATAGAGGGAGTACAAAGAAGGTTCACCAGGTTGATTCTTGGGATGGCAGGACTTTCATATGATGAAAGACTGGATCGACTAGGCTTATACTCATTGGAATTTAGAAGATTGAGGGGGAATCTTATTGAAACATAAAATCCTAAAGGGATTGGACAGGCTAGATGCAGGAAGATTGTTCCCGATGTTGGGGAAGTCCAGAATGAAGGGTCACAGTTTGAGGATAAAGGGGAAGCCTTTTAGGACCGAGATTAAGAAAACCTTCTTCACACAGATAGTGGTGAATCTGTGGAATTCTCTGCCACAGGAAACAGTTGAAGCCAGTTCATTGGCTATATCTAAGAGGGAGTTAGATATGGCCCTTGTGGCTAAAGGGGTCAGGGGGTATGGAGGGAAGGCAGGTACAGGGTTCTGAGTTGGATGATCAGCCATGATCATAATAAATGGCGGTGCAGGCTTAAAGGGCCGAATGGCCTACTCCTGCACCTATTTTCTATGTTTCTATGTTTCTATGATCGAGTTCATATTGAAATCTGAGAAGGAAAAAATAAAATCCAATGTGTCAGTATTTTAGTGGAATAAGGGAAATTACAATGGCATGAGAGGGGAACCGGCCAAAGTCGACTGGAAAGGGACATTTGCAGGAAGGAGAGCACAGCAGCAATGGCTGGAGTTTCTGCAAAAAATGAGGGAAGTGCGGACAGATATATTCCAAATAAGAAGAAATTTTCAAAGGGAAGAAGGATACTACCATGGCTGACAAGTGAAGTCAGAGCCAAAGTAAAAGCGAAAGAGAGGGCATACAAGGAAGCCAAAGCTAGTGGGAAGATAGAAGATTGGAAAGTTTTTAAAAACTTGCAGAAGGAAACTAAAAAGGTCATTAGGAAGGAAAAGATGTATTATGAAAGGAAGCTGGCGACTAATATCAAACAAGACACTGAAAGCTTTTTAAGTATATAAAGGGTAAAAGAGAGTCGAGGGTAGCTATAGGACAAACACAAAATGATGCTGGAGATATTGTAATGAGAGATGGCAGAAGAACTGAATGCATATTTTGCATCAGTCTTCACAGTGGAAGACATCTGCAATATACCGGACATTCAAGAGTGTCAGGGAGGTGAAGTTTGTGCAGTGAAATTTACAACTGAGAAGGTGCTCAGGAAGCTTAATGGTCTGAGGGTGGATAAATCTCCTGGACCTGATGGAATGCACCCTCGGGTTCTGAAGGAAGTAGCTGGAGAGATTGTGGAGACACTAACAATGATCTTTCAAGAATCGATAGATTCTGGCATTGTAGCGGATGACTGGAAAATTGCAAATGTTACTCCGCTATTTAAGAAGGGTGGGAGGCAGCCGAAAGGAAACTATAGAGCTGTTAGCCTGACATCAGTGGTTGGGAATTTGTTGGACTCAATTGTTAGGAATGAGATTATGCAGTACCTGGAGGCACATGACAAGATAGGTCAAAGCCAGCATGGTTTCCTGAAAGGAAAGTCTTGCCTGACAAACCTACTGCAATTCTTTGAGGAAATTACAAGCAGGGTAGACAAAGGAGATGCAGTAGACTTGGATTTTCAGAAGGGCTTTGACAAGGCACATGAGGCTGCTTAGTAAGATAAGAGACCATGGAATTACAGGGGAGTTACTAGCATGGGTGGAGCATTGGCTGGTCAGCAGAAAACAGAGAGTGGGAATAAAGGGATCCTATTCTGGCTGGCTGCCGGTTACCAGTGGAGTTCCACAGGGGGAGGTGTTGGGACCGCTGCTTTTTGCGATGTCTGTCAATTATTTGGACTACAATATTAATGGATTTGTGGCTAAATTTGCCAATGATACAAAGATAGGTGGAGGAGTGGGTAGTGTTGAGGAAACAGAGAGCCTGCAGAGAGACTTAGATAGTTTAGGGGAATGAGCAAAGAAGTGGCAAATGAAATACAAAGTAAGAAAGTGTATGGTCATGCACTTTGGGGGAAGAAATAAACGGGCAGACTATTATTTAGATGGGGAGAGATTTCAAAATGCAGAGATGCAAAGGGACTTGGGAGTCCTTGTGCAAGATACCCTAAAGGTTAACCTCCAGCTTGAGTCGGTGGTGAAGAAGGCGAATGCAATGTTGGCATTCATTTCTAGAGGTACAGAATATAAGAGCAGGGATGTGATGTTGAGACTCTATAAGGTACTCATGAGACCACACTTGGAGTATTGTGTGCAGTTTTGGGCTCCTTATTTTAGAAAGGATATACTAACACTGGAGAGGGTTCAGAGGAGATTCACGAGAATGATTCCAGGAATGAGAGTGTTACCGTATGGGGGACACCTGGCAGCTCTTGGGCTGTATTCCCTGGAATTCAGGAGAATGAGGTCATGGAAACATTCTGAATGTTAAAAGGCCTGAACAGATTAGATATGGCAATATTATTTGCCATGGGAGGGGATTCTAGGACAAAAGGGCACAATTTCAGGATTGAAGGATGTCCATTTAGAACAGAGATACAGAGAAATTACTTTAGTCAGAGGGTGGTAAATCTGTGGAATTTGTTGCCACGAGCGACTGTGGAGGCCAAGTCATTAGGTGTATTTAAGGTAGAGATAGATAGATTCTTGATTAGCCAGGGCATCAAAGGGTATGGGGTAAGGCAGGGGAGTGGGTATGACTGGAAGAATTGGATCAGCCCATGATTGAATGGAGGAGCAGACTTGATGGGCTGAATGGCCTACTTCTGCTCCTATCTCTTATGGTCTTAACTCAGCAGATCAGGCTCATTTCTCATTCATTCCACTGCAGTCAGTGGAACTGAATATTGGAGAAAGTCTCCAATAGGTGGCCAATGCACCTCCTCCTTCTTCGCCGCCTTGCCTTGTTTTACCACTCTCTGCTGTCACACATTTCACGTGCAGATGCTGTGCAAACACGACTCTTGAGATCATTTGACCCATTTACCATAACACAGGTGCTCGTCTGTGCTGTCTTGCCTGTAGATTGCATGACCAGGGCTTGGAGTTTTCTCAGCTGCTGCAGCAGTGTCCTGTTGGAAGGAAGCTGTGTTTAAAATATCTCCGGATTTTAGTGTATGCAGTTTCTTCAACAAATGATAAATGCTTCAGAGTTCCAGGAACACACAGAGACAGACCAGAGCAAGTGGCAGCACTGTACTATTCAAGGGCAATGATTCACCTGTAAATCCACAGACCCCAAACCCACCCCCTGAGTCTTCGATACCTCCTGGGTCAAAGGCACAATACACCCAATATAGTTATTCAATTATTTCTATTTTAGTTGAATTAACTGTTGTGATCTGCCCTCTTATTTTTATTCACAATATTTATGCAGATATACAAACCTCACAATATTCCGCAATATTTTTGCTGAAAATCAGATTTTTATTAAAGTTGATTGTGAGTGACTTTGGGAATGTTTAATACAGCAACAAGGTCGGTATTTATGGTCATAACTAGGGCAAGAGAGCGACAGGGGTGTGTTTATAATGGGAGAACAATCTGATGGGGCCTTAAACAGTGTTGCCCTCAATTTCTCTGGGCCTTTGATCACTCCACACACTCCCTCAGAACCTCTGCACCTAAAACCCTCCCCAACAGGAGACCTCTCACTAGAAGGCCCACAGAAATTTAAGCTTGCGACCATTCTTAGGGTAGTTAGAGAAAGACAGTAAACGTCTGCTTTGCCAGTAATCCCTGTACCTGGAAAAATGAACATTATCCACTCTATTACACTGGTTCACAACTCCAGTTTTCCACAGGATTCTATTCATTAATCCTGTCTCATTATACAAGACAAAATCTAAAATCCTGCATCCTAGTTGGTTAAAAAAAAATTTTTAATAGATTCTATAAGCTCAAACCCCAAAGTACTTCTCTCAACTTGAATTGACCAATTTAGATAAAGATTATTGTGTTGCCTTTGCTGTGTGATTCCGATCTCAGATGATTAATACTCCCTCCAGTTGTACACCTTCTGTTATCTCAATCCCCCATGAGTTCTGCCTTCATAAAATGTCTACTTGTGCATCCATAATATTCCCTGGCCTATCCTCTGCTGAAATTTTCATTGACAGCTCTCCTGGTTGGACCCATTCTGGAAGTAAAGTTCATTCAAAACTCTACTCCTCATCCCCTATCTGGCACCAAGTTCCATTCTCACATGACGTGTAGCTGGGTTCACACACACTGGCTCCTCGATCCCCTAACCTCCAAATTAAAATCTCACCCTTCTATTTAAATCCCTGACTGTTCTCGTACCTCGCTTAGCTACGCACTATTCTCTACCGTCCTTGCCTGTATGTTGTGAGTTCAGTATTGCTAACCGCTACCTTCATCTCTCCACTGGAGACTAAGTTTCATAGTGTATAGTTCTCTCCCTAAACCTCTGCTGCCTTGAGGCTTGTCTCATCCTTTCAGATTCCCCTTATAACCCACAAAATAGACCAAGCTTCTGGCCGAGACTCCGAACACTCTTCATAGCTTCTCAAACATGTCTGTCTCTTGGTACCCCGTTGAGTCTTCCTGTGCTTGTAAAGTTGTCGTTGTTTTACTTGGTACTTAACATTAGTAGTGAGAGGAAATAAGTTTCAGCAAAGTTCATTAACGTTGGAAGACACTAATCTTACCAGTGACAGGAAGGTACCAGAGGGGTACAGCAAAATGTTGCCATTATAGTCTAGTCCCAGCCACATACAGCAAGATCCTGGGGTTGGCAGGGACTTGTGTTACCATCAGTAGTTGCGTACAGGCGCGTGTAAGCTACATTCAGCCGAGATGACCACTCACATGTTCTGCTTCTCCAGATGCAGTACCTTTCTCTGCAGCTCATGGTTTTGGGTTGTGCAGGCAGCCATCCTGAAGCAAAAGAGAAACTCATTGGTTCTGATGTAGGTCTCCTTGGTCAGACACAGAGCAGGGGCTGGCCCGGAGCACTTAGTATTGGAGCAGATGCAGAGCATGGCATGAACATGGTCAGACACTTAGCATTCCAAGTGTCCTGGATCAGAACAGACCTGCTAAGAGGGTTCTAGTCCTCCCCACCCCTTAAACCATTCTCCTTGGACGCCTGTCCTAATCTTGATCTGCGGCTTGGTGTCCTTTCTCCGTCTGATAACACTCCTCTGAAGGGCCTTAGTTTTACTGCATGAATTATCATTATTTACATTTAAAATGATGCTTTTATAGTGGAGCAACACACACAAAATGCTGGAGGAACTCAACAGGCCAGGCAGCCTCTATGGAAAATAAGTACAGACTACGTTTCAGCCCGAAATGTTGACTGTACTCTTTTCCATAGATGCTGCCTGGCCTGCTGAGTTCCTCCAGCATTGTCTGTGTTGCTCAGATTTCCAGAGTCTGCAGATATTGTCTTGTTTATGATTTTTATAGCAGATCTGAATCCACACAGCAGCCTCTCAACCAAGCTCCAGAGCCAAATTTTATTTACTTGATACCCAATTTTTTCGTACCCCCCCCAACCCCTCCTGAGGATTTTAGATGGAGGGATGATTGTTCTTGCCACCCCTTATACCGAGGGCACAGAGATGGACCCCAGAATCCCCAGCATCGAGGAAGCGGAGATCCGCCGGTCAGCACAAAGCACGCTGGTAGTCGGGCTCAGCGCCAGCGTAGCTGACATGTCTGGGCAGCACAGTGGTATGTCAGGTAGAATTGTTGCCTCACAGCTGCAGTGACCCAGACCGTGACTGTTGTCTATGTGGAGTTTGCATGTTCTCACTGTGAACCGTGTGGGTTCTGTCCACCTGCTCCAGTTCAGACGCCCACCACCGCATTACAAGGCATGCTAGCTTCGTTGGCCACTGCAGCACCAAGTATGACAGTGAGTGGTGGAATCTGCAGGGATTTGTGGAAGCTTGGACAGGAAAGGGATTGGTGTGGGATAAGTCTAAACAATGCTTGGTGCTAGCACAGGCTAAGTGGGCTGAAGGGCCCATTTCTATGCTGGATGACTCCAGGTCATCCCTTACCTGTTTTCTAGGCCATCAATATACTCCTTTTTCTTCTTGCGGCTCTCTTGGGCAGACTGTTTGTTCCGGATCTTCCTCCTAACCTTCTTCAAAATCCGTTCTTCTTGCTGGCATTGGGAAGAAAACTCATCAATTTGTCAAGTTGAAGACAGTTATAGAGAAAGGGGTCTTGAAGGGGAAGGGGTGAGAGAGTGATGGGGAGAAGGAAGGAGAGGTGGGGAAAGTAAAAGAGAGGAATGCAAGACGTGAACTAAAAAGGTAAATTTTGCAGAGCGAATCTGTGGGAAAGAGCTGGAAGTAGAAATTGAGAGTGGGAAAGGAAAACAGCTGCGAGTATCTGAAGTAGAAAGTTGGCAAACCACAGAGAGCACAGGAAAACAGGAAGATATTTGCACACTTTGTTTTGCTTGATTCTTTTCATTTATTTATGTATTATTCATTATGTATTTTATATATTTTTATTATTTTTCATTTATAAATTGTATTATTTGTTGTATTTATCTACTATCATAAAGCTTGTTTTAATAAATATGTGCATATTGCATATGTGAAATATATGAAAATAGTAATTATTATATGATATGAATAAATTATGATGATGATGACGTCGACTCAGGCCTGAGAGGCCAGTGTCGGGCATTTTCATGCCTTACAAGGCGCAGATCGGAAGGCTGTGTGGTTTTTGATTAATTTAATTAATCAAAAACCTTAATCACTGCTTGCCATCTTTTAAGCATGATTCAGGTACCAGTTCAACCCAGCGGCTGAATCAGAATCTGCGTGAAAGAGAGGCGATAATGGGCATTGGACCTCTGGAAAATAATAGTGAAGAGGTAGTAATCAGGAACAAAGACACTGAATAAGTATTCTCTGTCAACCTTCACTGTGAAAGACATCAGCAGCATGCCAGAAGTTCAAGAGAGTCAGGAGGCAGAAGGCTCTAATACTAAGGAGAAGGTGCATGGGAAGTTGAAAGTTTGAAGGTAGGTAAGTCACCTGAACAAGAAGGATTACGTCCCAGATATGAAAGAGGTGAGTGAAGAGATTGTGGAAGAGATTCTTTCAAGAATCACTAGACTCTGAAGTCATTTCGGGATACTAAAAAAATCACAAATGGCACTCCATTCTTTAAGAAGTAATGGAGGCAAAAGACAGGAAATTGTAGGCCAGTGAGCCTGACTTCAGTGGTTGGGAAGACGTTAGAGTCCATTATTAAGAATGAAGCTCTACTTGGAAGCACATGATAAAATAGGCTGAAGTCAGCATGGTTTCCTTCAGTGGAAATCTTGGCTGACAGATCTCTTGGAAATCTTTGATAAAGTAACTTGCATGGATAGACACAGAAGAATCAGTGGATGTTGTTAGGGTAAGGGATTTCTTCTTTTATGTTACTGCTAAGGCTAATAAAATGGCTTCTTTATTATGTTATAATAAAATGGCTTCTCTGTAATGTTCACTGCTGAGTTAACGGTAGCAGCTTGTTTGGGTTATAATTACTGATTACGGGAATTGTATTCACTTGCTAACCAATTGGGATAGATGTTATTCTTTCTCGTGTGTCTGTAAGCTATTGTTTTTGCGGGCTTTGGGGAGAAGGTGCGATGGGGACAGAGAGAGGAGATGCGATGAGAGAGATGCTGTAAAATGGGCGAGGAACAAACCCAACAGGGAGTCCAAGGCCCAGGATCTTCGGCGAGGAGAGGAGACGAGGACAGACTCATGTGGAGCGTTTTGTCGACCACCAAGGGTCATCCCATTCGAGGGTCGGTGGAGTTCGGAGGACATCGACTGGAGGAAAGGGAGACTCAATTCTGTAAGAGCTCCAGTGAATTATTTGTGCACAGAACTGATAGAGTTACTGACTTAGTGCCTTCATTGTATTTGTTTCTACTAACCCATCAGCAAGAAGTACTTATAAAGTGTAATCATTTAACTGCATATGGTGTACTGTCTGTTATTTGGCATGGTGGGGTACATCACACAGCATCTACACCAACTTAATTACCCATTTTGGCAGGGCCGAAGGCTGCTCCCCCTAGATGAAAGCGAGCTGAGTGAGCCTGAGGCCTACCAGGGGGCTACATTTACTTAGATTATCAGAAGGCCTTTGACAGGGTGCCACACATGAGGCTGCTAAACAAGATTAGAGCCATGGACACCCACTCAACATTTCAGAACAGATTCTTCCTTCTTCCATCAGATGTCTAAATGGACGATGAACCCATGAACGCTAACAAGAGAAAATCTGCAGATGCTGGAAATCCAAAGCAACACACACAAAATGCTGGAGGAACTCAGCAGGTCAGGCAGCGTCTACAGAAAAGAGTACAGTGGACATCTCGGGCCGAGTCCCTTCATCATGAACACTCCTCAGTATTTTACCACTCTCTTTTTGTGCTATTTATGGGCTGAAGACCTTGTTTCTGTGTTGTAGTGTTCTGTGATTCTATGATCGGTAAGGACAGCAGAGGTTATGGAGAGAAAGCAGGAGAAAGGAGTTGAGAGGGAAATTCAATCAGCCATGATGGAATGGCAGAGCAGACTCTATGGCTGAATGGCCTGGTTTTACTCCAATTCTATGCATGTTATTACCTAGAAATTGGATGCAAGCTGGGTGCTCGGTGCTGGTACAAGATTAGAACCCTCTAAAAATAACAGTTGAGGAATTGATGAAAGAGCAGTGGAGGATTTTACACTGGAAGGGAGGGTTTACTCTGGAAGGGAGGGTTTACTCTGGAAGGGAGGGTTTACTCTGGAAGGGAGGGTTTACACTGGAAGGGAAGGTTTACTCTGGAAGGGAGGGTTTACTCTGGAAGGGAGGGTTTACTCTGGAAGGGAGGGTTTACACTAGAATGAGATCTCAGTAGAGCGATTCTTGGGAAGATCAGGTTTAGCACCCACTGGAAAGTGTCTAAGCAGCCCACAGTCAGTTTTATCCAGTCAGGTGTCCCAGTGCAGGCAGAGAAGTATCAAACTGGCACAGTATTCGCCTTCATAGGAGGTTCTTCACCAACAGTGACGAGGAGCTCAGCTCTTCAGGGATGCTAACATGTGTGAAGTATTGTCATCATTTTGCCTGAAATGGTTGCGAGTTCAATTAAATAGGTAAAATAGTTACCTGAAAGCAGCCCTTCACCATCCAAATTCAAGGTGCGCATCATCAGACAAGATGGGAGACATAGATATAGTGCAGGAGTTCCCAATCTTTTATATGCCATGGACCAATACCATTAAGCAGGGCGTTTGTGGACCCAGGTTATATCTATTATAGTGGATAGCCAGAGACTTTTTCCCAGGACAGAAATAGCTAAATCAAGGGGACATAATTTTTAGATGATTGTAGGAACGTATGGTGGGGAGTGATTTCAGAGCCACACAGAGAGTGGTGGGAGTGTGGAATGCCCTTCCAGGGGTGGAGGTAGAGGCAGGTATGAGAAACTCTTAATGATAGAAAATAGAGTGTTGTGTAGGAGGGAAGTATTAGGTTAATTTTAGTGTAGGTTATAACGTTGATGCTACATCATGGACAGAAGGGCCTGCACTGTGCTGTAATGACTGTTTTCTGTTCCATGCATCTATACAATAGATAAAAACAAAGACCTCTCAAGCAGCAAACACCTCTCCACTGTTGGTGAAGTTAATAGGAAATGGAGTTGAATACAACAAAGTGATTTTGTCCCTTAATTTACAGTATTTGTCAGGATTGAAGGAAAACCCGGAGAGGATCGGACCCGAAAGTACTGGAGTCCGACACGTTCCAACAAACCAATGAACCAATGCACGTCCAGTGGAACAGACACCTTCCAAAGGCTAAACAGGAGAAATGACAACTTTTTGCACACCCTTCCCACACGCAACCTCCAGATTGCTTTGTTTTAAACACATCACCTGCTCCCATGTTTCCTCTGCTCTCCAGGTCTGACTACCACACTACACTGATCTTCCCCATCCCTTCCTTCCTCCTCATCCCTTCCTTCCTCCTCATCCCCAATCCCTTCCTCCCCATCCTCAATCCCTTCCTCCTCATCCCCAATCCCTTCTTCCTCATCCCCAGTCCCTTCCTCCTCATCCCTTCCTTCCTCCCCATTCCTTCCTCAGTCCTCATCCTCAATACCTTCACCCCATCCCTTCCTCCATCCTCATCCCCCAATACCTTCCTCCCCCATCTCTTCCCATCTCTTCCTCCCTCCCTAACTCTCCTGCCTGCCCATTCCTTCCTCTCTTCCCCGTATCACGAAACCCATCTGAAAGGAGAGAAAAGACTGGTTGATGTTTGGGACATATTAGATTAAACACAAACTCATTTTCCTTTACAGATGGCTTTGGTTGTGCAATTGAATTTTTTTTTCTTTTACCTTCTTGCCCAGAGACATCTGCAGTGAAACACCAGAACCAGCACCAGTGCCAAGGCAGTAAACTCAATGCTCATGGGAACGGGGGCATCCAGCACTAACTGAAGCACCATATTACCATCTGTTAATGTTCTAGCTTCTTCATCTGCTGGCTCTGTCATTTTGATATGCTTACTTAATATTCAATTTTACATTTTCCAGTCTTCCAGCATCAACAGGAATTTGAGGGAAGACTGTTCCCCCATCCCATGACCCATGAAGGGCAGAGCTCTAGTTCCCTGCCCCTTATTCTGGACTCCACCCTCAGAGCTCTCCTTTATCAAAGCTACACCCATCTATCAGGTCTCACCCAGGTAATCCAGGTCTTATTACGTAACCCATTTCTTTATACTTTATACTTAATTGTCGTCAAACAATTGATACTAGAACGTACAATCATCACAGCGATATTTGATTTGGAACTGAATGGTGTACTGCCCATATTATAATCTGTGTTTTATTATAAACTGTGCACTGTTTAAATTGCACCCCTCAGAGTCTCTGATGGAGAGGATATGGTTTTCAGATCACTAGCTATGCACAGATCCCCCTGATTCATTCCTGGTGGAATGGGCCCACCTTGCTTTCACCCAGTCAGCCACTGTGAGACACTGACATACCTTAGTCAACGGCAGCTGTGATGGAAGTGTGACGCCTTCTTTCAACAGCAACTTCTTCTCATCCTCGTTGAGTACCAGCTCCCGGGCATGGTGTGGCTGTGGTTGGTACTGCCCAGGGGAGAAAACAGGGCAAAGTGAGAGAAAGCACAAATACCTGGGAAGAAGCTTCACCATCATGAGAAGGCACTGGATGGGTCGGACTTGTTTTCCTTGCAGTGGAGGAGGCCTGACTGAGTTCCACAATATTGTGAAGGTCATAGGCAGTACAGACACCTCACCCCATTGCAGAGGTGTCTAAAGCCAGAGGGCATGACTTTAAAAGGTAAGATTCAAGATTCAACATTGTTTATTGCCATTCTTCAGAAGACAAGTGTAAAGGAGAAGTAAGTAATCTTGTGCAGTATATATAAAAAACACAATATACAAAAGAACACAATAAAAAGCACAATAAATATAAATGTTTAAGATTAGCTTATATAACCAGACTGTCTGCATAGACATAAAGTGAGGGTGGGTAGTGGAGTATCTGTACATAAGGTGACTATGACAGGAAATGACCTGCAGATTTAGAGTGGATCTAAACAGGAATGTTTTCACCCAGTGGGTAGAATACCCTGACGAAGGGCTGGTGGATGTAGAGATCGAAGGAGAAATGTTTTCCCAGTGGGTAGAATGCCATGATGAAGGGCTAGTGTTGCAATGAATGAGTGAACCCAAACACGGGACACTGGCACGGAGATAGAGTTAGGATGCAGACAGGGGCGTGAGCGTGGCTGGAGTTGAACGGCAAACAGGAGGGGAATGGAAAAACAGGAGGCAGGCAAAACTTAACTTGACACAGGACGTTGCTGGAGCTGAACGGCAAACAGGAGACAGGCGGCAAGAAAAACTTATCTTGACACAGAGCGTTGCTGGAGCTAAACGACAAATGGAAAGGCAAACAGCAGGCAATACTTATCTTGACACAGAGAGACAGAGTTACACAGGTAAATCTCGGTACTGAAGTAAAACTTAGAATACACAATCCTAAGCAGCCAGGAACTTGAATTACCACACTGGCTAAAATAACGATCTGGCAATGAGTGGATGCAAAGCCGGGAAATTTATGCTGCAGGTCTAGATGAGAATCAGGTGTGCCGCAATCAAAGAGAATTAGGAGAATATGGGGAATTAACGGTCAGGACCGTGACAGCTTGCAGTTGTAGAGATCGAAGGAGAATTTCTTTTTCCCAGTGGGTAGAATGCTCTGACAAAGGGCTGGTGGTTGGAGAGATCGAAGGAGAAATGTTTGCCCAGTGTGTAGAATGCTCTGACGAAGGGCTGGTGGATGTAGAGAGTCTCACAACACTTAAGAAGTATCTGGAGAAGCATTTGATTCATCAAGGCACAGTGGGCTGCAGACAAGCTGCTGGTAAATGGGACTGAGAGAGAGCAGATGTCAACATGAACATGGTGGAGCAGAAGGTCTGCCTCTCTGCTGTAATTCCCCATGACTCTATACTACCTGAGGTGAGATCTCAAGACTTCCTGCAGTAAAGAAAAGGTTCATTCATATACGTAGCACCTTTCATTGTCCCAAGACATCTCAGATTCCCTCACTGCCAGTGCTAATGCTTCTGAGGTCCGGTCAGAATTGACTGTATAAAGTCACAAACATAAAAGATTCTCCAGATGCTGGAAATCTTGATCAACACACACAAAATGCTGGAGCAGTTTAGCAAGGCAGGCAGCATCTCTGGAGGGGAATGAACAGTCGATGTTTTGGGCCGAGGCCCAATTCCCACAGAAAAGAGTTCTCCCAAAAATCAATGATGTATTGGTCAGATAACCTGTTTTATGCTGGACTGCAGACTATGTTCGAGGCAGGACAGGGAAAGTTCTCCTGCACTTCTTCAACAGGGACTTTTATACATCAACTGGGAATGGTAACTTGAGCCTTAGTTTAATCATTCCTCTGACAGGTGGCCCCTGATGCGACAGTGCCCCACCAAGATGTCAGCCTGAAACATCTGCTCAGGTCTCTGAACTGAACCCACAAGCTTGGAAGTTAGGGTGATAATATCACTTGTACTGTCTCCTTCCAAAGTCTTTAACAAGAGAACATCACATTCAGCAAATGGCAATTAGGATGCAAAGCTCCCTGCATCGAGTAGTATTATTGTTACACAGCAATTTAAATGAGAGCACAGCATTTTAAACAAGTCTGTAGATAGGAAGTATTTAACAGTGGATCGATTAAGAAGCTGGTTGATTCATACTGGATAGGATTGCAGTTGAATTTTGAGAAAAAGCTTGGGTAGTTGTAACTGCAGCTCGAGAGGAGGATGCTGAAAGTGACCACACTAATTCGATGCAAAATTAGTCCCACGACCATATACCGCTCACTCTGATCATGCTAAAATCAAACCCCAAAATTACATTTGCACTCAACCTTATCTTGAAACATATACAGATTTGCTGCCATCTTCAGGTTGAAGTATTCATTCAAAGCACCTTGTTCTCACAGGGTGGCCACGGACTCACCTTTTCTGACACTTTGGAGAGAAGCAGGTCCTTGACAGTGAGTGTGATGAAATTGTTGGGAGCAGTCGGTGCTGGCATGTTCTGTTCTCCACCCTCAAGGAGTTCAGTGTTCCAGTCACCTGACAGAATAAACAAAGCGCTTACCTCAAGGAGTTCAGTATCAGTGGGGGATGTGAAATTCACATTGCAAATACAGACAGCCAAAACCCTGTCTTTGACACACCTTTGAATTCACGATGCAGATACACATCATTGATGCAGCAAAGCATTCCAAGGCGTATCGTACGTGAAACATTCACTCCCAACAACAGCAGTGCAGTGTACCACATCTACAAACCGCACTGCAGTTACTAACCTAGGATACTCCCACAGCCCCACCCAGGCCTGCCATCTCTCCTATCGAGAAGGCCAAGGGCAGGAAGCTCACGGAAACAGCACTGCCATCCTGTCCAAAGCACAACACTGGACATTGATCATAACCTGAGTTAATTCCCTTCACCACCAGGGCTGCAGTGGTTCAAGGTGTCAGTTCCCAAGGGAGGTCACGGAGGACAATAAATACTGGACTTGCCAGAAAATTCCAGGTCCCAATGATGAATGAAGAAATGTTTGACACTAAACACTGACCAGAAGCTTTGACAATAGAGGCAATGTTAAAGGAGAGGGAGGAGGGGGAGCTGCAGGATTAAAGGGAGGAACTTCAGTACAAGGCCTGAAGACAAGACCACAGTACTGGGCTACACAGGACAGTCAATGTGGAGGAATAGACCGATTGTGGGACTGGAGGAGCCTAAAGAAGCAGAAAAGCCCTAGTTGGAGATAAATCTCAGAACAAAATGCTTGGGCCAAATGGTGTGTTTTTGTGTGACCCTGACTCTATGCAGAGAGGGAGAAAGAAATTGCATCGCCTATCAAACAGCTCAAACCACTTTACAGAACCGACAGAAGTCCCAGCTCTTCCCTGAATGTAGCATCTTGGAACCTTCCTATCTGCTCTAGAAAGCTAAATGGGGGCTTCAAAACAGTGGGTTTGGGTCAAATTTCTTCCATGGCTCTATCCACAACAATATAGAGGGAGGTGACCAGGAAAAAACAAGTAACCTTGGGGTGATGTTTGTCGAAAGGAACTGAGAAATAAGCTCAAGCAGACCTACCCAGCTCCTCTCACTCCCCCTTCTTTCCAAAACCTTCTACCCCCATTCCCCAATCACCCTGTTTCTTTCCCCTCTCCTACCCACTCCAACTGCGCATCACCTACACCCTCCACCCACTGATTCCGTCCCCCATTGCTCCCATCTGCCCCTCCCCACCTCCCTCCCTTGGTTCCATGCTCCACCTCCCTTTCCTCGTAGTCCCATTACTTGCAGCTCTTTGGTGTCTCCACTACCAGCTCCCAACCTCTGTTGCTACCTGCACCCCTCCCTTCCCCACCTGCCTTCATCTGCCCACCTCACCTAGATCCACCTATCGTGAGCCATCTCTTGCCACTCATCTCTTTACACTGGTTATCTCCCCTCTGCTCCATCAATCCCCTCTATTTCCTTCCACAGATGCTGCCTGACCCTCTGAGATTCCATTTTCCATTTCCTTCCACAGATGCTGCCTGACCTTCTGAGTTCCTTCATACAGACCAATGCTGCTGGACGACAGAAATGTGTTAGTGTGAGCAGGGCAGAGGAACGGACAACAGTTTTGAAGATCCTCTCGGAGCGCCCTCCTATATTATAATTTCCAGGACACCAGATCAAAATAACTAATAAAGTAGAATTCTTCAACAATCTTTGAACTCTGAACAATTGTTCATTTCTGTGTTTGTCTTTCATTTGTTACCTATGCAAATACACTTTAATAATGGTCATCTACTGCCACCTTGTGGTCACTGTGCGCTAAGCTCCGATCATTGAGCCTTTTGTTAAGGAGTCGATGGATGAAACGTAATCACAATGGCTCTCTGGTGGCTTCAGGACGTCCCAACCACTAGAACCAAGGATTGGGGTAGGTGGGCATCTTGGTGGGCATGGGTGACTCTGGCTGAAGGGCCTGCTTCTAAAAAGTTTCCACTGAGATACTTTTGAGCAGTAGTCAGTATTGCTGTGTAGGAAATAAAGCAGTCAGGTCCCATAGCAGGAGCTCCCACAGACACCAAATAGAAAATCAGGATCAGAATCAGAATCACTTTTATTTTCACTATCTGATATAATGCGATATTTGTTTGATGCAGCACTACAGTATAAACTCATAAAATATTTAAGTTACAAATGAAATAAATGAGGTTGTACTTAGTTTGTGCCATTAGCAGAGGGATAAATATTGGCCAGAGAGGACTTTGCTGCTGTTCTCAATGCTACAGGGTCTTAACATCCATCTGATGACAAAGAGGGGCCTCAATTTAATGGCTTGTCCAAAGAACTCTTGCAGTGTCACATCCCGTAAGTACTGTACATCAAGCAAGAAATATGCTCAGGACTCTTAAGTGGGACTTGAAGACGCAACCAGCTGACAACGTGTGACCACATGCAAGTGTAGAAATCCTGCTTTGAGCCTCAGATAGTAAGAACAAAAGAAGGGACATAAAAGATGAGAAATAGGAGTATGTTCAGACTATTCGTCTTCTCAGGCTGCCCCACCTTTCAGCAAGGAGATGACCGATCTTCATCCTCAACCCCATTTTCCTCATATACCTGATACCCTGTGTACGCACAGGTCTGTCAGCCTCTGTTTTGAATGAACTCACTGCCTGAGCATGCACAACTCTCTCAAATGGTACGGTAACGTAGTGATTAGCATGAAACTATTACAGAACCGGCAACCTGCGCTCAAGTTCTGTTGCTGTCTCCAAAGGAGCTTGCGTGTTTTCCCCGTGACCACGTGGCTTTGGGATGGTGGACACATGGGTGTAATTGGGCGGTCTGGGTTGGTGGACACATGGGTGTAATTGGGCAGTTTGGGTTAGTGGACACATGGGTGTAATTGGGTGGTCTGGGTTAGTGGACACATGGGTGTAATTGGGCAGTCTGGGTTGTTGGACACATGGGTGTAATTGGGCGGTTTGGGTTGGTGGACACATGGGTGTAATTGGGCAGTTTGGGTTGGTGGACACATGGGTGTAATTGGGCAGTTTGGGTTGGTGGACACATGGGTGTAATTGGGCGGTCTGGGTTGGTGGACACATGGGTGTAATTTGGCACTTTGGGTTGGTGGACACATGGGTGTAATTGGGCGGTCTGGGTTGGTGGACACATGGGTGTAATTGGGCAGTTTGGGTTGGTGGACACATGGGTGTAATTGGGCGGTTTGGGTTGGTGGACACATGGGTGTAATTGGGCGGTCTGGGTTGGTGGACACATGGGTGTAATTGGGCGGTCTGGGTTAGTGGACACATGGGTGTAATTGGGCGGTTTGGGTTGGTGGACACATGGGTGTAATTGGGCGGTCTGGGTTGGTGGACACATGGGTGTAATTGGGCGGTCTGGGTTGGTGGACACATGGGTGTAATTGGGCGGTTTGGGTTGGTGGACACATGGGTGTAATTGGGCAGTTTGGGTTGGTGGACACATGGGTGTAATTGGGCAGTTTGGGTTAGTGGACACATGGGTGTAATTGGGCGGTCTGGGTTAGTGGACACATGGGTGTAATTGGGCGGTCTGGGTTGGTGGACACATGGGTGTAATTGGGCGGTCTGGGTTAGTGGACACATGGGTGTAATTGGGCGGTTTGGGTTGGTGGACACATGGGTGTAATTGGGCGGTCTGGGTTGGTGGACACATGGGTGTAATTGGGTGGTCTGGGTTGGTGGACACATGGGTGTAATTGGGCGGTCTGGGTTAGTGGACACATGGGTGTAATTGGGCAGTTTGGGTTAGTGGACACATGGGTGTAATTGGGCAGTTTGGGTTAGTGGACACATGGGTGTAATTGGGCGGTCTGGGTTGTTGGACACATGGGTGTAATTGGGCGGTCTGGGTTGTTGGACACATGGGTGTAATTGGGCAGTTTGGGTTGGTGGACACGTGAGTGTAATTGGGCGTTTTGGGTTGGTGGAAAATTGGGTGTAATTGGGCGGTCTGGGTTAGTGGACACATGGGTGTAATTTGACGGTCTGGGTTAGTGGACACATGGGTGTAATTGGGCGGTTTGGGTTGGTGGACACATGGGTGTAATTGGGCAGTTTGGGTTGGTGGACACATGGGTGTAATTGGGCAGTTTGGGTTGGTGGACACATGGGTGTAATTGGGCGGTCTAGGTTGGTGGACACATGGGTGTAATTGGGCAGTTTGGGTTGGTGGACACATGGGTGTAATTGGGCGGTCTGGGTTGGTGAACACATGGGTGTAATTGGGCGGTTTGGGTTGGTGGACACATGGGTGTAATTGGGCGGTTTGGGTTGGTGGACACATGGGTGTAATTGGGCGGTCTGGGTTGGTGGACACATGGGTGTAATTGGGCGGTCTAGGTTGGTGGACACATGGGTGTAATTGGGTGGTTTGGGTTGGTGGACACCCCACCCCACCCAGCCCTACACTCCTCAGCCAAGGGGAAACATCTTCTCCACAACTACACTGTGGGACACACACAACATGCTGGAGGAACTCAGCAGGCCAGGCAGCATCTACGGAAAAGAGTACAGTCGACCTTTCAGGCCAAAACCCTTCGGCAGGACTGAAGAAGAAAGCTGAGGAGTAAATTTGAAAGGTAGGGGAAGGGGAGAGAGAAACACCAGGTGATAGGTGAAACCTGGAGGGGGAGTGATGAAGCAAAGATCTAGGAAGTTGATTGGTGAAAGAGACAGAAGGTGAAGGAAGAAAGAAGAAGGGTGGGGAGGAGCACCAGATGGAGGCAATGGGCGGGCAAGCAGATAATATGAGAGAGGGACGAGGGGATGGGAAATGGTGAAGGGGGGTTGGTGGAGGCACCATTGAGAAATTGATGTTCATGCCATCAGGTTGGAGGCTACCCAAACGGAATATAAGGTGTTGTTCCTGCAACCTAAGTGTGACCTTGTTGCAACAGTGGAGGAGGCTGTGGATGGACATACTGGAATGGGAATGGGAAGAGGAAGTAAAATAAGTGGCCTCCAGGAGATCCTGCTTGTTCTAGCGGACAGAGCGTAGATGCTTGGTGAAGCGGTCTCCCAACCTACGTCAGGCCTCACTTATACACAAGAGCTCACACCAGGAGCACCAAACACAGTATATGACCCCAATAGACGCACAGGTGAAGTGTTGCCTTATCTAGAAGGACTGTTTGGGGCCTCGAATGGTGGTAAGGGAGGAGGTGTAGGGGCAGGTGTAGCACTTGTTCCATTTGCAAGGATAAGTGCCAGGAGGGGAGGGACAAATGGACAAGGGAGTTGCATAGTGAGTGATCCCTGCAGAAAGCAGAAAGACGGGGGGAGGGAAAGATGTGCTTGGTGATGGGATCCATTTGGAGGTGGCAGAGGTTTTGGAGCTGGACACTGTGGGTGGTAGGTGAGGATAAGAGAAACCCTATCCCTGGTAGCATGGCGGGAGGATGGGGTAAGAGCAGACGTGTGTGAAAATGGAAGAGATGTAGTTGAGGTCAGCATTGATGGTAGAGGAAGGGAAGCCTCTTTCTTTGAAAAAGGAGGATATCTCCTTCATTCTGGAATGAAAAGCCTCATCCTGAGAGCAGATGTGGCAGAAACAGAGGAATTGAGAGAAAGGGATGGCATTTTTACAAGTAACAGGGTTGGACGAGGTATAGTCCAGGTAGCTGTTGGAGTCCATTGGTTTATAATTAGCATCGGTGGATAAGCTGTCTCCAGAGATAGAGACAGGGAGATCAAGAAAGGGAAGGGAAATGTCGGAAATGGACCAGGTGAATTGAGGGCAGGGTGGAAATTGGAGGATAAGTGGATGAAATAGACGAGTCCAGCACCAATGCAGTCGTCAATGTAGCATAGGAAAAGTGTGGGATGGTCACTGGTGTAGGCTTGGAATTCCACGTAGCCAACAAACAAGCAGGCATAGCTGGGACCCATGCGAGTGCCCATGGCTACCTTTTTAGTTTCAAGGAAGTGGGTGGACCCAAAGGGGAAATAGTTTAGAGTGAGGACAAGTTCTGCTAGATGGAGGAGACTGGTGGTGGAAGGGAACTGATTAGGTTGGTGTCCAGAAAGAAATGGGGAGCTTTGAGGCCTTCCTGGTAGGGGATGGAGGTGGACAGGGACTGGACATCCATAGTAAAAATAAGATGATGGGGGACAGGGAACCTGAAATCCTGAAAAAGATCCAGAGCGTGTGAAGTGTCGCGGATGTAGGAAGGAAAGGGCTAAAACAGAGTCGAGGTATGCAGATATGAGTTCAGTGGGGCAGGAACAAGCTGAAACAATGGGTCTACCTGGACAAGTGGGTTTGTGGATTTTGGGTAGGAGGTAGAAATGGGAGGTTTGGGGTGCAGGAACTATGAGGTTGGTGACGGTGGATGGGAGATCCCCAGAGTCAATAGGGTTGGTGATGGCGTGGGAGACAATAGCCTTGCGTTTCTTAGTGGAGTCTTGTTCAAGGGGTGAAAAGAGGAGGTGTCTGACAGTTGGCACTGGCCTCAGCAAGGTAGAGGTCAATTGCCAGACTCCTACAGCACCTCTCTCATCCATGGGTTTGTTGGTGAGGTTAGGATTGATGCGGAGGGAGTGGAAAGCTGAGCATTCGGAAGGAGTGAGGTTGGAATAGGAAAGAGGAGTGTTAAAATTTAGACGGTTAATGTTCCGTTGGCATTTGGCAATGAAAAGGTCCAGAGCAAGCAGAAAATGAGGGTGGGGTATCCAGGAAGAGGGGGAGGGTTTAAGATGGGAGAAGGTGTCATCAGCGTGGGTTGGGGAGATCTTGCCAAAGAATTATGCTTGGAGACAGAGGCAGCAGAAGAAGAGCTCAGTGTTATGGCAGGCGTGGAACTCACTGAAGTGTGGACACAGAGGGACAAAAGTGAGGTCCTTACTGAGGACAGAACATTCTGGCTCAGAGAGGGGAATGTTGGATGGAATTGTGAAAGCCCAGCACGGATGAGAGCTGGGATCGGAGGGTGGAAGGGGGTTGGTGGTGCCTGAGGAGAAGGGAGGTTTGGAGTGTTCAGGAATGGTGGAGTGGGAGGAAGATGAAGTCTCTGAGGTCCGAAGATCTGGCGGTGGGATCTGAGAGATACGGGATTGCAGAGTGGTGGTCAGGGAAGGGGAGACGGGGGTTCCAGCGATGGCTGAGGGCATTGGAACCCACATTGATGGCGGTGGAGTCCGGGTTTTAAATCTGCTCTGGATTGTTAGAGCTGCTGAGGTCCCACCAAAGGCATCCAGGCCTGCCGGTATTAGAGACAGCAGGTTCGGTGGTCTGTAGACGGGCGACCTTCTGATCCTTGCAGGCAGGACGAGAGAAAGTCGAAGAACTGGCGATTGAAAGTGTGGATCCGGCGGAGGATGACAAAGCGTACAGGTCCATTACAGGCGGCAGAGAGAGAAATAGAGAAACACAGAAAACCTACAGCACAGTACAGGTCCTATGGCCCACAAAGCTGTGCCCAACATGTCCTTACCTTGGAAATTACCTGGGGTTAACCATAGCCCTCTATTTTTCTAAGCTCCATGTACCTGTCCAGGAGTCTCTTAAAAGACCCTATTGTACACGCCTCCACCACCGTTGCCGACAGCCCATTCCACACACTCACCAATCTCTGTGTAAAAAACAGAGAGACAGCTCCTCTGTACCTACTCCCCAGCACCTTAAACCTGTGCCCTCTCGTGTTAGCCATTTCAGCCCTGGGAAAAAGCCTCTGACTATCCACATGATCAATGCCTCTCATCATCTTATACACCTCTATCAGGTCACCTCTCATCCTCCATCGCTCCAAGGAGAAAAGGCCGAGTTCACTCAACCTATTCTCATAAGGCATGCTCCCCAATCCAGGCAACATCCTTGTAAATCTCCTCTGCACCCTTTCTATGGCTTCCACATCCTTCCTGTAGTGAGGTGACCAGAACTGAGCACAGTACTCCGTGGGGTATATAGCTGCAACATTACCTCTCGGCTCTTAAACTCAATCCCACAATTGATGAAGGCCAATGCACTGTATGCCTTCTTAACCACAGAGTCAACCTGCACAGCAGCTTTGAATGTCCTATGGACTCGGCCCCGAGATCCCTCTGATCCTCCACACCGCCAAAAGTTTTACCATTCATACTATATTCTGCCATCACATTTGACCTACCAAAATGAACCACCTCACACTTATCTGGGTTGAACTCCATCTGCCACTTCTCAGCCCAGTTTTGCATTCTATCCCACTGCACCCTCTGACAGTTCTCCACACTATGCACAACACCCCCACCTTTGTGTCATCAGCAAATTTACTATCCCATCCCTTCACTTCCTCATCCAGGTCATTTATAAAAATCACAAAGAGTAAGGGTCCCAGAACAGATCCCTGAGGCACACCACTGGTCACCGACCTCCACACAGAATATGACCCATCTACAACAACTCTTTGCCTTCTGTGGACAAGCCAATTCTGGATCCACAAAGCAATGTCCCCTTGGATCCCATACCTCCTTACTTTCTCAATAAGCCTTGCATGGGGTACCTTATCAAATGCCTTGCTGAAGTCCATATACACTACATCTACTACTCTACCTCCATCAATGTGTTTAATCACATCCTCAAAAAAAGTTCAATCAGGCTGGTAAGGCACGACCTGCCTTTGACAAAGCCATGCTGACTATTCCTAATCATATTATGCTTCTCCAAATGTTCATAAATCCTGCCTCTCAGAATCTTCTCCATCAACTTACCAACCACTGAATTAAGACTCACTGGTCTGTAATTTCCTGGGCTATCCCTACTCCCTTTCTTGAATAAGGGAACAACATCCACAACCCTCCAATCCTCCGGAACCTCTCCTGTCCTCATTGCTGATGCAAAGATCATTGCCAGAGACTTAGCAATTTCCTCCTTCACCTCCCACAGTAGCCTGGGGTACATCTCGTCTGATCCTGGAGACTTATTCAACTTGGTGCTTTCCAAAAGCTCTGGCATATGCTCAAAATCCCGGAGCTGTGGAAGCAACTATGATAGGGATACCAGGTACCTCTTCATGGCATAAAGTGTGGTGCGTAGAATGCAGTGGGAGAAGCAGGCAGTTAAATGTGAGTACCTGAGTCCTCAGAGGGGCCAAATCAAGAAGCTTGAAAATAAATCTGGAAACCGTGTGGTACAAGCGGGCGGCGAAGACATGCTCCCAGAAAGGAAATATAGCTGTGGTAGCGGGTCTGGGTGAGCACATGGTTAAAGAGTTGGAGAGTAGCAGGGATCACAGGGGGGGAGCAGTGAGGGAGCGTTTCACTGAACTCCCATCGAAGGGAAGATTTAAACTTCTTCAGGGTAGGCATCCCTGGAAGAGATTTTGCAGAGTAGTAATCCAATCACAAACAAGAGAAAATCTGCAGATGCTGGAAATCCAAGCAACACACACAAAATGCTGGAGGAACTCAGCAGGCCAGGCAGTGTCTATGGAAAAGAGTAAACAGTCAACGTTTCGAGCCAAGACCTTTCGTCAGGACTGGAGAAAAAAAGGATGAGGTCAGAGTAAGAAGGTGGGGAGGGGAGGAAGAAGTATACAGTGGTAGGTGATGGGGAAAGCAAGAGAGGGGAGAGGGTGAAGTAAAGAGCTGGGACGATGATTGGTGAAAGAGATGCAGGGCTGGAGAAGGGTGAATTTGAGAGTAGAGGGTAGAAGACCACGAAAGAAAGGGAAGGGGGAGGAGCACCAGAGGGAGGTGATGGACAGGTAAGGAGATGAGGTGAGAGAGGGAAATGGGTATGAGGAATGGTGAAGGGGGGCATTTACTGAAATTTTGAGAAATTAATGTTCATGCCAGGTTGGAGGACACCCAGACAGAATATAAGGTGGTCTCATGAGGTGAAAGCCTGAGTGTGGCCTCATCACAACGGAAGGGGAGGCCTGGACAGACATGTCAGAATGGGAATAGGAAGTAGAATTGAAATGGGTGACCACCAGGAGATTCCATTTTTTCTGGCAGACGGAACATAAGTGCTCGGTGAAGCGGTCTCCCAATCTATGTCAGGTCTCACCGAAAAACATTGGGAGCACTGTCTTCAATGGGATCCCACCACCAAGCACATCTTTCCCTCCCCCCCCCCCACTTTTCAGTTTCCACAGGGATCGCTCCCTACATGACTCCCTTGTCCATTCGTCTCTCCCCACTGACCTCCCTCCTGGTACTTATCCTTGCAAGCGGAACAGGTGCTGCACCTGCCCCTACACCTCCTCCCTCACTAGCATTCAGAGCCGCAAGCAGACCTCGCAGGTGAGGTGACACTTTGCCTGTGACTCTGTTGGGGTCATCTACTGTATCTGGTGCTCCCGGTGTGGCCGCCTGTGTTTCGGTGATGTAGATTGGGAGACCACTTCGCTGAGCACCTACGATCCATCCGCCAGAAAAAGAGGGATCTCCCAGTGGCCACCCATTTCAATGCTAATTCCCATTCCAAATCCAACATGTCAGTCCATGGCCTCCTCTACTGTTGCAATGAGGTCACACTCTGGTTGGAGGAACAACACCCTATATTACATCTGGATAGCCTCCAACCTGATGGCACGAACATTGACTTCTTGAACTTCTGGTAAATGCCCCCCCCTTCACCATTCCCCATTCCCATTTCCCTCTCTCACCTATCTCCTTACCTGCCCATCACCTCCCTCTGGAGCTCCTCCCCTTTCTCTTTCTCCCATGTCTTCTGCCCTCTCCACTCAGATTCCCCCTTCACCAACCCTTTATCTCTTTCTCCAATCAACTTCCCAGCTCTTTACTTCACTCCTCTCCCTCTCATGGTTTCACCTACCACCTACCACCTACCATCTTGTATTTCTTCCTCCCCACCCCTACCTTCTTACTCTTTTCTTTCCAGTCCCAGTAAAGGATCTCAGACCAAAACATCGACAGTTCATTCTTTTCCACAGATTCTGCCTGGCCTGCTGAGTTCTTCCAGCATTTTGAGTGACTTGTTTGGGTTTCTCTGCATTAACTACTGTAGTCAAATAGCCTTGGATGCCTAATTGGTCTTTGAGGTACCAAGGAATGTTCACAATGTTCAAGGAGTGGTTGATATTTTTGCAGTAAACGTATAAATATTGAATTCTGTAATAAAAACCAAACATGCTTGTAACTTAGGATCATCTGTGGACAAGAAAGGGGCCATCTCCAGCCAATATCCCCTCAATAGATTGATGAGAAAACAGTATAGTTTCAGTTGCAGAGAGGAGGAGGTGAGGTGACCAGAAAGGATATCTATGACAGGCAATACTCTTCAATTCTGATGAAAGGTTATTGATTGGAAAGATTATATTTGATTCCCTCTCTACGGGTGCTGCCTGATCTGCTTAGGATCTCCAGTATTCTCTGATCTTAATGAACTCCTGGCAGCCTCCCCAAATCTAATTCTGATCCGTTTACATCCTGCAGAGTTCTCTCCAAAGGAGAAGAGGGACACGGGAATAAAAACAGTAACTGGACAACAAACCCAGGGGAACATCTCCTTCCCAAATACAGGAGATCCTGCAGTTGCTAGGCATCTTAAGCAGCATACACAATGTGCTGGAGGAACTCAGCAAGTCAGGAGGTATCTATGGAGGGGAATAAACAGCTGGTATTTCAGACTGAGACCTTTCTCTGACCAAAATATCAACTGTTTATTCCTTCCATCAGTGCTGCCCAACTGCTGAGTTCCTCCAACATGTTGTGTGTGTTGAACACCTCCTTGCCTCTCTCCAAGTCTCCCAGGTCCACATTTACAGGGCAGCTGTGTTTCTTACCAAAGCTGACAGAGAAATCCACATCTGGGTATGCCAAATCAGAAGCTCCTGGACAAGGATCTGAGCAGCAAATCTCCGGGCCAGGGTGAAAGGGCAGCTCCGACTGGAAAGCCTCGAAGTTGTGGGGGCTGCTGGATGGCTGCTGTGGACTGTCCAGCTGGTCAGACAGGTGATCCTCAGATATCCCACTGTCACTGCCAGCTGACGACCAGAGCGGGGAGTCAGGGACGGTTTCTGGCAAGAGTGAGGATAGGATCTCCTTGTTGCTTCTTCCACTGTGGGTCTGGACAAAGGAAGGAGATCAAGATTAAAGGACGGAGTGTCAAGGCGTCCTACTCGTACATAAAGAACAGGAGGATGACTACAGTGAAGGTTAGGACCAATCAAGGATAAAAGAGTTGGAGGAGTTAGGGGAGGCCCTAAATGAATACTTTGCTCCAGTGTTCACCAGTGGGAGGGACCTTGACAAATGTAATGACAGCATCAAACAGGTTAATATGTTGGAGCGTGTTGACAGTAAGAAAGAGGATGTGATGTAACTTCTGAAAAACGTTAGCATAGATAACTCCCCAGGCCAGATAAGATCTGCCTAAAGTTACTACAGGAAGCAAGGAAGGAGATTGATGCACCTTTAGCGATGATCTTTGTGTCCTCACTGGCAATAGGAGAAGTAACAGAAGATTGGAGAGTGGCAAATATTATTCCTTTTTTCAAGAAAGAGAATAGGGATGAGCCTGGGTATTATAGACCAGCGAGTCTTAAATCAGTGGTAGGCAAACTTTGGAGAAGATTCTTAGAGGCAGATTTATGAGCCTTTAAAGAAGCATAGGCCAATTAGGGATAGTCAACGTGGCTTGTGAGAGACAGTTCATGCCTCACAAGCCTGGTTGAATTCTCGAGGTAATATTAAAACAATCTAATGAAGGTAAAAGAGTGGATATGGTGTATATCAATTTTAATAAGACATTCAACAAGTTCCACCATGGTAGGCTCATTCAGGAAGTCGGGAGCATGGGATCCAGGGAAGCTTGGGTTCAGAATTGGGTTGTCCACAGAAGGCAGGGGGTGAGTAGCAGAGGGAGCATTTTCTGTCTGGAGGTCGGTGACCAGTGATGTTCCGCAGGGATCTGTTCTGGGACCCTAGCTCTTTGTGATTTTTATAAGTAACTCAGATGAGGAAGCAGAAGGGTGGGCTAGTAAGTTTGCAGACGACACCAAGGTCGATGGTGTTGTGGCTACTGCAGAAGTTTATTGTAAGTTGCAAAGGGACTTTGACAGGATGCAGAGCTGGGCTGAGAAATGGCAGATGGAGTTCAATCCAGAAAACTGTGAAATGTTCACTTTGGAATATTGAACTTGAAGGCAGAATATGGGATTAATAGGAGGATTACTAGCAGTGTGGAGATACAGGGGGACCTTGGGATCCACATCCATAGATTCCACAAAGTTGCTGTGGAAGTGGATAGGATGGATAAGGAGGTATATGTGTTGGCTTTCATTAGTTGGGGGATTGAGTCACAAAGTAATGTTACAGCTCCATAAATCCCTGGTTAGACCATACTTGGAGTATTGTGCTCAGTTCTGGTCACCTCATTTTGGGAAGGATGTGGAAGCTTTAGAGAGGGTCCAGAGGAGATTTACCAGGATGCTGTCTGGATTAGAGAGCATGTTTTATGAGAAAAAGTTGAGCAAATTAAGGCTTTTCTCTTTGGAGTGAAGGAGGATAAGAAGTGACTTGATAGAGATGTACAAGATGATAAGTGGCATTGATGAATGAAAAGCCAGTGCCTATTTTCCGGGTGTAAGTTGCTAATACAAGGTGATTGGTAAAAGTACAGGCGGAGATGTCAGATGTAGATCTTTCTACACACTGAGTGGGAAGAGCACGAATGCACTGTTAGGGGTGGTGGTAGAGGTAGATACATTAAGGAGATTTAAAAGACTCTTCGATAGGCAGATAGATGAAAGAAAAATGGAGGCCTATGTAGGAAGGAAGGGTTAGCTCGATCTTGGGATAGGTTAAAAGAATAGCACAACGTCGTGGGCCAAAGAGTCTACTGTACTGTGCGAGGTTCTATGTTCTACAAGGTGAGAGATGGGATCCTTCATGAGAGAATTCCATCTTGTTTGGGCTGGTTGACCCGGGTGTGACTGTGTGTGTGTGTGTGACTCTGTGTGTGTGTGTGTGTGTGTGTGTGTGTGTGTGTGTGTGTGTGACTCTGTATGCGTGTGTGTGTGTGAGAGAGAGAGAGAGACTGTGTGTGTGACTCTGTATGTGTGACTGTGTATGTGTGTGACTCTGTGTGTGTGTGTGTGTGTGTGTGTGTGTGAGAGAGAGAGAGAGAGAGACTGTGTGTGTGACTCTGTATGTGTGACTGTGTGTGTGTGTGTGTGTGTGTGTGTGTGTGTGGGGGAGAGAGAGAGAGAGACTGTGTGTGTGACTCTGTATGTGTGACTGTGTATGTGTGTGACTGTGTGTGTGTGTGTGTGTGTGTGTGTGTGTGTGTGTGTGTGTGAGAGAGAGAGAGACTGTGTGTGTGACTCTGTGTGTGTGTGTGTGTGAGTGGGTGAGTGGCTGTGTGGTGGGTTTGGGGCTAGTTTTGATGATGGATTTTTGACCTGAACTGGTTCTTTTCCCACAGCCTCTGTGTAAAAGATTAAAAGAGCCATAGGTAGGGTGAACAGCCAGCACCTTTCCCTCAGAGGACAATTCTAGAGGACATCATTCTAAGCTAAATGGAGGAAATTTTAAGGGTGATGTCAGAGGTAGGTTTTTAACACAGAGAGCGGTGGGTGTCTGGAATGAATTGGTAGGAGTGGTGTAGAGGCAGATACATTAGGAGCATTTAAGAGACTTAGATAGATGCATGGATGAAAGGAAAATTGAGGATTGTGGGCTATATAGGAAGGAAGATTAAATTAATCATGCATTAGGTCAAAGGGTTGGCATAATATTGTGGGCTGAAGGGCCTGAGGCTTTGCTGTAACTGTTCGATGTTCTAAATTTGATGTAATTGGGTGACTCAGGTTACAATGATCTATGTGCAAAGTCCTTGAGATAACAGTATTGACCTATTTTACGATGTTTTGTGTGTGTGTTGGGGCGGGGGGGATAACCTGGTCTACAGTGTACTCTGTGTGAAGTTACAATACTGGTCTGTATAACAGATACATTACAATGTGCTCTGTGTGTAAGCTGGCTTGGGTTCCTGGTGCTCTGTATGTGGGGTGACCAGGGTTACAAAGATCTGTGCCCGCACAACGATGCAGCTTTACAATTCTCCTTACACTGGGCTGTGCCATCTCCCAGCACCCTGCACTCTCCTGGGCATTTGCCTGGAAGTTTTCATGGCGAAGGATCCCATCCTGCTGGTCAAAGAGTAGATCCAGGAGCTCCACGCTGTCCATTTCCGGGGCCAAGCATTCTCCAGGTGTCTAGAGAAGGGAAAATGGAAAGAGTATTCCCTCAGTGAAGGGGAAAAAACAGTCAGCAAGAGTAGTACCACCATAATCACAGGACATTTCATCTGTTAATTACTAACATAAATCGGAAGCAGAGCTCAAACCCCTCCCAAATGTAAATGGGCAATGAGCTATACCTGTCTCCCCTTCTTGGGATCTGACTGTACTTCTCGCTGCCTCAGTAAAGTAGCCAGTGTAATCAAAGACCCTACCCACCCTGAATACTCTCTCTTCTCTCCTCTTCCATCAGGCAGTAGATACAAAAGCCTGAAAGCACCAGGATCAAGGCAGGTTCTGGCTCACTGTTATTAGAATATTGAATGGTTCCCTGGTACAATAAGATGGACTCCTGACCTCACAATCTACCTCACCATGATCTTGCACATTATTTTACCTGCACTGCACTTTCTCTGTAGCTGCTACACCTCATTCTGCATTCTGTGATTATTTTACCTTGGTCTGCCTCAATACGCTTTGTAATAATTTGATTTTTATAAACGGTGTGCAAGAGAAGCTTCTCACTGTTTCTCAATGCACGTGACAATAATAAACCAATTTCGATTCCAATAATCAGTCTTGAAAGTTCAAGAAAATCACCCTATCTATGAAGGGAGCTGGCTACAGGCTCACAACAGGAGACAACTTCAGAGAAATACTTCAGGTAGTGACAAGATAATACCTGGGGAGTCTGTGTATCCAAGCAGGTACTTCTCACAATGCTGTGCTACAAGAAGAATGTCTTGGGACTCGAGGGCTTGTCCTCAGTCATTATTAGAATTCTGGGGCAAGCTACCTGGTCTCAGTAAAAGTACCTGGTCTCATTGGTTAATATGCACTCTCATTGTAACTGAATAATTATATGAAACCAGTTGTTCATATCCAAAATATTGAGGTCAACTGCACACTGGAAGTATTGACAATGCATTTGATCCAACTGCTTACATCTACGGTTCCCAGGAGGCTCATTCAGAGTCACAGCAGTGAATAAAAAGGTTGAAATGGCATGGCAGCCGAAGCTCGTGCATTACGCTCGCACATACAAGTCAGGCTGGTTGTGAATCACGCCCTCATTCAAGTCCCGAGAAAATGCTGAACTCTCATCTCCTGAAACCAAGATCCTTTCAGGCAGCTGTAAAAGTTGCCAGACCACTAACCACAGAAGAGCAGAGACTTCTCCTCCAGTGCCCCGGACAATATTTATCCATCATCTGATTTCACGGAGAAAAGTAACGGTCCCTTTCTATTTGGGACCTTGCAGAATGCAAATTGCTGCCTTACTGTAGAATTTACAATGGCAAATACAAAAATGAAATAACGTTTTTGTAAAGTAGGAAGTAGGTCACCGACCTACAGGAAAGATGTCAAAAGATTGAAAGAGTGCTGGGAAAATTTACAAGGATGTTGCCAGGTCTTGAAGACCTGAGTTATAGGGAGAGGTTCGGACTTTATTCCCTGGAGTGGAGAAGATTGAGAGGAGATTTGATAGAGGTATACAAAATTATGAGGGGTTTAGATGGAGTAAATGCAAGCATGTTTTTTCATCTAAGGTTGGATGAAACTAAAACTATAGGTCATGGGTTAAGGATGAAATGTTTAAGGGGAATATGAGGGGGAACTTCTTCACTCAGAGGGTGGTGAGAGTGTAGAACAAGCTCCCAGCAAAAAGTGACAGATATGGGTTTGATTTCAACATGTAAGAGAAATTTGGATAGGTACATGGGTGGGAGAGCTATGGAGGGCCATGCTCTGGGTGCAGGCCAATAGGACTAGGCAGATTAGTAGATCAGCACAGACTAGATGGGCCGAAGGGCCTGTTTCTGTGTTCTATAACTCTAAGGCAGTATTTTTGTTGGTTGAAATATACTTTAAGATTGAGCTATTGAGGTTGTGGAAATTAAAAGCATTTTTTCTCTATTTTTCATTTATGAATAGATATCACCAATGAGAGACAGTTGTCAGAAATCCAACCAGTTTTGGAAAACAGAGATTTGGTGCAGCTGTCAAGACCAAACAAGGAGATTTCTAGTTCCCGAGGTCTGACTCATTTTATTCCACGCTTTGTCAGAGAAAGAGATTACCAGGTAGATAAAGGAAAAGCTTCAATGTCAAATCTTCCTTAAAAAAATGCAACATTCCATCTGGCCCCTCAGAATCCCTGGACCAGGATCAGCAGGAGTGTTGGTGATGTGTTGGAGAACCTCAGGGCCATCAAGTAGGAGCAGGCAGAAGCCCAATGCAAACACTGGAAGGAACACATCCCTTCACAAGCCATCTCACTGAGGCACCTCCAGCCCCATCTTCGGTCCCACAACAGTCTCAGCAGCCGCCTCAGAACCCACAGTACTGGAGAGGAAGCAAGTCAGCCTTAATCCAGTGAGGCTGACCAAGAAAATTAATTGTCAGAACATACGAGTCGTACAGTCTTCTGGCACAGAAACAGGCCCTTCAGCGCACTGAGGCCATACCAGTCATCAACACCCATTTACACTAACTTTCATCAAAAGGATGCTGAAAATCTAAAATCAAAACAAAAAATAACCTCAGCAGCTCAGGCCAGACTTGTGTAGAAAGAAACAGTTATGTTTCAGATTGGTCTCCTCATCAGACTTGGGAAAGAGGGAATGCAAGCCTTTAGCATGCGTTACGTCCGAGAACTGTCTTCAAGGCTTTAGATAATTAAACTCTAATGTTTGAGAGTTTAGTTCAAAAGGCAGTGAATTGTTTCACCTGGATTATGATAGAGAAGATTGATTCCAGTTCTGTGTAACAGTGTTTAGGTGAAAAAGAATTAGCAGACTGTTTCGAAGCCTGATTTATTTCCAGTGATTTTGCCAATCAGTTAAGATCTATTATACTCTGTAGCTTATGGTGACAAGATTCAAAGAAAAGGACAACTTTCTCACATACAAAACCACCTGAGAAGTATGTACTGCTTACACTCTCACAAAATTCTGAATTAGTGTCCAAATTCAGGAGAAACCAACACTGGATCTTCCCCTGGGATACCCTGTATCACAGCATTTGGTAACACCAACACCAGAAACCATAGCCTAGCAGCATACATGATGTCTACGAGATAGGAACGTTGGGCTGGAGACACCGAGAAGATGGACAATCAAAGATGTGTGTTGAAATACTTGGGTCACATAGAACAATATTACTATCACATGCAATATGTTTGCCTTCTAGTTACCTAGTACCATGATGCTACCGGAGAATTCTGCCATAATCTCAACATGCAGTGAGGGCATATTCATCCCAATCTGTGCTGGGATTCCCAGGACTACAGTACACATCAGTCTCAGTTATTTCCTTCACAGCATGGCTGGAAAATATAGATGACGGGTCTAGCAGACAACATTGCTTATGCCATTCGGTCAATAAAGCACAGTCTGTGCCAATCCTACTTGTTCCTTCGCCTCTCTAACTTCCCTTAATCAAAGTTATTCCTGAATCTGCAACACCCCTCCTTTCAGCCAATGCAACGCACATCCTTGCAACTCTGTATGAATGTGTAAAAACTTTCTCCTATTCTGTTTGGCTATTCTATTTTGTTCTTTTCTTGTATTCCATCGTGGTGGAATGTTTGTTGCCCCAGGACATCCCTGGAGATGATGCAGGGTCCTTGTCTCTTGATATTAGTGCAGAAGTATCTTGATTCTCTCAGCAATTGTCATGAGATGTCGCTGTCTGCGTGTCCGTTATCACAACATCTGTAGAATGGCAAACTGAAGCACTGACTTCACAGCCCGGCCTCTGTGTCCCTCATTGTGCACCTTCCATCCTCACTGGAGCAAACTGTGGACACACAGTACCCCTGGGTGACTCACTGCCTCACCAATGAGTCACCATGACCAATAAATAACAACAGGTAGTGATAATTTTGGAGTGAAGGAGGATGAGAGGTGACCTGATAGAGCTGAATAAGATTATGAAAGGCAGAGATAAAGTGCATACAACACACACAAAATGCTGGAGGAACTCAACAGCATCTATGGAAAAGAATACAGTCGACGTTTCGGGCCCAGACCCTTAATCAGGGCTGGAAAAATAAAGATGAGGGGTCAGAGTTAGAGGGTGCAGGAGGAGAGGTGATAGGTGAAACTGGGAGGGGGGAAGGGTGAAAGAAAGAGCTGGGAAGTTGATTGGTGAAAGAGAAACTGGGCTGGAGAAGGGGGAGACCAATAGGAGAGAACAGAAGACATGGAAGAAAGAAATGAGGAAGGAGCATCAGAGGGAGGTGACGGACAGGTAAAGAGATAAGGTGAGAGAGGGAAAAGGGAATGGAGAATGGTGAAGGAGAGGGGAGAGGTGTTACTGGAAGTTCAAGAAGTCAATATGCCATCAGGTTGGAGGAGCGACACCTTATATTCCGTCTGGCTGTACTCTTTTCCATAGATGCTGCCTGGCCTGCTGAGTTCCTCCAGCATTTTGTGTGTGTGTTGCTTGGATTTCCAGCATTTGCAGGTTTTCTTGTGTTTGTAGACAAAGTGGACAACAGCTTCTTTTTCCCTTGGCGGTAGTGGGTAATAGCAGAGGACATCCTTTTCAGGTGAGTAGGGGAAGTTTAGAGGAAATGTCAGAGGTAGATCTTTCACACAGAGAGTGGTAGGTGCCTGGAATGCACTGCCGGTGTGGTGGTATTAGAGACAGATACATTAGGGACATATAAAAAGCTCTTAGAGAACCACATGGATGAAAGAAAAATGGCCAGTTGTGGACTACGTAGGAGGGAAGGGATAGGTTGATCATAGAGTAGGAGTAGGTTAAAAGGGTAAACCAACATCACGGGCGGAAAAGACAAGACTTGTGCTGTATGGTCCTATGTTCTAGTAAGCAGATTCTGTCAGAAGTAGGAGCGGACTTACACAAGTTCAAAGGGGAAAATCGCCTGACGGAGTCAAAATGGAGGCACCTTAACATGAGTGTAAGGAGCGTTCACAAAACGGATGAGATTTTGACACAAATAGAGGCCACAGCGACAAAGCCAGCAGAGCCACTACCTTACATTCCAGCCTTTAGGGTTCAAACCTGGTCTCTGATGCTGTCCACGTGGAGTCTGCATGTTCTCCCTGTGACATCCTGACTTCCCTCCAGGTGCTCCAGTTTCCTCCTACATCCTAAGACTTTCTCTGTAGGTAAACTGGCCACTGTAAATTGCTCCCAGTGTGCGGGTGGCGGAATCGAAGGGAATGTGGAAAAAAATGGATTACAGGGAAAATTATTGGGTAGATCTGTGATCTGGCATAGATTGAATGGGCAGGATGTCTCCTTCAATGACATAGGGAAATATAAAACAATAAAAACAACTGAGTACAATTTAATAGTTGATACAAAGCCGTGGCCACAATATGAACAAATTTGGGAATCAAATATACCAGGATATTTATCGTGTAAACAGGAATAATAAAAAATAGGAAAAAATTGGCCTAATAATAAAGGAGAAATAAAGGCAGCAAAGGGAGTACATCATAGCTTAGAAGTAGAATGAATTTGAGTTACAGCAAAAAAGCAGAAAGCAACAGAAAACACAGTGTTGAATCAAAGGTGACAATTGTTTATGCAATGGAACCAAATCCGAGCAGTAAGGTCTCTCATATGCGAAAATGTAATCGGATCAGTCACTGGAGTTTGTACCTCACTGGTGGATTGAACTGCAGAATGCAGAGTTCATCTACAACCAAAAGGGGTAGAGAGAAAGGAAAGGGTATCTTAAAGTTTGCTGTTGTGTTAAGATGGTTTTAGTCTCTCAACTTCAACAACAAAGAATTTTATAGATTCTTTATCATTTATTAAAAATCCCTCAAAAGGGTTTCTTTAAAGCCGGTGGTAATTCAATGACTACCCATCATAACATAGGTAGGCAGGTGGATACATTATTCTTGTAGGGACTTTATACAGACTTGGAACAAGCAAGCGATAGTGTGGAAGAATTCATGGAATGTGAGTGAGATGGTTTCCTAGATCATATGTTGAGGATTGAAATAGTGAATTGGTTGCTTTAGATCTATTTTATAAGACCATAAAATATGTGGAATAAGAAAAAGATAATTAATAATCTTTTAGTTCAGGGGGCTTTTGAGAAGAATGCTTGTAACGTGATAACATTATATATAAAGATTGAACATGAAACTGACCCCTTATTTATAAACAAACCAGGCTGTGAAAGCTTGAGTAGTTGACTGGTGGTAGACGAGAAGCTACTTTGGAAGGTATGAAAATGTGATGGAAACATGTAATTGTTAATGTTTAATGAATTAACACATAGCTAGCAGAAAATATACACTCAGTGGCCGCATTTTTAGGTACACCTGTACATTTGCTTGAAAATGCAAAAATTTAATCAGCCAATTATGCAGCAGCAACTCAATGCATAAAAACATGCAGACATGGTCAAGAGGTTCAGTTGTTGTTCAGACCAAACATCAGAAATGTGATCTAAATGACTTTGACCGAGGAATGACCGAGGTGCTAGATAAGGTGGTTTGTGTAACTCAGACACTGTTGATCTCCGGGGATTTTCACACGCAACAGTCTCTAGTGTTTACAGAGAATGGTGCAAAAAAAACAGAAAAATATCCAGTGATGACAATTCTGTGGGTGGAAACACCTTGTTAATGAGAGACATCTGAGGAGAATGGCCAGACTGGTTCAAGCTGACAGGAAGGCAACAATAACTCAGAAAACCACACTTTGCAACAGTGTGCAGAAGAGCAAATCGGAATGCACGACATGTCAAACCTTGAAGCGGATGAGATACGGCAGCAGAAGATCACAAGCATAGACTCGGTGGCCATCTTATTAAATACCTAATGAGGTGGCACTAAGTGTATATCTATTTAAGGAGCAAAAGTCCAACAGAAAAGAAAAATATGCATCTTAAAATATTGCCATAAAAGGCAGTAATCCTCTGGATAAGGAAAGCTTCAGAAGTCAACAACAGAAGATCAAGACAACAATAATGAAAACAAAAATAGAATTCAAGAGTAATCTAGAGGGAAAATCACAAGGTACTGTCTGCTGCATTCTGCCGCTGAAAACTAGAGCACAGAGGATTATGTGTATGGATTGGGTGCTGATTGGTGATTAGTTAATGGAAAGAAAACGATGAGTAGGAATGGGCAACTGATTTTTGTGTTGGGGACTGTGAGTGGTGGGGTGTCAGAGGTATCAGTGTAAGGGATAACCTCTGTCAGAGATTCAGATAAGGAGATCAGTACAATATTTCCAGATTGGCTCATGATATAAAGCAGAGTAACATTGTGGACTGTGAGGAGGATACAGCGATTCTGCGGGAGGATACAGGTGGGCTAAGTAAGTGGACTAGGACCTGGCAGATGGAATATAATGGCGGTTGGGGGCGAATGTGGGACCATACACTTCAGCACAAAATGTGGATGAACAGTGTAATTATTGAAAGGTGGGAGATTGAAAGTGCTGAGAGAGGCTGGCATGTGATTCACTCAAAGTTAACATGCGGCAAGCAACGAAGAAAACAAAGAGCATGCTGGATTTTATTATGATGGGAAAGGACTTCCTTCTGTAAGATTACGTGGAACGTTGAGTACAGGTCCGGTCAGGATCGATTTCTGACAAGGGAATGGAGGGTCTGGCAGGCAGTTGAGAGATGGGAGAGGGCAGTCGGGCTGGCAGATGAATGGGGGCTTGTTGGGGAGGACCAGCAGATTACTGAAGGCTGAATGGCTTTGCAGGTGGAGGAGAGGCTGCAGATCGGAGTTCTGGTGGGGTGAGGGGAAGAGTGCAGTTAACTGACTTGGATTGGTGTTGCAATGTGCAGACCAGGTTGTGTTGGTTGTGTTGCCTGCAGGTGCCCTCAGAACAATGGCCAAAAGGACACCCAGCAAGGACAACAAGGACATCCCCTTCATCCCCATTGTGGAAAGCACGTCAGGGTACTGCAGTCATTCACACTTAGATATGCTCAATCAGAATTTCAAGTGACATAAAATAACCCAGAAACAGGAATTGTTCAATTATCTGGAGTCAAGTAGATTTCCAACTATGTAATAGTGAAAAAAGTATGATACAATTTAGTTTCTAGGACCTTTATAGTGCAAGATGACTTTTGGCATTTTAGCAAAAAGTTGCAAATAACCTATTATTTTAATAAAAATACCAGGCAGTGACTGAGTTGAGAAATACTGTAGATCACTGAAAGGTATCGCTGCTCCAGGCTGGACCTTTCAGTCTCATTTGTTTCTTCTATCCCTCTTCTGTCACTAACCACAGTTCAGCAACACTGTGACCACTTCCTTCACCTGGCACTAAAATGGACTCTTAATTGTTTCAGTTGGGGATGTTTGATGTTTCATTTTTGGTTTTGTGTGTGAATGCCGCTTATCTGACGCTAAGTGACAATAAACTGTTCAAGTAAGTTCTCCATTGAACTTGTGCATAAAAAACACTTACACATGTACAACAAACTTGACTTTGACTTTGACTGCTGGCTTTAAAACTCTGACAGTGTTGATCTGTGCCCTACCACCTGGCTGCAACTTAAAACTCAAAGTTTTTCCCCATATTTACAGTCCTGATAAGGGTTCCCTAACCATTATCAAAAGTCATGCGATGTCACCCCTGCCTCCCTCTTCACAGATGCTGCCTGACCTATTGATTCCTCCAGCATTTTCTGGTTCTATTTAAAGTATAGCCACCTGGCCAATGGTTGTAACTGCATTCTTATAAACAACCATTATCATTCAAGTTATCCATTATTTTCGTAAATAGTCCAGCCCCAATGTTGTGCAATATGAAATCACATCCATTATCTCTGATAAAAAGTCGGACTAAGAATTCGCCTACACAGGACTTCTATACAGTATTGTACATAACATTTTGTGGAGACTATATAGTTTGATTTAATACAAATGCCCTCTTTCACTGTAATTTTTCTGAATGAACTATTATTATAGAAAAGATATTTCACTGAAAGACATATTTGGTCTCAATATTGAATTAATAGGAGATTATAATACTGAAGGAATGTGAGTTCAGACTTGCATCAGTCATGCTAAAATCTGCCCAACCAAAATACATAGTATCAATTTGCATAAATTTGAATATATTTATGACCAATTAGGATCAATTCATGTGTAACTAAGCATGAGACCTAAACAATTCAGGGAAGCGTGACAGAAAATGTGTTTCAGTAAATGTTAATGACACAAAATGCAATATTGTTTCAAATCAAATCATACAATATTTATAAATTACATATTTCATGTCAAAATCATTTTGGTTAAATGTAAATTAGGGAAAAGTTAGTTACTGAGAAGCAAATCTCAATTGAGTGTTAAGTAAAGAATATAGAGATGAAAAGCACTAATTAAAACATCTTAAATACTAAATTAATATTCCAAACTGCCAGATTATATTTTATTTCATTAGAGATTGAAGAAAACATGTACTGTGCCATTACAGTAGGTTATAATCACAATACTCTTCAAGCATTCTGATCTGAAAAACAAAGAGGCGAGCAGTTTAAATCCTTGGGAAACAATGGATTAGGGAAGGAGTCGGTGTGGGTGTTGTTTCCTACACTATGAGAAACCACCAGTATTGAAGTTAAATAAAGACAGAAAAGTGTATTCTTACAGTGTATTTACCATCTTCTGGATGTCACAAAACATTTCACAGCCAACCAGCTGATCTTGACGTGTTGTTAATTGTAGCGTTTGGTAAAATGTCACAAAATGTCAAGTAAAAATGACTAAGTTGTGTTCTTACTTAGATAAACATTGGCCAGGAGAACTCCCCACTCTATTTCAAAGCAATTTCATAGTAATAGTCATACTTTATTGATCTCGGGGGAAATTGGTTTTCTTTACAGTTGCACCATAAATAATTAAGTAGTAATAAAACCATAAATAGTTAAATAGTAATATGTAAATTATGCCAGTAAATATGAAATAAGTCCAGGACCAGCCTATCGGCTCAGGGTGTCTGACCCTCCAAGGGAGAAGTTGTAAAGTTTGATGGCCACAGGCAGGAATGACTTCCTATGACGCTCTGTGTTGTATCTCGGTGGAATGAATCTCTGGCTGAATGTACTCCTGTGCCCAACCAGTACATTATGTAGTGGATGGGAGACATTGTTCAAGATGGCATGCAACATGAGGTCATTAGTATCTGCAAAGGGCAAATTTGGTTTAACGACTGGGGCTTGAAATTGATTCACAAAGCTTCAAATAAAAAATGGTTGAATAACCAAGGTCGAAAAATTTGCTCATATTTCTGGATCTCTTCCCACCAATCTGGGAATTCATCTCATTTCCCAGCAGAATTTTTGGATTCTTTAGAATATAGTTCATGCATAAACCACATCCAGCCCCAAATTACATCAACTTTACTACAGTATGCAATGTTTCTCTCAGTAGATCTTCACCCTCATTGGTCTGTGAAACACAATCTTTATTCTCTCACAGAACAACTAGCTTCAACCTTCCAGTTGAAGTTGCCACTCAACATTCAAATTTCCAAAATCCCACAAGGTTATTTTAATGCCAAAATGGCATGGACTCATGTTTTAGACAATTATCTAAAAAGTAAGAGCTTGTACATTTCAGCACTCCCTTGGTGCTGGACTGGAGTGCCGGGTTAGATTTAGTGTTCGACTTGAACTGATCGCGTTTTGACGTAGAGGCTGGGGTGCCATCTACTGACCCACAGGTACACCAGCGAAAAGGAAGGAGGTTACCGTGACATATTGCTTCTACATGCTCTCACACAGAACAGTGGATACAAGATAGAGATGAACAGGGAGGATGAGTTTAAAGCAAGAACATGGGCAACAAGGAGAGATTCAGACCAAGTTCCAGCAAGAAGGGACTGTAACTCACACTGACACACATGGAAAAGATGCATACTGATATCTTAGAGCAGGAAGGGATGTGGTAAAGGCATACTGTGCCAGTAAATTCCGCTGTTTAGTTGAGACAAAGGTGTTGGGAACAGGAAGCATTCGACAACAAGTGGAGTTGGTGCAGGAGAGACAGGAGCTCACTCAGTCAACGCACACACAGCGCTGGAGGAAGTTGGCATGTCAGGTAGTATCCATGGAGAAGAATAAACAGTAAACGTTTCAGACGAAGACCCTTCATCTGGGCTGAGATGAAGGAGAGGAAGCCAGAATCAGAAGGTGGTGGGGAGGAGAAGGAGTTCAAGCTGGTGAAGCCAGGTGGGGGTATGAAGTGAGAAGCTGGGTGGTGATGAGGAAAAGGTAAAAAGCTGAAGAAGAAGGAATCTGATAGGAGAGAAGAGTGGACCATGGGAGAGAGGAAAGTTGGAGGGGCACCAGAGGGAGGTGATAGGCAGGTAAACAAAAGAGCAGCTTAATGTGAAAAAGACTAAGGAGCTGGTGGTTGACCTGAGGAGAGCTAAGGTACCGGTGACCCCTGTTTCCATCCAGGGGGTCAGTGTGGACATGGTGGAGGATTACAAATACCTGAGGATACGAATTGACAATAAACTGGACTGGTCAAAGAACACTGAGGCTGTCTACAAGAAGGGTCAAAGCCATCTCTATTTCCTGAGAAGACTGAGGTCCTTTAACATCTGCCGGATGATGCTGAGGATGTTCTACGAGCCGGTGGTGGCCAGTGCTATCATGTTTGCTGTTGTGTGCTGGGGCAGCAGGCTGAGGGCAGCAGACACCAGCAGAATCAACAAACTCATTCGTAAGGCCAGTGATGTTGTGGGGATGGAACTGGACTCTCTGACGGTGGTGTCTGAAAAGACGATGCTGTCCAAGTTGCATGCCATCTTGGACAATGTCTCCCATCCACTACATAATGTACTGGGTGGGCACAGGAGTACATTCAGCCAGAGACTCATTCCACCGAGATGCAACACTGAGCGTCATAGGAAGTCATTCCTGCCTGTGGCCATCAAACTTTACAACTCCTCCCTTGGAGGGTCAGACACCCTGAGCCAATGGGCTGGTCCTGAACTTATTTCCTGGCATAATTTGCATATTACTATTTAACTATTTATGGTTTTATTACTGTTTATTATTTATGGTGCAACTGTAATGAAAACCAATTTCCCCCGGGATCAATAAAGTATGACTAAGACTATAAAGGAGAAGAGGATAGAGGGGAGCCAAAATGGGGAATATAAGAAGAGAGAGGGGAGAAGGGGAGAAATTACTGGAAGGGAGAGAAATGGATGTTCATGCCGTCGAGATGGAGGCTACTAAGAGGGAATGTGAAATGTCCTTCCAACCTAGGAGGGGTCTGATTGTTGCAGTAGAGGAGGCCGTGGACTGACATGACGAAATGGGAATGGGAAGTAGAATTAAAACGGGGTGGCTATCGGAAAATCCTGCCTGTTGTGGACAGAGTGAAGGTGCCCGACAAAAGGGTCCTTACAGCTTAAGGTAACATTTGTTCAGAAACTTGATTTTGTTGACTTTTGAAGTCACAAATTCCAGACTTGACAGGTTTCAGAACATGCTGTTTATTATTTTGCTCGGTTCCAGGTGTCTGAAGCCTTTCTGTTGGGCACGTGGGGTGGGGTTTGGATGGACACACGTAATACCTGGGACAGTTTAACTCTTGGCACTCACTACCAGGCAGAGTCAATATTCTGACATGAAATATTCTCCGTCCCAAGTTAAATTCACAGTAGCCGTATGTCTGAAGCTAATTTTTTCCTGTCGGGGATTTCAGTTGAGAATGTAGGTGAATCATCACTGCCATTAGAGTAAGTGAAAATGTGGATTGTCTGGAGAGGAATGTGGAGAAAGGGAGGCTGAGGTAGAATCATAGAGTTATACAGTACTTAAACAGCCCTGTCAGCCCAACTCGTCCATGTTAACGTTGTCTATCTGAGCTAGTCCCTTTTGCCTGCATTTGGCTCATATTCCCCTAATCGTTTCCTATCTGTGCAGTTGTTGAATGTCTTCAAAACATTGTATTTATACCAGTCTCTACCACTTCCTCTGGCAGCTCATTCCATGCACCCATTGTCCTTGGCTATAAACCTAACCCCTTCAGAACTCCTTTAAACCCTTCCCCTCTCACCTTGAACCTATGTACTCTAGTTTTAGACTTCCCTACTCTGGACAAAAGGCTGTGACCATTCACTTTGTCTATTCCCTCATGACATTATATAAGGTCACCGCTCAGCCTCCTATAACAAGAGCATACCATCCCTGGCTTTGTAACATTCCAATAGGAGACTGGGATTAAATGTCATCAGAGCCTGAATGACACTGTGCAGTCCAGGTTTTGGCATTGGTGACACTCGTGTCAGAATGAAGAGCACGTTCCCTCATGATCACAAACAGCAGAACAGGTGCACCGGGAACAGTGGTGCCAGCCAACGCTTCAACTGCATTAACCTTGGGCCACTCTTTTCTGCATTTAAAGGCTTCTGAAAATAAAGCAGGACTTTGTTGCTGCTTTCTGCTACAATACAACAGTACGCCACTGACTCAGTGTTGCCTCTCAAACATAAATTGTGATTTCAACACCCCGCCAACCGGTCTGCACACCAACACCTAAAGCAAAGCAGATGCTCTGGTGCTCTTGGAAAAACTCAACTAGCAGGAGCAGAACCCCTTCCAATCTTCCCCATTGTTTAATATGATTATTGTGAATCTGCCCCAGTGTCCCATCACACCCGGTCCCCTTGTCTTTCAAAAATATATCTACCTCCATTTTAAATAATTCTTTTGATCCAGCAACTTCCTGAGGTAGAAAATTCCAGAAATTTACTTTGCTCAGGGAGAAGAAACTTTAATGTATCTCCGTTGTAAATGATAGGTCCCTTACCTTGAAACTACATCCCTTCATCAAGCCTCTCCCACTAATAGAAATATCTCAACATTTGTCGTCTCTTATCTTATATATTTCAGTAAATCACAACTCGGTGTAATAAAATCCAGCAAATACAGACCCAACTCATCCAACTGTTCTCAATAAAACAATCCTATTATGCCAGAAACTGGCCTGGTGAATTTCCTTTGGTCTACTATATAATTTCTAAAGGAAAGTGACCAAAACTGTGCACGATATTCCAGGTTTGAGAATGCAGCCTTTCTAAAGAAACAAGATGATTGATGGTACCTGAAAAGGGTTTGAGCATTCTCCCCGCTCATTGTTAACCCTCTAGTCATGATTACTGTATTAGATTTTCTGGTTATTACTATCCAGCTTTCAGCAAGTTACCTCACTAACTTCCCGATAGCAAATTCTACTCCATTGACTATAAACACTTTGGCCCATCCTGAGATTTTCTAAAGCTCTAAATGAAAACCTTATTCCAAAAAACATATAATTTTGAAGATAAATACATCTTAAAAGACCAGAATGTGTACAGGATTTCAATTTACCACCCTAATCCTGTGCTTCAATCTCTGTCTGAACTTTGCCCTGCTTTGTGTTTGAACAGATCTGATAACCAGATGATGACATTAGTTTATTTATTTTGAAAACTTTTTAAAATTCGAATAAACTTACCGTCCCTGTAACCAGAGTCATTTTCGAATATATGGAAGAATAGCTCATAAACTTGTTTTTCTCTTCTCCTGTGTTTCGGAAGCGTTCCGGTTCCTTCCACTTACCGATACACCCTCACTCTTCCTTAGATTTGACCTGTGACTAAGTTGAAGTCCAACCAGGGAAAAATAGCTTCAGGTATTGCAACACCAGCAGCTGTTATGATTGGCTGGACAGCGGCGAATACCCTGGCCGGCTGCCATGGAAGGGCAGTGATTGATAGCTGAATAACACGTAGATTGTTGAGAATGCCAAAATGTCATGCAAGAATTGTCAATTATCCAATCACCAGGGAGGAGATAAGGGGGTTCAGAGGGCTGCCCTTTAATATAAATAAAATTATATTAATGTGAGATTAACTTTAGACCATGATCTCACCTCACTGAAGAAAGTGTGTGTGTCAATAATCATTCAGTTAATGGATCACCATCACAGCACACAGGTCTGCCTTATTAGATAATTCTCATTTACTGAGGGAGTATGACCGCAGGGTCTGGGCCTGTCAAATTCTTCACGCTGGGAAGAGCTCGTTAAACCAGTAAAGTTCAGCAGGCTAGTCTTACACATGGGCACATCATTACAAAATTCTACCGCCTGTGAAGTTTGTATATAATAAAAACAACCTTGCATGGATAAACACATACAAAGTCCTTTCTCCCAGAATGGGGGAGCGTAGTTGGATATAGGGTAATGGTCTGGGGGATTGGGAAGCTAGAGCCATGAAAGTAGACGGCCCTATCAATGGGGCTTCATTGGGAGAGATCTGGGACTCTGAGGTTTGTCTATGATAGGGGTGAGGGAATGGTGATCAGCTGGTGTAATTAAGGGGAGAGATCAGGGTTGATGCTGACTAAATGGATGACAATAGATTTTTACAATAATTTCTTTGCCACTGAAGTTGGGGGAGTGACCTGTAATCACTTGCTTCTCCAATGAAAGGGACAAAATTGGTGATCTTCCAATACTTATTCTCAGTAGTGGATGTCGCAAGGAATGCCTTAGTTTATTGCCATGCCTACTTGTCTTTGAGAAGATAGTGGTGGGTTGTCTATGAGCCCCCACCATGCTGAAGACTGAGCAGTTTCAGCGTAGCAAGAAGCACACATCTCCAAGATAGGGTTAGGGTGAAGGGGAACTTGATGTGGTGGTAGTGTTGACATGAGACTACTTCTCTGTTCTTTCAAGGTGACAGAAGTTGCATGTTTGGGTAGTGCTTTTAAAGAAGCCTCCCCAAGTCATTGCTGTGCAAATTGTGAATGGTACAACCACAGTCACTTTGTACCAGTGAGGGACATGAAACAGTAGTTAAAATGATGGATGAAATGCAAAACAAATGGATTGCCTTACACCCACTGGGGTTGAGGCTCCCGTGTGCTGTTGGAGAACTCATTCAGACAAATAGAAAGTTATCTTTGTTCCTCCTTTTTGTTCTTTCCTCCCCTCCCAGCTGACTATCATCCACTCCTCTGTGACTGTTTTAAACCTTCTATATTTCCAACCTTTTCAATTTCCACCTCTCATCAGCCCTGAAATATTAATTCTGTTTCCCTCACCACAGATGCTGGCTAACCTGCTGAGTATATCCACCATTTTCATTCAATGTTCCTTTAAACTCCTGAAGTTCCCTTTTGGTGATGGACAGGATTGAGTGGAGTCACGAGTTGAGTTACTTTGATGAAAATACCCAGACCCCAGCTTAGCCAAGAAGTCACAAAGTTTATGTTAAAAAAGTGGGGGGAGGGGATTATAGAGAAAGATCTAAAATGAAGCTACTAGTGCACAAGGGGTCAAACTAGTGCCGGCAAGATCTTGAAAGTCTATCCATCATCAGATGCGCCCTTAGTGAAAACACAAGAGACTGCAGATGCTGGAATGTGGAGCAGAAAACAAATTGCTGGAGAAATACCGTGGGTCAAGCAATATCTTTAATGAAGGCTCCACCAAACCAAGGAAACAGAAAGTTGGAACAAATGGATCTGGATGTTGTGGCTGTGATTGAAGTCACCGAAGAGACACTGAAGCTGGTGATAAAGAGGTCATTATTGGTCACAACAAGCAGGCATCATTCTGAAGACATTCTTGGTAGAGGCTCACAAACCCAAAGGTACATCACACTTTTATGCTATTAAGATCAAAAATTCAATACAATTTCAATATTTTGGGTTGACAAATGGTTCCTTTGAGATACATAGTGGTAGTACATTGTAATTGATAAGACACCTCTGAAGGCCTAAATACTTTTGGGAGAAACTGGTTAACACAAATATTCTGAAAGCTTTTGAAGACAGAGAGCCAGACACCCAAAATTTATGTTGTCAGGGTTACACAAGTAACATAAGTATGTAAAAACTATTGATTGCCTATTCCTGTGACCATGTTTGATATGCTAGGTGACAACATCCGTCTGGTCTGCCAGCTTGATCTCAAATCACAATGGTGCCAATAACTTAGCCATGTTGCCTGGTATGATGCAGGCCAATTAACACAACCCCATTGACTTAATGTTTTGCTATTCCAAATACAGCCTCTTAGTCTGTGGGCCAGTTTAACTTCAGTTTACTGCTTGCAATTTACAATACGAACTGAAAGCTAATTGCAAGTGCCCTAAACTTATTTACATTTACAATAAGGACTGAAGACTCATTCTTGTTTGAATTAATATCTGCTATATCCACATAATTCCAGAATACTTCCTAATACTGGAATCTTTCTCAATAATTTTTAAAAATTGAATCAAACTCTGGTTCATTCATTTTAGTTCATGCCATTGAAAAGCAGATGAGCATTGTAAAAAGATCCTTGGAAATCCAAAGCCATCCTCTCTGACCAGTTCTTTCAACACAATCCTCTTATCTTCAACAGTTTATTTGGTCATCACTTAAAAGATGTAATGATATGTGTCTCAGTCAGTGTCCAGTGCAAACTGTTCCCTGCTCTTTTGATTAGGTTTCAGATGAATGAGTCCTGATTTTTCCAATCAGAGGAATTATTCTGATTCCATCAGAGTTCAAGTATTTTTAAGTCTATGAAATTTCATCTTACTGTTCCACGATCTTTTGGAAATACATTTTGTTCTATAAATTTGAATTTTATTTTAAATTTTCTCTTTTACAGCATAGTTTAGCCTACTTGGTTTAAAATATTGGATAATGTAATGTTATTACCATACCAGTATGATTTTGCATAAATAGTAAATTGTATCTTTCAAAGACTGGCTTTCTTCCAATATAGAACACGACAGTGCAGAAACAGGCCCTTCAGCCCATCTAGTGATGATATAATTTCTCAATCTCCTCCCCAATAATTACTCTTTTCTCATCCCTAGTCATTGTAAACAAATTAAAACCAATTATTTTTGTAAGCACAAGGAATTATTTTTGCCTTGCTATCACTTGTAATTCAGAAAAAAATGGTAGCTAATAATCACAGCAAGGTCACACATACAGAGACAAAGTAAATAACATTAGGCAGGAATTCTGAAGAACCTGTTCTTCAGATCACAGCACAAGACTTCCAGGTAAGAGCATCACCGTCCAAAAAGCTGCCTGTTAAAATATGCATCACTCTGGAAGCCTGCTAGATCACATTACCAGCCCAGATCATGTGTTCCCTCGCAATGGAGTTAGAATTCACAAAGATCTGACTCATTGGGAAGTCTGCATTCTCTAAATGTGGAGGTGTTTATTTTTCTATACTTGAAAATGATAATATAAATTAAATATCAACTCCTCAATGTGCCTCTTTCTGCATCTCTTGTTATCATAATCCTATTTACTATATCACAAACACAACATCACAAGGAAGATATCATTAACATATTGCTGTTAAATTTCTGACATAACCACTATGCACAGGAATTGCTCAATATGATTTTCTTTTAATGTACTTATCCTATTGCTGCTGTGAATGATGCTTTAAAAGAAGAATAAACATCTGTGTGATTCACAGAAGAGAATTGTCAATTTCCTTGCTGAAACTGATATTGTTGGTCTCCACATGGTACTCCCTACTGGAGAAATGGCTTTTAGTATGTAACCCAGCAGGTACAATCTTGAGGAATGCATAGTGGGCAGTGTTGCGGTTTAATGAACGGATAAAGCAATGATGGGGGAGGAGAGTAACAGTCCTCATGGGGATCTGAGAAATCTGGATAGGCTGGTGAAAAACCAAGCCCTCGGCAGACCATGGACATTGAGGGGAGGTCTCTGTCAGGACCTGAGTGCAGTTTGAAAGACACACTGCTGGTAAATGCCTACGCCCCCTCTAACTACTGTAGATTAGAAAGGGAAGTCTCCACTCCTTGAGTGTGGAATTTGAGTAGCCTCCCTAATCTGGCAGTGAGCAGCAAACTGTGAATGTGCCAGAGGTCAGCAGCAGCCTGGAATGGTACTGAGCTCAAAAAACAGAGGGTGGCCATAATCCTGGGCTCCTTAAACTAGTCCTGCTGCACCTCTGAGGTTGTACTTGATCTCAAATTAGCTCATGGATCTTGTTTAGGGCAAAGACTTTAATTTGAATGTGACACTTTGTACATCAAAGTAAAAGCACAATTAGACTGACTGGTCCAAGAGAGAAGGTACTCAGCGAAGCAACAACCTGATCTGTGTCCAGACTTACTATCGCAGAGAAAACATCTTCCCCTCCACTCCCCTCTCCGCTTTCCACAGGGATCACTCCCTGTGTGGCTCCCTCATCCACTCGTCCCTTCCCATTGATCCCCCTCACTCGTCCCAGTTAGCCCTGTCCCTACAGCTCTTCCATCATCAGCATCCAGGACCATAAACTGTCCTTCCAGGTGAACCAGGTGAACCCCTCAGTGCTACTCATCACGTCCAGTGCTTCAGCCCGGCCTCTATGCATCACCGAGACTTGAAGCAGATTTGTCAAGCGCCTTCACTCCGTCCACCAAGCCAGCCAGGATATCCCAGCGGCCACCCATTTTAATTCCGCTTCCCATATCCCCCCTTGTCCTCCTCCATGACGAGGTCAAGGCTCTAAGTTCAAAGTTCAAACTGAATTTATTATCAAAGTACCTAGAGTATATGTCACCGTATAGTATCCTGAGATTCATTTTCTTGTGTGCATTCATATTAGAACAAAGAAATACAATGGAATCAATGAAAAACTACACACAAAGCCTGTCAAGCAACTAATGTGCAAAAGAAGACAAATTGTGCGAATACAAAATAATATTAATAAATAAATCAATCAATGCATATGTACAAAGATAGACAGACAGCGAGATAAATAACACTACGAACAAGAGTTGCAGGTCCTTGAAAGCGAGTCCATAGGTTTTGGAATCAGTTCGGAGTTGAGGAGGGTGAAGGTCTCCGCACCGGTTCAGGATCCTGATCGATGAAGGGTATAACTGTTCCTGAACCTGGTGGTGTGGGACCTAAGGCTTCCGTACCTCCTGCCTGATGGCAACAGTGAGAAGAGAGCAAAGCCTCGATGGCGGATGCTGCTTTCTTGTGGCAGCACTCCTTGAAGGTATACCCAGTCATGGGAAGGCTTTTCCTGTAATGGACTAGCTGGATACACCACTTGTCATAGGCTTTTCTGTTCTTGGGCATTAGTGCTTCCCTACAAGGGTTTGATACAACCTGTCAGGATACTCTCCACTGCACATCTATAAGAGTTTGTTGAAGTTTTAGATGACATACTGAATCTGTAAAAACTTCTAAGGAAGTAGAGGAGCTGTCTGTGTCTGTCTTTGTAATGGCATTTACATTCTGGTCCCAGGACAGATCCTCCAATATGATCACACCAGGGAACTTAAAGCTGCTGACTCTCCCCACCTCCGATCTCCTGATGATGCCTGGCTCATTATCCTCCTGCAGTCAGTAATCAGCTCCTTGGTCTTGCTGACATTGTGAGAAGGTGCTGTGGCACCACTCAGCCAGATTTTCAGTCTCCCTCCTACCTGCTGATTCGTCACCACCTTTGATTCAGCCAACAACAGCAGCGTCGTCAGCGAACTTAAAAATGGCATTGGATATGTACTGGCTTCACGGTCATAAACGTAAAGTGAGTCGGGCGGGGGATGAGCACACAGCCTTGTGGTACACCTGTGCTGATGAAGATCGTGGAAAAGATGTTGTATACTGATGAAGAAATTGAGTATCAAATTGCACAAGGAGGTATTGAGGTCTAGGATCAGGAGCTCATTGATTAGCTTCTGTGGATGATAGTGCTGAGTGAAGAGTTGTAGTCAATGAAGAGCATCCTGATGCATCTTCACTGTCCAAATGTTCCAGGGTTGAGTGAAAAGCCAATGAAATGGCATCTGCTGTTGGCCTGTTGTGCTGGTAGGCAAATTGGAGCAGATCCAAGTCACTTCTCAGGCAGGAGTTGATACACTCATGTCCAACCTCTCAAAGCACTTCATCAGAGTGGATGCTAATGGATGAAAGTCGTTGAGGCAAGTTACCTCTTTCTTCCTGGACATCAGTACGAACGAAGCCTGCTTGAAGCAGGAGGGTACGTCAGACTGCCAAAGCAAGAGGTTAAGTATGCCAGTAAACACTCCAGCTAGTAGATTAGTGCAGGCTAGAGTCAAGTAATTCAGTCAGTTTCATCGAGCATGCTCTTCACTTTGCAAATACCTGCTGCCTCTTTGATTGGCTGAAAAAACGATCAATCATTCTATCCCGCTGGTTTCCTTGGCTGTGTAAGTCTGGGGAAGACACCCTCCGGTCCCACCAAACCCGTGAGATTGAGATGGCTGTCCCGTCGCAAACCCGGGTTTGTGTGGATGCTGTGTAATTTGCTACCTTGTTACATATTAGTGCCACGAAATGACAGGCAGTACACCACATACGATTAAAAGAATTATATTTATGAATCTTAACTTAAAGGTTAGTAGAGAAAAACAGAAAAGAAAAGGGTCCATTCTAATTAAACAGCCAAATGTGTACGTTGGAACTCACCTTGAACTTCTCTGTCGCTCACACGCTGGGCCCTCGGTCAACGTGAAAGCCCACACCAGCTTCCGAATGTCGCTCGAAATCCATTTCGAGCAAATGGGTCTCCCACTGGGTCGTGTGCTACAACTGGTTCTCCCCAGCATCTTCCCTCTTCATCTCCCACCAAACAAAATCTCCAAGACCAACCTCAGTATCTTTCGCCAAAAAAACCTCCCCCCCACCCCCCCCCCCAGTTCCGGCATTCTAATTGGATGGCACGCATTCTTCCTCATTCCTTATCTTCAACAATAACTCAAACAGGCTGAAAACAGAACATACTGCTCTTTCAGAACTGCTAAATGAAATACCTACAGCATAACAGTAAAGATGTGAACCAGGGCATTACGCTTAGTTATAACCCATGGTTATAATTAGGATTAGAATTTTAGACCAGAACTGTACAAGAAATTGAGGGGTGACCTGATTGAAGGGAGACCTAACAAAGTCTGAAAGCATGCACCATCAGGCTGAAGAACAGTTTCTATCCCATTGATATCAGACTCTTAGAATAAGATGGACTCTTGACCTCACAATCTACCTCATTGTGATCGCGTATTTTATTGTTTACCTGCGCTGCAACTTTACAGTAGTTTTTACATTTTACTCTGCATTTTATTTCGCGACAGTAGTGGAGGCAGATACGATAGGGTCTTTTAAGAGATTCCTGGATAGGTACATGAAGTTTAGAAAAATAGAGGGCTATGGGTAACCCTAGTTAATTTCTAAAGTAAGGACATGTTCGGAACAGCTTTGTGGGCCGAAGGGCCTGTATTGTGCTGTAGGTTTTCTGTGTCTCTTTGTTTCTATGACCACTGTTTTACCTTATTCTAGCCCAATGCATTGTGTAATGATTTGCTTTAGTCATAGTCATAGTCATACTTTATTGATCCCGGGGGAAATTGGTTTTCATTACAGTTGCACCATAAATAATAAACAGTAATAAAACCATAAATAGTTAAATAGTAATATGCAAATTATGCCAGGAAATAAATTCAGGACCAGCCCATTGGCTCAGGGTGTCTGACCCTCCAAGGGAGGAGTTGTGAAGTTTGATGGCCACAGGCAGGAATGACTTCCTATGACGCTCTGTGTTGCATCTCGGTGGAATGAGTCTCTGGCTGAATGTACTCCTGTGCCCAATCAGTACATTATGTAGTGGATGGGTGACATTGTCCAAGATGGCATGCAACTTAGACAGCATCCTCTTTTCAGACACCACCGTGAGAGAGTCCAGTTCCATCCCCACAACATCACTGGCCTTACGAATGAGATTGTTGATTCTGTTGGTGTCTGCTACCCTCAGCCTGCTGCCCCAGCACACAACAGCAAACATGATAGCACTGGCCACCATAGACTCGTAAAACATCCTCAGCATCGTCCGGCAGATGTTAAAGGACCTCAGTCTCCTCAGGAAGTAGAGACGGCTCTGACCCTTCTTGCAGACAGCCTCAGTGTTCTTTGACCAGTCCAGTTTATTGTCAATTCGTATCCCCAGGTATTTGTAATCCTCCACCATGTCCACACTGACCCCCTGGATGGAAACAGGGGTCACCAATACTTTAGCTCTCCTCAGGTCTACCACCAGCTCCTTAGTCTCTTTCACATTAAGCTGCAGATAATTCTGCTCACACCATGTGACAAAGTTTCCCACTGTAGCCCTGTACTCAGCCTCATCTCCCTTGTTGATGCATCCAACTATGGCAGAATCATCCGAAAACTTCTGAAGATGACAAGACTCTGTGCAGTAGTTGAAGTCCGAGGTGTAAATGGTGAACAGAAAGGGAAACAAGACCGTCCCCTGTGGAGCCCCATAAACAGTGTGCAAAAACAAGCTTTTAACTGTATTTTTTTAACAATGTACAGATATCAAGTTAAAATACTGGCCTCATATCACACTTAATTCCTTCGTCAGGTACCTAGGAAGCCATTATTTCCCCAACAGCCTGGCAGATACAAAGTGGTGTTGGAAGCTGACCTCCAGCACCACTTATTGTCTATGAGATCTCTGGAAGGCATTTTCTGGTGTCTCCTGATTCTGCTACACAAGAGGGAGTGTAACAGTATGTATTCTACAATTAGTATACAGGTTTACAGTGGTACACAGATGTTCAAAGACAGCAGAAGAGACAATGAAGATACACTTATTATTAGAATTATTACTGACAGTACAGCTGAAGACAGAAAATTCCAAATGTAAGAAAAGTAACTTATCCAATTTCCTCACAGCCCGCAGTTTTCATTCAACAATAAAATTCAGGTTAAATGGAAACTCAGCAACACTGTTTAGAAATTATCAAGTAGATTCCCAGAACTCCCTTAAGGCGCAGAGAGAGAGTTTATTCATTTACAAGTCAGAAAATGCAGCTCCCTCAATATTAGTAAAAGCTAAAAGATCACTATCCAGCCCTATTCCTGAAAAAAAAACAATATCCTCTCCGTACAACACACACACACACACACACACACACACACAATGCTGGAGGAACTCAACATCCATGGGGAGGAATAAACAATCAGTGTTTTGGGTGTGACCCTTCATCAGCAGTAGAAAGGGAGGGGAAGAAGCCAGAATAGGATGGGGGGGGTGGTGGGAGGACATTAGGTGGGACTAGGTGAGGGAGAAGGTGAGTGGGTGAGGGGGGATGGTGTGAAAAGCCGGGAGGTGATAGGTGGATGAGGCAAACAGTTGAAGAAGAAGGAATCTGATGAGAGAGGACACTGGACCATGGAATAAGGGGAAGAGGAGGGGGGAACCAGAAGGAGTGAAGAGCAGGTCATGAGGGTATGGGAGGAGGCGTGAGAGAGTAACCAGAATGAGGAATGGAAAAAGAGGAGGCAGTGGAAAATAGTGAAGGTGAGTAATTACCACAATTTAAGGGAATCAAAGTTCATGTTATCCAGATGAATAAGAGGTGATGCTCCTCCACCATGGCAGTAGAGGAAGCCATGGGCAGAATGTGATGCCGAGATGAAATGGGTGGCAACCAAGAGATCCTGCCTTTTGTGCTGGACAGAGCAAATCTGCTTGACAAAGCCATTGCCCAGCCTATGTCAGATCTCACCTATATAGAGGAGGCTGCGTCGGGAACACCCAATACAGTAGAAGGCCCCAAAAGACTCGCAGGTGAAGCAAGTCACCTGGAAGAACTGTTTGGGAGCCTGAGTGAAAGTGAGGGAGGAGGTGTAGGGGCAGATGTGGCACATGCCCCTTTGCCCATTATTGTCTGTCACCAGGTGACAACGCTTCCAGGCAAATAACCACACCTAACAGAGTCGCGTTTCCAAACTAGTTTATTATTGCATACGTGTACTGATTACTGTACTTGACATGCATTGTCGCATCTACTTTCCATTACTAAGCTGGGAATCACAATGAGGGGTTTTCCAGACTCCCTATCCATGAGGTGGGAATTACTTCTTCCTTGTATTGGGTTGTTACTCAAGTTCCAGAGTTGTTACTCATGATGTCTTTGACAAACTTCCTTTAACATTACCTGGTCTAGCTCTTCTCTGTTTTTCTGTCCAGTCCTGTTTCTGTAGTTCCTCTTTAAGTTAATTAATGGGCCTGTTCTTCCATTTCACCTGTCTCAGATCCACTGGTAATGTTTCTCTACAAGTATCCTTCAGACAGATACCATCTACTTTACATAGAAAGTGAAGGATTCAACACTGGCATGCCCTCTCCATTATCGTTGACCTTAGCTAAATTCTCTATTCAGCCAGCTCCTAGGCAAAAAGAGCCCTGCCCCAAGCCTGGTGGGATACTTAGTATCTTGTCTCCAGCAAGTTTGCGGATGACACGAAGCTGGGTGGCAGTGTTAGCTGTGAGGAGGATGCTAAGAGGATGCAGGGTGACTTGGATAGGTTGGGTGAGTGGGCAAATTCATGGCAGATGCAATTTAATGTGGATAAATGTGAAGTTATCCACTTTGGTGGCAAAAATAGGAAAACAGATTATTATCTGAATGGTGGCCGATTAGGAAAAGGGGAGGTGCAACGAGACCTGGGTGTCATTATACACCAGTCATTGAAAGTGGGCATGCAGGTACAGCAGGCGGTGAAAAAGGCGAATGGTATGCTGGCATTCATAGCAAGAGGATTCGAGTACAGGAGCAGGGAGGTACTACTGCAGTTGTACAAGGCCTTGGTGAGACCACACCTGGAGTATTGTGTGCAGTTTTGGTCCCCTAATCTGAGGAAAGACATCTTTGCCATAGAGGGAGTACAAAGAAGGTTCACCAGATTGATTCCTGGGATGGCAGGACTTTCATATGAAGAAAGACTGGATGAATTGGGCTTGTACTCGTTGGAATTTAGTAGATTGAGGGGGGATCTGATTGAAACGTATAAGATCCTAAAGGGATTGGACAGGCTAGATGCAGGAAGATTGTTCCCGATGTTGGGGAAGTCCAGAACGAGGGGTCACAGTTTGAGGATAAAGGGGAAGCCTTTTAGGACCGAGATTAGGAAAAACTTCTTCACACAGAGAGTGGTGAATCTGTGGAATTCTCTGCCACAGGAAACTGTTGAGGCCAGTTCATTGGCTATATTTAAGAGGGAGTTAGATATGGCCCTTGTGGCTACGGGGGTCAGCGGGTATGGAGGGAAGGCTGGGGTGGGGTTCTGAGTTGGATGATCAGCCATGATCATAATAAATGGCGGTGCAGGCTCGAAGGGCCGAATGGCCTACTCCTGCACCTATTTTCTATGTTTCTATGTTTCTATAAGAGTGCATTCAACTGTTCATTGAGTCCTGGAGTCACTAATGTGTGCAGTACAGCAAGAGGCATTTCTGCCCACCAAGTCCATGTTGCTATTTGATGTGCGTTCCATTTACCTGCATGATGTCCATTGCCTTCTGCGCTCTACAGTGCAAAGACTTGTCCAAATGTTTATTAAGTGACAAGAGAGTCTCTGCCTCCAACATTCTTTAAGCAACACATTACTAATTCCACCAGCCTTTGTGCAGAAAAGCTCCATTCAGAGCTCCTCTCAGCCTCCCATCTCTCATCTTAAACTCTCTTGTCTTAGACACAAAACGATATCTACCCTTCTCAATTTTGTACACGTCTATCAGGCCACCCCTCAGCCTCTTTCACTCCAGGTAAAATGAACCTAGGTATCCAGTATCTTCCTTATAACTGAAATGCATCAACCGTGGAAACATGCTAGTGAATCTCTCCAGCACTATCACGTCCTTTCTGTAGTCTGGCGATTAGAACTGCACATTATATTCAGTGATGATGATGATGACATCGACTCAGGCCCGAGAGGCCAGCGTTGGGCATTTTCATGCTTTACATGGCGCGGATCGGAAGACTGTGTGGGGCGCCACCCCTCTCACAGACATTTCGCAGAATTTTTCTTTATTTTACGAGGTCGAGTTGTGAGCTCAACACTCAACCCGGCACGGATGGAAAGCATACTCGGGAACGGCAGGACTGGATTCGAACCCGGGAACCTCTGTTCCGGAGTCCGGCGCTGATGTCGCTGTGCCACCTAACCAACATTCAAGGTGTGGCCTAACCACTGCTGTTGTACGATGACTTTCAAGTTGTTATATTCTAAGCTGTGCCAAGGAGGCAAGTGTATCAAACGTTTTCTTCAGCACAATCAACCTGTTCTCCCACTTTTGTTGCTCTATGGACATCTACCTAAGGCCCCTCTTGCTCATCAACACATCCCAGAACTCAACCATACAGTGTGTCTGACCACTTTTTGCCCTCCCAAAAGGTATCACTTTACATTTTTCAGGATTAAATTACACTTGCCATTACTCTACACAACTTTCCAGCTGATCTATACGATGCTTTAGACAATCTTCCTCGCAATCTGCAGACTTAATTATCACGCCTCCCACACCCGTCATTAATACATGTTACAAACGTCAAGTGTGTCAGCACTGATTCTTGTGCTACACCACTGTTCAAGCACTTCCAATGAAAGGCAAACCACCACCACCACACTCTGACTCCTGTTACCAAGCCAATTTGGGATCGTTTGTGTCCATCTGCCTTGGATACCATGAGCTTGCACCTTTTGAACAAGCCTACAATGCAGGACCCTGTCAAAGGTCTAAATAAATTCCAAGTACACCACTTGGCTCATCAATATGATTAGTCACATCCTTGAAAAGCTCAATCAAATTTGCGATATGAAATCTACTGTAAGAAAAGGCCTTATTGACTATCCCTAATTAATCCTACTTCTCCAAGTTTTGCAATTTGGAGATCATTTGAGTGATAGAGTGCTTTGCTGGCTCCAAGAGATGAGCGTGTACTCAGACAGCCTTGATGCAAAGAAACTTTGAGATGGGCACGAGCCAAAGTTCAGCTTCACTTCACTGTTTAAAGCATTTAGTAATCGCCAGTTAAAGTACCAAGGAAGCTGAGACATCGAGACAAACGCCGGGGGCAAGCGAGAGTTTCAGTGCTGACAGCCCACCTTTTGATCGCTGCTGGAGAAGGAGTCTATGAGAGGCCTATCGCTGTGTGTCTCACTGTGACAGGAGGGTAGGCCTCTCTGCCTCATGTGGTGTCCCTCTCTGTCAATGAATATTGGTGATATCGGAGATGGTATTGTGGTTCTATGTTTATGGATTGGACTACTGTCTTGATGGACTGTGGACTTTTTCAGACTTCTGGTTTTTATATTCTGTGTTTTTTATCGCCCGTTCCTTTTCCATTTTCTTGTGCAAGGGCAGGAGGTTTGGGGGCTGGTGTTCTGTTTGTTATTTGTGCGGGGGAGGGGTTGTTTTTTGGTGGGGGTCAATGTTCATGTTCCTTTTCTGTGTGGGGTAAGGGGAGTTTGGGGTGGGTTGATGTTTGGGTTCTTTTTGTGTGGGGGCGGGAGGTTTGATGTTGCTCTCAGAGCGAATTTCATGTTCGTTTTTTCTGTTGTGGCTATCTGTAGAAGACAAATTTCAGAGTTGTATATGGAGACAGGCTTTGATAATAAATTAACCTTTGAACCTTTGAAGTGAAGAAAAGAGTCCTGTCCCTGAGATTTTTTTGCAATAACCTTTCTATTACTGAAGTAAGACTCGCAGGCCTGTAGTTACCTGGCTTATTCTCAGTGTCCTTCTTGAATAAAGAAATAACATTTGCTGTCCTGTAGTCATCTAGTACCTCAGCATTGCTGATAAAAGTGCATGCTGAGAGGGGTCTCAGCAGTCTTCTCCCTTGCTTCTCATCGCAGCTCCTCCAGTCATTGAGATCCCCCGACTACCCAACACTACACCCAGCTCATGTAACCTTCTATTGATTGGTCCTATCAATTTTGATTTAGGTAATTATTCTTCTGCTTTCTTTACTTTCCCTACTACCTACTGTAGGTGTCAACACTAGTTCACTGCTCATTACTCATTTGAAAATAACTTTACTTCATGGTTTGGAATGCTACGTGTTTGCTCCAAGTTGAAAGACGAATGTTGCACTGTTTGCAGCACCACCTCTTAAATGAAACATTGAATGGAGCCCCTATCCTCTCAGATAAACATGAAAGATCTCATGGAACTAATCTGAGCACAGCACAGGGTTCTCCCGGGTCACTGGGAAAACAGGCGGCCTGCTAACTGTACCATGAAGTTCACCGTTTTATAACTATTGAAGGCAAAATCCACTTACATTGTTATACGACTCTTCATGAGAAACAGACAGAACCAACATACGAGGGGTGATTGATAAGTTCGTGGCCTAAGGTAGAAGGAGTCAATTTTAGAAAACCTAGCACATTTATTTTCCCTACATTTACACACTTAGTCCAGTGGTCATGGAGCATACGGATCCCTTCTTTGTAGAAGTCGGCGTCTTGGACCTCCAGAAGTGGTCCACAGCAGGGGTGATTGATAAGTTCGTGTCCTAATGTAGAAGAAGATGAGTTACCAACTTCAAACTTTTTGCATTTTCACTCAAAGAGTTGAACTACACGGGCATGTAATAAGAGCTGTATAACTGGAAAGTGTATGGTTATACACTTTGGCAGAAGAAATAAATGGGCAGACTATTACGTAAATGGGGAGAGAATTCAAAGTTCTGAGATAGAAACATAGAAACATAGAAAATAGGTGCAGGAGTAGGCCATTCGGCCCTTCAAGCCTGCACCGCCATTTATTATGATCATGGCTGATCATCCGACTCAGAACCTTGCACCAGCCTTCCCTCCATACCCCCTGATCCCCGTAGCCACAAGGGCCATATTTAACTCCCTCTTAAATATAGCCAATGAACTGGCCTCAACTGTTTCCTGTGGCAGAGAATTCCACAGATTCACCACTCTCTGTGTGAAGAAGTTTTTCCTAATCTCAGTCCTAAAAGGCTTCCCCTTTATCCTCAAACTGTGACCCCTCGTTCTGGACTTCCCCAACATCGAGAACAATCTTCCTGCATCTAGCCTGTCCAATCCCTTTAGGATTTTATACGTTTCAATAAGATCCTCCCTCAATCTTCTAAATTCCAATGAGTACAAGCCCAGTTCATCCAGTCTTTCTTCATATGAAAGTCCTGCCATCCCAGGAATCAATCTGGTGAACCTTCTTTGTACTCCCTCTATGGCAAGGATGTCTTTCCTCAGATTAGGGGACCAAAACTGCACACAGTACTCCAGGTGTGGTCTCACCAAGGCCTTGTACAACTGCAGTAGTACCTCCCTGCTCCTGTACTCGAATCCTCTCGCTATACATGCCAGCATACCATTCGCCTTTTTCACCGCCTGCTGTACCTGCATGCCCACTTTCAATGACTGCTGTATAATGACACCCAGGTCTCATTGCACCTCCCCTTTTCCTAATCGGCCACCATTCAGATAATAATCTGTTTTCCTATTTTTGCCACCAAAGTGGATAACTTCACATTTATCCACATTAAATTGCATCTGCCATGAATTTGCCCACTCACCCAACCTATCCAAGTCACTCTGCATCCTCTTAGCATCCTCCTCACAGCTAACACTGCCGCCCAGCTTCGTGTCATCCGCAAACTTGGAGATGCTGCATTTAATTCCCTCATCCAAGTCATTAATGTATATTGTAAACAACTGGGGTCCCAGCACTGAGCCTTGCGGTACCCCACTCGTCACTGCCTGCTATTCTGAAAAGGTCCCGTTTATTCCCACTCTTTGCTTCCTGTCTGCTAACCAATTCTCTATCCACATCGATACCTTACCCCCAATACCGTGTACTTTAAGTTTGCACACTAATCTCCTGTGTGGGACCTTGTCAAAAGCCTTTTGAAAATCCAAATATACCACATCCACTGGTTCTCCCCTATCCACTCTACTAGTTACATCCTCAAAAAATTCTATGAGATTCGTCAGACATGATTTTCCTTTCACAAATCCATGCTGACTTTGTCCGATGATTTCACCGCTTTCCAAATGTGCTGTTATCACATTTTTGATAACTGACTCCAGCAGTTTCCCCACCACCGACGTTAGGCTAACCGGTCTATAATTCCCTGGTTTCTCTCTCCCTCCTTTTTTAAAAAGTGGGGTTACATTAGCCGCCCTCCAATCCTCAGGAACTAGTCCAGAATCTAACGAGTTTTGAAAAATTATCACTAATGCATCCACTATTTCTTGGGCTACTTCCTTAAGCACTCTGGGATGCAGACCATCTGGCCCTGGGGATTTATCTGTCTTTAATCCCTTCAATTTACCTAACACCACTTCCCTACTAACATGTATTTCACTCAGTTCCTCCATCTCACTGGACCCTCTGTCCCCTACTATTTCTGGAAGATTATTTATGTCCTCCTTAGTGAAGACAGAACCAAAGCAGTTATTCAATTGGTCTGCCATGTCCTTGTTCCACATAATCAATTCACCTGTTTCTGTCTGTAGGGGACCTACATTTGTCTTTACCAGTCTTTTCCTTTTTACATATCTATAACCGAACTTGTGAGTCCTCGTGCAGGATACCCTTGAAGTTAACCTCCAGGTTGAGTTGGTAGTGAAGAAGGCAAATGCAATGTTGGCATTCATTTCTAGAGGAATAGAGTATAGGAACAGGGATGTGATGTTGAGGCTCTGTAAGGCGCTGGTGAGACCTCACTTGGAGTACTGTGGGCAGTTTTGGTCTCCTTATTTAAGAAAGGATGTGCTGACATTGGAGAGGGTACAGAGAAGATTCACTAGAATGATTCCAGGAATGAGAGGGTTAACATATGAGGAACATTTGTCCGCTCTTGGACTGTATTCCTTGGAGTTTAGAAAAATGAGGGGAGACGTTATAGACACATTTCGAATGTTGAAAGGCATGGACAGAGTGGATGTGGCAAAGTTGTTTCCCATGATGGGGGAGTCTAGTATGAGAAGGCATGACTTAAGGATTGAAAGGTGCCCATTCAGAACAGAAATGCGAAGAAGTTTTTTCATTCAGAGGGTGGTGAATCTATGGAATTTGTTGCCACAGGCAGCAGTGGAGGCCAAGTCATTGGGTGTATTTAAGGTAAAGATTGATAGGTATCTGAGTAGCCAGGGCATCAAAGGTTATGGTGGGGGAGTGGGACTAAATGGGAGAATGGATCAGCTCATGATAAAATGGTGGAGCAGACTCGATGGGCTGAATGGCTGACTTCGGCTCCTTTGTCTTATGGTCTAACTCATCTCCTTCTACCTTAGGCCATGAACTGATCAATCACCCCTGCTGTGGACCACTTGGAGGTCCAAGACACTCTCGTTACATGCACGTGCAGTTCAACTCATTGACTGATAATGCAGGAAATTTGAAGTTAATAACTCATCTCCTACCTTAGGCCACAAACTTATCAATCACCCCTGCTATGGACCACTTCTACAAAGCAGGGATCTGTATGTTCCACGACGGCTGGACCAAGTGTGTACATGTAGGAGGTGACTATGTTGAAAAATAAATGCGCAAGGTTTTCTAAAATTGACTCCTTCTACCTTAGGCCATGAACATATCAATCACCCTTCGTACTGATCATAAAGATATCTTGAAAAGTCATAAAACAGTGTAAGTGATTTTGTCATAAAACAGCGAACTTCATTGGCAGTAAGTAATCTAAAGCTCAAAGTCTTTACACCAACTATAGGCAATATGCTGTGAAAACATCAATTGGATGGGTTTTGAGGGTTTCTGTCTAACAGAAAAATGCAATACCTCACGGTAGTGTAGCAATTCATGTAACGCTATTACAGTGCTAGCGACCCAGGTTCGATTCCTGCTACTGTCTAAGGAATTCATACATCCTCCCTGTGACCGAGTGGACTTCCTCCAGGTGATCTGGTTTCCTTCTACGTTCCAAAGACATTTGGGTTAATAGGTTAATTGGTTACATGGCGTAATTGGGTGGTTAATTGATTACATGGTGTAATTGGGTGGGTACTGGCTCATTAGGCTGGAAGGGCCTGTTACCATCTCTAAATAAAGTAAAATACAAATATTGTGGAATTAGTCTAACAATTCTCCCAATCACTAGGGGCATATCCGATCTGGTGGGGGCGGGGTTGTCGCAAGACCCATTACAACTGGGAAGTCCTATGACAAACAGTAAGCTGTTTATCGTTTAACAGAGTGCAGGACTGAGAATAACAAACCACTGCAGTTTCCTCTGCTCACAGGTCGGGTCACTTAACAGAACAGCAGTGAGAGTTGGAAGTTTTGAAAGAACAAAGTCCGAAGTCCAAAAAACCAGCTCGATAGAGTCAGCACAGAGGCTGTAAACAAAAACTAACATTTTATAATTAACCAGTCTGAACATGATGTAATTGGGTAAGTACCCAATTGAAGGGCAAACCTGATACTAAATTTACCAGAAGTAAGTATGACAAACAAATGAAGAACATTTTGGTCATTCTCTTGATGAAGCTACAGATGAGGTTTACCAGGACGGCTAAGGAAATGAGGAGCCTCTGTTATCTTGGGAGACTAAAGAAACCTGGACTGGTTTACTTCATGGAGAAAGATGAAGAGGAAATCTAATGGAGGTGCTTAACATTATTAATAAATTATATAGGTGGAAAATATTCCCATTGGCAAGACAGTTAGTGGTCGGAATACAGATTTAAGATTTAAATGAGAGGGATGAATTGAAAACAAAAGAAATCTGCAGAAACATGGAAGTTGAAATAAATTAGAAAGCACTGGAAATTTTCTACAGATCATGCAGCATCTGAGAAGGGAGAAACAGAGAATATTTTAGGTAAATGATCCATCATCAGAAGGACGATTGAGCTGGGAGATCTGGACCTACTTACACGGTATATTGCAATGCTTGTGCATGCACTGTTTGAAGGGGGCTTAAAAGTCAGGTTTGCTAATAACTTTCAAAAAGAAGTTATATTATATGTAATATATTCCTAAAGAACAAATGTTCAGATCCATGGATAAAATCTCTTGTGTCATCAGTGAACTTGATAATTTGGTTTGAGTTGGATCTAGCAGTGCAGTCACGTGCCTGCAGTGTAAACAACACGAGCCTGGGCGTGCAGCCCTGGGGAGTGCCGCTGTTCGGCATGATGGAGCTAGAGATGCAGCTGTCAACATGGACTGACTGTAGTCTTCCTGTCAGGAAGTCCATCATAAGGTAGCCTAATTCATATCACTGATGTTGACAAACTTAGAACTCAAAACCAATTCCGCTGGGATCAATAAAGTATGACTATGACTATGACTATGACTATTCAAATTCAAAAAACTTTATTGTCATTCTAACCATACATCAGCTCTGCAGGGCAGAATGAGACAGCGTTTCTCAGGGGCAGTGCAATCATAACATAACAAATGCAACACTAAATAATAAACATAACAATAAATAGTAAAGCACAACAGCCACATGTCAGTTAAAATCAGTTATAAGTGTCCAGTGCAAGTTAAAAGTGTCCAAAGCAGAGTCAGGTGGAGCAGCTATTTAGCAGTCTGACTGCCTGTGGGAGGAAGCTGTTTAGTAGCCTTGTGGTTTTAGTTTTGATGCTCCTATAACGTTTGCCTGATGGCAGAAGAACAAACAGTTCATGGAGAGGGTGTGAGGGGTCTTTGATGATGTACCGTGTCTTCTGGAGGCATCGACTCTGAAAGAGGTCTTGGACAAAAGGTAGGGAGGCCCCAATAACCTTCTCTGCTCCCCTAACCACCCTCTGCAAGGCTTTTTTGTCAACAGCACTGCAGCTGGAGTACCAGGTTGTGATGCAAAAGGTCAGCACACTCTCAACCACGCCTCTGTAGAATGTAGTTAAGATGTTAGTGGGGAGTGATGCTTGTTTAAGCTTCCTCAGAAAGTGCAATCTCTGCTGGGCCCATTTCACAATCCCAGTGGTGTTCCTGGACCAGGTGAGATTGTCCGAGATCTGCACCCCAAGGAACTTGATGTTTTCCACTCTCTCCACTGTGGAGCCGCTGATGCTGAGGGGTGTGTGCTCAGGCTGAGACCGTCTGAAATCGACGATCATCTCCTTGGTTTTGGTGACATTAAGCATCAAGTTGTTATCCCTGCACCAGCTCTCTAGGTGTTTGACCTCCTCCCTGTACATAGTTTCATCATTTTTGCTGATGAGCCCCACCACCAGCTAACTAAAGCTAACACTTGTTGCATATAATCATACCTTTTTAAAGTCACAAATTGCAAAGAGGTCAACTGTACAATGTGTTATTCTTAAATAAAGCCTATATGATGATAAATCGTCCCACATAACTGTCCGCCCATCTCTCCTTCGTGTAGACTTTATTCCTGAAATGGCAGCATCCAGAGTGTGATGATCCTGCACGACAGATAAGTGTGCAGTAGAGTTAATGATGCAGCCTGAACGGGGTACGTGCTGAAGGCCTGCAGTTGATGGAAAGTAAGTCATCTGTGCTACATCCAAGCTCTCTCATGGATTGCCAAGAAATTTGACTCGGTGTTATCTTTTCCACAAGCCCCCAGTCCCCTACCAAGAGTCCTTTACACTTCAGTCATAAAGAAAATTCTGCTGAGGCTTTACAAAGCACTGGTGAAGCCTCACTTGGAGCATTGTGGGCAGTTTTGTGCCCCTTATCTAAGAAAGAACATGCTGACATTGGAGAGGGTTCAAAGGAGAAAGATGAGGGGTCACCTCAACGAAGCCTAATGGATATTGAAATGCCTTGATAGAATGGATGTGGAAAGGATGTTTCAATGGTGGGGGAGTCAAAGGCCAGAGGACACAGCCTCGGAATAGTGTGACGTCCTTTTAGAATGGAGATGAGCTGGAATTTATTTAGCCAGAGAGTGGAGAATCTGTGGAATTTGTTGCCACAGACAGCTGTGGAGGTCAAGTCATTGGATATATTTAAGGTAGACGTGGATAGATTCTTGATTAGTCAGGGCAAGAAGGGATACAAGGAGAAGGCAGGAGATTGGCTGAGGGAAAGTGGATCAGCCATGATGAAATGGTGGAGCAGACTCAATGGGTCAAATGGTCTAATTTTGCTCATATATCTTATGGTCTTATGGATAATGTGGTAAACTAGATCAGCAAATTTGCAGATGACAGGAAGATCGGGTTTGTAGTGGACAGCAAGAGAGACTATCAAAGCTTGCAGCAGGATCTGGGCCAGCTGTAAAAATGGGCTGAAAAATGTCAGATGGGATTTAATGCAGACAAGTGTGAGCTGTTGCACTTTGGGACGGTGAGTCTTACACTACGAGTGGTAGGCCACTGAGGAGTACAGTAGAACAGAGGGATCTGGGAGTACAGATCCATAGTTTCTTGAAGGCGGCATCACAGATTGGTAGGGCCGTAAAGAAAGCTGTTGGCACATTGGCCTTCATAAATCATAGCACTGAGTACAGGAGTTGGGATGTCATGTTAAAATTGTATAAGACATTAGTGAGGCCTAATTTGGAGTATTGTCTGTAGTTTTGGTCACCTACCTACAGGAAAGAGGTAAATAAGATTGAAAGAGTCCAGAGAAAATTTATAAAGATGTTGCCAGGAATTGAGGACCTGAGTTATAGGAAAAAGTTGAATAGGTTCGGACTTTATTCCCTGGAATATAGAAGATTGAGGGAAGATTTGATAGAAGTATATAAAATGATGAGGGGTATAGATAGAGTTAATACCAACAGGCTTTTTCCACTGCAAGAAAATCTGCAGATGCTGGAAATTCAAGCAACACGCACAAAATGCTGGTGGAATGCAGCAGGCCAGGCAGCATCTATAGGAGGAGGTACGGTTGACGTTTCGGGCCGAGACCCTTCGTCAGGACTAACTGAAGGAAGAGATAGTGAGAGATTTGAAAGTGGGAGGGGGAGTGGGAGATCCAAAATGATAGGAGAAGACAGGAGGGGGAGGGATGGAGCCAAGAGCTGGACAGGTGATTGGCAAAAAGAATACGAGAGGATCATGGGACAGGAGGCCCAGGGAGAAAGAAAGGTGGGGGGAGCACCAAAGGAGAGCAGGCAAGGAGTTATTGTGAGAGAGACAGAGAGAGAAAAAAAGCGGGGCAAATAATAAATAAATATATAACTAAGGGATGGGGTAAGAAGGGGAGGTGGGGCATTGACGGAAGTTAGGGAAGTCAATGTTCATGCCATCAGGTTGGAGGCTACCCAGATGGAATATAAGGTGTTGTTCCTTCAACCTGAGTGTGGCTTCATATTTACAGTAGAGGAGGCCATGGATAGACATGTCAGAATGGGAATGGGATGTGGAATTAAAATGTGTGGTCACTGGGAGATCCTGCTTTCTCTGGCAGACAGAGCGTAGGTGTTCAGCGAAACAGTCTCCCAGTCTGTCAGGTCTCGCCAATATATAGAAGGCCACATCGGGAGCACCGGACGCAGTATATCACCCCAGCCAACTCACAGGTGAAGTGTCGCCTCACCTGGAAGGACTGTTTGGGGCCCTGAATGGTGGTGAGGGAGGAAGTGTAAGGGCAGGTGTAGCACTTGTTCCGCTTACAATGATAAGTGCCGGGAGGGAGATCAGTGGGGAGGGATGGGGGGGACGAATGGACAAGGGAGTCACGTAGGGAGCGATCCCTGCTGAAAGCAGAAAGTGGGGGAGGGAAAGATGTGCTTGGTGTTGGGATCCCGTTGGAGGTGGCGGAAGTTGCAGAGAATAATATGTTGGACCCGGAGGCTGGTGGGGTGGTAGGTGAGGACCAGGGGAACCTTATCCCTAGTGGGGTGGTGGGAGGATGGAGTGAGAGTGGATGTGCGTGAAGTGGGAGAGGTGCATTTGAGAGCAGAGTTGATAGTGGAGGAAGGGAAGCCCCTTTCTTTAAAAAAGGAGGATATCTCCCTCGTCCTGGAATGAAAAGCCTCATCCTGAGAGCAGATGCGGCGGAGACGGAGGAATTGCGAGAAGGGGATGGCATTTTTGCAAGAGACAGGGTGAGAAGAGGAATAGTCCAGATAGCTATGAGAGTCAGTAGGCTTATAGTAGACATCAGTAGATAAGCTGTCTCCAGAGACAGAGACAGAAAGATCAAGAAAGGGATAGGGTTCCCCTTGTCCTCACCTACCACTCCACCAGCCTCCAGCTCCAACATATAATTCTCCGTAACTTCTGCCACCTCCAACGGGATCCCACCACTCACATCTTTCCCTCCTCCCCCCCCCCGCTTTCCGCAGGGATCACTCCCTACGCGACTCCCTTGTCCATTCGTCCCCCCCATCCCTCCCCACCGATCTCCCTCCCAGCACTTATCCTTGTAAGCGGAACAAGTGCTACACATGCCCTTACACTTCCTCCCTCACCACCATTCAGGGCCCCAAACAGTCCTTCCAGGTGAGTCGGCTGGAGTGATATACTGCGTCCGGCACTCCCGATGTGGCCTTCTGTATATTGGTGAGACCAGACACAGACTGGGAGATCGTTTCGTTGAACACCTACACTCTGTCCGCCTGAGAAAGCAGGATCTCCCAGTGGCCACACATTTTAAGTCCACATCCCATTCCCCATTCTGACATGTCTATCCACGGCTTCCTCTACTGTAAAGATGTAGCCACATTTGGGTTGGAGGAACAACACCTTGTATTCCGTCTGGGTAGCCTCCAACCCGATGGAATGAACATTGATTTCTCTAACTTCTGTTAATGCCGCTCCCCCCCACCCCTTCCCTTATTTATTTATTATTTTCCCCCCCCCACCATTTTTTCTTTTTTTTTCTCTCCGTCCGGCTCACAATCACTCCTTGCCTGCTCTCCATCTTCCTCTGGGCTCCCTTTCCCCTTTCTTTCTCCCTAGGCCTCCTGACCCATGATCCTCTCGTATCCCTTTTGCCAATCACCTGTCCAGCTCTCGGCTCTATCCCTCCCCCTCCTGTCTTCTCCTATCATTTCGGATCTCCCCCTCCCCCTCCCACTCCCACTTTCAAATCTCTTACTAACTCTTCCTTCAGTTAGTCCTGACGAAGGGTCTCGGCCTGAAACGTCGACTGTACCTCTTCCTAGAGATGCTGCCTGGCCTGCTGCGTTCACCAGCAATTTGTGTGTTGCTTTTTTCCACTGCGGTTGGGTTTGACTACAACGAAAGGTCATGGGCTAAAGGGAACCTCTTCACTCAGAGGGCGATGAGAGTGTGGAACGAGCTGCCAGGGCAACTGGAGGATTTGGGTCTGATTTCAACACTTCAGGAAAATTGGATAGGTACATGGATGAGAGGGCCATGGAGGGCCATGCTCTGGGGACAGGTCAATGGGACCAGGCAGATGTGTCCAAGGGCCTATTGTGCTGTAGTGTTGCATGACTCTATGAACTATGTATGTATGTGCCAATGTTGATACTTCTGTGCTGTACCTCACTGTACTTGTGCACGTGACTATTTGATTGCTTGGGCTCGATGCTAACAGCTGCAATTTCCACAACAGGGCTGCAAATTGCCAGTGTGGAGAATGTTGTGTTACAATGCTCCTGATCCACAAGCATCAGCTATGACTGATACTGTCATCTTCATAGCAGCTCAAATTAAGTTCACAATGGTTTCTTCTATGCTTTGTTTTTATGTCAACGTTCAAAGAAATAAAACACAGCACCATTTCCCAAACTTGTGTGAATCTCCATTCGGATCTTCATCACACAAGGTCCCCAACGGTAAGCTCCATCTGCCTATTTAATCACAGGGCCAAATTTACATCTTCTAATGAAACATCTACAAGACAGCAGGTGTCAGGAATAGGACCATGGAATAAGATCTATCTTTCCCAGCCCAGAGTCACTCACTTTAATCTTTTGAAGCCTCAACCTGGGCTCCGCCTCTCTGAAAATTACTGAATCTGTAAATTGCCAATCAAAATTTGCTTAAATATATGCATATCTCATTAAAAATATTATATACTATCTGTCTAAAAACCTCTTTTTCCTTTCACTTTATTCATTATAAATGGAATAATTATTATTGGGGAAAGATGACTATCTTTTCACAGATACCATCCGGTAGGAGGTAGGAAGTTCTACAAAACCAGATCAAGATCAGCTACTTCCCTTCAGCCATTCAGTTCTTGGAAAAAACCCCAATCACTACCTCAGTACAGCAACACTATGATCAAGTAACACTGAAGTGGACCTTGTTTTAATTGTGTTCTTTCTTGTTTAAATCGCATATAATTTATGCTTTATTTATATTTTTCTTGTGAACGCCGCTTATATGATCCTATGAACCTGTGATAGTGCTGAAAGGAAGCTTTTCATTGCACACAGGAATATGACAATATACTCAATTTGATCCCCATGAATGGGAATCGAAGCTTCAATGTAGTTTCCAAACTGGCCACCAGATGGTAGCGTAGATTCTTCTCCCATCAACCTCTTTTGGCAGCAGGTTAGAGCAGCCTGAAAGGAGAATGATCAAGCGCTGTCTAAATTAAGTTTCGTTTTCCCTGAAACAATCTTTCGGTTTCACCCTTGGCAAAGTTTCCCAGGAGGCAGTGGAACACAATGTCTCATGTATTTTATTTCCAGAATCAGTTTTATTATCACTGACATATCATGAAATGCGTCATTCTGCAGCAGCAGTACAAGTACAAGTTCAAATTTACTTAACATTCAACCACGTATGAATACAGCCAAACAAAACAGGGTTCCTCTGTGGCCAAGGTGCAAAACACGTTACCAACAGCACACATCACACACTGCACAGAGCACATTGCACAATAGCACTTATGGTTATGATGCCAGAAAAACATACAGTCACAAAGAAAAACAATAATATAGTTCAAGTCCCTGAGTGGCATAACTGTAGAATTGATGGTAAATTGCCCTGGTCCAGCTTGTTTGTTCATCGTGCGAACACTGAGTGAACACCAGGGGGCAGCACCCAAACCAAGTACAGATTCCAGCATGTCCCGCAGGCGCTCCCACACCACCTCAGCTTCTCCTCTCCTCGTTGGCTGCACAGGCAAACCTGCAGTCTCGGCCTAGTCTTCCCCAAAGCTGAGGCAATGCAGCTCCACCACCGTTTATAGCATGCATAAAATATACAATAAATTATAAGAAGAAATATTATTAAATATTTAAATACATAGTGCAAATAAGGAGGAAAAATAGTGAGGTATTATTCATGGGTTCATTGTCCATTCAGAAATCAGATGGCGGAGTAAAGAGGCTGGTCCTAAAATGTTAACCATGTGCTTTGGACTCCTATACTTCCTCTCTGATGGCAAGTCAGCCATGCCCTGTGTGGTGGAAGTCCCAAATGAAGGATATCATCTTTATTAGGCATTGCCTTTTGAATATATTCTCGATGGCGGTCTACAACCTTCTGCATCTTTTTCCGATCCCATGCAGTAGCCCCTCCATACCAGATAGGGTGATGCATGGTGTATCTGTAGAAATTTGCTAGAGTCTTTAGTGACATGCCTCAACCCCCTAATGAAATACAGCCACTGGCGTGCCCTCTTCATAATTGCATCTCTTCCTCATTTCCAATGAGCGCAAACCCAACCAGCCCAACCTTCATTTCAGATGTTAACCCTTCATCTCAAGAATTAAACCAATAAACCTCCTCTGAACTGCCTTCAATGCAAATATATCTTTTCTTGTGTATGGACCCCAAAACCATATCCAAGGACTGTCTCAGCCACACTCAATAAAGTTTCTTCAAACCCTCTTACACTTAGATTCCACATCTTCTTCAGTAAGCCACAACATTCCTTAGGCCTTCCTAATTACTTCTTGCACTTGCAACCCAATTTTTATGCTTTATAGTCTCAGTCTATGTCGTTAGATTCTGGACTAGTTCCTGAGGATTGGAGGGTGGCTAATGTAACCCCACTTTTTAAAAAAGGGGGGAGAGAGAAACCGGGGAATTATAGACCGGTTAGCCTAACATCGGTGATGGGGAAACTGCTGGAGTCAGTTATCAAGGATGTGATAACAGCACATTTGGAAAGCGGTGAAATGATCGGACAAAGTCAGCATGCATTTGTGAAAGGAAAATCATGTCTGACGAATCTCATAGAATTTTTTGAGGATGTAACTAGTAGAGTGGATAGGGGAGAACCAGTGGATGTGGTATATTTGGATTTTCAAAAGGCTTTTGACAAGGTCCCACACAGGAGATTAGTGTGCAAACTTAAAACACACGGTATTGGGGGTAAGGTATTGGTGTGGGTGGAGAATTGGTTAGCAGACAGAAAGCAAAGAGTGGGAATAAACGGGACCTTTTCAGAATGGCAGGCGGTGACTAGTGGGGTACCGCAAGGCTCAGTGCTGGGACCCCAGTTGTTTACAATATATATTAATGACTTGGATGAGGGAATTAAATGCAGCATCTCCAAGTTTGCAGATGACACGAAGCTGGGTGGCAGTGTTAGCAGTGAGGAGGATGCTAAGAGGATGCAGGGTGACTTGGATAGGTTGGATGAGTGGGCAAACTCATGGCAGATGCAATTTAATGTGGATAAATGTGAAGTTATCCACTTTGGTGGCAAAAATAGGAAAACAGATTATTATCTGAATGGTGGCCGATTAGGAAAAGGGGAGGTGCAATGAGACCTGGGTGTCATTATACACCAGTCATTGAAAGTGGGCATGCAGGTATAGCAGGCGGTGAAAAAGGCGAATGGTATGCTGGCATTTATAGAGAGAGGATTCGAGTACAGGAGCAAGGAGGTACTACTGCAGTTATACAAGGCCTTGGTGAGACCACACCTGGAGTATTGTGTGCAGTTTTGGTCCCCTAATCTGAGGAAAGACATCTTTGCCATAGAGGGAGTACAAAGAAGGTTCACCAGATTGATTCCTGGGATGGCAGGACTTTCATATGAAGAAAGACTGGATGAACTGGGCTTGTACTCGTTGGAATTTAGAAGATTGAGGGGGGATCTGATTGAAACGTATAAAATCCTAAAGGGATTGGACAGGCTAGATGCAGGAAGATTGTTCCCGATGTTGGGGAAGTCCAGAACAAGGGGTCACAGTTTGAGGATAGAGGGGAAGCCTTTTAGGACTGAGATTAGGAAAAACTTCTTCACACAGAGAGTGTGAATCTGTGGAATTCTCTGCCACAGCAAACTGTTGAGGCCAGTTCATTGGTTATGTTTAAGAGGGAGTTAGATATGGCCCTTGTGGCTACGGGGGTCAGGGGGTATGGAGGGAAGGCTGGGGCGGGGTTCTGAGTTGGATGATCAGCCATAATCATAATAAATGGCGGTGCAGGCTCGAAGGGCCGAATGGCCTACTCCTGCACCTATTTTCTATGTTTCTATGTTTCTATAACAATTAGCTCACCAATTAATTTCTCATTTCCTTTCCCACTAGGCAGCCTGGCTTTGCCTCCAAGTTGCACTTATTTAGAGAATGGTGGGGTACTTACACCATTACAGCACTCAGTACTCACCAACCCACTGTAACATTCTCTATCCCTGCCCACCATCCCATGTTGACTGGTGAATACAGAATCCAGTCATTACCCAGGGTTCCATCACCCACCAGCAGAATAGACAAGTTAACATTCCCATTTTGCTTGACCTGGAACTAAGAAACTGCTGCAGGCAGCACAGCTTCCTCCTGCCACTTGCCAGGAAGCAAACAGCTAAAGTGTGAGGACAGCCAGCAGGTAGAAACACTCATGAACCTTCAGGATGGGATAGTGGCCCTGAGACCAAGTACCAGCAACTGCCTACTTAGTCCGTGAGCCAGGACCCCAAATTTGGGCCACCTGTACTGTTTGGGGGGACTAATTCTTATAGTGATTTTTGGCAAGGTATACATCCCTTGTGCTAGAAAATATGTGATAGCATTGCAACAGTGGTAGCTTTCTGTGAGGGGGACTGGGAGTTGCATCTCCATGCTATAAGAACCATGATCCCATGGTGCTTCGCCTATGATAAGATAAATTATGCCAGGTACCTGTCCCCTTACTTTGCTCAGATGATGAACCTCCCAGAGAAGAATCCTTCTGTGTATGAGGCCTTCAAGACAGGCCAATTCTCAGTGCAGCTGTCAAGTAACACGTTACAAATTTCTATAGGTGCATGGTGGAGAACATTCTGACTCAAATGTGCTGGATCTCAAGAGGCTACAGAGGACCGTAGTTTTAGCCAGTTCCATCACAGGTGTTGTAACTGTGAACAGTCACCAGAGAGATGCAGCTGGTAGATATGAAAATCACAAAAGTCTTTATCTGGGATACGCATACGCTGCTGTCCTTTGGAATCACAAGAGGGAGAGAGCAAGAGAGCGAGAGGGGAAGAGAGGGAGAGAGGGGCACCTCGAACCAACATTACTGCTTTTTACGTGTTAAAGAACAAAGTAACACGACAATTTCTATAGTTGCAATGTCTTCATAATGCTTTTTTTGAGTTACATGTAATTTTTCAAATGCCTGTATCTTCCCACCAACCCACCCAAAATGCCTGATAATTACAGTGGTCTCTGAGTGGTATTCATGCAAAGGGGTGTTGATTGCATTCATCTCAATTCAAGGTTCCTGTTCCGAGCTGCTTTTTAAATTTAACCTACAATCCATATTCAGATCTGAAGGTTGGTTGCTGAAGGTTAATATTTGCCAAATTGCACTTTCAAAATACACCCTAACAAGTTACAGTATATTGCATCTCCAAAATATGCTCTAACTGTCCCTCCTCTTGGCTCTCCTGGTTCCCTGTAATGACACTGTTACCGGGTACACGCGATCTCTCACTCTGTCTGTGGTGGCAACAAGAAAGTGAGTCATACGATTTAACCTGGGTCCAGTGTTTCCACTGGCTGCCTTGTACACCAAACCCAGGTGTCATTTATCTGAAGTATACCTGTGGTTCGATATATCCTGGAGGAAACACTGCCTTTTCTTCATTTGGTCCCTATCTTACTTCCTCCAGAGGGGATTCCATCCTTTAAATAAGGCCTGTATTGGAACCACTAGTGCTGAGAACCCTGGCATGAAATTACAGCGGTAATTAAATAGACCCATTACCTTCCTCACTTCCCTTACATTTACTGAGTGGGGCACGGAGCTGACTGCTGAACATCTGTCATCTGACATGTCCTTCCTCCCGAGGGAAATCATGTAGCCGAGGTACTGTACAGTGTGCTTTCCTGTTTGAGCCTTGTGGTGGACAGATATTAAACCCCTCAGCTCACAGATCTCTAAAACACTGACTATCACCCCTAAATGACCTGCTTCATCTTCTGAAGCGATTAGTAGGCAATCTACATATTCTAAGATGGTCGTGCAGTAGTGTGGTAAATTGAGCTTTTCCAAAGTCTACACCATGATCTTATGAAAAATGGTTGGGCTATTGTGGAATCCCTGCAGGAGTCAGGTCCACGTACACTGCTGCCTACCCCGGGAGAAAACAAATCGGTCTTGGGACTTAGGTGATCATTTTAAAAATACTGACTCAGGGGCTAAAGGGAGCCCCCAAAATCTATTAGCAATATCCAGAACTTAGAAAATTTTATGTTCTGGAGACAGGCCATTCAGGGTTGTAACAGGGCTCTCGTCAATGGGATGCAATCTTGGCGTGGTCTTATAAACGGCGGTTTAGTCTATTGTTAACCAATATATTGTTAACCATCTGGCTTCTTTGTTATCCAGGTAGGTGAGTTAGTGATTGATGCAGTCTCTCTGAGTATCCCCTGGTGTTTTAGTTCTTTCAATGTACACTGAACTGCCTTTATGCTGCTTTTATAGGGTACTGCTTATGGGCTTTCTACATCTCTTCCCCACCCCCATTTCAACCTCACGCGACCACAATCCTGCTTGTTTCTTGTTCACACTGCTGGGAACTGCTGTCAACTATAATTGATGGATAAACATTAAACAGTACATACTTAAAACTGCAGAATACATACTCTGCAATCTGCCACTTATGTGCATCTGAACTCATAATGCTTGTCGTATTCCTTTGCATTGAAAACTGTTACACCAAGATTACAGACTTATTCTTAAAACACACACACACACACATACTCGCAAACACGTCTGCCACTATTATAGTTTCCTGAAAGAGTATACAGGCACTCCACTGGCCTCCCAAATGGTTAATGACCACCCTTTGCAACTGGTAGACCTGTCTCAGCAAATCAACAGACAAGTGTTTATTCTCTTACTTAAACACACATGAACGCACACACACCACACTACTTTTACATCTACCAGTTCTCTCTGTTGTGTTTATGATTCCTCATGATCCGGTAGACACTGACCTGACTAGTGTGTGCTAATTTTAAAAATACTCACCCACTTAGACTGCTGAGGTCACTGGCCACAGGGCGAGTCATGGAGGTATCCCGGACAAGCCCCCATATGTTGTAACTCACCAGAGAGATGCAGCCGGTAGATATAAAAATCATAAAAGTCTTTATTTGGGATACACATAATCTAGCAGCCTTTGGAGTCATGAGGAAGAGAGAGGGACAGAGAGAGGGAGAGGGAGAGGGGGAGAGGGGGAGGGGAGAGGGAGAGAGAGTGAGGGAGGGAGAGCGAGGGAGAGAGGGAGAGAGGGGGAGAGAGGGGCAGTGGGGAGAGAGGGAGAGGGAGAGAGAGAGAGAGAAAGAGAGAGAGAGAAAGAGAGAGAGAGAGAGAGAGAGAGAGAGAGAGAGATTCAAATCTGAAGGTTAATATTTCCCGGTAACTTCCTCGAAAAACTCCAACAGATTGGTCAAACATGACCTACTACGCACAAAGCCATGTTGACTCTCCCTAATAAGTCCCTGTCTATCCAAATGCTTGTAGATTCTGTCTCCTAGTACTCCCTCCAATAACTTACCCGCTACCGACGTCAAATTTACCGGCCTATAATTTCCCAGATTACTTTTCGATCCTTTTTTAAACAACGGAACAACATGAGCTACTCTCCAATCCTCCGGCACCTCACCAATAGACACCAACATTTTAAATATATCTGCCAGAGCCCCTGCAATTTCAACACTAGTCTCCTTCAAGGTCCCACTTTAATTTGCCTCAAGATAGCATGCACCTCCTCCTTTTCAATCTGTACAGTTTCCATAATCTCACTATTTGTTTCCCTTAATTCCATAGACTTCATACCAGTTTTCTTAGTAAATACAGATGCAAAAAACCCATTTAAGATCTCCCCCATTTCTTTTGGTTCCGCACATAGCCGACCACTCTGATCTTCAAGAGGACCGATTTTATCCCTTGCAATCCTTTTACTCTTAATATACCTGTAAAAGCTCTTTGGATTATCCTTCACTTTGACTGCCAAGGCAACCTCATGTCTTCTTTTTGCCCTCTTGATTTCTTTCTTAAGTATTTTCTTGCACTTTTTATACTCCTCAAGCACCTTATTTACTCCGTTTCCTATACATGTCATACAACTCTCTCTTCTTCTTTATCAGAGATGCAATATCCCTTGAGAACCAAGGTTCCTTATTCCTATTCACTTTGCCTTTAATCCTGACAGGAACATACAAGCTCTGCACTCTCAAAATTTCTCCTGTGAAGGCTTCCCACTTACCGAACATATCCTTGCCAGAGGACAACCTGTCCCAATCCATGCTTTTTAGATCCTTTCTCATTTCTTCAAATTTGGCCTTCTTCCAGTTCAGAAACTCAACCCTAATTCCAGATCTATCCTTGTCCATGATCAAGTTGAAACTAATGGTGTTATGATCACTGGAACCAAAGTGCTCCCCTATACACACTTCCGTCACTTGTCCTAACTCGTTTCCTAACAGGATATCCAATATTGTATCCCCTCTAGTTGGTACCTCTATATATTGATTTGGAAAACTTTCCTGAACACATTTTACAAACAGTAAACCATCTAGACACCTAACAGTATGGGAGTCCCAATCTATATATGGAAAATTAAAATCCCCTACCACCACAACTTTATGTTTCCTGCAATTGCCTGCTATCTCTCTGCAGATTATATTTTTATATAATTACCTATATAGTTGTAATTGTTCAGTGTGTTTTTAGTGTTTGCAGTTCTGGTATTACATCACTTAAATAGGGACTGTTATCTATCGAAATTCAATGGAATTAGCAGTCTGGTAGAGGAAGACCTGATTATGTTGAGTTGGTATATTTTGCTCTTTGCTTCTTCGTTCTTCTCCCTGCCACTAGGATCTCTTTCCCCTCTCTTTCTTTTTCTTACCCTCATGCATCACCTTCCTTCCTTTGTCTTCTTCATTCTTGTAATGCTTAATAACTAAGCATAAGCAACATGTTTTATGCCTCATTCTTAACTTCCAAAGAACCTTGGGTCAAAAACGTTAGGATTAAACAATTTTGGCATAGTTAGCAGGATGGTTGCGAAGATTTAAGGACTTGGAAGAACCCCAGATGAAGTGAAAACCTTTGGCACGCGTATCTAAATAGGAGACAAGACCTTCTTCCTTATTTTCCAAATCATCAAAGAAATCGCCTAGTTCTTGCTTCAGTACATCATCTATCCTAGTGTCTGAGTCTGCTAAGCAAGTGGTGCTGCTGGAGCGACAGTCCCATGGAAAGATCGCTTGGAAGAGGCCTTTGAAAGGAAGCTCTCCAAGTACTCAGGACTGATCAGCAACTGTCAGCAGGCTGGATGGAGAGCGAGGTGTCTCCCAGTGGAGGCTGGTTGTAGGGGATTCGCAGCCCGTTCCTTAGTTAGAGCCTTCAGCATTTTGGGCATCGAGGGAGAGAGGAAGAGGAGAGCCATCCACAGTAGCACCGACGTGGCAGAGAGGGCCTCAAGATGGCTGTGGCTCAAAAGAGGGGAGTCGTGGAGGCCTTGGTGAGACCACACCTGGAGTATTGTGTGCAGTTTTGGTCCCCTAATCTGAGGAAAGACATCTTTGCCATAGAGGGAGTACAAAGAAGGTTCACCAGATTGATTCCTGGGTTGGCAGGACTTTCATATGAAGAAAGACTGGATGAACTGGGCTTGTACTCGTTGGAATTTAGAAGATTGAGGGGGGATCTGATTGAAACGTATAAGATCCTAAAGGGATTGGACAGGCTAGATGCAGGAAGATTGTTCCCGATGTTGGGGAAGTCCAGAACGAGGGGTCACAGTTTGAGGATAGAGGGGAAGCCTTTTAGGACCGAGATTAGGAAAAACTTCTTCACACAGAGAGTGGTGAATCTATGGAATTCTCTGCCACAGGAAACTGTTGAGGCCAGTTCATTGGCTATGTTTAAGAGGGAGTTAGATATGGCCCTTGTGGCTACAGGGGTCAGGGGGTATGGAGGGAAGGCTGGGGCGGGGTTCTGAGTTGGATGATCAGCCATGATCATAATAAATGGCGGTGCAGGCTCGAAGGGCCGAATGGCCTACTCCTGCACCTATTTTCTATGTTTCTATGTTTCTATAAGTAGCTAACCATCTGGACACAAGTTGGGGTCTGATCAGCCCCGGCTGGGTCACCTGGAGGAGGTTGTATGATGTTGAAAGACCCGAAACACCCGATGATTCCAGGAACATCACTGAAGATGTGTTCAGAAGCATCAGTAGATGTATGTACAAAGTATTGTCATTTAAGAGTGAAAAAAAACTCTATTTACCTTTGTTATTCTGCTAGAATCAGATCGGCACTAAAATTACCATTATACTCAAATTTATACTACCCTGATTGTAATCTAGTGCTTAAAAAAACACTTAGATTGCAATCCAATTTTAAAAAACTTGTTTGCAAACCAGTAATATTCTGATTGCAATCCTATGACATTCCAGTTCCACTCCTATGAAATTCTGATTGAAATCCTACAATATTTTGATTGCAAACCAATAATATTTCGATGCAATCCCACAGTATTTCAATTGCAGTCCAAGTGTTAAAAAGTATATACAAATTAAGTCATGAAACCTACTACAGAAAAAGGATAACAAAATCTCCAGTTATGTGTGAACAGATGACTGAGGTTTTGAGTTCTTACCTGAATAAAACATTACAATTTGACAAGATTAATGAAAAAATATCCAGATGAAATATACCATCAATGTTGATTCTTCAAATGTGACTCTTACATGATAATGTAAAGGCATGGGATAAGATCCAGAGACTGCCCTTGCAGAATTAAAAAACTGGGCAGACATTAACAGTGTTATCACAGTTAAGAAAACATGAACGCACTGTCTAAGAAAAACACATCTGTGAGTTTAAGTGGACACGTAGTCTGTTGGAAAATGTAATTAATGACCTGGTGGAACAAGTGGAAAAGGAAAGGGAAAACTGTAAAAAACTACAAACACAGTATGACAGAGACAGTATTAAGTCCAAAGAGCAAACCTTTGCATTAACTGGATGTGTGAAAGAACAACATGATAAGTTTAATTGAATTGAAGTGCATTGTACGGAACTGTGAACTGAACTGAAGCTGTATCAGGAAGCCCTGCAGGCATCTCAGGTGGACAGTCCTGCCAGTGGCACTTCTCCTTGGGAAGTGAGGAGGACTCAAATGCCAGTGATGAAACAGTAGAATTGGCAGCCATGTCAAGGCTTACCCCAATAAAGTGAAGACATGCAGGACTAAAGATGGAACTTGTGAAAGGAAACAAGTGGTTTTTCATCAACCACCTGAACCGAAAAAGATAGACAAATTGTTCAAAGAAATTCTATGTGCCAAAAAAGGAAGTTTGAATATCTGGGTTGAGTTTCAACATATTAAGAAATTATGGTACTGTGCAAACGTCTTAGGCATATATACAGTATATTCAGACTTTTGTGCAGTATTGTATATTGGTTAAAGTAGGAAGGTGGTTGGGAAACAAAAATAAGAGTAGTATCACAAACACAAGAAAATCTGCAGATGCTGGGTATCCAAAGCAAAACACAAAATGCTGGAGGAGCCCAGCAGGTCAGGCAGCATCAATGGAAAAGAGTAAACAGTCAATATTTCGGGCCAAGACCCTTCATCAGGACTGATGAAATCCTAATGAAGAGTCTCGGCCTGAAATGTCAACTGTTTACTCTTTTCCATAGATGCTGCCTGGTCTGCTGAGAAATAAAAATACTTAGCTTTGTATTAGCTCAGTAGTATTAAGTGTTACTTGGTAACCGGAAAGTCATAATTTGCAGTACTCTGCAAAAGTCTTAGGCACACTAGCTATACAGTATATATATGCCTAAGACTCTTAAACACGTATAAGAGTATACAAATTGCACCCATATGATGGCATCCACATTTTGGCTACTATGTTTTCTTCTCAGCAAATCAGACAGTTGAGCCACAGACTTGGCGACAACATGGGAGATGATAAACGAAAGCTACAAGGTGGTTCGGATGCTACTCAGAGTTGGTTAGAAGAACAGGCCTCAATACAGATTAATTGGAGGGAAGCCATTGCTTGTAAGCAGAAGGTTTTTGAGGATGTTTCTGAATATGAGGACCACTACACGGCAGTTTGGTTAAGGTGGTGAGAGTGTGGAGTGAGCTGCCAAGACAGGTGGTGGTTGCAAGTTTGATTTCAAAGCTTAAGAGAAGTTTGGGTGAGTATGTGGATGGTAGAGGTATGGAGGGCAGGTCGATGGGCGTAGGCAGCTTAAATGGTTCAGCACTGACTAGATGGGCTGAAGGGTCTGTTTTGTGCTGTACTCTTCTCTGCCTCTATTAGGTTATTCAGGAGTTCTGGGAATAAATGAAGATAACACAAAGGCCTCTACATATGGTCCTTTATGTCAACTTTTATGGACGGCTTGAAACCAATATTGTTAAAATGGTGAAGCTGACAAAAACAAACTGGGATGAAGATGGTGTTCCATATAATGAGCTAATGCAAGCCACCAAACCAGTGGAATGGGATATTGAAATCCAAATAGAATCATTACAGCTACTGACCATGGGTCAACAATCATTGCTTACTGGTCAACAGCTACAGCTGTTGCAGGTGATTCAACACCCAGCACCCATTAATCAACAGAAAAAGTGGGACTGGAATTCATCGAGTGCATTGCAGCAATCTCATTCTGAGCCACACCTCCAAGGCCAATCCCTTAAAACAAAATGTCACTTTTGTGGCAAAAGAGGAAATTGGGCTAGAAATTGTTGGTATAGGAAACAAGGTGGACAACAGAAACAAGTTCAATCCCCTGCCTTCCAAAAGTCAGGAGATTCTCATCTGACCACATGGTTACAACAAACAATGTTGGATGTAATGGATGTATTATTGAATTCAAAAATGACCAGCCCTTGCTTGCCTTAATAGAGCAAAACCCAGATGGCTGGGAATGATGATGCTGAATTCATAAGAAACTATGTTGTCCATAACTGTGCAAGGATAATAACATGGCATGAAAATGCAAATTATTAAAAGAAATTGTTTCTATTGAACCCAAATCTCCTCTGCACAACAGGCAGAACTGAAAGCCCTGACTGAAGCCTGTAGAATGGCAGAAGGAAGATCAGCTAATAACTACACTAATTCTGGATGTTTCTTTGAGCTGTTCATGACTTTGGAAACTTATGGAGGCAAAGGGGATTTCATATGGCAGTAGTAACCCCAATTAGAGAAAGCTGACTAGTACAAGAACTCATTAATGTCATAAAATTACCATTAAAAGTGACTTAATTAAAATGTAAAGTCCACTCCAAAATAACTACAATGGAAAGCCATGGAAATGCATTCATGGATGAAATTGCAATAAAAGCATATGGGAAGGGGTAAAAAAAAGTAAAAGGTTTTTTTTTAAATGTCAAAGAATTAAAAGAAGTACCAGGAACATATGCAGAGTTGATGGGACATTGCAATCCCCATCTGGGAATATAGTCTTTGATCATAATTCTTTTTCTGAATTGTAATACCTTTTCCTTCGCTCCAGGATTTGTTTTCCGGCATGTTATGCATCTCTCAAATGTTTGTCAAGCTTATGCCCAGAATTTTGGATTCCACTAGCACCGGGAGAATCTGTCGATCATCTTTTTCACTCCAATGTGTCCAAGGGAGTGTATCTGCTATGGATGTAAGGAATAATATAGCTGCAATTAATCTATGACTAGTGCAGTTAATTACTAACTGGGCAGTAAAAGTAAGTGGATACACGCTAGCCACCGCCAGCGAGCTAATATGGTTCCCAATGACGTCAACAAGCACTGAGGTTAATGTGCTAGTAACTTTTGACTCAATGCCTACACTGCTGGGCTGCAGTAAGCAAATCACTAATCAGTCAAAAGACTTTGCACAGAGTTGATAACTACTGTACATTATAAAGTTGTTAATAATTTTATTTGCCATTTTTTATTTCTACTAGTACTCATAATGTATATTTGCAAGTATCACAATATTTGCTGATGCTGTTAATGTCTCTAGCTGTTGGGCATATCAATATATACCTTCATCCTCATCATTATTATGTACTAAGTCATATGACATGGGTGATCATGGTCTTCCATCTGTGTTTAATCTGCAAAATTCTAATAAACTCTTCAAAACTTTCAGCTCCCCATCCCTCGATGTAACTCACGAATGTCATGCAGTGTCAACTGTGGCTTTTTCTTTCAACAATTTTCCCCTGTCACTGAAAGATGTTCAAGCTTCTCTTTCCTCAGTACAAGTTCCAGAACTTCCAGCTGCCATTTCCTAATTGATGATATTCGTTCTCTTCTTATTCCGGCTTTTCACAACACTTCCTCATTTGTTACTCTGTCCTTCCACGATACTTTCATCATGCTGCTCCAAAACCGCATTTCTGCCGCTTCAAGTCTTCCATCATTTTGGTTTGATATTGTCCAACGTTCTCTCAAGATGGTGCTGATGATCATTGGTGACTTTCTGTGGGTTGCAGAAAGTTGTTCCAAAATTCCTCTTAAATATATTTCTTTTGAATTACTTTTGCTGCAATCTGCAGCAGGCAATTTTCCTCCAAACAACGGACTCTTAAATCACCTCAATGTTCACGATGGACTGAAGAACCCAGATCAGTCAGTTAAGACTCATCACCATGGCCAAAAGCAAGGCAAGTGAGGGGGAATCCAAGCCAAACTGAAACACAGCGGGATGAGGTCTCCACTACCCAGCATCTTGTTAGCAAATGTGTAGTCATTGGAGAATAAAACTGAGGATCTGAGGGTAAGACTCAATGCCTACAGAGGCAGATGAGAGTCTGCTCAATTGTATGCTGTATCGAAACGTGGCTTTTTTCAGATACCCTGGATACAGCAGTCTGACTAGAAGGATTCACGATTCACAAAATGAACTGTACTGCTGACTCGGGAAAGGCAAAAGGAGGAGGCGTGTGTTTTATGGTTAACTCTCCTTGGTGCTCCAACGTGGCGGTTCTGTCAAACTCATGTTCCCCTGACTTGGAACACCTAATGATCAAATGCCGACCATTCTATTTACCTCGGAATTTCTCCTGTATAATCCTGACTGCAGTGTACATACCACCTGCGGCTGACTATAATCTAGCCTCATGATGTCATCTGCAAACAAGAAACCAGCCCATCCCACTGCTATACTAAGATAAGGAATGCCTACCATTCCTTGCCCACGTCACAGCTTGGTAAATCAAATCACTTGGCTGTCCTTCTCCTACCTGCATGCAGAGCCATAAAGCAAAGCTCCAAAGATTAATACAACAAAGAAGTGTTCGCAAGAGGCAGAGGAGTGATTGCACGATTGCTTTGAGTCAATGGGCTGGACCTTGTACAAACACTCATCTAGAGATCTGAATGATAGTAATGGACTTTATTAAAACAGCTGAGGATGAGTGTGGCCCTATTGAATCATTCAGCGTTTACCCCAGTCAGAAGCCTTGGATGAACCATGAGATCTGAAATCAGATGAGGGTCAAATCAGAGGCATTCAAGTCTGGAGACCAAAAAAGCTACAAGAGTTGTGGATATGATCTCTAGAAAGCCACCTCACAAGTAAAGTGGAAATTCCAGACCAAATTTGAATCAATGAAGGATGCTCGACAGTTGTGGCAGGGCTTGAATGCTTTCACCTCTCATGAAGTTAAATCAAACGACATGGAGGACAGCAGGGCCTCACTTCCAGATGAGCTCAATGCCTTCTGTGCTCGCTTTGCTTTGACTGTCAGAATATGGAGGAACCATCATGAACTCTGATGATCCTATAACCTCGGTCTCTGAAGCTGATGTGCCAGTTGTCTTCAGGAGGTTGAATCCATGGAAAGCATCTGGTGTATTCACTGAGATCTTTAGCCTCTTGCTTCAGCAGTTTGAGGTACCCACCTGCATCAAGCAGGCTTCAATTATACCGGTGCCCAAGAAGAGTGTGGTGACCTGTTTCAATGACTATTGCACAGTTGCACTTACATCCACAGTGATGAAGTGATTTGAGAGGTTGGTGACGAAATATATCAACTCCTGCCCGAGAGGTGACTCAGATCCATTCCAATTTGCCTACTGGAGCAACTGGTCCACAGTAGGTGTCATCTAACATCTAGGCAGTAAAAATGGATACAGCAGGATGCTCTTTATCGACTACATCTCAGCATTCAATACCATCATTCCCTCAAAACTAATCAATAAGCTCCGAGACCTTAGCCTCAATACCGCCGTGTGCAACTGGATCCTTGATTTCCTCACATGCAGACCCCAGTCTGTTTGAATTGCCAAAAACATCTCCTCTGTGATCGCCATCAGCACAGGTGCATCACAAGGCCGCGTGCTTAGACCCTGCTCTACTCGCTTTACACTTACAAGTGGCTAAGTGCAGCTCCAATGCCATATTCAGGTTTGCTGATGACACTACTGTTTTGGCCAAATCAAAGGTGGTGATAAATTAGTACATAGGAGGGAGACTGAAAATCTGGTTGAATGGTGTCATAACAATAACCTCTTACTCAATGTCATCAGGACCAAGGAACTGATTATTGACGTGAGGAGAGGGAAATCAGAGGCCCATGACCCAGTTCTCACCATTAGTGTAGAGGGTTGCCAACTTTAAATTCCTGGGTGTTTCAGAGGACCTGTCCTGGGCCCGTAAGTGGAATTGGAAGAAAGCTCAGCGATGCCTCTACTTCCGTAGAAGTCGGCAGAGATTCGGCATGACATCTAATTCTTTGACAAACTTCCATAGGTGTATGCTGGACAGTACATTGAGAGGCTGCGTCACAGCCTAGTATGGAAACACCAGTGCCTTTGAACTGAAAATCCTACAGAAAGTAATGGATTTGGCCCAGTACATCAGGGTAAAGCTTCCCCCCCCCCACAACCACTGAGCACATCTACATGAAACTGTCGTAGGAAAGCGGCATCCATCATCAGAGCTCCCCAACACCCAGATCATGCTCTCTTGTTGCTGCAGTCATCAGGTGGAAGGTACAAGAGCCTCAGGACTCACATCACCAGATTCAAGAACAGTTACTACCCCTCAACCTTGAATAAAAGGGAATAACTACACTCAACTTCACTTGCCCATCATTGAGATGTTCCTACAACCAATGATCTCACTTTCAGTGACTCTTTATCTCTTTATCACGTGTTCTCATTATTTTTTGCTATTTATTTATATTTGAATCACAATTTGTTGTCATTTGCACTCTGGTTGATCTTTCTTTGATTTTGTTAGTTACTATTCTATTCATTTGATGAGTATGCCTGCAGGAAAATGAATCTCGTGGTTGTATATGGTGACATATACAGTATGTATTTTGATAATAAATTTACTTTGAACATTTGCTTTCATATGTTAGTGTGAAATGACTGAAGCACCACAACCTTGAGTTTCATACCCATAGAAATTATGTTATTCTTTAGTATCTTGCTCAATCGCTCGAACATGTATTTAGCAATTCCAATCCTTCTTCTAATTTCAACATCAGCCCTACTGTCAGATGTTATCAACATATACCACACACTTCAAAAGAAGCAGGCTGTGACCCTGCTGAACCTCTCATCACAGCGCTAAGCAGTATTGCATCCGTATTGTACTGTCTCAGTACCTTTATATTTGTGTGCTGTAGCACTTTTTTTATTCACAGTTATTTTGTAAGTAACACTATTCTTTGCATTTCTGGTCAGATGCTAAATGCATTTCATTGGCTTTGTATCTGTACTCGGCACAATGATAACAAAGTGGAATCTAATCTAATCTAATCTAATCTAAAAGAGATTAAAAATGTTGCTGCGGCTTTAGAAAGAGCAAGCAATGACTGGTAGTGCCTGAAAGTAACAACCGAAATAGTCAGCATGTGTGATATGGTTCTTCAAAATTGTTTGGCATTAGATCTTCTCTTAGCGGTTAAGAGCAGGAAGAGAAACATGTATAGTTATAGGCAAGGAGTGCTGTACCTACCTGATGAGTCTGAAGACATAACTGATTTGGCTGATCATATCCATAAAGAAACAGCTAAAATACATCAATCTGATGGATGGGATTTCTTTGACTGAATTCAATTAAGTCTAGGAAGCTGGGGTTACTCAACATTGTGAGTCATAATATTTGTCCTGATATGCCTAATCATAATTTACATATTTTTTCTTTACAAGAATAAGGGCAATTATTAATAGAGCAGTTCAAACTCACGTAAGTGTGCCTACTTAGTAAGACAATCTTCCTAACAATGACACAATACTTTAAATACTCTTTGATATTTCCATATCTTAGGCGAACTTTTGATTATTTTATACTTAGCGTAGTTTTTCTGCCTCTGAATTTTCAAATATAATGATTCTAAATATGTGATTTAGAATCAAAGAGGAGAATGGTAGATTGGACTGTGTAATTGTTATTTCCTTTGTAGTTTATATAACTACCTATATATGTTCACCCTGCCCTCAAGTTTACCTGGTCCATTTCCGACACCTCCCTCCCCTTTCTCGATCTTTCTGTCTCTGTCTCTGGAGACAGCTTATCCACTGATGTCTACTATAAGCCTACTGACTCTCACAGCTATCTGGACTATTCCTCTTCTCACCCTGTCTCTTGCAAAAACACCATCCCCTTCTCGCAATTCCTCCGTCTCCGCCGCATCTGCTCTCAGGATGAGGCTTTTCATTCTAGGATGAGGGAGATGTCTTCCTTTTTTAAAGAAAGGGGCTTCCCTTCCTCCACTATCAACTCTGCTCTTAAATGCATCTCCCCCATTTCACGTACATCTGCTCTCACTCCATCCTCCCACCACCCCACCAGGAATAGGGTTCCCCTGGTCCTCACCTACCACCCCACCAGCCTCCGGGTCCAACATATTATTCTCCGTAACTTCCGCCACCTCCAACGGGATCCCACCACTAAGCACATCTTTCCCTCCCCACCTCTCTCTGCATTCCGCAGGGATCGCTCCCTACACAACTCCCTTGTCCATTCGTCCCCCCCATCCCTCCCCACTGATCTCCCTCCTGGCACTTATCCATGTAAGCGGAACAAGTGCTACACATGCCCTTACACTTCCTCCCTTACCACCATTCAGGGCCCCAAACAGTCCTTCCAGGTGAGGCATCACTTCACCTGTGAGTCGACTGGGGTGATATACTGCGTCGGGTGCTCCCAATGTGGCCTTTTATATATTGGTGAGACCCGACGCAGACTGGGAGACCGCTTTGCTGAACATCTACGCTCTGTCCGCCAGAGAAAGCAGGATCTCCCAGTGGCCACACATTTTAATTCCACATCCCATTCCCATTCTGACATGTCTATCCACGGCCTCCTCTACTGTAAAGATGAAACCACACTCAGGTTGGAGGAACCACACCTTATATTCCGTCTGGGTAGCCTCCAACCTGATGGCATGAACATTGACTTCTCTAACTTCCGCTAAGGCCCCACCTCCCCCTCGTACCCCATCTGTTACTCATTTTTATGCACACATTCTTTCTCTCACTCTCCTTTTTCTCCCTCTGAATATACCTCTTGCCCATCCTCTGGGTCACCCCCCCCCTTGTCTTTCTTCCCGGACCTCCTGTCCCATGATCCTCTCGTATCCCCTTTTGCCTATCACCTGTCCAGCTCTCGGCTCTATCCCTCCCCCTCCTGTCTTCTCCTATCATTTTGCATCTCCCCCTCCCCCTCCAGCTTTCAAATCCCTTACTCACTCTTCCTTCAGTTAGTCCTGACGAAGGGTCTCGGCCTGAAACGTCGACTGCGCCTCTTCCTATAGATGCTGCTTGGCCTGCTGCGTTCACCAGCAACTTTGATGTATGTTGCCTATATATGTGTGTGTTCAGTGTGTTTTTTTTTCATCATTGCAGCTGTGGTATTGCATAACTTGAAAAGGTGCTGTCTTATTGGTTAACTCTTATCTATGGAATTATCAGTCTGACATGCGAAGACCAGACCATGTTGAATTGGTCACATTTGCTCTTTGTCTCTGTTCTTTTCCCTGCCATGAGGGTCTCTTTTCCCGTCTCCCTCTCTCTCTCTCTCTCTCACCCTCATGCTTCATCTTCCTTCCTTCACCCTCATCATTTTCTAATGTTCATTACAAATTTTTATTTGTAAAAATAAATCACTAATTTTTATAGATGCACCGTAGAAAGCATTCTTCTAGGGTGCATCACAACCTGGTATGGAAGTTGTCCTGTCCAAGACCGAAAGAAGCTGAAGATCACGAACACGGCGCAGCACATCACACAAACTAATCTTCCATCCTTGGACTCACTTTACACCGCACGCTGTCGGAGCAGTGCTGCCAGGATAATCAAGGACACGACCCACCCAGCCAACACACGTTTCGTCCCTCTTCCCTCTGGAAGAAGGCTCAGGAGCTTGAAGACTCATGTGGCCAGATTTGGGAACAGCTTCTTTCCAACTGTGATAAGGCTGCTGAACGGATCCTGACCCGGATCTGGGCCATACCCTCCAAATATCTGGACCTGCCTCTTGGTTTTTTTGCACTACCTTACTTTCCATTTTCTATTTATGATTTATAATTTAAATTTTTAATATTTACTATCAATTTGTACTCCAGGGAGCGGGAAGCGCAGAATCAAATATCACTGTGATGATTGTGCGTTCTAGTATCAATTGCTTGGCAACAATAAAGTATAAAATATGTTTAATAAACAATTGCATGCAACAAGATTAATGCCTCCTTCATGACTTCTGAAGACTCTCAGGACAAAAACATCAGGACCCAACATTTCCCACCATTGAGGATATCTTCAAGAGGTAGTACCTCATGAAGGATCCTCGACATCTGAGACACCCTCTTCTCGTTTCCATCATCGGTATAGAAGCCTGAAGATCCACAATCAATGATTCAGAAACAGCCGCATCCCCGCTGACATCAGATTTCTAAATGGTCCATGAATCTGTGAACACTATTTCATTATTCCTTTTTTTTTGCACGATGCATTTATTTTGCAATTTAATGTAATGCCTTTGAACTGTGTTGCTGCCACAAAACAACAAATTTCACATCATATTAGAGTGTGATAATAAACCTGATTCTGATTCTTTTCTGGTAAATCAATTTTCCCATTCCCATTTCAACCAAACACCCTGCTTTCTCAAATGACATGACCCCACCCATTGCTTCCACAATAACTCGGGCCTTCCCCTAATTTCCTCAGCCATTTGGGCCTTCCCCAACCAGGCACTACCCCTCCCATAGCAACCAAGCACCACCCCTCCCATAGCAACCAAGCTTCACCTTTCCCATAGCAACGAGCAACCTCCCCTCCCATATAGTCACCAAACTCCTCTCCATAGCAACCAGGTGCTCTCTGCCAATCACTCCTCTCAGCAACCGGTTTCAAGCTCCGCCCACTTGTGTCCCATAGCAATGCGCGGCACGAGCTCCCCGGCTGCCTGTAGCGGGCCGCTTGCAGGGCCTGCCTTGCCCCGGAAGCAGTTGGCGGAGCGGAGCCTGAACTTCCCTCCGTGTGTCGGAGGAACGGCCGTCAGTGAAATTCAAATGTAAGGAAGAGAAAAGCAGGCGGACAGCGGAGGGCAGGGAAAGGCAAGGCTGAGAGTACACAGCGAGGAGCAGCATAATGTTCTCCAAGCGGAAGGCGGTATTGCCCACCCTCACCATCACAACCACGGTGGGGGAAGGACCGTCCCCCACTAGAGGGGACACGGCTGAGTAAGTGGAGGGACGGCGGAGGTGCTTGGTGGATAGGGGTTCGGTGGACCGCGGCGGCCTGAAGGGTTCCGGGGCGGGGGGGAGGCTGTGGATTGGGATTGGGATGGGGAGGTGGAGGTGGAGATATTGGTACGGAGGGAGGGGAAGGTGGGCTAGAGGGGAGGAAGCTGAAGGCCGGTATCAGAGGCCCGGGGTTAGTCATGGTAATGCGATGCTCACCCTGCTGCCTGTGCTACGTCGGTTTTGAGTGGAGCTTGCAGAATGCTTACCTATAAGTATCGTAGAACAAGTTTCCAAAGAGATTTCATACTATCCCGTGTAATGTGTTTATAGAGTGCTGTAAACTTGACAAGACTTGTCAAGCAAAAAAAAACAACTGCTGACAAGTCGGATTGTGGGTAGAAGCTTACAAGGAGTGCGTGATATTGCCCAAGGCATTCTGTTGGTGAGACAATGTATTTTGGGGGGAGCAAGTGGACGAGATGGTTGTGAAGCAAATTCTAGAGCTTTGGGCTTTGGTCTTTGGCAGTGGATGGACCTGTGAATGTGCTGGATCCAGAACAGAAGATGGGAAAAGATTTTGGAGTATTATAGGCAAGTGAAGATTATGGATCAGGAAGAGTGGGCCATGGATATGTTTGTTAAGGATGTGAATTTAAAATTAAGGTCTGACTTGGAACTTAGCTCATTGAATGGGGAGAGGGGAATGATTCGGATGTGAATAAGGATGCAGGCAGTAGAGTTTTGGGTGACCTTTGGTTTAAGAGCATCGACATAAGATGGGGATAAGTTGGGTAATGTTATGAAACACCTATTTGCACTTTCATAACATTACCCAACTTATCCCCATCTTATGTCGATAAGTGCAAATAGGTGTTTGCTGCTGTGGATTTGTAGTTTAAAATAAAGCTGTACATTTGATATGACACACTTGGAGACACTTTGGGTTCAGGTTGGTAATGGAGTTGATGACTGGAGAGTAGAGTTCGTGATGGGAGGCAAAATTAACGACTTTGATCAGCCCATTGGAGTAGTCAGTGCTGGATATCAAGTAGAGAATGTAACAGTTTAGAGATAATAAACAGGCCAAAAGAGATTGTCTCGAGCATGTTTAGCTTGGTGCCATCAGCATATATGTGGTGATATTGTTGGAAGAAAGTCTAATGGTGCAAATTTGGAACAATAGCATTCTGAGTGATTCACTGGTGATAATTGAATAGGTAAGAATGGTAGAGGTGAGTTATTCTGTTCAGTCAGACAACAGTAGAGGGAAGATGTGCCATCTTCAACCAATCTGCAGTCTTTGAAGTGTTTCAAGAGGAATTGAAACCATTTGTCACAATTGCATAGGGTACAAGTTTTGATTCTGGCAAATGGGCAGAAATATTTATAATGCTGCTCAAGGAAAACCAGTTAGTCAACTTGAATAAACTCCAATGTAAACTGAAATGTGCATGAAAAAATGGAAGCCTTGCGATAAAGTGGAGGTAATGTTGGATTAAAAAATAACCAGTACTGGATATGAGTGTTTTTTGGGAGAGTTATGAGTTCTTCAGCATAGATCTGATCTGAGTTAAACTAGAAAAAAAGAACTTGGCACTAGGATCTGGGTATTCATATTGTTTATTCTTGCCCTTTAAGTGATGGAATTGTATTGCCACTCAAAGTTATGGAGAGAGTTTTCTTGAAGTTCTGTTGTCCAAGGATATAGAGTTAGAGAATTTGTGATGAAAATATTTCTAGTGTCAGTAGTAGGGTTGATGAGGTAAATGAGAATATAAGGAATAGGAGCATAGGCCATTCCTTCCTTTAAGCCATTCAGTAAGATCACAGCTTGCCTTTCTTCGTGTCCCTTTTATTGTATTCGTGATTCTAAGCCTTGTGTTGTATACGTGCAATCCTGTGTACATCTTTCAAAATTCTGCCTCGCCTTGAGATAACAGTTTAACTACAAGCCAACTTGCTTTTTACAACTCCAGTAAACACACTAATGTTAACTTTGAGCTGAACTTTTCAGTATTTTCCATTTAATCCCATTTGCTTGTGCAGGTGTTAGCTGAGAAGTGGCTCATTGTTATTGAACAGATTGTTGAGACACCCTGTAGTTTTGAATGCTGAGGCAATTTACCCGCCAGAATTTCTACCTTCAGGAGGAAAAAGAAAGTATTCTTCTAATTAAATATAAAATTTCCACATTGATAGGTCTTGTAATTGTTATTTAGATGACTGCATTCTTGCCTGAAAGCCAGAATGTCCTGGCTTAAGTTTTTCCACCAGAACTTGCCTAGGCTACCAAGGTTGGCATTTCAGTGCAGTGCAGTTATCAGGTCATTCCCATAAAGGTCAAGAAGTTAATAGTAGGTCTTTGTCCATTCATTACACTAATCAGAAATGATGAGACAATTTCCTTCACGTTCAGACTAATATCTGCAAGCCAAAGGTAGACTACTTGATCAGTCATATACTTAATATTCAGTTGGTTAAATGATTCAGTATTCTGAAGACTTGCACAATCTTCCAGGATATCCTGCAGAGAATTATGTAAATGTAACTTCTTTGTTTCCACTTATTATAATAGTTCTAAACTTGTTTAAGTGGGGTTGTCATTAAGTTGTGACTTTTTTGATGTTTATGGAATGCTGTTTCCTTCCAGAATATGTTTTCCATTTTCTATTTGACTAATTTGAAAAAAGAAAATCAAATCTGTAGATACTACAAATCTGAAATAAAAGCATACAAGTGTTGGAAACATTGAGCTGATAAGGCAGCATCTGTGGCAAAAGTAGCAGGTTATCTTTGAGGTCTTTTGTTGATGTTTTCTGTTTCTAGAACATATAGGAGAGCACAGGAGCAGGCCACTTGGCCCACAGCGTTGTGCCAAAGCAGCTAAAAAGCAAATCAAAAACACACAAACACTAATCCCTTCCTCCAACCTACGATGTCCATATCCCTCCGACTTCCTTATATCCATGTGCCTATCCAAACGTCTCTTAGAAACTTCTAATGTATTTGTCTCTACCACCATACCAGGCATCCACGGTTATCTGAGTTTAAAAAAAAACTTGCCCCTCACATCCCCCTTGAACCTACCCCTTCTCTCATTCAATGCATGCCCTCTGATATCAGCCCTGGAAACGACTTCTCTCTGTTCACTCTGTCTATGCCTCATAATCTTGTAAACCTTTATCAGATCTCCCCTCAGTGTAGGGCGCTCCGGGGAAAACAGCCCAAGTTTATCCAGCCTCCCATGTTAGCACGTGCCCTCTGGGACAAGCTGTATCCTGCTTCTGTTGGATCCGTTTGTCAATTTGAAAAGTAGGTTTCTGTGTTCTGTGCTGCATCTTTCTGTGCATCTGTCATGGGCCTAAGGAAGTGAGCAATGCGCGCTAGGTAGTTCTTCACGCAGATTGTACCAAGTTCCAGTTATTTCCCTAGAATTCTACCGTGAAGGCTAGGTAGTAATCATCTGCTTCCATTTAATTTGTTTTCTAATAAATAAGCATAGGGAATCTGTAACTCAGTACCAACAGGGTAGTGGTGGTAGACAACAGATGTAAATACAAGTAATGTTGTCCTAAATTGCTTTTTCTAACTGTCAAGGGCATGATGGGCTGAATGTTTTCCTGAGCTATAAGTTTTGATTCAATTAATTTTGTACTTGAATTGGGCATGTTGGATTATTTTTCTCTATTTAAAAAAAAAACATCCTGTTGTTTATTTTTCAAATTATTTTTAGTACAGTTATTTTAGTTCATGCTTAGCGACAGCTTTTTGCTGCATACGCAGTTGATGCCAATTGTTGACATGCTGATCTATGCACTTTCCAAGATTGTGTTTCTTGTGAATTTCAGGGGGAAAAATTGAATTACACATCTCCAATGCATTACATTCCTTTTGTTGCTTTGAGCAGTGATTTATTACAGGCTGCAAACAGTAATCATTCCAAGTTAAATGTTAAATTTTAGTGTTGCCTTCTAGTTATTAGATTTATGCATTTTCCTGACCTGGCTGTTGAACGCACATGTTGAAATGCTTGTTTCAAAATTGAAAGTACAAAACTGTTTAGCAAATTAAATGTGTGGTGCTCATTTATTTTTGTCTGAAACATTTTTTTTGGGGGGCAGGGTTCAGTTTTGTACAATTGTGAGTTTGTATTCACCTCACAGGTGTAGTTCTCACCTGAGCATGAAAAATCCAAGTTCATGGCTGACTTGAGCACAGAAATCAAGAAGGAGTGTTTTTTTTTGTTGAAGTCCTAAGAATTAAGTTAAGGTCCTATCTGTGATGGAGCCTTTCAACACAGAAATAGGCCCTTCTACAAACCACACTCTTTCCAGGCACTGTACTGATCTAAATACTGTAAATACTATTTGTCCACATCAAGTCCATAGCCTTGTACACCTTGAAAATCCAGGTGCTTTTATAGATGCCTCTTAAATGTATTGTATTTTCCTCTTCCACGCTTCCTGTGGTGGAGCGTTCCAGATATCAACGTGCTGCATGTTAGGACAGGTCAGCACAGTACAATGTTGTGCTGACTGATATACACCTACTCCACAGTCCCTCCTACACAGCCCACAGCACTCCCAATTTTCTTAGGAGCTTTTTCCATGTCCCACTGTATCAACCTCTACCATCATCCCCGACTGTTACAGGCACTTAGCACTCTGTGTTTATAAAAAGAACCTGCCTCTGACATCCCTCTTTATATATAAAAATATATATATATTTCTCCACTCACCTAAATAGATGTCCTCTGGCATTGGCCAATGCCACACTGGGAAAAGATACTGATTGTCTGCTCTGTCTGTGCCTCTCATAATCTTATATCAAGTCACCTCTCATCCTCTATCCATCCAAAGAGGAAAGCCCTAGATTGCTCAGACTCTCCTTATACGACATATTCTCTAATTCAGGCAACTTCCTGATAAATCTTATCTGCATCTTTTCTGAAGTTTCCACATCCTTCCTTATGATGGCGCAACCAAAAATGAACACACTACTCCAAGTGTGGTCTAATCAGAATTTTATAGAGCTGCAAAGTAACTTCACAGCTGTAGAAGTTGATTTCTGACTAACAAAGGTACTAACATACGCCTTCCGAATCACTCTATCAACTTATGTGGCAACTTCAAGGAACCTATGGACTTGGATGCAAGATTGCTCTGTTCCTTCACACTTTGTCATCTCCTTGAAAAATGCAGTTAGGCTGGTGAGCCATGCTGACCATCTCCAATAAGACCATGCTCCTCCCAAATGCTTGTCAACCATGTCTGTAAGAATCCCCTCCAATTGTTTGCCCACTACTGACATAATTCCCTGGGCTACAATTCCAAGGATTACCCCTATTATTTTTCTTGAACAACAGAATAATGCTTTCTATCTCCAGTTCTCTGGTGCCACTCCTGTGCCCAGGGAGGGTACAATGGTTATCAACGCCACAGCAATCTCTACCTTCGCTTTCCATTGCAAGCTGGGCTGTATCCCATCTGGCCCCCGAGACTAGTCCATTCTAATGTTTTGCAGAAACCGCAACACTATCGTTTTCCTAACCTCAACGTGTTCCAGCACATTAGCCTGCTCTATGCTGATTCCACATTTGTCACCAAGCCCCTCTCGCTGGTGAACACTAACAATGTATTAACTACGGAACACCCCACCTCCTCTACCTCCATACACATTACCTCTTTCAACCCTGAGCAGTCCTGTCTTCACTCTAGTCATCCTCCTGTTCTTCATGTATGTGTACAACACCTTGGGGTTTTCCTTAATTGTACTCACCAAGGCCTTTTCATATCCCCTTCTGGTTCTTAAGTCTGTCCTTGTACTCCATTCTGGTGATCTCATAATTCTCAAGCCCTGCCTGATTTTTACTTCATACATTTTAAGAATGCTTCCCTTTTCCTGCTTACCAAATGTTCCACCTGGTTCCTTTACCCTGTCTCAGTGAGACAAACTTATTCAAATTCCCATGTGAGTTGTCTACCTCCATATTTCTGCTGTGCATTTCCCTGAGAATGTACAGAATATAAAATGCTGGTATTTATGGACATTTTATTCCATACCTCTACATTAACCTCTAACTTTATTTTTATAGAATTCTTGATTCTCATGGCAACACGTCACAACAGAATCCTAATACATGTAAAAGTATATGGCAAATAAAGTTAATTAATAAAACTTTCTCTTTTGATCTCCAGTAAACCACCTCCTCCAACTCAACATAACCCTGTGCTGACTTATTTTAGATTATTGGGTAGAGAGTTAGAATTTGTCTCATAGTTTCACATGCCTGTGGGTTACCACTCAATCTCCTTCACATCTGGGAAAACAAACCTAGCCAATCCAATCTCTCATTATTACTAAAACTTTCCATTCCAATAAACCTTTCCAGCCCAATCAAATCTTTCCTACAGTAGTGACAGAGGAAAGCTTGCCATACATTCTCTTCACCACCCCAGGCTCCTGTGTTACCACTTTTAGGGAACTGTTAACTTGCACCCCAAGATCTCTGTTCAGCAATGTTCCTTGAGGTCCCAAAGAGGATGTACCAATGGTAGTATAATTCAGGAATCTATCCAAAAAATATATTTAGAACTCACCTCAAAATGCCGTACTCCTTTGAAGGCAATGAAATGTAGCTACTATATAATACCGAAAAGCAAGTAGCCATTTTAGGCACAACACAAGCCACAAGTAACAGCGTGATACTAGCAAGCGGACCTGTCTCAGTGCTGTTGACTAGAGCCAGCTGCTGTGCTTCAAAATAATGTCATAAAGAATGTTTACAGAGGAGAAGACAAGCATGGACTTTAAATGTCTTTTCCCAGAATGGACTTTTGAGCGCAGCACTCTTTCAGTACAGCTTTGGCAGTGTTATCCGAGATATTGCAGTCTCTTATCTGCAGTAAATCTTGAGCCTGTGAGCTTTTCATCCTGGGGTGAGATTATGACAACTCAGCCACATGACTACCCACTGAAGGTTTAAAATGTGAGATCCACACAAGAAAGCTGTCTGACACTCCAACCTTGATGCTTAGCAGCAGCAGGCAGTTCATTTTCATAAATGTTTAATGCTCAGTGAGGGAAGTGTCAATATTTCAGGAATGTAATACAGTGACAAATGGAGAACCAAATATAAAATTTGAATAGTGAGTAAAGATTGAGCTTGAAGTGTTTGCATTATGCAGCTTTCATATCATTGAGTTATTTGGTACAAATCATTGATATTAGAATTTCATAAATCTATCAATTCATTTCATGTAAGATTTGTGACTTGTAACAATCTTTTTCGGTTTTGTTTTCCTTCATCCTTAATTTCTTTGACACTGTTACTATTTTATGGCAGTAGAATGTCCAGTTTTGAATATAAAAGTAATAGGTTCTTGGTTAGCCAGGGCATCAAAGGGTATGGGGAGAAGGCAGGGAAGTGGGGATGACTGGAAGAATTGGATCAGCTCATGATTGAAATGCGGAGTAGACTGGATGGACTGAATGGCCTGCATCTGCTCCTATATCTTATGGTCTTATAAAAAGAATGTGAAGTTTTACATGACAGAACGAGTTTTGACATGCGCTGTTGAAATAACGAGGAAGTGACCAGTGCATGTCCTGACAGTCAACACAAAATTGTTTTGATTGGACAATCCACTGGTTGAATATTTAAATGCTAAAGTAGATAGCAGAACATTTAGTTAAATAAAAAATGTTGAATAATCTGCAGCAATCTAAATTGTAGTGGTGAATGGCTCTACAGTAAGAGCATGCCACTGCAATGACAGAGGAACCAAAAACAGAATAACATTAATATAGTGCTTCAATATTTTTCCTTCAATTTTCTGTCCTCTCTGAAGTTCTTTTTCCTGTTGCATGATCCATGGTAGTTGCATGTCTTCTGAATTTTCTGTTTGCACGGTACACCACAGTGGAGCCAAGGTAGGTCATCTAACATCACATAAATCAGCTCAGTCCATTCATAACACGATACCATATTTTTATTTCATAATTTCATGTTACCTTATTAAATGAAAGTCTGTTTCACAGAGCATTGTTATTTTTGCCTTTCCCTTGCAACCAGCTCTCTCGTGTGCCTGTAAGTTCCTGCTTGGTTTTCTGACCAGCCACAAGGAGTAGTTAATAGTAAGCTGATTAATCTATCAACCCCTAGATCTTTGGGTGGAAGCCAACCCAACTAAGAGAAAACCACACAGTCATGGTGAGACAATGCGAACTCCAAGTGATGGAGATCAGGATCAAAGCCGGGTCAGTGGAGTTTCAAGGCAGCATCACAAGCTTCTGTATTAAAACTCCATCTGATCTGTTTTGTTCTTATTTTGGCTCCATTTTGAAATTGTTTGTTGTCCTTCCTCTAGTGCTGCTTGATAGCCTGATCAACAAAGCCCAAATCTTCTTCCTGTAATGAATAAACTCTTCTCAGGTTTTCATCTGGGAGCAGGTATTGATTATAACTGATGTTTCGATGACAAACGACAATTTCAAAAGCAGATTTCTCCAGTGACCCAAAGGGATACCCACATGAAGGAACACAGGAAGTGTATCTGTGTGGGTTATACTTTATACTTTATTGTCGCCAAACAATTGGTACTAGAACGTACAATCATCACAACGAGATTTGATTCTGCGCTTCACACTCCCTGGATTACGAATATTAATATTAAAATATTTAAAAATAGTTAAAATTAGTAAATAATAAAATTTTAAATTTTATATCATAAATAGAAAATAGAAGAATGGGGAGTAAGATAGTGCAAAAAAACCGAGAGGCAGGTCCGGATATTTGGAGGGTACAGCCCAGATCCGGGTCAGGATCCATTCAGCAGTCTTATCACAGTTGGAAAGTAGCTGTCCCAAATCTTGCTGTACGAGTCTTCAAGCTCCTGAACCTTCTCCCGGAGGGAAGAGGGACGAAAAGTGTGTTGGCTGGGTGGGTCGTGTCCTTGATTATCCTGGCAGCACTGCTCCGACAGCGTGCGGTGTAAAGTGAGTCCACGGACGGAAGATTGGTTTGTGTGATGTGCTGCGCCGTGTTCACGATCTTCTGCAGCTTCTTTCAGTCTTGGACAGGACAACTTCTATACCAGGTTGTGATGCACCCTAGAAGAATGCTTTCTACGGTGCATCTATAAAAATTAGTGAGGGTTTTGGGGGACAGGCCAAATTTCTTTAGTTTTTTTCAGGAAGTAAAGGCGCCAAAGAAATCAGCAGTAGCAGAATATTGTATTCGCAATAGCCGTAGGACTGACTTCAGCACAGGACTACTGTGCTGCACCAATGGCTTTTGGAAATGTTTGGTAAAGGAAGCCATTGAAATAAAACTAGACGAAAAGAATTTTAATAAAGACAAAGATCTCGCTCTAAGTAAAAACTGGAATTCGGTTGTAAACAAATGTGAAAAGTAGAAACATGATTGGATGATGACTAGCCAATGAGGATGGACGGATAAAGGGGTATAAATACCACTGAATTAGACATGCCCAGGCATCATCTCTGATGAAGACGGCAGAGTGTGTCATTGAAACACCGGCCGTAATCGATACCTGTACCTGGCTAGAAGCCGGGAAAGCACAAGATCCTTTTTCTTCCCATGATGCTCGTTGTATGGCATAGCCACACTTTGGTAATCGGAGTTATCCACTGACACACTGTCATGGGTATTGTGAGGCTTCTACGCTGCAATCCAATCTACATTTGATGTTAGGTAACATGTTTCTCCCATTGCGTCCTCGTCAGCATCCCCAAAACTGATCCCATTTTCTCCCTTCAGCATCCCCAGAATTAATCCCATTCTCTCCCTTCAGCATCCCCAAAACTGATCCCATTCTCTCCCTTCAGCATCCCCAGAATTAATCCCATTCTCTCCCTTCAGCATCCCCAAAACTGATCCCATTCTCTCCCTTCAGCATCCCCAGAATTAATCCCATTCTGCCCCCTTCAGCATCCCCAGAATTAATCCCATTCTGCCCCCTTCAGCATCCCCAAAACTGATCCCATTCTGCCCCCTTCAGCATCCCCAGAATTAATCCCATTCTCCCCCTTCAGCATCCCCAAAACTGATCCCATTCTGCCCCCTTCAGCATCCCCAGAATTAATCCCATTCTGCCCCCTTCAGCATCCCCAAAACTGATCCCATTCTGCCCCCTTCAGCATCCCCAGAATTAATCCCATTCTCTCCCTTCAGCATCCCCAAAACTGATCCCATTCTCTCCCTTCAGCATCCCCAGAATTAATCCCATTCTGCCCCCTTCAGCATCCCCAGAATTAATCCCATTCTGCCCCCTTCAGCATCCCCAGAATTAATCCCATTCTGCCCCCTTCAGCATCCCCAGAATTAATCCCATTCTCTCCCTTCAGCATCCCCAAAACTGATCCCATTCTGCCCCCTTCAGCATCCCCAAAACTGATCCCATTCTCTCCCTTCAGCATCCCCAGAATTAATCCCATTCTCTCCCTTCAGCTTCCCCAAAACTGATCCCATTCTCTCCCTTCAGCATCCCCAGAATTAATCCCATTCTGCCCCCTTCAGCATCCCCAGAATTAATCCCATTCTGCCCCCTTCAGCATCCCCAAAACTGATCCCATTCTGCCCCCTTCAGCATCCCCAAAACTGATCCCATTCTGCCCCCTTCAGCATCCCCAAAACTGATCCCATTCTGCCCCCTTCAGCATCCCCAGAATTAATCCCATTCTGCCCCCTTCAGCATCCCCAGAATTAATCCCATTCTGCCCCCTTCAGCATCCCCAAAACTGATCCCATTCTGCCCCCTTCAGCATCCCCAGAATTAATCCCATTCTGCCCCCTTCAGCATCCCCAAAACTGATCCCATTCTGTCCCTTCAGCATCCCCAAAACTGATCCCATTCTGCCCCCTTCAGCATCCCCAGAATTAATCCCATTCTCTCCCTTCAGCATCCCCAAAACTGATCCCATTCTCTCCCTTCAGCATCCCCAGAATTAATCCCATTCTGCCCCCTTCAGCATCCCCAGAATTAATCCCATTCTGCCCCCTTCAGCATCCCCAGAATTAATCCCATTCTCTCCCTTCAGCATCCCCAGAATTAATCCCATTCTCTCCCTTCAGCATCCCCAGAATTAATCCCATTCTCTCCCTTCAGCATCCCCAGAATTAATCCCATTCTGTCCTCTCATCCCCAAAACTAATCATTTCTCCCTAAAAGGGTGTGACTTCAGCTACGGATGCTCCAAGCTCTGGAATTTTCTCCCACAAAGCTCCACTTGTAACCTACCTCTATAGTTAAGTTTGCACCCTAGTGTTTCCTCCTTTTAACAGATTACCATCACCTTTAGCTTGGTAGTCTTTGAGGTATCTTGGGGCATTTTATTGTTAAACCTGCTACAATGAAAGTCAAATAACCTGACACCCTTGGGATTTTGTTGGTCTGGTATTAGCTGTTACTTACTAATAACTGGAAATTGTTTCACTTTGCTTTACAAGTTGCACAGTAGTATAATTTAACAGTAAATGTTTAAAAGGAGTAAGCAATATGCAAAGCAACATGTACAAAATGCTGGAGGAGCTCAGCAGGCCAGGCAGTATCTCTAGAAAAGAATAAACGGTTGATTTTACAGGCTGAGACCCTTCATCAGGACTCATTCCTCACCCTGGCTGAAAACCCAACTCCAGCTCTGCATTCTACAAAGACTGTCCTTGCACACTGGGAACTGCTGTCCCCCCTCTCTTCTCTCTTTCCTCCCCCTGCCACCCCGGCTCTCCTGCTTATTCTGGGTAAATGAGTGAGTCATGCTATACCATTTCCAAGCAATCAGATGCCAAATTATTGACTTTTTACTGAATATAACTGCAAGTCCTTGTTGGAGAGTGTATGTAGGTGTGTGTTTGGTCTAAATGATCTATGCCAATATTGCCATTAACAGCAATCTAAATTTAGCTATGAATTACCAATTGCTCAATTGCATACAGGGAGTTCTTCTATAAATCATCTTAGATGGTAATATTTGTCCAATCAACCACTGAACTGTTGTAACCTACACAAAATGCTGGAGGAACTCAACAAGTTGGGCAGCATCTATGAAAAACCCTTCTCGGCCCAAATTTTCAACTGTTTATTCATTTTCATATTTACTCAATGACCTGCTGAGTTCCTCCAGCACTTGGTATTGCTTTAGATTTCCAGTGTCTGTAGACGTTGTCATGTTTATAATTTACTGAACTGTTGTGCTCTGTGACCAACCCAGTAGGCAGTTCCTACCAGCTACCAGTTTAAGGTGTAGAAACCGTGCAAGCATGCTACTAAAACATCTGGTTGATCTAACAACTGGCTTGTTACTTTATCCAAAATAAAACTAACATGGTGCGTAATAGAATGTGTAGGTGACTTTAATTAATTTCACTTGTAATCCTTCAATTGTAATGGCAGCAGAAGTTGCCATATTATCTTCAGCTTATATAGATTTAAAACTAAGCTTTTCCATCATTGCAGAGCAATTTGTTCATCTGCGTGGTCTGCAGCAATGACATCACTCACTGGTCTGGTCAGTCAAACTTGCAGAACCAACTTGTATTTGTATAGTGTTTTAAGCATGGTAAAATATCCCAAGGTATTTCAGAGGAAAATTATTAAAGAGAATATCATTGAGCTACTTGATATTTGAACAGATGCCCAAAGGTTGGTCAAAGAGCCGTTTTAATGGGTGTAAAAAAAATTATAGAATAGTTCAGGGAGGAAATTCTAGAGCTTAAGATCTGGTTGTCTGAAAATACAACAGTGCATTTTGATGTAGAAGGGGCCACACATTGAAGTCCACAGTGAATGGGAGATGACAGAAATTAAAGTAAAGCCTGTATGAGCAGTGTCCAAAATTGAGGGAGTGTGTCATATTCTTCAGCTTGCTTGTCTCACCATTGATGTGTGTTGATAGACAATAGTTTAAATTTATTAACAATGTGTGTATGTATGTGCATGTGTATATATTTATGTTATATATAATATACAATGTCACCATATACAACGCTGGGATTCATTTTCTTGCGGCATACTCAAAATCCAAGAACCATAATAAAATTAATGAAAGACTGTGCCCAACAGGATTTGCACAAATTGTGCAAATACAAAAAAAAATTGAGCATGAGATGGTCCTTAAAAGTGAGTCCATAAGTTGTGGGAACAGCTCAGTGATGAGCTGATTGAAGTTATCCCTACTGTTTCAAGAGCCTGATGGTTAAGGGGTAATAACAGTTCTTGAACCTGGTGGTGTGGGTCCTGAGGCTCTTGTACCTTCCTGATAGCAGCAGCTAGAAGAGAGCATGACTGATGTTGTTTTCCTGAGATGGTGCTCCATGTAGATGGGCTGAATGGTGGGGAGGGGTTTACCCATGATGGACTAGGCAGAATCCACTACTTTTTAGAGTATTTTCTGTTCAAGGACATTGGTGTTTCCACATGAGACTGTGATGCAACCAGTCAATATACTTATCAACAAACATCTATAGAAATTTGTCAAGAGTTTTAGATGTCATGTCAAATTTTCGCAAATTTCTAAGGAAGTAGAGGTGCTGCCGTGCTTTCTTCGTAATTGCAATTGCATGCTGGGCCCAGGACAGGTCCTCTGAAGTGAAAACACTGAGGAATTTAAAGTTGCTGACCCTCTCCACTTCTGATTTCCCTCCTCTCTCCCCTCCCCCCCATGAGGACTGGCTCGTGGACCTCTGGTTTCCTCCTCCTGAAGTCAATCATCAGCTCCTTGGTCTTGCTGACATTGAGTGAGAAATTGTTGTCGTGGCACCACTCAGCCAGATTTTCAATCTTTCTCCTTTATCCTGATTTATCACCACCCTTGATTCGCCCAACAGCAGTGGTGTCGTCAACAAACTTGAGTATGGCATTAGAGCTGTGCTTAGCCACACAGTCATAAGTGTAAAGCAAGTAGAGTAGGGGGCTAAGCACACAGCTTTGTGATTCACCTGTTATGATGGAGATTGTTCAGCGCAGTATCCACTGTCTGTGCAGACTATGCCAAGAAGAGTATTGCATATGTTCAAGTATGTAATTATGTTCAGAACGCCTTGAAATGTTCTGGTATTAAACTGACCTATTTCCTGTGAAAGTCTTTAGTAGTTATTCTGAGTAGAAATTAATATAGTGGTACAAATGACACATCTTGACATGCAATTTGTTTCTCGCATCATTCCCACTTTATAGCTGAAATAAATTGTTAGGTGTGTGCCAGTTTCTTCACATTGAGAAACTGAAGTAGTTGTTGACTCTTGCAAAGGTATCAAGAGATTTACAGCAATAATCAAACTGAACGAATTCATTGGGTTGAGCTCAGTGTTCCCTCTGATTTGTAATGACCAGTGTCTGAAACAATCTTGAGCTGTGCAGTTTTTTGCCCAGTGACAAGATGTGCACACTGAATTTTTAAATGGAAGTAAACCTGAAGCTATTCTAAAGATAATAAACTATCGTCCAGTTTGTTCTTTGTACATAAATATTTCTTGTAGCAGCATGTTCCATACCTCATGAGCTTTCAGTGTAGCAGTTTCTACTATTTCATTGAGCCATTCCTCTTTAAATAAGCTAACAGTTCTTTTGCGCTTCATGCTCGTTGCTTTTTTGGAATTTGAAATAGTGAATCAATAATTTCTTCAATTAAAACATTATAAATAAGCCAGTTCTTAAACTCTGCAGACAAATCATCGCAAACTCCATGTTATGAATACTGTCCACATCAGAAACCAGAAAAGGAAATGTCATTATGTGCGGTCATGAAATATACCTATCATGCCATATACTTAACATGCTAACAAGGTAGAGGTGGACAACTTTTTGCACACAGTTCTGGTTGAGCTGTGTCTGTGGAAGGAAAGGAATTGTTAACATTACAGGTCTAGACTTTGCATCAGGAAAGGTATTCAGTATAAAGAGGAGAGGAGGAAGGGTGATTAGGTGAATTTGTGGGGGGGGGTGAAGGATAATGGGGGGAAAGGAGCCAGGAGGAATAGAGATGAGTTAGGCAAAAGCCGACAAGGAAAAATGGGGACATACGAAGCCAGGTGGGGGGAAAAGGAAGGATGAGTAAATGACAAACATGAGGAGATGCTAGAATAAAAAGGTTGGGGGAAGGGAAGGGGGCTTGCTAGAAGAGATATCCCCGTCAAGAAGGCCTCAAAGCTCTCCACTTCTTTCTTGACAAAAGAACCAACCAATTCCCCTCCACCACATCCCTCCTCTGTCTGGCAAAACTGGTCCTCACCCCAACAATTTTTTTCTTCAGCTCTTCCCACTTTCTCCAAACTCAAGGGGTAGCCATGAGCATTCGCAAGGGCACCAGATATGCCTGCCTTTTTGTTGCCTATGTAGAACAGTCCATGTTCAAAGCCTTCCCCAGTTATACCCCCTTGCTCTTCCTCTGCTACACTGATGATTTCATTGGCATTGTTTTGTGCACCCAGGCTGAGCTCATTAACTTTATCACCTTTGTCTCTAACTTCCACCCTGCCCTTAAATTCACTTGGTCCATCTCAGACACCTCCCTTCCCTCTCTTGATCTCTCTGACTTCATCTGTGGAGAGAAACTGGGTCCTTTATAAATCCACTGATTCCCACAGTTATCTCAACTATACCTTTTCCCATCCTATCTCCTGTTTTTTTTAAAAATCCTGTTCCCTTTTCTCAGTTTCTTCGCCTCAGCTGCATCTGTTCCCAGGACATGACTTTCCATTCCAGAGCATTGGAGATTTCCTCCTCTAAAGTGTGTGGTTTCCCTCCTTCCACTTTACTGCTGTCCTTAACTCCAACTCCTCCATTTCCCATATGTCCACCCCATCTTCCTCCTCCTTTAATAGTGATAGAATCCCTCTTGTCCTTACCACCCCATCAACTTCCGCAACTTCTGCCATCTCCAGAGGGATCCTACCACTAAACATATCTTTACCTCTACCTCTCCCTCTCCCTCCCCCTCCCCATCCCCCCACCCTGGCTTTCTGCAGGGAATTCTCCCTCTGCTTCTCCTGTGAATCTTCTGGGGTCATCTATTGTGATAATAGGCTCTTGCTGCTGCCTCAGGACTCATCAGAAATTGGGGCACCACTTGGTTGAGTCCCTCCTGCTCCATCTGCCTCCTGCGGATCTTCCCATTTCTCCATGGCTGCCTCTTGTGCCAAGATGAGGCCACCCTCTGGGTGGAGGAGCAGCACCTTGTAATCTGTCTGGGTGTCTTCACCCTGGCATGAAAACCCAGACAGATTACCAGTGAACAAGTTTCTCTCTCTCCCACCCCCTTTTCCCCTTCTTCCCACTTGGACATTTTACCTCTTCCCACCTCCTATTACATCAAATCCACCCCCTCCCCTGCCCGGCCCTCTTCTGTTCCCCCCCGCCCCCCAGGCCTGGTCCTCTCCTGCTCCCCCTTAGTTATAAAGAAGGCAAGACAGCAGCTGTACATTGATTAGGAACCCTCTCTGATATTGGAGAAAGTATTGGGGGAAAGTGGTGGAGTCAGTCACGTCCAGGGTTGCTAACAGCTGCAAAAAAGATGAGGGTTAGATTTATAATTGGCAACTTTGGAAAAGAGCCATTTTCATTTACACAGCAGGGATGGAAAGTTAACAGGAATTCTGGATAGAATAAGTATAGATAATGCAAATCACAGTAAATTTAAAGACTAGAGAAGAAAGGAATGTTAAATATAGCATTTACTAAAGAATAGTGTATTGTTGAGAGCTAAAGGAAAGATGTGAAGTACTATTAAGAATACTTAAATGACAGCACTCAACAGTAACAATGTGGGAAATTAGGTTTATTGGGATAGGATCAACAGAATAGGAAGTGATTTCATGAATAAGATGAGCTTTCAGAGAATGTGATAAAAGATGTTATATAATTTTGAAAAAAAATGCTAACCTGGGGAAAAGGGAAAGGAGAGTCTGAACCAGTTGCTCTAATACCCTTCAAGCTGCTTATATTTGTTGATGTGCAAAGGGAAAAGGTTATAATGAAAATTTTCATTTCATCCATTGTTACTGTGATGGTCACCAGCTTTTAGTGAGTTCTGCTTGGGACTCTACTCGTTCTGAGTTAAAATAACAATTGGCAATAACTTGTCTGTCAAATGTCAAATAATTGGCTATGATGCGGTAAGTTCTTTCTGGCATCACCCAGTGCTTGGGCTGAAGGTTTCCCATGGAGGTGGGGTGGGTAGGGATCACCCAGTGCTTGGGCTGAAGGTTTCCCATGGAGGTGGGGTGGGTAGGGATCACCCAGTGCTTGGGCTGAAGGTTTCCCATGGAGGTGGGGTGGGTAGGGATCACCCAGTGCTTGGGCTGAAGGTTTCCCATGGAGGTGGGGTGGGTAGGGATCACCCAGTGCTTGGGCTGAAGGTTTCCCATGGAGGTGGGGTGGGTAGGGATCACCCAGTGCTTGGGCTGAAGGTTTCCCATGGAGGTGGGGTGGGTAGGGATCACCCAGTGCTTGGGCTGAAGGTTTCCCATGGAGGTGGGGTGGGTAGGGATCACCCAGTGCTTGGGCTGAAGGTTTCCCATGGAGGTGGGGTGGGTAGGGATCACCCAGTGCTTGGGCTGAAGGTTTCCCATGGAGGTGGGGTGGGTAGGGATCACCCAGTGCTTGGGCTGAAGGTTTCCCATGGAGGTGGGGTGGGTAGGGATCACCCAATGCTTGGGCTGAAGGTTTCCCATGGAGGTGGGGTGGGTAGGGATCACCCAGTGCTTGGGCTGAAGGTTTCCCATGGAGGTGGGGTGGGTAGGGATCACCCAATGCTTAGGCTGAAAGTTTCCCATGGAGGTGGGGTGGGTAGGGATCACCCAATGCTTGGGCTGAAGGTTTCCCATGGAGGTGGGGTGGGTGGGGATCACCCAGTGTTTGGGCTGAAAGTTTCCCATGGAGGTGGGGTGGGTAGGGATCACCCAGTGCTTGGGCTGAAAGTTTCCCATGGAGGTGGGGTGGGTAGGGATCACCCAGTGCTTGGGCTGAAAGTTTCCCATGGAGGTGGGATGGGTAGGGAATGAGAACTCTTTATCCTTTTTGCATTCCTTCGTTCTATGTTCCTTTTTTGTTGACATCTTTCAGTGGGAGCAATTTTCATCTGTATACATTTTTCATGATTTTAAATGCCCCTTTCTGATCCTCTTGCACCCTCCCCAGTTCCACATGAATCCATAATTCTGAAACCTGGCATTTTTGGGTAAATCCCTTCTGCACTTTAAAGCCTTTAAATCTTTGCAAACTGTAAAACCTAAACAACACACATCAAATTTGCTGGTGAACGCAGCAGGCCAGGCAGCATCTCGAAGAGGTACAGTCGGCGTTTCGGGCCGAGACCCTTCTTCAGGACTAACTGAAAGAAGAGCTAGTAAGAGATTTGAAAGTGGGAGAGGGAGGGGGAGATCCAAAATGATAGGAGAAGACAGGAGGGGGAGGGATGGAGCCAAGAGCTGGACAGGTGATTGGCAAAAGGGATATGAGAGGATCATGGGACAGGAGGCCCAGGGAGAAGGAAAAGGAGGAGGGGGGAAAACCCAGAGGATGGGCAAGGGGTATAGTCAGAGGGACAGAGGGAGAAAAAGGAGAGAGAGAGAAAGAATGTGTGTATATAAATAAATAACGGATGGGATACGAGGTTTCTCTATCCGCCAGAGAAAGCAGAATCTCCCAGTGGCCACACATTTTAATTCCACATCCCATTCCCATTCTGATATGTCTATCCATGGCCTCCTCTACTGTAAAGATGAAGTCACACTCAGGTTGGAGGAACAACACCTTGTATTCCGTCTGGGTAGCCTCCAACCTGATGGCATGTACATTGACTTCTCTAACTTCCGCTAAGGCCCCACCTCCCCCTCGTACCCCATCTGTTATTTATTTATATACACACATTCTTTTTCTCTCTCTCCTTTTTCTCCCTCTGTCCCTCTCACTATACCCCTTGCCCATGCTCTGGGTTCCCCCCCTCCCCCTTTTCCTTCTCCCTGGGCCTCCTGTCCCATTTTCCTTTCATATCCCCTTTGCCAATCACCTGTCCAGCTCTTGGCTCCATCCCTCCCCCTCCTGTCTTCTCCTATCATTTTGGATCTCCCCCTCCCCCTGCCACTTTCAAATCTCTTACTAGCTCTTCCTTCAGTTAGTCTTGACGAAGGGTCTCAGCCCAAAACGTCAACTGTACCTCTTCCTGGAGATGCTGTCTGGCCTGCTGCATTCACCAGCAACTTTGTGTGTTGCTTGAATTTCCAGCATCTGCAGAATTCCTCTTGTTTGCATGCAATACCTAAATGTGGGTATGCTAATTGTAGCCAAACCTCTACTTAATAATTAATCATGGTTTCTTTGTTCTACTGCTTTTAAACCCAGGCTCATGTCTGCTTTCTGTTTAAACTGCTTTCTCAACCTGCTAATCCACTTATAGTGAATAATGCACACATTCTTAAATTATTGTGCTCTTCTGGCTGTTTAGAATTATGCCATCTAGTTTAAATTATCTCTTTATTCTTACTATCAGAAGACAATACTTTGCATTTCTCTGTAATAAACATGATTTTTCACCTATACCACCAGCCATGTCTCTATTTCCTGGACGCTTATTAATATCCAAAGTTTGTATCCTCTGGAGAATTTCAAATAGTTCCCTTCTTTTGTCCAAGTCGTGTTTTTTTTAAAGCTGATCCATATACTGACCCCTGGAGTACTCCAGCATTTACTAGTCCAATAAATATTTTTTCACTGCTCAGGATTATATGCTGCACAGTCAATTTTCTATCCAATCACTATGGCACTGGGAATTCTCCCTCTTCTCTGTGGCTGTTGATATTCATCCCCCTCTCTGTGACTCTGTATTCATAATGCCCCTCCCCAACTATTTATTCCTATTCAGTTGTATTTTTCTCCAATCCCATGCACTGTAAATTTATTTTTTATTGTATCAAACTTTATTAAGACCTTCTTAAAGTATAAATACAGTACATCGGATGATTTCCTTGTATTCATTCTGCTAATTAACAGCCCACAGCTTTTTTAAGTGTGCTTTCACTTTCATGATTCTATGTTGACTTGGCCCAATGTTTTTTTTTAATTTTAGGTGCTCATTCTTAAGTTACTGCATTCTTAATGATAGATCATCTAGGATTATGGTACCATAGTAAATGCCAACTCCTTTAGAAGAGTTGGTGTAGATGAGGGTGTCTAAATTATCCTTAAAACAAAAAAAAAATTAATTTGTATAAAAGTAAATTTGTTTAGTACTGCTATTTGGCCTAAATGTTTTTGCTGATTGGTATTAAATTCCTTCTGTGTTTGATATTTGACCCCTACACACTCTAGATTGTTAAGTTTGCTCAAATATGGATTTAACTCCCCCTCCAGTGTAAAGAGGCAGTGAGTAAACCGTCAACCCATAGATATTGCTGAGTTTGAACATTTTTTTAAAAGTTCTAAGTAAGTGCAATTTAGAGGCTCTATTGTGAATAAATTTCTATTTATTTGAGAACCAACACTAAAGCATTTTCTCAATCTCAGAAAACAATGTTGGAAACTCCTGGCAAGTCAGGCAGTGTCTGTGAAAAGCAAGCTTGCATTTTGTGTAGAAACCCCTTTGTCAGAACAAGAAATCATTCATTCATATATTACATTTGAAAATAGATCATTATATTCACTAGTAAGGTGCACAAGAAAACTACATGGAGATCCAGAGTTTGACCAGCTTTTTTTCATACTTCTATAATTTAAAATAATATTTTGAAATCTAAAGTTTTCCCCAGATTTGAGTACATGAATCTTGCATTTTCATTTTCCACTTTTTAAAGTTTAATTTTTTTTTAATTTTAAGCTGTCTCTAAAACATCTGGGGTCTAAAAACCCTTCCACCACAGTCAGAATGTGATGATAGCTTTGATTAATACACAGAGGAAGAAATTTGTTTTTCAAAAGAAATCCTTCCCCAGAAGTATGCTTCCATATTATTGCTAACTATTTGCTGTATAGTTATAAATTACCAATACTGTTTAAGGAAGAAAGTGCAAAACGTGTGTGTAAGTCAAAAAATTGAATATTGCTCTTACATGAGTATTCAACTCTAAAAGAACATGACCATCAAAATTTACTGTTTTTAAAAAAGAAAATATGGATTTCAAATAACAAACAAATGACTGCACAAATTTTGGACTTGTAGCAAAACTGTAAACGATATGTCAAGGATGTATTGGGAGTGGAGCATTAAAGCTAATCTTTATTATAGCTAATTAAGTTACATGAGAAGGCAAGTAAATCAAATAAATGGAAAGACAAGTAATTTCGAAATACTTGTTTACTGCAGAGAATAGGTGAGCAAGCTTTTTTGGCAAACAAGCTTGCAGATAAATATAGAAGTGTTTGACTTGCATGCCTTAACGAGAGCTATTTCCTGTGTCTTGTGTGTACTGATGAGATAACACTTTGACTTATGGTTTTAAGAGTAGATTCAGAATGAGTCTTGGCAAATAGGATCTTCAAGAAATGAGAACTTAAAGTAAATATAATTGAGTTTAAGCAATCTTTGGAAAAAAGTGACTGTTTTATCAAGGTGCCTTACCAATCAAATATGGCTTTGTTTTTGACCTCTTGCTGCTCTGCTGTACAACACGTTTGCCTTAGTACCTATGATGGAAGGTACTGGGAGGTAGAAGGAACAATTCCAGTGAAGATGAAAAGTCAGCATGAATTTTCTTTCATCCTTAAGTGAGCTCTGGACCATAGTAAACACTACAAAACACTTGTTTTATAAGTTATATCCAAATAATGCCAGACATCTAGAGGAGATGGGTGGATGATGCAAAAGTTTGAAACATTTTGAATGGTAGCTATGTGAAATTTTAATATGTTGCAGAATTCTTCTTTTAATTCAAAATACTGTTTTATATTCTAGAGCTAACCTAGTAACCTTACCAAAGAAGTTGGAGGAACTTGAGCTTGATGAGCAGCAGAAAAATAGACTTGAAGCCTTTCTTACACAGAAGGCCAAAGTTGGTGAACTGAAAGATGATGACTTTGATAAGATAAGTGAGCTGGGTGCTGGTAATGGAGGTGTTGTCACTAAAGTACGTCACAAGCCTTCAGGTCTTATTATGGCAAGAAAGGTAAGCTACTATTAGCAGCATATGACAACTATAATTTGACATCCCAAACCTTGACAAAAACGTTCAGGAATTGCCTGTCACTGCTTTCTGCAGAAATTGAGATCATTTGGGTTAATAGGCATTTGGCAAGGGCCAATAAAAGAACTTGGGTTTAAGCTGAGTGGCTATTGTTAGAGTGGGGACCAGAGGCTTTGGGTGTAGAAGCTTCAATGAGGTGAAGTGGAGGCTAGGTTGAGGTTCCTGACAGGTTTCTCTGTCTTTGTCTGTTAGTGCTTAGATAGCATAGTGAGAATGGATCCCAGGTCAATGGTGTGCTCCTCGTGCCAGATGAGGGAGACTTCCACTCTCCCCGATGACAACTTCTGGGTGCAGCTCCTTACAGACCATGTTAAGAAACTGAAGCTGCAGCTGGATAACCTTTCCTCATGTGGGAGAATGAGGTGATGGCTAAGAGCTACAGGGAAGGAGTCTACCCCTAAGCTGCAGGAGGCAGGTAGCTGCGTGGCTCTCAGGAGAGGGAAAGGAAATGGGCAGGTAATTCACAGTAACCCTGTGGCTGGTCCCCTCAGTAACAAGTATACCATTCTGGATACTTTTGGGGTAATGGCCTGTCAAGTGAAAGTTGCAGCAACTTGGTCTCTCTGGCACCAAGTCTGGCTCCGTGGCTCAGAAGGGGAGGGGTGTAGAAGAGGAGCGCAGTGGTAATAGGGGGTTCAGTAGTTCGGGGAGCAGACAGGAGATTCCAGTGATGTGAGACGTGGGTGGTATGTTGTCTCCCAGGTGCCAGGGTCTTGGATGTCTTGGATCAGGTCCACAGCATACTAATGAAGGAGGGTAAGCAGCCCCAAAAGTCGTGGTACATATTAGAACCAACAATGTAGGTATGAAAAGGAATGAGAGAATGTTGGGAGCTAGGTAGGGAACTGAGAAGTAGGATCTGAAGGGTGGTATTATCTGGATTGCTTCCTTTGCCATGTGCCAGTGAGGATCAGAATAGGGTGATATGGCAGATGAATGTGTGGCTGAGGAATCGGGTCAGAGTTTCAGATTTGTGGATCATTAAGATCTCTTCTGGGAAAGTATGACCGATACAAAAAGGACAGGTTATCCTTATGGGCAAGTTTGCCAGAGCTGTTAGGAGGGTTTAAGCTAGTTTGGCAAGAGAATAGAAACCAGCGTGACAGGTCAGAAGATGGGGCAGTTGGTGTACAGGTAGATGCAGCGTGCAGAGAAACTGTAAGGAAGAATAGGCAGTGGAAAAAGCTGGATGGGTTGAAATGTGTCTATTTTAATGCAAGAAATATTAGGAACAAGGGTGATGAACTGCATTAGAGAGCATGCCCCCCCACCACTCTCAGAGCTACAGAGACGGATGTGCAGAGTTTTCATGGGTGACTTGAACTTCCCTAATATTGATTGGCACCTTCTTAATTCAAAAGGTTGAGTTATGGCAGAATTTGTGAGGTGTGTATTAGGTGTGACAGGAACATGGGAGCATATATTGGGAATAGATGTACTTGGGAAAATACACAGTGGAGATGTGGGTGTTGGTTAGGTAGTGCTTGCATTGGATTCTGGGTAGGTTTGTCCCTTTGAGGCCAGAATAGGATGGTATGGTGAAGGAACCATAGTTGACAGGAGATGTGGAACATCTACTCAAAAGGAAGAAAGAAGCATACTTAAAGTTGGGAAGCAAGGATCAGATGAGGCTCTAAAGCATTACAAGGCAGCCAGGAAGGAGCTTAAGAATGGGCTTACGAGAGCTAAAGGAGACATGGGAAAGCCTTGGTTAGTAGGGTTAAGGAAAACCCCAAGGCATTCTACATTCACTATAGAAGCTGGTATGATTAAAATAAAGAATATCATACTGAGCACTTCACTAATTTTTTAAGAAACTAGTAAGTCAGATAATCATCAGAAACTTGTTCTCATTCTCCAGCTGATTCATTTAGAAATAAAGCCTGCCATTCGCAATCAGATCATCAGAGAGCTCCAGGTGCTACACGAATGTAACTCTCCATATATTGTGGGCTTCTATGGAGCATTTTACAGTGATGGTGAAATCAGTATATGCATGGAGCACATGGTAAGTGTTTAAGCTGAAATGAACAGGTTGGTGGTTTTTTCCATTCTAATTTCTATATTGGCCTAATGTGGGATTATTTTCAAGGCATGAGTCAGAGACCTATTCAAAGGCTTTTTCAAATGGGAAGGGAAGGAGAAATGTTTCTACACCCAGGTTGTGCATTTATTCACCTTTCTGAATGCAGGAAGTGCAGGCCAGGCTAGTGTTCATTACATAACCCATTTGTGTTTGAGGTGGTGGTGATTTCATATTGAACTATTAGATTCTTCTAGTAAATGCACTCACACAGGGCCATTGGTTAGGGAGTTCCAGGATCAGACATAGTGATAACAGAAGAACAGTGATGTAATTTCTAAGCTGGGGGAACCAGAAATTGGTGGCAAAGCAAGTAACTTGTGGATATTTTATAGACTGTATGAAATGAGCTGCCTTGTTTTGTATGGCCTTGAGTGTACTGAGTGTTGCTGTAACTGCATTCAATCAAACAGGAAATATTCTGCACCTTTCTCCCATCCAAAAGACTTAATCAGGAGCATGACAAAGTGTAAGGACGTGAGTCATTTTGTAGGATATGCAGCCTCTGACAACTCCTCACAAAAATACAGGCATTTTGTTAGCTTTCCTATCAGTGCAGCCCCTGAATACTAAAAATTGTGAAATCAGACTTTTGGATCCTTCCTTGAGTCTGGAGAATTTTGGTAAATTCAAACCAATGTATCAAACTCTCACCAACCACATCCTTCAACATCCTAAGATTGAGTCTGTTACAGATCTGTACACCTATCAGTCCCCAGCTCAAAGTTTGCTCAATACTGTGTCCCTGGTGATTTTCTCTTTTTCAGTTACTTTACCTTATTACTTTATTGTCGCCAAACAATTGATACTAGCGCGTACAATTATCACAGCGATATTTGATTCTGCGCTTTGCGCTTCGTGGAGTACAAATCGATAGTAAATATAATAAAAATTTAAATTATAAATTATAAAAAAAATAGAAACGGGAAAGTAAGGTAGTGCATAAAAACCGAGAGGCAGGTCCAGATATTTGGAGAGTACGGCCCAGATCTGGGTTAGGATCCGTTCAGCAGTCTTATCACAGTTGGGAAGAAGCTGTTCCCAAATCTGGCCGTACGAGTCTTCAAACTCCTGAGCCTTCTCCCGGAGGGAAGAGACACGAAAAGTGTGTTGGCTGGGTGGGTCGTGTCCTTGATTATCCTGGCAGCACTGCTCTGACAGCATGCGGTGTAAAGTGAGTCCAAGGACAGAAGATTGGTTTGTGTGATGTGCTGGGCTGTGTTCACGATCTTCTGCAGCTTCTTCCGGTCTTGGACAGGACAACTTCCATACCAGGTTGTGTTGCACCCTAGAAGAATGCTTTCTAATTTACAGTTTGTAAATCTCTTTCTGGGATTTCACATGCATCCTTTTATAGTGATAGGCAATACAAAATATTCGTAACTTTTTCTGCTGTCTCCTTCTGATTTTGATACTGTATTTGATCTCTGGGCCACATCCAAAGACGTACAGATTAGTAAGAGTTAGCAAGTTGTGGGCATGCTGTGTTGGTGCCTGAAACATGGTAACATCTGTGGACTACCCCAGTACATATTTGGACTGTGTTGGCCATTGAAACAAACTATGCATTTCATTGTATGTCTTGATATACATGTGACAAAAATCTAATCTTTAATGTTCTTGCTCTTTAAAAACAGATTTTTCAATTTGTCATGCCAGCTGTATATGCCCATGATGCTGCTGCAAGTTTTTCATTGTACTATACCTCATTGTACTGTGCACATGACAATAAGCTCAACTGGATTATTTGTAACTGCAGCAGAGCGAGTTCATTGACAGAGCAGTGATGGTAGAGCACAAGGAGAGCAAACTGCAAGTCGTCGAAAACTTATCACCAATTTATTGTGCTGTAGGGTCATACATTGTATTTTACTGCCAAAATAAATTCCTGTCCCAAATAGATTTAGATGACTGGTCAGCAAAAGTAACACAGTACACACGCCGATCCTCATAGAGGGATCCGAAATGGAGGCAGCGAGCAGCTTCAAGTTCCTGGGTGTCCAACCTGGTCCCAACATATTGATGTAGTTATAAAGAAGGCAAGACAGCGCCTACGCTTCATGAGGAGTTTGAAGAGAATAGGCATGTCAACAAATACACTCAAAAATTTTGATAGTTATACCATGGAGAGCGTTCTGACAGGATCCAACACTGCTACCACACAGGGCTGAAAGAAGCTGCAGAAGGCTGTAAATCTAGTCAGCTCCATCTTGGGCACCAGCCTACAACGTACCCAGGACATCTTTACGGAGCAGTGGAGGTAGGTTGAGATGGGATGCCCTCAAAGGTTACTAGATTTTAAAGGCACAATGAGTTTAAGGGCACTTTATCTGAATGCCTGTAGTTTTCGTAACAAGGTCAGTGAACTTGTGGCACAAATCAGTAAAAGGGGTATGGTTTGGTGGCCATTACAGAAACATGGTTGTAGGGTGGAGACCACTAGGAATTAAATATCCAAGGATATCAGGTAATACGGAAAGATAGGCAGGAAAGTAAGGGAGGTAGAATAGGGTTCTTAATTAAGGCAATAGTGAGTGATGATATGAGATCTAAGGAGCAGAATATTGAATCCATCTGGGTAGAGATCAGGAATAGTAAAGGGGAAAAAAAAATCACTGGTGCAGTGATCTATAGGCCACTGAATAATAACATTACAGTAGCACAGGCAATAAACCAAGAAGTATCTGAGGCATCACACATAAAAAATGCTGCTGAACGCAGCAGGCCAGGCAGCATCTCTAGAAAGAGGTACAGTCGACGTTTCGGGCTGAGACCCTTCGTCAGGACTAACTGAAAGAAGAGATAGTAAGAGATTTGAAAGTGGGAGGGGGAGATCCAAAATGATAGGAGAAGACAGGAGGGGGAGGGATGGAGCTAAGAGCTGGAAAGTTGATTGGCAAAAGGGATACGAGGCTGGAGAAGGGAGGATTATGGGACAGGAGGCCTAGGGAGAAAGAAAGGGGGAGGGGACCCCAGAGGATGGGCAAGGAGTTACAGTGAGAGGAACAGAGGGAGAAAAAAGAGAGGAAAAAAATAATAAATAAGGGATGGGGTACGAAGGAGAGGTGGGGCATCAACGGAAGTTAGAGAAGTCAATGTTCATGCTATCAGGTTGGAGGCTACCCAGATGGAATATAAGGTGGTGTTCCTCCAACCCGAGTGTGGCTTCATCTTGATGGTAGAGGAGGCCGTGGATAGACATATCAGAATGGGAATGGAACATAGAATTAAAATGTGTGGCCACTGGGAGATCCTGGTTTCTGTGGGTGAGGCATGTAGAATGGAACCACAGTTATCACTTGGGACTTTAACTTGCACATAGATTGGGTGAATCAAGTTGGTCAAGGCAGTTTTGAGGAGGACTTCACAGAATGCATCCATGATGGCTTTGTTGAACAGCATGTTCCCTTGTAGGTTCAGTAATGTGCTATCTTGGATCTGGTCCTGTGCAATGAGACAGGTAAAATTAGTGATTTTGTAGTTAGGGATCCTCTTGGAAAGGGTGATCATAGCATGAATGAGTTTCTTATACAAATGGAGGGTGCAATAGTATGATCTTAAAACCAGTGTATTATGCCTAAACAAAGGATACTACAATGGGTTGAGGGTAGACTGGGAACAGAGTCTATATGGTGGGATGGTTGAGGAACAGTGGAAGAATTTCAAAGCGATTTTTCATGGTGCTCAACAAAAGTACATTTTAGCTAAAAGCAAGGACAATAGGGGTGGGGAGAGCCAGTCATGGATAACTAAGAAAATAAAGGAAGGCATCAAACTTAAAGCAGGTGCATACAAAGTCGCCAGGAGTAGAGGGAAACTGGAAGATTGGAAAAACTTTAAAATGCAACAAAGAACACAAAGCAAGCAAGAAAGGGAAGATAGATTATGAAAATTAACCAACACAATATAAAAATGGATAGTACCTGTACAAGTTTTTATAATTATATAAAGCAGAAAAGGGTGGCTAAATTGAACGTAGGTCTCTTGGAGGATGAGTAGGAGGAATTGATATTGGTAATGAGGAAATGAAATGGCCAAGGCTTTGAATGACTATTTTGCGTTAGTTTTTATGGTGGAGGGCAGATCTTGCATGCCAAAGAAAGATACATGGATGCAATGCGAGGTGAAGACCTCGATACAATAGCTAATCAGTCTCTGAATAGATTTAAGACAAAGATCAATAGAGGTTTTGGATATTAAAGGTATGTGGGAATATGGCTTTAGTGCAAGAAAGTGGCACTGAGATACTATATGCCAGAGCAGACAAGGAGTGGAGAGCATTCTCCTGCTTCTATTTGTGTTCGTACAGTTTTCTATATATGCTGGATGTCTGGAATCTCTGCTGCTGTTTTTCCAGGAACATCATTGAAGATAGGAGAATCAGGAATGTAGAGCTGAAGTCAGAAGTTTACATACGCCATAACCAAATACATTTAAACTCAGTTTTTCACAATTCCTGACATTTAATCCTAGCCAAAATTTGTGGGCAGAACTGAAAAAGCGTGTGTGAGCAAGGAGGCCTACAAACCTGATTCAGTTACATCAGTTCTATCTGGAGGAATGGAACAAAATTCCAGCAACTTACTGTGAGCGCCTTGTGGAAGGCTAACCAAAACGTTTGACCCAAGTTAAACAAATTAAAGGCAATGCTTCCAAATACTAACAAAAGTGTATGTAAACTTCTGACCTATTGGGAAAGTGATAAAAGAAATAAAAGCTGAAATAAATCATTCTCTCTACTATTATTCTGACATTTCACATTCTTAAAATAGTGATCCTAACTGACCTAAGACAGGGGATGTTTTCTAGGATTAAATGTCAGGAATTGTGAAAAACTGAGTTTAAATGTATTTGGCTAAGGTGTATGTAAACTTCTGACTTCAACTGTAGGTGCTAAATTTCTGAGCTCTAACCGTGTGCAGCCAAAGGTGACTAAACTACTGTTTCTTCCTGAAATCCTCACAACACAGAAAATTGTTTTCAGCCAATTCTTTTTTGTCTGTGAGATCAGCAAAGGCTAGGAGACCAGACAACATTCTGGCTGAAGGCTTGCACTCCAGAATCGGCGCTGCCTCTTGCCAAGCTCTTCTTGTATAATATAGAATTGGCATCTATCTGACAGTGGGAAAATGTCCTGTTCACAAAAGCAAGTCAAATATAGTTTGACTAATTATGGCTCAGTGAAACAGTTCTCAATCATAGCGAGTGTTTTAGAAGATATTTAGACCTTGATCATCAATCACTTAATCAAATGGCACTTAATCACCAATAACCTATTTGTTATTGCGCAGTTTGTTTTGTTAAGGCAACTCAGTTCATTTCCAGAGGTGAAGTCAGAGCATCTCATCTCTAGGCAATGTTTGATTCCAGCTTCAGTCAGGATAAAAAGCCATCAGGAAGAACATTTGTAATGTTCAAGAGCACTTTCACAATGTTTTTTTTGATGCATTGCAACTGTGTAATATCAGGAAATGTAGAAGAAATTTTGCATACAGCAAGTTCCCATAAATAAGATTGAGATAAATGATCAGATAACTTCTAGTTGACAAATATTGGTCTACAGATCCAAAGGACACAGCTCAGCACATAATGGAAAAAATCAGCTGCTCATTGTCTCAGTATAGTAGCTAGCATAATCAAAGACCCCACCACCCCAGACTGTTCCTCTTCTGCTCTCCTCCACCAGGCAGAGGATACAAAAACCTGAAATCACATACCACCAGGCTGAAAGAGAGCTTCTTACTCTGCTGTTATAAAACTATTGTACAATAAAATGGACCTTAACCTCGCAATCTACATCATTATGATCTTGCACCTTATTGCTAGCTGCTCTGCACTTTCTCTGTAGCTGTACATTTTATTCTGCATTCTGTTCGTTTTTACCGTGTAATGAATTGATCTGTATGAACAGCATGTAGGACATGTGACAATAATAAACCAATCTGAAATCCAATATCTGATCTTTTTCAAAAGCAGTTAGTACATTACGAGGGCTGATTGATAAGTTCGTGGCCTAAGGTAGAAGGAGTCAATTTTAGAAAACCTTGCACATTTATTTTTCAACATAGTCCCCTCCTACATGTACACACTTGGTCCAGCCGTCGTGGAGCATACGGATCCCTGCTTTGTAGAAGTGGTCCATAGCAGGGGTGATTGATAAGTTCGTGGCCTAAGGTAGGAGATGAGTTATTAACTTCAAGTTTCCTGCATTATCACTCAGAGTTGAACGTTATATGCACGTGCATATAACAAGAGCGTCTTGGACCTCCAGGTGGTCCATAGCAGGGGTGATTGATAAGTTTGTGGCCTAAGTTAGAAGGAGATGAGTTATACAGCTCTTTTTGCATGAACATGCAGTTCAACTCTTTGAGTGAAAATGCAGAAAGTTTGAAGTTAATAACTCATCTCCTTCTACCTTAGGCCACGAACTTATCAATCACCCCTGCTGTGGACCGCTTCTGGAGGTACAAGATGCCACCTTATACAAAGAAGGGATCCGTATGCTCCACGACCGCTGGACTAAGTGTATATATGTAGGAAAAATAAATGTGCTAGGTTTTCTAAAATTGACTCCTCCTACCTTAAGCCACGAACTTATCAATCACCCCTCGTACATTCATATAAATGCAGAGATGACACGATTTTATTTCTTACCTTAAGCCTGTGGTTTTAAATCACAATCTTCTGACCCTGTATCCCTTCTGCATGGATGAATTGTATGTTGTGATTTAATGCATCTGAGCTATAGTGGAGTACTATGTGAAAACACAGCTGCTGTTCTTAACATTTTCATGGAGTTTGAAAAATACTGAATTCAGATGAGATCATTGTCATCAATCACCATACAACATTGTGCTGAATCTTTCAAATTGGAGCTCATCTCAGAGGCATACCTGTGATCACGTACCAACAGTTGGTGTAACATCTAAAAACCTTCACTGCTTTGCATAGAGTGCCTGATCCCAGTAATTAATGGTTATCTGTAGGGCAGATATTTGTCCAAAGGAAAAAGAGTGGAAAAAATGTATAAACCATAGTTGGCTTTAGTTAAATATTGTACTTTCTTCCCAAAACGGAAAGACTAAAAACTAGTTCTGTTGATATGACAAAATTGGTCATACTGCCATCTAGAGGTGCATACATATATAATGCAGCAAATTTTCATAGTCTGAACAAAATTGATCACATTGCTAACACTGGTTTATGTACACTTTATACCATCTAATATTTAAAGTACACATGAGTGCTTGACATTCTGTGGAATTTGTTCTGTGAATACGTAATCTGCATTCAAAAATCTTTGACACGAGTTCTGAATTTTATAGGTAGATTTTGTTAGACTTGATTATGCTTATTCTCTGGGGCTTCATCCCTCCGCTGTCACTTGCTTTTTTAATGCAATGAAATTAATGTTCTTCCTTGTGTTTACAATAAGCTGTCTTGGTTGGCAAGGTAATTTAGAGCATAGATTTTAATCATTGCTGTCCATTGCCTTATTTTTCTCTATTTAGAAGTAATTTGCAAAGTAGCACTATTACATAAGAGCTGATGTGATCAAAGCAGTAGTGCTGTTGGTTGAATGACTGTCAACCAAGAAACAGATGGAATGTGTATCATTATTTTCTCTTAAGTGATGCCCTTGTGTTGGCAATGTATAATGGGAAAAGCAGAACATTACTATACACTAGTCATAAACACAGTATAGAAGGAAGCCTACACTGACCATCGACCACCCATTTTCACAGTAATCCTACCCTAACCTATTTTATTTCCAGACATTCCCATTAATCCTTCCAAATCCTACTCCTCTCTTACCTACCAGAGACAGTTCATAGCAGTCAATGAAACTACCATCCTGCATGATTTTGGGACAGGGGCAAAAACTGAAGGACCTGGAAGAAACCAGGGGTTGCACAAACAGAAAATGCTGAGTCACAAGCTAGAGACAATGATGCTGAGATCTGAGTATCACTAAGCTAAGCGCTGGAACTTGACTTGAGTTTGCACTTTCACCATTGATGTTGGACTTGCTCATGAAGCTAATGTAGCATCATATGTGAATATTCTTGTAGAATCCACTATCTCGGCAGAGTCTTAGCACCTCAAGTGACCGTTACCAATATAATATCAGCCAAGGTAACATCTTTTCAGATACCGTATAATGTAGGGCAGCGGTCCCCAACCACCGGGCCACGGACCGGTACCAGGCTGCAAAGCATGTGCGACTGGGCCACGAGCCGCAAGCAAATGATATAATTTGGCGATATGAAACGATACGAGTCAGCTGCACCTTTCCTTATTCGCTGTCACGCCCACTGTTGAACTTTAACGCACGTGAGGTCATAAGTGACCCAAGATGCAAATGACCCAAGACGTGCAAAGAAATGGGTCCGTGACCCATTTGTGAATGTTTCCGGTGAATCACCTGTGTCAGCGCGGGAAAAAGATCAACTCCTCAAGCCTGCAAATGATGGCGGGCTGAAAAGTATGTTTGACATACCATCTCTGCCGGCATTCTGGATCAAAGTCAAGGCTGAATGTCCTGAGATAGCCACGAAAGCACTGAAAACGTTGCTTCCATTTCCAACAACATATCGCTGCGAAGCGGAGTTTTCTGCGATGAATGCAACGAAAACTAAATTGCGGAATAGACTGGACATAAGGAACCCCCTCGAGTATCGCTGTCTCCCATCACCCCTCGATGGGACCGTCTTGTTGCAGGGAAACAAGCCCAGGGCTCCCACTGATTCAGTGATATTGGTGTGTTGCAATGATTTTATATGTTCATACGAGGAAGATATGTGCTGTGTGTTTAATATCCAAATGTTACTTAAAATGTTATGATGCTATTGACTTATAAGAAACTTATAATTCAGTTGTCCCCAGCCTCTGGGCTGCGAAGAATGCAGTGGTAGTCAGAACGTACCCAGCACATCTTTAAGAAAAAAAAGCTGAAATAAACAAGCTAATTAATTAGGTGCCGGCCGGCACGTAAATGTCGGCCCAGATCAGAGGCAATTGCTGATTGTATCGTCTCTGATCTAGGCCAGCAGGGCAGCACCTAATCAATTAGCTTGTTTATTTCGGCTTTTTTCTTAAAGACGAGCTGGGTGCATTCTGACTACCGCTCTACCGCTGCATTCTTCGCAGCAATGTATCAGTCCGTGGCCCGGAGGTTTGGGACCATTGTTATAATTGACTTATCACTATATTCATGTGGGGAAAATATGCGCTGTGTGTTTAATATTAAATTCGTTAGATAAACCCCTTTAGAAACAAAATTGCGTGTATTAGCCTCTGATAAGTGACTTATCACCTATATTCCTGTCGCGATTAACATCCCCTCCACCCCGTCGGCCGATCCACAAGAATATTGTCAATATTAAACCAGTCCGCAGTGAAAAAAGGTTGGGGACCCCTGCTGTAGGGTACATAAGTGCTGATTGCCAGTTTGTGAAGTTGAAAGCCAGTTTGATATGACATAAAATAAATCTTTATCCACTGTTAACAACTTGCAGATTAAAATTGTGTCTCTTCCAAAAAAGACCTACTTGAATCTATACTGTTAACCACAATTAGAAACAATTGATCAATATTAGTTTTCCCAACTACTTGTCATTGAATAGAATAACCAATGACAGAGAAGGAAACCATAATTGGAGTAATACAGCAGAAGAACAGCCCCTTTGGCCCAACTTTTCCATGCTGATCAAAGTACCTTCCTGAACAAGTCTCTTCTGTCTGTTTTGCCCATACTCCTCCAAACATTTCCTGTCTTTGACCCTGTCTAATTGCTTGATTAAATATTAATAAGACCAGTTTGCCTGCATTTAGTCCATTGAATCCGCTACATCTCTAGCGCAATCATGCTAGTCCCTTTTAAGCACAATTTGCCCTCAACAAGTCTACTATGGCTCTCCTTCTTTTTTCCAATTTAGTTCTCAGCGTCTGTTTTTGCTTCCCTGGTAATGGTTTCCAATTTTCCCTGACTATTGTATGGGGAAAAGAAAGTTCAAGACCAGTTGAAGTCCTTTTGTGTTTCCAGTGTTTAGTACATCTTTTAAAAAAAAAATTGACTAAACATATGACTTTTGAAATACTAACTACATTCGTATTTTGTGCAGTGCTGCTTGCAGCTATGTCTTTAAGATTTTTGAGATTTGTAACATTGCCTTAAATAACTGTTATTAATTGGATATCAGTAACACTGGATTGTCCCAGTTTTCATTTCTTTTGGTCAATGCGTTTGCCATTTCAAGAACTTTGTAAGCTCAAAATCTTTAGAGATTAGAGCCAGGAGACCTAGGCAGCCAAGTGGTCCAGTGCTAAGCTGTGGTGCATTGTCAAAGGTGATATGTTAAACCATAACCTCTTGTGTGTACATAATTTATTTTCCTTGGCCTTGCAGCACCCGGCAAAATGGCCTTTACTTCTGTTAGAGTAGCCTACAGTTGCAAGAAAGTTTGTGAACCCTTTGCAGTTACCTAGTTTTTCTGCATAAATTCCTCAATGTGGTCTGATTTCTCATCCAAGTCACAATAATATACAAACACAATCTTCCTAAACTATTAACACACAAACAATTGTACTTGTCAATACTGAGTACAACATTTAATCTCAGTCAAAGAAAGTATGTAAACTTCTGGGGTAATGCCTTCTACAAAAGCTATTTGGAGTTGGGTATTCAAATCAGAGGTGAGATTGAGTTGTAGAGGTGCCCTGCCCTGTATGTTTAAAAAAAGAGACACACAGTCAGGTTACTGACAGAGCCGCCTCTTCTCAAGAAAGATCTCATTTTGTGCACTCTTTCTCAATCAAAACAACTTTTCAGAGGACCTTAGAAGAAGAATTGTAGAGATGCATGAAGCTGGAAAAGGCTACAAAAGCATTTCCAAAGACCTGAGTGCTCATCAGTCCACAGTAAGAGAAATTGTCTGCAAATGGAGGAAATTTAGTACTCTTGCTACTCTCCCTCGGAGTGGACATCCTGCAAAGATGACATCAAGAGCACAACATGCAATGCTAAAGGAGGTGAAAAAGAACCCCAGGGCAATGGCAAAAGACATGCAGAAATCTCTAGAACTTGCTAAAGTTTCTGTCCATGTGTCCACTATTAGGAAAAACATTGAAAGAAGAATGGTGTTCATGGAAGGACACCACAGAGGAAACCACTGGTCTCCAAACAAAAACATTGCTGCATGTCTCAAGTCTGCAGAAGACCACCCGGATTTTCCACAACACTTCTGGGACAATGTTCTGGACAGATGAGACAAAAGTTGAACTTTTTGGCAGAAATGCACATGGCTACGTTTGGAGGAAAAAGGGCACTGCAGATCAACACCAAAACCTTATCACAACTGTGAAGCATGGTGGAAGGAATATCATGGTTTGGGGCTGCTTTGCTACCTCAGGTCTTGAACAGCTTGCAATCTTTGAGGGAGCAATGAATTCAAAGTTGTATTGATATTTTACAGGAGAATGTCAGGGTCTGTCACCTGAGGCTTAATAGAAGTTGGATGACATAACAAGACAATAATCCAAAACACAAGAGTAAATCAACAACAGAATGGTTCAAAAAGAAGAAAATTTGTGTTTGGAATGGCCAAGTTAGAGTCCAACCTTAACAATTGAGATGCTGTGGTATGACCTGAAGATGGCTGTTAATGCAAAGTATCCCAGAAATATTGTTGAACTGAAACAGTTTTGTATGGAGGAATGGTCAAAAATTCCTCCTCACCGTTGTGCAAGACTAATCAGCAGCTACAGGAAATGTTTGGTGGAGGTTATTGCTGCTAAAGAAGATTCTACCAGTTATTAAATACAAGAGTTCACATACTTTTTCCAGCCTGGACTGTGAATTATTAAGCAATGTGTTCAATAAAAACATGAAAAGAACAATTGTTTGTGTGCTATTTAGGCAGATTGTGTTTGCTTATTATTGTGATTTAGATAAAGATGAGACCACATTTTATGAGTGAGTAATGCAGAAAACCAGGTAATTGCAAAGGGTTCACAAACTTTTTCTTGCAACTGTGCATCCACAGGAAGGCAAGCAGTGAAAATAATGCATTGCAGAAACTATGTCAATATGTGGGGAAGTTTGGTGACACAGTTTAATTCATTGTCTCATATTCTCGTCTGCATGTGGAAAGGGGGCTGTTGGACTTGCTTTATTAAGCTTTCCTCTGCATTTTCTTTCATTTGACAAAATATTATTACCATAATAGTATTGACACATGGTAACGATTAGAAATAGCCGTTGACTCAGTGAGATGAGGGCCGTACTTAGTAAAACCAGATGTCATCAAGAAAAGTAACTTTCAAAGGAGAGTAGAAGGTGTGCAAGTGAAAGGAAATGAAAGATGAAGGAGGTAAATGTTTTTGCTGTCAAGGGTTTGTTGGAACTGATGGAAAATTCTAGTTTTTGATGAGCATGATTATAGAGTTCCAATTCATGACTATTTCATGTTATATTTCATCTTGCATTCAATGGAAATGCAAGTGGACCAATCAGCAGTTCTCTTAGTGCCTGTGTTTGTACACAACACAAGATGCCTCCTGTCACCAGTAATCCTCTGTCCCTTTTGATTTCTAAAATGTGCCACTGACAACCTTCTAAAAGCACTCCACATCCTCAGCTGATTCTTGACAAAATTAACCAGCCGCTGGAAAATAATGTTGGCTGTTCATTCATATAGAAAATATTGGAAACTACGTATTTTAAATTGATGGAGCAGCTAATACTTCTGAAACATCCATCCATTTTGAGTGCAAAATATACTTTTGTGTTGGAGCACTTAGTTATCTCAGCCATCATGTCGAAAGTCTAAATCGCCTTCTAAAGTTCAAAGTACATATGTCACCATATACAACCCTGCGATTCGCTTTATATATGGGTGCACTCAGTAAATCATAGAACCATAATAGAATTGATAAAAGACCACACCCAACAGGGTAAACAAACAATCACTCTGCAAAGACAAAAAGAAAAATATATAATAAATAAGCAATAAATATCAAGAACACGAGATGAAGAGTCCTTGAAAGTGAGTCCCTAGATTGAGTTCATTGATGGGCCAAGTGAAGTTATCCCCATTGGTTCAAGAGCCTGAAGGTTGAAGGGTAATAACTGTTCCTGGACCTGCTGGTGTGAGTCCTGAGGCTCCTGTACCACCTTCCTGAAGAGAGTAGGACCTAGGTGGTTTTGGCTTTCCTGCAACAACGTTCAATGTAGATGTGCTCAATGTTGGTGAGTGATTTACCTGTGTTGGACTGTGCTGTATTGACTACTTTTTGTAGTATGTGCCATTCAGTTATTTTTTCCATATGAGGCTGGGATGCAAACAGTCAATATACTCTCCACCATACATCTATAGAAGTTTGTCAGAGTTTTGGATGTCATGCCTAATCTTCACAAACTTCTAAAGAGGCAGAGGCGATGCTGTGCTTTCTTTGTGATTACACTTGCGTGTTGGGCCCAGGACAGATCCTCTGAAATGATAACACGGAGAAATGTAAATTTGTTGACCCTCTCCACCTCCTGATCCTTCAAGAACTGGCTCATGAGCCTCCGGTTTCCTTCTCCTGAGGCCGATAATCAGCTTGTTTGGTCTTGCTGACACTGAATGAGAGGTTGTGGCATCACCGAGCCAGATTTTCAGTCTCCCTGCTACATGTTGATACATTACCACCTTTGATTTGGCAAACGACAGTGGTGTTGTCAGCAAATTTAAATGTGGCAATGGAGCTGGGCTTAGCCACTCAGTCGTGCGTGTAAAGCAAGTAGAGCAGGGGTCTGAGCACAGAGACTCATGGTGCACCTGTGCAGATGGAGATTGTAAAAGACATGTTGCTAATCCAATCTGCCTGGTATCTGCAAGTGAGGAAATCGAGGATCCAATTGCACAAGGAGGTATTGAGGCCAAGGTTGTGACACTTATTGATTAGTTTTGAGAGGATGATAGTATTGAGTGCTGAGGTGTAGTTGATAGATGGTAACCTGATATATGTATCTTTGCTCTCTAGGTGTTCCAAGTTTAACATAGAAACATAGAAAACCTACAGCACAATACAGGCCCTTCAGCTCACAATGCTATGCCAAGCATGTACTTATTTTAGAAATTACCTAGGGTTACCCATAGCCTTCTATTTTTCTAAGCTCCATATACCTACCCAGGAGTCTCTTAAAAGTCCCTATCATATCCACCACCACCACTGTAGCCGGCAGCCCATTCCACACACTCACCCGCTCTCCGTTTTATATTTTTTAAAAAACTTAACCCTGACATCTCCTCTGTACCTACTTCCAAGCACCTTAAAACTGTGCCCTCTTGGGTTAGCCATTTCAACCCTGGGAAAAAGCCTCTCATTATCTTGTACATCTCTATAAGGTCACCTCTCATCCTCCATCGCTCTGAAGAGAAAAGGCCAAGTTCACTCAACCTATTATCATAAGGCATGCTCCCCAATCCAGGCAACATCCTTGTAAATCTCCTATGCACCCTTTCTATAGTTTCCACATCTTTCCTGTAGTGAGGTGACCAGAACTGAGCACAGTACTCCAAGTGGGGTCTGACCAGGGTCCTATAAAGCTCTAAAATTACCTCTCAGCTTGTAAACTCAATCCTACGATTGATGAAGGCCAATGCACTGTATGCCTTCTTAACCACAGAGTCAACCTGCACAGCAGCTTTGAGTGTCCTATGGATTCGGACCCCAAGATCCCTCTGATCCTCCACACTTACCACTAATACTATATTTTGCCATCATATTTGACCCACCAAAATGAATCACCTCACACTTATCTGGCTTGAACTCCATCTGCTACTTCTCAACCCAGTTTTGCATCCTATTGATGTCCCGCTGTAACCTCTGACAGCTCTCCACACTATCCCAACACCCCCAACCTTTGTGTCATCAGCAAATTTACTAACCCATCCCTCCACTTCCTCATCCAGGTCATTTAAAAATCACGAAGAGAAGGGGTCCCAGAACAGATCCCTAGGCACACTACTGGTCACTGACCTCCATGCAGAATATGACCCATCTACAACAACTCTTTGCCTTCTGTGGGCAAGCCAATTTTGGATCCACAAGGCAAGGTCCCCTTGGATCCCATGCCTCCTTATTTTCTCAATAAACCTTGCATGGGGTACCTTATCAAAATGCCTTGCTGAAATCCATATACACTACATCTACTGCTCTACCTTCATCAATATGTTTAGTCACACCCTCAAAAAAATTCAATCAGGCAGGTAAGGCATGACATGCCTTTGACAAAGCCATGCTGACTATTCCTCTCCAAATGTTCATAAATCCTGCCCCTCAGGATCTTCTCCATCAACTTACCAACCACTAAAGTAAGACTCACTGCTCTATAATTTCCTGGGCTATCTCTACTCCCTTTCTTGAATAAGGAAACAACATCTGCAACCCTCCAATCCTCCAAAACATCTCCTGTCCCCATTGATGATACAAAGATCATTGCCTAGGATCAGCAATCTCCTCCTTTGCCTCCTACAGTAGCTTGGGATTTATCTTGTCTGGTCCTGGAGACTTATCCAACTTGATGCTTTCCAAAAGCTCCAACACATCCTCTTTCTTAATGTCTATATGTTCAAGTTTTTCAGTCCACTATAAGTCATCCCTACAATCGCCAGGATCCTTTTCAGTAGTGAATACTGAAGCAAAAGTATTCATTAAGTACCTCCGCTATCTCCTCTGGTTCCATACACACTTTTCCACTGTCACATTTGATTGGTCCTATTCTCTGAAGTTTTATCCTCTTGCTCTTCACATACTTGTAGAATGCCTTGGGGTTTTCCTTAATCCTGTTTGCCAAGGCCTTCTCATGGTCCCTTCTGGCTCTTCTAATTTCATTCTTGAGCTCCTTCCTGTTAGCCTTATAATTTTCTAAATCTCTATCATTACCTAAGTTTTTGAACTATTTATAAGCTTTTCTTTTCTTGGCTAGATTTTCAACAGCCTTTGTACACCACGGTTCCTGTACCCTACCATCCTTTCCCTGTCTCATTGGAACGTATCTATGCAAATACCCCCTGAACTTTTGCCACATTTCTGCCTTACATTCCCTGAGAACATCTGTTCCCAATTTATGCTTCCAAGTTCCTGCCTTATAGCTTTATATTTCCCCTTGCTCCAATTAAACGCTTTCCTAACTTGTCTGTTCCTATCCCTCTCCAATGGTGTGGTAAAGGAGATAGTGATCATAATTTTATCTCCAAAATGCTCTCCCACTGAGAGACCTGACCCCTGACCAGGTTCATTTCCCAATACCAGATCAAGTATAGCCTCTCCTCTTGTGGACTGATCTACATATTGTGTCAGGAAACCTTCCTGAACACACCTAACAAACTCCACCCCATCTAAACCCCTTGCTCTAGGAAGATGCCAATCAATGGGAAATTAAAATTTCCCACCACCACAACCCTGTTATTATTACACCTTTCCAGAATCTGTCTCCATATCTGCTCCTTGATGTCTCGTTACTATCGGGTGGCCTGTTTATTTAAAAAAAAACACCCAGTAGAGTTATTGACCCCTTCCTGTTCCTAACTTCCACCCACAGAGACTCAGTAGACAATCCCTCCATGACTTCCTATTCTCAGGTTTGAGTGAAAAGCCAATGAAATAGCATCTGTTGTGGATCTTTAATGACAGTCGGCAAATTAGAGCAGAACCAAATCGCTTCTCAGGCAGGAGTTAATGTGTTTCATCACCAGCCTCTCAAAACACTTCATCAGTGTGGATGTGAGCGCTACTGGACGATAGTCATTGAGGCAGTTTCTTGTTTTCCATGAATGTCTTCCAAAGTGGGGTAGGAATTCCCTGGAGTGTTTGGATGGGAACAAAACAGTCTTTTGAATGTGGTGACCTTGCTGCAGCATTATGAGTATTGTGGAAAAGATCAGTAGCCTGAAATGATGCTGAGGCTAGAAAAGCCATTTGTGAAGCAAGATGGTGCTAGAGAATCATGGTGACGTGTTGTGAGCAGCTTATTAAATCTTCTAAATATTCTGAAGAAGGGTCTCCACGTGAAACGTCAACTTTTTATTCATTTCCATAGATGTCTTCTGAACCACCCTCAGCGCAATCTGCGCCTGTAATTTCCCTGTAAGTAACATACTTATGAACTGTCTTAACAAACTAGCAATTTCACGATCTTACAAACGACTCAGTGAACTTGCCTCTCAAGCATGCTGGTACAGAATCTTTAAGTGGATGGAGGTACATCACCATGCCCAGAAGAGAGGGAGAAGGGGAGGAAGCCAAGCCAGACTGAAATCCTGAGAAATGAAACTCTCTCTACCCAGTATCTTGTTAGCAAATGTATAGTCGCTGGACAACAAGATTGAGGACCTTGGGGCAAGATTGACATCTTGGAGGGAAATGAGGAATTGCTGCATTTTGTTTCACTGTGGATGTGTCAGGTATGTTAGTAAGGCCGAGGGCTTCTCGATATACCTGATGGACCGGGCTGCTGATTTGGAGAAAGCAAAAGGTGGGGGCCTGTATTTCATGATAAACTGTTGGTCAAATACAGCAATCTTGTCACACTTCTGTTCTACTGACCTGGAACATTTAATAATTTTATGCTGACCATTCTACTTGCCAAGATGGTTCTCCTCCATGATCCTGACCACAGGTTACATACCGCCAAAGGTTGCCATTAAGCTGGCACTCGAGGTACTAACTGAGCCGCCACCAGCAACCAAGAAATAGTGCACCCCAAAGTCTTTCAAATCATTGTTGGGGACCTCAGTCAGACTTGTTTGAAGAAGTTTCTTTCCTCTTGTCAGCTGATCAGCTGTAGCACCAAGGGTTCCAACACACTTGACCACTGTTGTACTGCAATTAGGAATGCCTAGAGTGCATTTTGTGAAACCTTATCACTTGGCTGTCCTTCCACCTGCATACAGGCGGAGGCTAAAGAGATGAGGACAACAAAGAGGTGGTCGCAGGAGGCAGAAGAGCGGCTGTGGGATTGCTTCAAGCCGGTGGACTTGTACCATGTTCAAGTACTCATCAAAGGATCTGAACAGATACACCATGGTTATCACAGATTTTATAAAACAGTTGTTGATGAGTTTGCTCACAAATTCATTCAGATTCTTCCACAACCAGAGGCCCTGGGTGAACCATGAGATCAGCATCTGTTGAGGACCAGATCAGTGGCATTCAGGTCCAGCAACCAAGAAAAATACAAGAAGCTATGTCATGTGAAGTGGCAATTCCAGACCAAACCTGAATTACTAAAGGATGTTTGACAGCTTTGGCAGGGCTTGAATGCTATCACCTCCTGCAAAGTGAAACCAAGCGATATGGGTGACAACAACGCATCTTTCCCAGATGAACCCAATGGCCTTTTATGCTTGCTTGCTTGCTTTCTGTCAAAATATGGACTCCCTCAGCACCCAACTACCCTGTTACTTTAGTGTCTGACGCTGACACGAGAGCATCTTTCAGGAGGGTGAACCCAAGGAAAGTATTTGGCTCAGACAGGGTACCTGGCCAATTACTAAAGACCGGTGCTGATCAGCAGGCTGGAGTGTTCATCGAGATCTTTAGCGTCTTGCCTCGGCGGTCTGAGGTGCTCACCTGCTTCAAGCAGACCTTAGTTATACTGGGGGTAACCTACCTCAATAGCTATTGTCCAGTAGCACTTGCATCCACTGTGATTAAATGTTTTGAGAGGCTGATGATGAAACACATCAATTCCTGCCTAAGAAGATACTTGATCTGCTCCAATTTGCCTACCATCACAGCAAGTCTACAGCAGATGCTATTTCATTGCTGTTCAGATGTTCCAGGGTAGACTAAAGAGCCAAAGATGTATACATTAGGATACACTTCATTTACTACAGCTTGGCATTCAGTACTATCATTCCCTCAAAGCTAATTAATAAGTTTTGAGACCTTAGCCTTAATACCTCTTCCTGCAACGGGCTAGTCAATTTCTTCACTTGCAGATTCCAGGCAGTTTGGATTGGCAACATCTCCTCAATCTCCATCAGCACAAGTGCACCACAAGGCTGTGTGCTTTGCCCCTGCTCTACTCGCCTTACACTTAAGACTGTGTGGCTAAGCACAGTTCCAATGGCGTATTTAAGTTTGCTGACGACACCATTGTCATTGGGCGAATCAAATAGCTGTTTTATTTTGAGTAAATATTGTCCAGACTCTTGAGACTGAAAATCTCACTGCTGGTGAATTTTGTATGTTGCATTGTTGTTAACATTTTTTGACAAAATTCCTCTTAAAGATGTTCCTCCTAATTCCTCTTAAAGATGTTGGATCCCAGTGACTCCCAGGAATAGTCTGGTTGGCGACCGGGAATAGTCCGGTGACAGCGTGGAGAGACAGCGGACAGCCAGGAAAGACTGGCACCGGCAGGTGTCGGGATTGGCAGTCCGGGCACCAGCTCAGAAGAGCACCCACCTCTTGAAGCTTCTAGTTTACATGGAGAAACATGCCCTCCGAGAGGGAGGGAGAATGATGGACCCAGTCGGACGGATACAGTTAATTACAGGGAACAACTACGACCAGGAGTTAGGATAAGAATCTCTGAGTGTCCAGTGTGTTGGTGTGGGAGAGCGTTTTCCAGCATTAAAGGTTTACGAGTCCACCAAGCAAAGTTGAAATGCTATTACATCCTAGTGGATGAAGATGAGATTACTTCACCAAGCACAGATGATGTGGTCTTTTCAACCACTGATTCACAAGCCACAGCGATTCGCTCTGGAGAGCGTCATCATACTCCAGGTCAGACGAGAGATAACCCAGGTCAGGTTTCAGACCATAGTACCCAGGTAGATCCTTTGCATGATGGCGGTGGTGGGGAGGTAGAGAAGAAGAGGAAGGTCAAGTGGCCAGCAATGGCAGATGAGAAGGCTTGGCGTGTGTTTGAGGATATCAGTATGATGTTGGAGAACTCTCTCAGGGGAACATCAAAGAGAAAGTTGGAAGTGATGGGCGATATGATTTACGACGTTGGAAAGTACCGGTTTGATTTGGTTGAGTTGAAGAAAGCAAAGCCTACACAGCAACCAAACAGGCACCAGAAGGAGATTAGTAGGTTGAGGAGAGAGCTTAGATCGTTGAGACAGAGGTAGAAGGTAGCAAGTGAGGGTTTGCTGATCTCAGAGCACTTTCGAATAAATTTAGCATCACTCCGTCATGCAGAGTCACAACGTAAAAAGAGAACGTCGTTCTTTGAGAACCCTCACGAGTTCACAAAGAAATTGTTTCAACGAAGTGGGAGCGGGCAGCTTAACATCTCTCAACAAGAACTTGAGGATCACCTGGCAAGCTCTTACTCTAACGAACAGCGGGAGGCTCCTTTGCTTGACATTTCAGGGCTGGTGAAGCCTACTGAGCCAGGAGTGAAGTTTGATCTGTCAGAACCCAAATTGACAGAAGTTGAACAGTTCATTAGAAAGGCAAGGTCAGGCTCAGTGCCAGGACCTAATGGAGTGCCGTATAAGGTGTTGAAGAAGTGTGAAGAGCTGAGGAAATACTTGTGGAGATTGTTAAAGGTGATGTGGAGACAAGGTGTTGTTCGTTTGTCATGGAGTGAGGCTGAAGGAGTATACATCCTGAAGGAAGAGAATTCTACTACATTGAATCATTTCTGACCAATTTCACTCCTGAATGTAGAGGGGAAGATTATGTTTGGCATTCTGGCAGAAAGAATATCTTCATTTGTGATAGAGAATGGATTGGTAAATACATCTGTGCAGAAGGCAGGAATACCAGGCTTCCCGGGATGCCTTGAACATACTAGTATGATGTGGCATACCATCCAGGAGTCAAAAAGTTTGAGAAGAAATCTGGCTGTAGTTTGGCTTGATCTTGCAAATGCGTATGGTTCTGTTCCCCATGTCCTGATTGAGTTTGCGATGGAATTCCTATGGATTCCTGCTAAGGTGAGGAACTTTGTTAGGCAGTACTACAGTGATTTCTGGATGAGGTTTTCCACTCAGCTGTTTACAACTAGATGGCAGAGCTTGGATGTTGGAATCCCAATGGGATGTGCGATTTCACACATCCTTTTTGTGTTAGCCATGGAGGTCATTGTGAGGGCTGCAGAATCAGTGGGACCAGGTGTCGCACTTGATGGCGGAGGGGAGTTACCACCAATATGAGCGTCCATGGACGATCTCACCCTTTTGGGTCCTAGCACGGAGGCAGTGGAAAATGTACTATCTGGACTCGAGGAGCTAATGGATTGGGGAAGAATGAAGTTCAAGACCAAGAAGTCAAGGAGCCTTGTTCTTAAGAGAGGAAAGCTGGTTGACTTTCATTTCACCATTTGTGGAGAGGAGATTCCATCCATTCAGGCCCAACCAGTTAAGAGCCTTGGTCGATGGTACACAGAGGAGCTGAGAGACACCAAGAGGGTTCAAGGGACAGGAGAACAGATCTTGCCTGGCAAGTTGAAGTTCTGGTGCTTGCAGTATGGACTGATGCCATGGATAATGTGGCCACTAACTGTCTATGAAGTGGCAATGTCCCATGTTGAGGCAATGGAACGGAAGATCAGCAAGTATGTGAAGAAGTGGCTTGGAGTACCGAGCAGCCTCACCAATGTTTCAATCCACAGTAGCCAGACAAAGCTTACCATCCCAGTGCAATTCCTTGTTGAAGAGGTCAAGGTAGCCAAGGTAAGATCATTCTTGATGCTTCGAGACTCAAAAGACCCTGTCATCAAGAACACCCAGCCGGATGTGAGATCAGGCAGGAAGTGGTCAGCCCGTGTAGCAGTTGATGAGGCAGAGTCTAGATTGAAGCACAAGGAGACAGTTGGGGCTACCCAGTTAAGCGGCCAGGGACTTGGATGGACAACCCCCAAGTGGTGGTCATCTTCTACAGGTAAGGAGCGCCGTGAGCTTGTAACACAAGAAATACAAGAGGTAGAAGAGGAGAAGAGGATGGCTAAAACAGCAGGCCTGGCCAAACAAGGGGCTTGGACCTGGTGGGAAAGTGTTGAACAACGACATCTATCTTGGAATGTTCTGTGGCAGATGGAACCACTCTGCATTTCTTTATGCAGAGCAGCGTATGATCTGCTCCCAACACCTGCCCACCTCAGCACCTGGTATGAAGATAAGACAGACAGGTGTGCTGCTTGTGGCGAGAAGCGAACACTTCAACATATCTTGAGTGCATGCAGAGTCCATCTTTCCAGCGGCATATACACTTGGAGACATAACAACGGTCTCAAAGTTGTAACAGAAGCGGTTGAGCAGAGAGTACTGCAGCACAACTTATCTCATGCCCCATGCTGCACAGAACACCGCATATCATTTGTGAAAGAAGGCTCCAAGTCAAGGGTGTACAGCGCAGGCTCGTGATCAAGCATATTTTCTTCAGCCAATGATTGGTGTGTCAAGGCCGACCTGGATGGGAAAGGCAGTTTCCCGGAGCAAATAGGTTTCACCACATTGCGTCCAGATATAATTGTATGGTCTGACACCAGTAGAGAAGTGGTTATTGGTGAACTCGCAATCCCCTGGGAAGACAACATCGATGAAGCCAATGAGCGCAAGTTAACCAAGTATGCAGAATTAAGATCAGAGTGCAGAGACAGAGGGTGGAATATCTCATGCTATCCATTCGAAGTAGGCTGCCGTGGGTTTATTGCATTCACTTTCCAGAAGTGGCTGCATGACCTTGGCTTCACTAGAAGAGAGATCAAGTCAACCAGCAGGGCTGTAGCTGAGACAGCAGAGAAAGGATCAGCATGGGTGTGGACCAAGTATGTCCAGAGGGGCAGATAGTCAGACAGTGTATACATATCTTGCAAACCCTTCAGTAGTTGCATAGACACCTGAAGAGTAGACTATCTGTTGGATGGAAGCGACCAACAACTCTGATAGAGGCAGATGCCAAGTTTTTAAGCTCACCAGTGGGAGGTGGTGCTTTAGCACTGCTGGCCCACCACCTCGAGGGAGTCTTGATCATAAGCGGGCCGAAACTCCTGAAGACAGGTGGCAGAGCAACTGATGATCCCACTGGTGATAGTACAGGACAGTTAACATCTTAGTCCACGTGTATTTTCAATTCAATTCAGGAGTCAAATTTCTCAATTAGCACTAAGACACCAAAAATATGACCACTTTGCATCACTTCTTTAAAGTTGACTGAACAATTTCAAGATCACAGTATTTATCGGTGTTCAGATGCTGTTTTTAATTGTTGTGCAGCAGAATTTTTAAAACTGCATAAAACAAAATTAAACTCTAAAAGGAAAGGTTTCCAATCTCAGTCTGGAAAAACCCGGATTTTGATAGGATTAGCGCAGTCTGCTCTATAAAGAATACATGTAGATTTTTGCTCTTCAAAGGTGGGACATGACTCAGCCAGGATTTGACCGCAGACCACAGTCAAGAAACCTGTGTGTGAATGATGCCCATTTTGAAGAAAGTAGCAGCATATTTTTAGTTTGGGAGTATAGATACTATTTTAAGGGTTCGAAAGCAGTACAGTTTACAGCTCCTTAATAGAATTTTTGACATAATTTATTTTTAACTAATGTGGACTTAAATTTGGGGATCCAAAAGCTAGAACTGGGGCAGTACAGAGATCCAGGAAGGTTGTGTGGCAGCAGGAAAGGTGAGAACGAAGGTTATGAGGAGGTTTGAAATCTAGTGAAAATTAAAGTTGTTGTAGCACTATCTGGCTGAGGTAATGTTAATCCCTCAGAAGCTGGTGGGTAAACTGTACTACTTGAGTCTCAATAAATCTCTGTAAATGGATTTTGGACTTATTAACAGAAAGGTGACAGTTGATCCATGTTGGCAGCAACATCTCCAGCTCCAACACACTGAGCACCAGTGCCCCCCTCCCCGCACTCAGCCTGCTGTTCAAGCTGCACTGCTTGATCCAGTTCAAACTGAATCAACAATGATATTGAGACACCATACAGAGAGGAGGTAGAGGGGCGGGTAGAAAGGTGTGAGCACAACGACTTGAGTTTCAACATGAACAAAACTAAAGAGATGATTGTGGGCTCTGGAAAGGTGTGGGCTGACCACTCCCCACTGCACATAAACAGTCCCTCCTTGAAAAGAGTTAAGTTCACATAACGTGATCTCGTCTGGTTCCTCAACACCACCTCTTTAGCCAAGAAAGCACAGCAGCATCTCTCCTTCCTAGGGAAATAGAAGCAAGCAAGGCTGCCCCACTCTATCCCATTCTAGCCAGTTTATACATGGGCACCATTGAGAGTGCCCCAACCAGCCACCTTCATTTCGTACAGGAACTGCAGAGCATCTATCTGACTGCAATACCCTACAAAGAATTGTGAGGACTGCTGAGAGCATCATTGGGGTGTCTCTTCCACCTTTCTGAGAGATTTATCAGAAGTGCTGTGTATGCAGGGCCCTTATCAATGTCTGTGATCTCTCCTATCGATCCAATTTCTTTGATCCCGACCCTCGGGAAGGAAGTGTAGCGGTGTGCTACACACAGCGCTAGAATAACCACACGGAGTCGGTGAGTTAGAGTTGCGATGAAAAAGACATTCAAACTTTGCGGCCTGCTTTAAAGCCTTCCCGTTCCCGCCCTCCCTGGGGCGGAACTGCTGTGGGGAATGCATATTCCCAGACCCTTTCTGCGCGCGGGATTTTCCCCCTGCTGGTGAGATGGCCTGGCGCCCTTTTTGCTGCCCGCCCTCTGCCTGCACACGCTGTTGTGAGCCGGTTCGTGTGTGCCAGAAAGTGGGTCGCCACGTAACCCCCCCCCCCCCAGAACCGGTGATACCTCCCCCAATGTCCACAGTCTGGATCGGCCTCTGTTTGGAAGGTCTGCCCCTGCGCCGCGGTGCCTGAGCCCGGACCGGCTGCGCCAAGTCCACATGGGCCGGTTTGAGTCGGTCCATCGTGAAAACCTCCTCTCTCCCCCCAATGTCCAGCACGAATGTGGACCCATTGTTCCTGATCACCTTAAACGGCCCCTCGTAGGGCCGCTGTAGCGGTGCCCGGTGTCCGCCCCGTCGTACAAAAAGAAACTTGCAGTTCTGCAGGTCTTTGGGTACGCAGGTCGGGTTCTGTCCGTGCTGTGAAGTGGGGATGGGGGCCAGGTTACCGAGCCTCTCCCGTAGTCTGTCCAGGACTGCTGTGGGTTCTTCCTCTTGCCCCCTTGGGGCTGGTATGAACTCTCCTGGGACTACCAGGGGTGCGCTGTACACCAACTCGGCCGACGAGGTGTGCAGATCCTCCTTGGGCGCCGTGCGGATTCCGAGCAGGACCCAGGGAAGCTCGTCCACCCAGTTAGGCCCCTCCAGGCGGGCCATGAGAGCCGATTTCAGGTGACGGTGGAAGCGCTCCACTAGTCCGTTTGACTGTGGGTGGTAGGCAGTTGTGTGGTGTAGCTGTGTTCCTAAAAGGCTGGCCATAGCCGACCACAGGCTGGAGGTGAACTGGGCGCCCCTGTCGGAGGTAATGTGGGCCGGTACCCCAAAGCGGGCTACCCAGGTAGCGATCAGTGCTCGGGCGCAGGATTCGGAGGTGGTGTCGCTGAGCGGGACTGCCTCTGGCCATCTGGTGGACCGGTCTATCATAGGAGGTACCGCGCTCCTCGTGACACTGGCAGCGGCCCCACGATATCCACATGGATGTGGTCGAACCTCCGGCGGGTGGGTTCGAAACGCTGCGGCGGAGCCTTGGTGTGCCGCTGCACCTTGGCCGTTTAGCACTGCATGCACGTTTTGGCCCATTCACTGACCTGTTTACGCAGTCCATGCCACACGAACCTGTTGGCGACCAGCCGGACGGTTGTCCTGATAGAGGGGTGCGCTAAGTTGTGAATGGATTTGAAAACCCACCGGCGCCAGGCTGCTGGGACGACAGGGTGGGGTTGGCCGGTAGCTACGTCACATAGTAGGGTCCCCTCACCTGGGCCTACGGGGAGGTCTTGGAGCTGCAAACCGGAGACTGCAATCCTGTAACTGGGGATCTCAGCGTCTGCCTGCTGTGCCTCTGCCAGCGCTGCATAGTCCACCCCCTTGGGACAGGGCCTGTATGGTAGGTCTGGATAGTGCGTCCGCCACGACGTTGTCCTTTCCCGAGACATGCTGGATGTCCATCATGTACTCGGAGATGTAGGACGGATGTCGCTGCTGGCGGGACGACCAGGGGTCGAACACCTTCGTGAACGCAAAGGTAAGCGGTTTGTGGTTTGTGAACGCGGTGAAGGGCCTACCTTCTAAGAAGTACCTGAAATGCCGGATTGCCAGGTATAGTGCCAATAGCTCCCGGTCGAAAGCACTGTATTTGAGTTCAGGTGGTCGTAGGTGTTTGCTGAAGAACGCCAGGGGTTGCCAGCGACCCTCGATGAGTTGTTCCAGCACTCCACCGACCGCTGTGTTGGATGCGTCCACCGTGAGGGCAGTAGGAACGTCCGTTCTGGGGTGCACTAGCATCGCAGCGTTTGCCAAGGCTTCTTTGGTTTTAACGAAAGCGGTTGCGGCCTCTTTGTCCCAGGTAATGTCCTTGCCCTTACCCGACATTAGAGTGAACAGGGGTTGCATGGTTCGGACTGCTGAGGGGAGGAAACAGTGGTAGAAATTCACCATACCCACAAATTCCTGCAGGCCTTTTGATTGTGTTGGGTCGGGGGAAGTTGCGGACTGCGTCTACCTTGGCGGGCAGCGGGGTTGCCCCGTCTTTAGTAATCCTGTGGCCCAGGAAGTCGATGGTGTCGAGTCTGAACTGGCATTTGTCTGGGTTGATTGTAAGGCCGAATTTGCTCAGGCGGGAGTAGAGCTGGCGGAGGTGGGACAGATACTCCTGCCGACTACTGCTAGCTATGAGGATGTTGTCCAAATAGATGAATGCAAAGTCCAGGTCGCGTCCCACTGCGTCCATTAGCTGCTGGAAAGTCTGTGCGGCATTCTTTAGACCAAATGGCGTTCGGAGGAATTCGAAAAGTCCGAACGGGGTGATAAGTGCTGTTTTGGGGATGTCGTCCGGATGTACCGGGATTTGATGGTATCCCCAGACGAGGTCTACCTTGGAAAAGATCCTTTGCTGCGAAGTCTTGAATGTGCGGCACAAGGTAGCGGTCTGGCGTTGTAGCCTCGTTCAGTCTGCGGTAGTCACCGCATGGTCTCCAGCCCCCCGTTGCCTTGGGCACCATGTGAAGGGGGGAGGCCCATGGGCTGTCGGACTGTCAATGATCCCCAATTTCTCCATCTTCTTGAACTCCTCCTTCGCCAGTCGGAGCTTGTCCGGGGGAAGCCTTCGAGCCCAGGTGTAGAGGGGTGGTCCCTGGGTCAGGATGTGGTGCTGTACTCCGTGTCTGGGCATGGCTGCCGTGAACTGCGGTGTCAGTACTGATGGGAAATCTGCCAGGACCCTGGTGAATTCGTCGTCGGACAGCGTGGTGGAGTCCAGGTGTGGGGCTGGCAACTGTGCTTCACCCAGGGAGAACGTTTGAAAAGTCTTGGCGTGGACTAATCGCTTCCCTTGCAGGTTGACCAGCAGGCTGTGGGCTCGTAGAAAATCCACCCCCAGGAGTGGTTGGGCCACGGCGGCCAGTGTGAAGTCCCACGTGAACCGGCTGGAGCTGAACTGTAGCCACACCATGCGGGTGCCGTAGATTCGTATTGTGCTGCCATTTGCGGCCCTCAGGGTGGGTCCCAGTTCTCTGTTGCGGGTGTCGTAACTCGTTGAAGGTAAGACGCTGATCTCCGCTCCGATGTCGACCAAAAAGCGGCGTCCCGACTGCTTGTCCCAGACGTACAAGAGGCTGTCCTGATGGCCAGCCGCCGTAGCCATCAGCGGCGGCTGGCCCTGGCGTTTCCCGGGAATTTGCAGGGTGGTCTGCAGCGGCGGACCTCTGTGCCCCACCGCTGGTGGTAGAAACACCATTGTTCGTTGGGCTCCTCACTCCTGTCGCCGGGTTTTGTAGGCTCTGCTGCAGGGCCTGGTCTGGTCTGCCGTTGGGCACGCGGCTTGGTGATCTGTGCGACGGACGCCACTCTCTCTTTCCTGGGATTCCACAGCATATCTGCCCGGGCCGCCACCTCCCGGGGGTTGCTGAAATCTGTGTCGGACAGCAGCAGGCATATGTCCTCGGGCAGTTGCTCTGGGAACGCCTGCTCAAACATGAGGCAGGGTTTGTGTCCTTCAGCCAGGGCCAGCATCTCGTTCATTAATGCTGACGGCGGCCTGTCTCCCAAACCATCCAGGTGCATTAAGCGGCGTGCTCGTTCGCGCCGTGAGAGTCCGAAAGTCCTTATGAGCAGGGCTTTGAATGCTGTGTATTTGCCGTCCTCCAGGGGCGACTGTATAAACTCCTCAACTTGTGCAGCTGTCTCCTGGTCGAGTGAGCTCAGCACGTAGTAGTAGCGAGTGGACTCCGAGGTTATCTGCCGAATGTGGAATTGTGCTTCTGCTTGTTCAAACCATAATTGGGGTCGCAGTGTCCAGAAGCTTGGCAGTTTTAACGAAACTGCATGAACAGATGCAGCGTCGGTCATCTCTGGTCCAAATATCATTTGGGCCGTCGGGGTCACCAATTGTAGCGGTGTGCTACACACAGCGCTAGAATTAGCACACGGAGTCGGTGAGTTAGAGTTGCGATGAAAAAGACTTATTCAGACTTCACGGCCTGCTTTAAAGCCTTCCCGTTCCCGCCCTCCCTGGGGCGGGACTGCTGTGGGGAATGCATATCCCCAGACCCTTTCTGCGCACGGGATTTTCCCCCTGCTGGTGAAATGGCCTGGCGCCCTTTTTGGGGCTGGCCCTCTGCCTGCGCGCGCTGTTGTGAGCCGGTTCGTGTGTGCCAGAAAGTGGGTCGCCACAGAAGTACCATAGCATTAGGGCAAGGACTGTTAGGAAGAGAAATAGTTTTCTCTCGCAGGCTGTGAGAGTACCGAACTCTGTCACCATCCAGGTCTCATGATGTCTGAACTGCCAGTAGTGTATTCTGTTTACTTTTAGACTTGTGTCGTAGCTGTGCGTTATTATTAGTTAATTTATTTTGGTAATTTTGCCTTTTGTGTTGTGTGTGACTGCTGCTGTCCATAAGGGGTTTGTGCATCCTCCTGCAGTCCAAAGTTGTAGCAGTTAGTAGATTGATTGGTCACTGTAAATTGTCCTATGATTAGACGAGGGTTAAATTAGGGGTTGCTGGGCTGGAAGGGCTTGTAATGCACTATCTCTGAATGTGTACTGTGTTGTGTACCATGGTCCAGAGGAATGTTGTTTTGTTTGGCAGTATATATGTATGTGGTTAAAAGACAATCTTGAATTTAATGTGGATCAGCTAGCATGGGAGATGGGGGACTGAGCTACAGTGCAGTTTAGGTAACCAGTAGACTTTAGAATGACTTCAAGTTTGTTTTGGTGATCGGTCAGGAGAATTTGAATAATCTAGGTGCTCAGTATGTGATTTGGTTTTCAACAGTAGATGCCCTGAGGCAGGGGTGGGGATGATCAAGATTAGAATGACCGAAGTCAAAGATCTGAAACTCATTCCTCAAATTATAACACCAAGGTTATGAATTTGAATTGACTTTTATTTCTTACATCCTTCACATACATGAGTAAAAATCTTTACGTTAACGTCTGTCTAAATGTGCAATGTGCAATCATAGTAATTTATAATTTATAATAAATAGAACAGTCAATGTAACATAGAAATACACTCAAATCAGTGTGAGTTAACCAGTCTGATGGCCTATTGGAAGAAGCTGTCCCGAAGCCTGTTGGTCTTGGCTTTTATGCTGCAGTACCATTTCCCGGAAGGTGACAGCTAGAATAGATTGTGATTGGGTTGAATTGGGTCCCCAGTGATCCTTCAAGCCCTTTTTTCACACCTGTCTTTATAAATGTCCTGAATCATGGGAAGTTCACAACTACAGATGCGCTGGGCTGTCCGCACCACTCTGCAGAATCCTGCGATTAAGGGAGGTACAGTTCCCATACCTGGCAGTGATGCAGCCAGTCAGGATGCTCTCAGTTGTACCCCTGTAGAAAATTCTTAGGACTTGGAGGCCCATACCAAACTTCCACAACCAACTGAGGTGAAAGAGGCGCTGTTGTGCCTTTTTCACCACATAGCTGGTGTGTACAGACCACGTGAGGTCCTCGTGATGTGGATGCCAAGGAACTTAAAGCTGTTTACCCTCTCAACCTCAGATCCATTGATGTCAATAGGGGTCAGCCCGTCTCCAGTCCTCCTGTAATCCACAACCAGCTCCTTTGTTTTTGTGACATTGAGGGAGAGGTTGTTTTCTTGACACTACTGTTAAGAGAGATGACTTCTTCCCTGTAGGCCACCTCATTATTGTCTGAGATTAGGCCAATCAATGTAATGTCATCGGCAAATTTAATCAGCAGATTAGAGCTGTGGGTGGCAACATAGTCATGGGTACATAGGGAGTAAAGGAAGGGACTTAGTACATAGCCCTGAGGGGCTCCGGTACTGAGAGTCAGAGGGGTGGAGGTGAGGGGGCCCACTCTTACCACCTTCCGGTGATCTGACAGGAAGTCCAGGATCCAGCTGCACAAGGCAGGGTCAAGGCTGAGGTCTCTGAGCTTCCTGTCGAGCCTGGATGGAATTATGGTGTTGAATGCTGAACTGTAGTCCAAGGACAGCATTCTCACATAAGCATCCTTCTTTTCCAGATGTGCAAGGACGGTATGTAGAGTGGTGGCTATTGTGTTGTCTGTCAATCGGTTGTGCCAGTAGGCTAATTATAGGGGGTCCAGTTTGGATGGTAGCAAGCTACAGATGTGATCCTTGACCAGCCTGTCAAAGCATTTGCTTATTATTGAGGTGAGTGCGACAGGATGCCAGTCGTTCAGACATGTTACCTTAAGCTACATCCACACTACGCTGGATAATTTTGAAAATGAAGCTCTTTCTCCTTGTTTTGGCCCTCTATCCACATTGAAATGGCGTTTTCATCCCCCGAAAACTGAGCTTTTCTAAAACACTCTCCAGAGTGTGTAAATTTGAAAAAGATTGTTGCGCGTTGTATTGTGGACGGGGTAAATGGAGATATTTAAAAACGCTGTCATGACAACGCCACAACAACAATGCTTTTTCTGCTTCTGCTTAGTACTGCGCAAGCACTGTCGGACGGCTGTTATAACGCGCAGTCGGTGTGAACGGCGTGAGAGTTAAATTGTAAAGTGAGCTTTTTTGACTGGATCCCCTAAATTGATTGAGTCTGTCTTTAAAAAATATTAATGTCAGAAATACTGCGCAGGTCTGGCGGCAGAAGATTTCACTCTCTTGTTGATCTTGGGTAGAGGACGGCTTCATGCATGTGTTGTTTACTTTATTGCCTACGTTAATAGCTTGTTTGGAGTTTAACATCTCCACGTTCTCCACTGCTGTGCTGACTTTGTAGTTGTTGTAACTCGCAGAAACAGCTCAACTTCATTGTCTGTCTAAATGAAGAAGTCTGGTCTGCTTTTTCCGGCAGAGGTTTTCTTTGTATTCCTCAAAGACATTGTTGAAAACTTTCTTTCGCTGTATGTTGTTGGTACTCTAGTTTTTGACCAATGGAAATAGCACAACGCCGCCGCGGAAATGTAAGTATTATACAGGTTCCTCTTCGCTTGTCTTCTGTAGATGTGTCTGCTTATGCCCAGTAGGAGTAGATTCGCCCAAGTACCTGTTTTAATGTGGACAGAGATATTTTGAAAAACACCTAGTGTGGATGCCTGTCATTTTTACTCAAAACCGGCGTTTTCAAAATTATCCGGTCTAAGCCTTAGTCTTTTTTGATCCAAGGACAATGGTGGATAATTTGAAGCAGGAGGGCACTATACACTGGGGGAGGGAGAGAGAGAGAGAATTAAAAATGTCAGTAAACACACCTGCCTGTTGTGCTGCGCACATCCTGAGTACTTGCCCTGGGGTGCCGTCCGGTCCCGCAGCCTTGCGACTGTCCACTCGTTGGAAACATCTGTGTACCTCAGCCTCAGAGATGACCAGGTTGCAGGTTGTAGTGGTGGCTTTCCTCGGAGGCTCAGAGTTAGCGACATCGAACTGAGCGTAAAAGCGATTGGGCTCATCTGGGAGAGAGGCCGCAATGTTGGCACTACATTTGGCTTTGAAGTCAGCGATGGTATGCAACCCTCGTCACAAGTCACGTGTGCTATCCGTTGTGAATCTTGACCTCAGTCTTGTCCCTGTATTGTTGTTTCACAGCCTTGGTAGCTTTGCGCAGATCGTAGCTGCTTTTCTTGAGCATTGTAAGTGCTGCTTGCATAGAACTATTGATCCAGGGTTTCTGGTTCGAGAGGCCCTGATCGACTTCTGGAGGACAGCATCGTTGATGCACTTCCAGCTGAAGCACGTGACTCCATTCATGAACTCGGAGACATCCTCATCATGGAAGACATCCCAGTCAAAGTCATTGAAGCAGTCCTGAGCATGGAGGCCAATTGGTCGGACCAAAAGTGGATGGTTCTTCTTGTTTCAGCTTCTACCTGTACATCGACAAAAGCAGAATCGAAGAGCGATCTGACTTTCCAAAAGCTGGGTGAAGGAGGGCTTTGTACGCGTTGTGGAAGGGAGTGTAGCAGTGGTCAAGTACGTTATCTCCACAAGTGCTCACCTAGATGTGCTGACAAAACTTCGGGGAGACTTCCATTAGCGACCCTCGATTGAAGTCACCGGTGACAATGAAGGCAGCCTCTGGGTGTGCAGTCCTCTTGCTGATCCTCTCTGGCATCTGTCTGAAACTAAGAGATGGACTTTCACAAGGCAACAGATTATGAAGGGAAATGAGGATGATCTATGTTATTCCTTTTCATGCCTTGTGGCGCATCAGGCAGCAACTTTGCCACTTTTTTTTAGCATTTTGTCTTTTTTATGAGGCCGAGTTGCTAGCCCGACACGCAAGTCTAGCACAGATGAAAAGCGTGCAAGGACCCGGCCGGATTCAAACCCAGGACCACTCACCTCAAAGTCCAGTGCAGATGCCACAGCACGGCTGGCTGGCTGGCTAGCTGGCTGAGTGATGACGGTGTGAGCAGTTGTAGGGAGATTTGTAAAAAGAGAAGCTGTGCTGGTTGATAGCCTTTCAACAAAGTATTATTAGCCTCAAATGTTAATTCTCTTCCCCACCCCCTTCCCTATGGCTGCTATGCTTTTCTTGCTTCGTTCTTTATTTCAGATTTGCAACATCTGTTGTATTTTATTTTTGAGAAATCCTAAAACCTGATTTAACTGCTTCTTTTAATACGTGTTTTTTAACAGGGTGGGATGGTTAAATGGCATTCTTATACCTTAAGTTGTGCATGATTTTAGCAGTCAAACCTTGAGCAAGGAGAAGTACACAGATGCTAAATAAAATCATATTAAACCTGCTGCCCCAGTTGATAAAGTGGTACTGAAGGCACGTGGCATTCTACCGTTTATTATTTGAGGCACTGAGTTCAAGAGTCGGGAAGTTATGTTACAGCTTTATAAAGCCCAAGTTCAGCTGCATCCCGAGTATTGCATTTCTTTCTGGTTAACCCATTATAGGAAGGGTGAAGAGGAGTTTTACCAAGATGCTGCCGGGATTAAAGGACAAGTTTGACCAAATCAGAGATGTTTTATCTGAAGTGGTGGAAACTGAGGGGAGACCAGCTTGATAGAAGTTCTATAAATTTGAGTAGCATAGAGTAGACAGCCAGTGTCTTTTATCGAGGTTGAGTAATATTAAAGGCCATGCATTAAAGGTGCAAGGAGGGAAAAGTTCAAAACAGATGTGCAGAACAAGTTATTTTTGACATGGAGTTGTAGGTGCCTGGAATGCAGTGCCAGAAATGGTGGTAAAAGCAGATATGCTAGGTGTTTAAGAGGCTCTTTGATAGGCACATGTTTATACCGAGAATGGAGGGATATCGACCATGTGCAGGCAGAAGGGATTGGTTTCATTAGACATCATTAGCTTAATTAGTTAGACGCAAGTTCATGGACCTTGTGTTGTTCTGTCTGTTTTGTAGTTTTCTAAATTTTTTTTGATTTTTCTCCTTTCCACATCTCTTATTTCAGGATGGGGGTTCTCTGGACCAGGTGCTGAAGGAAGCTGGGAGGATTCCAGAGGAAATTCTGGGAAAAGTCAGCATAGCAGTAAGTACAAGAATATGGAGTTAGAAATATGATATGAGCTGATAATAAATTATAAAATGTTCTATAACAGCTATAATCCATAGAACATACATCAAAGTTGCTGGTGAACGCAGCAGGCCAAGCAGCATCTATAGGAAGAGGTGCAGTCGACGTTTCAGGACTAACTGAAGGAAGAGAAATCCATAGAAATTTGTTTTTTGTCTTTTTTAAAAATTACATATTTGGAAACTGTAATCATTAAACAAAATAATTAGCATCCTTTTTATACAAGGCAAGCTGGTGTAAACCTAATTTTGCCGGATCAAATAACCACAGCACAAAAAGATCATTACGTATTTTTTCACCAGTTTATTTCTTCTATCTCAGCTGGCGGGTGAACTTGGTCCCGATATCGGGGCGAAGTGTTCTCATCCCTCTGACGTCAGAATTGTTACAAGTTATAAGGCCATCGATACAAAAGAACACTCAGGTTCATACAGAAGAACAGTCAGTTCGATAGACATCCCAGCTATTCAAGTAGAGCAAAATTTAATAACGTAGATAAAAGACTCCATTGAAATTTATATTTTAATTGATAAAGGGATCTTCTGTCTTAAGCTCCATTAGCAACGACCTTTGGTCAAAACCAAAAGATACGAGAAGTCAGGAGACGTCTTTTGTGGAGAACTTAACGACTTTATCATTCTCTCCTTTTTATCATTTGATGATAAAATTTAAAGTAATCCATCACATTTACAACAAGCTATAAGGAGACTAATATATCTTGTAGGAATTACTATGGTTCAAGTTAAAACTATTATCATAGCTACATGCAAATGCATTCCCCAGAAGTCTCTAAAAATGTCAAAAGGCCATGGCCAGGTTCCCTTACCATCGGTAAACCCATGCATCTTTTCTCCAATTCCCTTAATTTTCTGGATGTCCTGAGTGATATGCTGAGATAGATCTGTAATATTAGAAACCTAATCTGGAATATAAGTACAGCATTCCTTTCCTATGACAGCACATGTCCCTCCTTTCCCTGCTAGCAATAAATCCAATGCCATCCTATTCTGTAAAACTCCCATCCTCAGAGCCACTACTTAGAAACATAGAAAATAGGTGCAGGAGTAGGCCATTCGGCCCTTCGAGCCCGCACCGCCATTTATTATGATCATGGCTGATCCTCCAACTCAGAACCCCGCCCCAGCCTTCCCTCCATACCCCCTGACCCCCGTAGCCACAAGGGCCATATCTAACTCCCTCTTAAATATAGCCAATGAACTGGCCTCAACTGTTTCCTGTGGCAGAGAATTCCACAGATTCACCACTCTCTGTGTGAAGAAGTTTTTCCTAATCTCGGTCCTAAAAGGCTTCTCCTCTATCCTCAAACTGTGACCCCTCGTTCTGGACTTCCCCAACATCGGGAACAATCTTCCTGCATCTAGCCTGTCCAATCCCTTTAGGATTTATATGTTTCAATCAGATCCCCCCTCAATCTTCTAAATTCCAACGAGTACAAGCCCAGTTCATCCAGTCTTTCTTCATATGAAAGTCCTGCCATCCCAGGAATCAATCTGGTGAACCTTCTTTGTACTCCCTCTATGGCAAGGATGTCTTTCCTCAGATTAGGGGACCAAAACTGCACACAATACTCCAGGTGTGGTCTCACCAAGGCCTTGTACATCTGCAGTAGTACCTCCCTGCTCCTGTACTCGAATCCTCTCGCTATAAATGCCAGCATACCATTCGCCTTTTTCACCGCCTGCTGAACCTGCGTGCCCACTTTCAATGACTGGTGTATAATGACACCCAGGTCTCGTTGCAACTCCCCTTTTCCTAATGGGCCACCATGCAGATAATAATCTGTTTTCCTATTTTTCAGTAGATAAATCTTTAATCTGGGTCTGGACATCAGTTAAAACCTTAGCAGTATTATTCACCAACTCCTCTAGTGCAGCAGCCAACTTGATGACGTCTCACAAATTTCGGGCTGTCCCATAGAAAGGAAAAGCTATCATCCAAAATCTCTCGCTCTCTGTAATTCCTCTCCTATTTTGCTGCAGCTGAGTATGATGAGAAATGTCGGCTAATGAATATATAGAGGGTACTACGTAAGCTAAGTAGCAACATCCCGTCCAATTTCTCGCAGTGATAGTTCCCTTGTCATCATGAGGTCCTGAGAGCCATGGATATGCCTTCTTACCACATACCCAATAAGTTCCATTAACAGAGTACAGAGGGGGATCAGTCCTAATTTCTGTACAAGAGCTATTTCCCAAAAACGTTTCCTCTATTCCTCCAGTACGGCAATAACGGGTCCCATTTACCTTACTCAGGGTATGGGCAAGTTCTACAGGAGATCTGTCAACCCCTTCTGTAGGTATACGCAAATGCCATACCTTAAAACAGAGACACCCACAATTCTGGGTTGTTTTACATCCTGATATCCACCGTTGATCCAAAAATCGGTCTGAGGATTTACTCAAAGAATTCGTAAATCTCACAGATAACACCTCACTACTATTCAAAGGTCCTCCTTCCAAGGGCATTCCTGACTCCGCATGCTGGGGTAACCTAGCACATACTGTACCCAACAAGCCAACTGCCTTATTTGTTCTGCATGTGTGTGGCATAGAGAAAGGAAAGTATTTGTTTGGAGACTTGGGGTACATGGTACAAAAGGTAACATTAGTACAGTCATAATGATATTATCCCCCTTCGTTTCTCCTACTTCCTTAACGACGGGTTTACAGCGGTTCGATGAATCCACCTGGGTCGCCCTTCCACCTTCACGGCCGTTGGTGTGGTCAGCAGCACCTGATAGGGTCCTTTCCACCGAGTGTCCAATTTCTTTCTGTCCTAATTCTTTATCAAGACAAAGACTCCAGGATTAACAGTGGGATAGTCCCCGTTAGCTTGATCCTCGTCCTCTTGGTGGGCCTGGCGAATCTGCGAATGCAAACTTTGGAAAATTATGGTAGTTTACACAAATATTTTCCCATTTCCTCCCCTAGAGTATGCATATCTATTTTATCAGGGAGGGGACGAGTTAACCCCGGTGTCCATGGGATACGCATAGGCTTTCCATAGATGATTTCTGCTGGGGATAATCCAGTTTTAGTCAAAGGTGTAACTCTCATATGGAACAATGCCAGAGGTAAAACCTTAAGGCAGGTTAGTCCAGTAGCTTGCGTAAGCTTAGTTAGCTTATTCTTTCAGGTTTCATTTGCTCGTTCCACTATACCAGCTGCTTTTGGAGGTGAGCACAGTGAAATTGCTGTTTTATTGCCAGTTCTTTACAGATTTTCTCATTTATTTTAGCAATAAAATGAGGTCCATTGGCTGAACTTATTGATTTGAGTAATCTATAACGGGAAATCACTTCTCTTAATAATATTTTTACAACTGTCATAGCAGTATTATCAGTAGTGGGTATAGCCTCTATCCATCTGCTAAATACATGTACTATTACCAAGCAATATTTATAACAATGTACCCTAGGTAGTTCAATAAAATCAAGTTGCAGACAAGAAAAAGGTCCACCGGGCAAGGGGGTGTTCACGGGGGCACAAGGTATCCCCTTCCCAGCATTTGCCTTTTTACATAATAGGCATGCTTCTATTTGTTTTTCCACTGCTGGTTGGAAATCAGGGTGCCACCAGCATTGTAATAATGTGGTTACCCTGATACTCATTCAATTTAAGCTTCGGCTTTATCCCTTCAATATCACCTAATAGAAATAATACAGGGTTATGTGGAAGTTGAGTTCCAGTAATTTGTTCCAATAAAGCCGAAACTTAAATTGAATAAATATCAGAAAGAATTTATAAAAATTGCATTGGCAGTAGGTAAGAAGACTACAGCAGTTACTTGGAAATCTGATTCGTATTTAAGTATGAATCGTTGGAATAATGAAATGGCTAGTTCTATTCCACTCGAAAAAATTACTCATAATTTAAGAGATAAATATGTAACATTTTTGAATATTTGGCGCCCTTATTTACAAAAGATAGGATGGTATATTTAAGTGCTCCGATAAAGATCTTGGTCCCTTGGGGAAAGTAACGAATAAGTATACCAAATTTATTTTGAATTCCATGGAGCATGTGGAAACCTTCCAATATCCAGGCGATTCTTTTTTTTTCTTCTTTTCTTTTTTAGGTAGGACTTTATATGGGGGGGGGAGGGTTAAGGGGAGGGGGGAGGGTAGATATTATCTTTTCATGTATTCATTTTGAAAACTCAATAAAAATTATATTTTAAAAAAATGTGGTTACCATTCCCTCCTTGCCCAGGCGGATACAATTGTGCACATAATCAATCAAGACAGGTAAAAAGACATTTGGAACGCAAACCTGTCCCGCAGGGCCAGCCACAGTTGGGTGTTTTTATCACAGTGGCATCCCATCTGAGACCATAATTGGTGCCCCTCAGCAGGGGCATCCCCCTGAAATGCGCGGATTTCCCCCATGTCTGGCATACCCATTTGCTGTGGCCTGTTTGTTCCCCATAGGTATAAGTGGCTGGTGGAGAGCTGCTTGTTTTGCCGCATCGTCTGCCCTGGCGTTTCCCCGGGATACCGCATCGGAAGCTTGTGTATGTGCGACGCATTTAATAATAGTTACGTGGGATGGGAGCGGAAGAGCCTGTAATAAGTGGCAAACATGTAGGGCTTTACTAATGGGCTGTCCAGCGGAGGTTAAAAACCCACGATGCTCCCACAGGGCACCATAATCGTGGGCGACACCAAAAGCGTAGCGGGAATCAGTGTAAATATTGGCTGATGTGTCTCTAGCTAAAATACAGGCGCGGGTGAGGGCATAGAGCTCTGCCTTTTGTGCCGATATAGGGGTCTCATAAGATCCTTGTTCAATAACTGTGGAGTCAGTGGCAATGGCATATCATGAGCGTCGCTGGCCGCTAGGGCTGACAGAAGAACTGCCATCAACATAGAGGTGGAGGTCGGCATTAGACAATGGTTGATCGGTCAAATCTTATCGTGTGATGGTGAAAATACCATTTCGTAATAGACAATCATGTGCCGGAATGTTCAAGAGTTGTGGGTCATTTAGGAAGGTCGCAGGGTTCAGAGTTGTGTAGAGAGAAAGGTCAGTAGGGGATTATTCAGGAGAGCCATCTCGTATCGACTTGGCCGAACTTGTGTTAGATGTTGAGTCTGGCGAGTAGTAAGGAGTTCCACCGTGGAATGTGGTGTGAGCACAACAACTGGTTGGTGTAAGGTAATATTTGAAGCTCTGACAAAAGTGTGTATACAGCTGGGAGAATCTGTGTGCAGGGTGGCAATCCTCCTGCTACGGGATCTAATTTGGTAGAGTAATAGACTACTGGATGCTGTCGGTCACCATGTTTTTGAGTGAGTACTGAAGTAGCACAACGATCTTTAATGGTGACATATAGCTGAAAAGGACGATCATAGAGGGGTCGCCCCAAAGCAGGGGCTCGCAATAGACTGTCCTTTAATTCAGTGACAGCCTCCCTTTGTTCGGCAGTGAGAATGAAGGTAGGCGGAGCATGTGGGGATGCCAATGGAGATAGCTGACGGGTGCAAATGGCAATATTCGGTATCCATTGTCTGCAGAAATTCTGGAGTCCCAAAAAGGCCTTCATCTGTTTCGGCGTAGTTGGAATGGAGGCATCTGCAATCTGTCATATTCGGTCTTCTGTCAGCTTCCGTTCGGCTGCTGAGAGCAGGACCCCTAGAAACTTCACTTCTTTCTGGGAACGGTTTACCTTATGGGCGGGGTCATGTGCTCCAACGAGTGGAGAAATTTCAGTAGTACCGTCGTGTGATTTTCACAGGCTATCGCTGGAAATCAGTAAATCATCTATATACTGTATCAAAGCTGAGCTGCAAGGCAACTGCATGACAGGTAATTGGCCCTGGAGAGTCTGCGAAAATAGCGTTGGAGAATGAATAAACCCTTGGGGCAAGTGAGTCCAGGTGTATTGTTGTCCTTGGTATGTAAATGCAAACAAATATAGGGAATCTGGATGTACTGGAACGGCGAAAAATGCATGTTGCAAATCTACTATTGTAAATATACAGGCGGCTGCAGGTATGCAATTCAAAATAGTTGCAGGGTTTGGGACAAGGGCATGTAGGGGTGCCACAATTTCACTTATCTTCCTTGGGTCTTGTACTAGGCGCCATTATTTTCTTTCTGGCTTTGGAACGGGGAAGATTGGCGTATTGCAAGGTGATTGGCAAGAAACCAAAATTCCCTAAGCTGGAAAGGAGGTTATTAGCGCTCGTACTCGTCCTTCTGCCTCTGGTTTCAGGGGGTACTGAGGAACTGATGGCAACACCTGGTCCTTTTTGAGTTCAATGCAGACAGGGGTGCAAGAGGCCCGGCCGACTTGGTGGGGAAGGTTGCCCATAACTGTGGTGCTGTCTCCGTCATGCTAGATGCATGCTGGGTCAACCATCCAGTCAGGTTTTGTGGGTGTTCCCAAAATTGTAGGCGTCCCTAAGGGAACTGCTGCCATGATCCCTTAACATCCTGGGCAAGTTGTGTTAAGGTATAGGCAAGAGTGCCCAGACTTTTTGCCTTATAACCTGGATTAACGGTCTGTGTAATATGTGGAAGCACCAGTCCTGTTTGTCGCCAAAGGTAATCAGGGATCTGAGCAAGGTAAGCAGTGCCTTCCTTACCTGCTATTCCTCCAGTTATGAAAATCGGGTATTCCTTTCCTTCGAGAGAGGTATATTGCTGGTTTTCTTCAACTGAAGCCCCGGTGGCGTCATAACAGACTGTTACATGAGGATCAGCTGTTGAGAAGGGAGGCACAAAAGCAGCTGGGTCTAGGCTGATTCCCCACCACTGGGGAACAGCAACTGGGGACACTGCCTTCCCCCAGTCAGTCCCAAAGTGATGCCCTTGTCTGTGCAGAGAATTTCAACCCCTAGGGGACAGAGCAAATCTCTCCCTGCCAAGTTGCATCCTAGATTGGTGGTCACTGTAAATAGAATGACACAGTTTTGTCCACAGTATTGAACAGGCAGGGGCATAGTTTGATGATATATTTTCCTGCCCCTCAAATCCTGATAAAACCACAGTCGTATCTGATAATTGGAATCCCTTGTCCTTTACTATTTCCTGATCGAGGGTCGAAGCGGTTGCCCCCGTATCAGTCATAAATGGAATTGGAATTCCGGCCAATTGTAGCATAATATGTGGTTCTTGATTAGGGGACGTAGTGACGACTGGGAGGTTTTGGCCCTTGCCTCATGCGAAAGGATGGTTCATAGTGAATGAGGCTTGAGGTGGTCCGCGGGAGGGAGTTTCTGTCCTTGACTGATAGGGACATTTTGCCCTCCAATGGTCATATCTTCCACAATTAAAACAGGGTCCAGCCATTGCTTCGGTTCAAGGCTCATCTCTGGGTGGTACCCGGGGTCTGGTTCCCTGCAACCAAAGTCTACTATCAGGTCCTCCTCGATTCCCTTCCAGGGTCCTGGCTGATAGGTGGGTACTGCTGAGCCAGTTTCTGGGGTAACTTCTTCCCTCCGTGGAGGTACTTATCCCATCCTGTATATTGGCCCCAGCCTGCCATATCAGGCTTGGGGAACGGAGGAAAAGGCCAGTCCGAGTACCTCTGGTCAGGATTTCCGGGTTCCTCCCCACCTTCCAAAGGGTCCCCTTACCCCATTACCGTCTATCAGTCTTCACCTGGAGTTTGGAACGTGATTTGGACTCATTCTGACCGCTCCAATAATAAACAACAACTCGTCTCATCTGGGTTCGAGTATTGTCAGACCAATCTATATTGTTAGTCCGAATCATATCTGCAACACTGGGGGGAACACACTGCAATAACATGGCATTAAACAGGGGCGAATCTTGTCCTTGGTTAAAAGCTAAATCTCCAGCAAAGGTTCCATTACAGGCAACAAAATGCTCCCAATTCTCAGTTCCTGTCTCTTCAGGCTTGGGCTTGCATTCCAGCACCCTGTTAATATTTACTGGTTGCTGAAGGGCTCACTCCAGTGGTTGAATCAACTGGTTAATACGGTGATCATCATTAGGGACCTTTTGTTGTAAATCGTCATGAGTTCGAACCGGCCCTGTATCATCACTCATTTGTTCCAACCATTTACTCTTCTGGGGATAAAATCATGCAACATAATCCAAATAAGTCTTTAGTAGTAGCCCTGTACATTTGAATAGTACTCCGGACATACTGGGCAATCTGAGCTGGTTTTTCCTTTCGGTCTGGGGCTTGATTCATTATCATGATCATTTCTTGGGGTTTCCAAGGGACATAAACCCCAACAGTCGATTCTGCATTACCATCTGCTGCTCGCGGATTGAGCAGTTGTCTAATCGGTTATTGCCCCGGGGCATTAATTTGGACCTCCTCCAATTGCTGGGTAAGTTCTGCTACTTCCCTCTGATCTCTATTCTGAGTTTCTTTACGCCCCTTATTTCTTAGATTTAGTTTTACTCACTCCCTATACCTGATCCCTCAGGATCTCGATAAGGATGTGGGGAATTATAAGGCGGAGGGGGTGCTGAGGCACGCTGGTTTGGGCCAGGGGGTATCGGGACTCTGGGAAATAACCCCCATTCCTCATCCCGATCAGTGCCTTCTGAATCATCAAGCAGGGTCGGTATGCCAGACATGGGATCGGGATCCCGGGACCCTTTTAGCTCTCATTCACCGCACTATTGCCTTAAACCCTCCTTTCTATCTTTTTCGGCCTTTTGCTGTTTTCACTGTTGTTCTTTTTCCCTTTTTCTTCTACCGTCTACCCATTCACATTCAGCTTTAAGGGTTTCCCGACTCCTAGGAGTTCCGACAACAGCACATACCTCTATTCCTCTATCCCATGCATTATTCCTACAACTGGCCAGTAAAGTATTATTCCATTTTACATCCACTTCATCTTTCCATTCCTTAATCAGGAATTTCCATTTCTTTCCGCAGTTCTTTTTCCAGATTAAAATAACGGCTTGTTCACATGACTCTATATCCCAAGGTTCCCCTGGGGCCAAATATTAGATCCCAAACGTTTAGTAAGTGCAAAACTTAATCTTCGTAAATCATCCTCTGATTCAGGTAATTTTTCACACATACTTTGGAGGAGAGTTCCCTTTCCAGCTGTATCAAAGGCCTGTCCCATTATTGCCCTTGTTATATTACCAGTTACTCTTATTTATCAAGTCAAGTTAAGTTTATTTATATAGCACATTTAAAAACAACCCACATTGACCAAAGTGCTGTACAAAGCAAAGCAAGTAGCTAAAATCACAAATACACGAAACACAGACAAACCAACGAGGCAAACAGCTTATAGGCACAAAATACACAACACAAGGGCCTAGGTACAAGCCAAGAAAACAGCCACTGTTTATGCCACTGGGAGCCTGCCCCTCCCTTAATCAATTTCAACTGGCCGTTGATATGGTCAAATCCGTCAGGTAGTGGTGGCCACCTCTCCTGACTGGGGTCCCCAGTCCCGACTCTCTCCTTAGAAACAATACAGAATACCCAATGTCACCCGCAGCCTTTAATTCTCAAAAAAACTGCTAGCCTATTTCCCGTTAATACTCGCAAAAAAACAACTCTCTGATACTCAGGAGGCCTTTCCTCCTTTATCCTGAACTCGTCTCATTAAATTTCAACTGGCCATATCCTGTCACCCGCAGCAACGTAAAAGAGACAACTGCTTACCTTAAATCATGTATCCAAACGGGTCGTCTGATCCCGTCAAGGTATTGGTCTCAATGGGCAAGGGGCAAAAATGCTTTGTCAGACACAAGGGGTAGCCAGAGGTAAACTACCTTGAGGCACCTGCTACTCAATTGTGTTTGATTCAAGCCCCCTGTCACTTACTCAGCCTAGAGAGACGTTCCCTATGTTGGGATCCGAGTCACGGCACCAAATGTAAACGTAAATTTGCCAGATCAAATAACCACAGCACAAAAAGATCATTACTTTTCACCAGTTTATTTCTTCTATCTCAGCCGGCGAGTGAACTTGGTCTCATCCCTTCGGCAGTTCACTGCCTGATGTCAGAATTGTTACAAGTCATAAGGCCACCGATACAAAAGAACAATCAGTTCGATAGACATCCCAGCTATTCAAATAGAGCAAAACTTAATAACTTAGGTAAAAGACTCCACTGAAATTTTAATTTTAATTGATAAAAGAATGTCCTGTCTTAAGCTCCATCAGCTACCGTCTTTTATCAAAACCAAAAGGTGTGCAAAGCCAGGAGACGCCTTTGTGGAAAACTTAACTTTATCAATGGTTGTTACCTCTCAACCTTCCATAATGTGTACCTTTCTGTGCAATTCTATGCCACCTTTTAAATAAGCAACAGATGGGAGAGCTGAATGAAGAATTCTGTACAGAACTCTCCACCTTTCACCTGTCTGCACATGTTGAGTTTAGGATTTTGTGTTTAATTCCTTTGCTTTTATTTTTACATAGATATCCTTTGTGTTTTCCCGGTTATAGTTTATCCCAGCAATAGGTGGTATTTATTGCTGAAAGGGAAGGCAAGTAGAGGGCAGAGGAGTTATAGTGACAGGAACTGACCCAAGCCAAGTTGAATTGCACCTTCTACCTCTAGGAATCAGATCTGATGGATCCTATAGTGGACTGATTTACAATCTCTCCTGAAAGGGAAATGTGAATGATAGATAAAGGGATCTCACTGATGCTTGTCATAGAAGAAGTATAGTGCCGATGGTCAACGTGGAGATGTGAAAGGCTGCAGATGCTGGAAATCAAAATGGAAATGTCAACTATCCATTTCCCTCCATTGCTGAGTTCCGTCTGCATTTTGTGTCTTGACCTACCATCAACTTTCCAAGAGGACCACAACCTTGTTGTAGAGCTTGGAGGCTTGCGTACTTCAGTGACTCGGAGAGCTACATTGGTTAGAGTCAGGGCCTTGTGCTTTAACTCTTGGTAGGGTCACCCATGCTAAAAAGGTCAAAGGGTAGAGGCTAGACTAAGAGTGGTCCTCCAGGTTCAGGGGCTCAGCTCAGGGCCAACAACACTGACTTGTGGAAAAAAAATTGTTATGGAAACAGCAATGAAGAATCCTTCTGCATCTGTGTGTGACAGGCAGAAGAGACTGAAGACCACCTTTGCTGCCCTAAATGCCAGGGGTATAACGGGTAGTAAGGAAGTATTGCTATCAGTAGTTTGGTTTTACTGTACACCTTGAAGTACCTCACTAACATTTTTATACTAAATACAAAAAATTTAGTTGTTTTGGATAGATATGAACACAAACTGATATTTAAATATTTTAATGACATTTGTTCTGCAGGTTCTAAGAGGGTTGACATATTTAAGAGAGAAGCATCAAATAATGCACAGAGGTGAGCTGGATGAAAATAGATCCTACAATTTTGTTTGTTCATGTTACTTTGTGAAATTGAGAACAAAATGCTATAGTCACGTTTATATTTCTGGTTTTTGGTAGTGTTACACGGCAAAAATGAGATTGCTATCCAGCCTTTTATCTGGTGGTGGTGCTGCTAGAAAGTGATTGAGCCTGCGTCACTGAGTGAATGTAATGAATAGCAAAGCTGGCTACAAGACCCAATGGCCTAATCTTGCTCCAATTTCTTAAGATCATGGCTGCTCTTCTACCCTAAACAATACAGGTGCAATATCACTAAAGCTCTCTGCAGAAGTGCTTCCCTTGTATTCAGTCCATCTTGTAATGAAAACTAAATTATCATCAGCGTTCATTGCTTGCTGCGTCAGGGTGTTGGCCTTCAGTGACTTGTGTACAAGATCCTTTTGAACATCAACACAACCCAATTTCACCATTTAACAAATGCACTGTTTTACTGTTGCAAGCACCAGAGTGGGTAACCTATCATGGCACTTACATTGGATGTACTTGCTGTATTCTCACTCACGCATCCACGTCCCTGCGGTCTTTACATACTCCATACTCTCAATCCAACATAGTTCGGGATTGTTAACAGATTTAGGAATGACATTAGATCCCCTCAGCTAAATTATTGATGCAGATTGTGAACAAATTGGGTACATCCTAAACATTGGAATTGTTCCTGAGCCACCTCTGCTGAGGCATGTTGTGAACAATACAGCAGAACACTTGGCACTCTGCCACAGTGAAGAGCTTCTGATCTGGTCAAGGCATTACTGCGTTTGAACATGGATAGTATTTTTAAAAAAGCACTGAGGGAAACAATGTGCCAAAATGTTTGTACTGTCTTGTGTTCCCTGAATTATGTTCTCTATATTTCAGATGTGAAACCATCCAACATTTTGGTTAATTCTCGCGGTGAGATAAAGCTCTGTGATTTCGGAGTAAGCGGTCAGCTCATTGACTCGATGGCAAATTCCTTTGTGGGAACGCGTTCTTACATGTCTGTAAGTCTTTGTTCATTTTCAAATTGTATACAGTTTTCTTTTTTAATGACTAGCCATTTATAAACAAAGGAGCCTAACTGATATTTCTATTTCTAACTCCTGAATAAGAGCTAACCATTTATGTGTTGCATATACCGTCATAGTGTTTCAGTCACACAATAACAGTATTGGAGTCAGCTCAGCAGTGTAGAAGGATTGCAGTCACTTACTTTGGAATTAGTTTGTCAAGAGATCTTGTCTGTTTACATTTTTCAGTTTTAAACAGGAAAACACATTTCAAAACTAAGTTTTAAACTTTTAAATCTCACTTCTAACTCTTACTATGAGGGTCACTTAGTCTTCTAATGACTGTGTAAAAAGACAGCAATAATATGAAATTCTTTTCAATTGGTATATCATTCTGTTGCATTTTAGTTCACATTTTAATAAAGCTTATCTGAGATTCTTTTTTAAAAAAGAAATTTGCAGTCCTTAACTATTCTGAACTGAATATGACTCCAGACCTAACCAATACTTAATCAGCCTCAGGACTGGCCTGAAAAGCCATTCAATTTGGTGGCATTTAGCTCTAAGTAGCAAATGCCGGTTTAGCCAGCAACATCCGCATCCATAAAAACAGTTAGAAGAAAAGGTTAGTTATCTATTTAAGGTGCAAATTGCTTTACTGTACACTTGTTTCCTGGCAGCCAGAGAGACTCCAAGGCACCCATTACTCTGTGCAGTCTGATATCTGGAGTATGGGCCTTTCCTTGGTCGAGATGGCAATTGGAAGATATCCAATACCCCCTCCTGATATGAGGGAACTAGAGGCTATCTTTCAGTGTCAAGTAGTGGATGGAGCAGGAGGGGAATCACATAGCACATCACCCAGATCAAGAGCTCCAGGACGTCCCATCGGTGGTAAGTACCAGACAACGTTGCTGTTTAAGTAATGCTTACCGTGTTATTGTTCCATTTGATTGCTTCATACACATCTCTCATCATTTTGTCAGTGCCAATCTTAGAATAACTTTGTGCCATCCAGTGCTGGATTAATTCAGGCTGACACAACTGTATTTCTAAGCTATATTGACTGTTCTGTTGGACATCTTACTGTACATGCTATTTATTACAAATTACTGTAATTTGTACATTCAGACGGAGATGTAACAATTTTTACTCATGTATGTGAAGGATGTAAGAAATAAAGTCAATTCAATTCATTTGAAAATACTGCACCATGTTTATAAACGTTTTCTCAGCTGAGAGTTTACTTTCACCTTGATAAATTAATTACTTATGACAATCAAATCAGAAATGTAAGTGTTTGGGATAACCAGGTATTTATGAAATTAACAGTGTTATGTGTTACTTCCAATATTTCTACCACTTCAGATATTTGAAGGACTTCTCATGGGACTTGTATTCTAGGGACTCACGATGAAATTTTATTTGTAAACATATCCAGGAATAGATATTGGTTTTGTGAAGGCTCATTTCTTTTCCTAGTACTTAATTAGTAAGGTGAAAGAAAGGTTAATGGCTTTTTTATGCAATCTATTCCTCAGATTGTTTCCCTTTCTTTTCTTCAAAACTTCCCTGACTATTAGTTGCCTTTATTTGCTCCAGAGAAGCTCCAGGCCAAACAGTCCTTAAAGCCTCCTCCACCGTTCAGTGAGGTTGTGTGTGTAAACTGATTGTTGGCATGAATTCCACTTTCCTCTCTCACCCTGCCTCTTTTTGTCCAAAAAGTCTATTGTGGACCCAAATACACTTGTACCACAGCTACCTAGGGTACAGAATTCCAAAGAATTGCATATGAAAATTTTGTCCCCGTGTATCTCTTTGTTTTCTGTCCTGAAACCGTTAGTGGGGAATTCCAGAACTCAGGATGATTTTAAAATAAATTTTAAAAGTTAATAAGTTTTGCAAAAACATGGGTTACTCAGTGCAATAGTTCACTTTCATAGTGCTCATACTATCAAGAGCAATTTCTTTACTGTGTTAAGCATATTAATCAGTCCAGTCTTTCACTTCTCTAGCACATCTGAGTGGACAGATTACCGTCTAATTTTGAATTGTGTGTTTTCACTCTGTGGAAATGGAAGTATTTAACACACTTTTTTTGTTTATTTCAAATAGTTGTTTTAAGGTACCTGAAAATAAGATTTGGATTTGTATGGAGCCTTCATAACATCGGTACATTCTGAAATACTAAACAACCATTTTCGGTGTCACTGAGGAAAAAGGGAACAACATAGATAGCGGATTAAGCATGCCTACTTTTTTATTAATGGGGAATCTGAGATAAAAACTAGATTTCTAAGAAATTAAGAGCAACACAAAAAACTAAAGTAACTCAGCAGGTCAGTCAGCATCTATGGAGAAAGATGGCGAATCGATGTTTTGAACTAGAAAGAAAGAAGGGATTTAGCCAGTATTAAAAATTGTAGGGTAGAGGGAGGAAGGATTGGAGCGAGAACTATTATAGAGGGGAGATCCAGGTGGGGAAAGGGGGAAGTTATCTAAGAAATTAACTAGTTATGCCAGTGTTTAGCTGCAGAAAAACATGACTTTACAAATATAAAAGAGCATCACAGTGTGTATATCCATATTGTTAAACACAATCTGGTATATCATACATCTGAATTTAAATTACTTCTTTTTGTATTTGTATGGCTTTTCCATTCATGAATAAGTTGGCTTCACTCTTGCAATGGTCATTATCTGGTGGTTCTGCGGTTCAAGCATTACTTCTCATTGACATGTGAGAATGATTGCCATCTCAATTTTTGTTTAGCTCCTGCTGCATACAAGCATGATCTGCTTTATTGAATGTCATAGAACCATTGGTGAGCATCTCCACTTCTGACCATGGTACTGTCCTGTTTGGCATCTCATGGTTACAGCCATCTTCTGTTATGTGACTCTGCCCATGGGAGTGTTGTCCCTTGTATGACCATTGACTTCAGTTTTGCCAGATCGATCATGTAACATTTGGTCAATGCTGCCTTGATTCAAGAGAAGTGACCAGTAAAATTAAGTTGGCACATCCTCACTGGTGCCAGTAGTCAATTCCAGGCTTGGTCACGATTTTGGACCTAAAAGCTCAATTATAGAGGCCTGGTAAGAGTGACTGCTATTGACTTTGAGGTAGCATTTGACAGAGGAAACCCTGATAAAACTAGTGAATGGATACAAAGTGGAAAGCACAATGTTAGATGGAGTCATACCACACAAAAAGACAAATGGTTATTAAAAGCTCCAGGCCATAACTGCAGGAGTTTCTCAGGATAGTATCCTTGACATAATATTCAGCACTTCAGTGACAACATTCTTCCCAACAAATCAAATATAAGGATCTTTGCTGATTATGTGCGACACAGCGGTGTAGCTAGTAGAACTGCTTCCTTAGCTTCAGTAACCCAGGTTTGCAATGTGGAATTTGCATGTTCTCCGTATTGCTGTGGGGGTGCAGTTTTCCCTTTCACATTCCAAATACGTGTAGATTTTGAAGTTGACTGATCCTAGAGTGTAGATGAGTAGTAAAAACATGGAGGGGGGGGTCGATATGAATGTGGGAGAATGTGTTTTTTAATTGTGTGTGCACTTAATGATAGTACAATCAGTATTGTTTCCTTTCACTTGACTGAGTTTCTCCTCAAAAATGGCAATGTTGATACATCTGTACAGAAAGAAGGGATTCCCAGAGTGCTTGGAACACACGGGCATGGTTTCCCGTCTGATCAGGGACGAGCGCAAAGGAAGAGAGGCCTGGTCGTACTATCGCTAGATCTTGCCAATGTGTGCAGGTCATTACCACATAAGCTGGCGGAGATTGTGCTGAACCGACATCATGTTCCAAGGAAGTTAAAGGACCTTATCCTGAACTACTACAGGAACTTCTGATTGGGAGTCTCCTCAGGAAAGATCACATCAGACTAGCAGTTCATGCTTGTATTATAATCGAATGTACAATCTTCTCCCTAACCATGAACGTGCTGGTTAAGCAACCGAAGTGGAGTTTAGAGGCCCTCTGACCAACAGCTCCCAATCAGAGCTTCATGGGTGACCTCATGGTGACAACAACATCAGTTCCAGGCAGTTGATGGATCCTCCAGGGACTAGAGTGGCTCATTACATGGGCAAGGGTCACCAGGTGTCTGGTGTTCGAGCAGGGCAGACTCTCACGCAAGTTCTGTTTCTCCTTGGATGATATTGCTATCCCATCCATCTGAGAAACCAGTGAAGAGCCTGGGGAAGGTCTTTGACTACAGCCTAAAGGATGCAACTGTCATCCAGAAGATCACCAAGGAGTTAGAAGTCAGGCTTACCAGTGTGGACAAGTCAGGCCTACCTGGCAAGTTCAAGGACTGGATCTACCGATATGACAACCTCTCCTGAATCCCCTGGCCCATGCTGGTATATGAGGTACCCACATCAACAGTTGAGGCTCTTGGGAAGAAAAAAGATCAATGGCTACCTTCAAAGATGGCTGGGCAGCCTGAGCAGTGTTGCTTTGTACAGGAAGAGGAATAAACTGCAGCTTCTCTTCAGCATCCTAAGCAAGGAGTTCATAGTTTCCTTCGATTTCTTTGGGAGAAGGCTTGACTAGCTGCTGAAGGCAGTGGCAGAAAGTATCTCATGGCCATTAACAACACTAAGCATTCCCACCAACCCAGAAAGCCCAAAGCAGTTGTCAAAGCTGGAGACCAACCACAGCCTCAACCCAGATCACCAGCAGGCTTGCTTGCCACGGCATCTAACTGGTATCTGAAAGTCTGATTTTGGCAAGCAATTAAAGCTCCCTGACTTCATTGCGTCATCATCACTGAGGGCTGATGTGATCATTCTGTCAGAAACCTCGAAGCAGGTGATCATGTTAGAATTGACGGTGCCTTGGGAAGACTAGTTTGCGGAGGCAGTTAATTGTAAGGAAGCCAATACCAGGAGCTGGTAGAACAGTGCCAGAGGCAGTTGTGGAGGGCACAATGTGAGCCTTTAGAGGTGGGATGTAGAGGTTTTGTTGGCTGCTCACTGTGCAGAACCTAGTATCTCTTTAGCATTACAGGAACTGCAAAGAAATGAACCATCAAGACCGTCACGGAGGCTGCTGAGCAAACCTCTAGGTGGCTATGTATCAAGAGGTATGACCTGTGGACCAGCCTGATCAACCCTGGCTTGGTCACCTGAGCAAGGGTGTCTGATGTTGATGACCCCAGGTTATAGCACTGACCCAGTGCTTCCTACAATGTATCTCAGCAATATTGGGATGAAGGTCATTTTTCCACGTCATATGACACTGACTACGCAATGTTCAAGCAACACACACAAAATACTGGAGGAACTCAGCAGGCCAGGCAGCATCTGTGGAAAAGAGTAAACAGTCAATATTTCGGGCTGAGACCCTTCATTAACTACGCAATGTGCAATTCCATTTGCAACTTCTCTGAAAATGAAGCATTCCATACCTGCATGCCACACAACTAGAGAACTTAGATATGAGCTAATAGGGGGCAAGTAATTTGTGGCATGTAAGTGGCAAACAATAATGACCTCCAATAACACAGAGCCCAGTTACCTATTCTTGGCATTCAATGGCATTATTGCTGAGTCCACAGTCATTATAATCCTGGAGATCACATCGTCTAGAAACTCAAACGGAGCAGCTAAGTAAATACTGTGACTTTGAGAGCAGATCAGAGTATGGCTATTCTGTACCTAAACACAAAGCCTTTCCACCTTTTCGGAGGCACAATACAGGGTAACGAAGTACTGTTCACCTGTATGGACGAGTACTTCTCCAAAGACACTTGAACCTCCACAACATCCAAGACAAAGCAACCTTGCACCCTAAACGTTCATTCCTGTGTTGCCAACAGCTAGTGAGGTGTGCAGTTGTACTAACTACAAAATGCATTGCAATTACTTGCCTAAACCACTCCAACAACACCTCCCCTCAACATCCAAGGACTTGACTATTAGCTATATTGTAACTCCACCCGCAGGTTCTCCTCAATCTCACACCATCCTGGTATTTAAACATATTACCACTCTTTCACTTTCACTGGGTCGAAATCCTGGAAATCCAGCCCAAAAGCATTTTGGAAGCACCTTCACCAGGCCTGGAATGTTTGAAGAAAGCTGCTTCCTGCTGCTACAAGAGCAATCTGGGATGGGCAGTAAATGCTGGCCTTGCAAATGAGGCACACGTTCTGAAAAAATGAATATATAACAAGAAACAGATTTGTACAGCTTTCCAAATTGCTGGATAGATGCCAGTGCTATAACCAGGTTGAAAGACCCTTGCTAATTTTGATGCTGAAATTTTCAAGGGAAGTTGTTTGCTTCCATGACCTTTCCGTTATCCAGTATCGTCAACTACTTTTAATACAATGTGGAATGAATTGAATTGGCAAAGACTGGCTTCAGTGATGGTGGGAGCCACAGGATAAAACAAACTTATTCTGGTTGAATGTGGTTTTTAAGTTTGTCAGCTTTGTCTTTGTTTAATTTTGGCCTTGCCTTAATGAAGGAAGAGTGTTGGTTTATTATTGTCACAAGATGCAGTGGAAAGCTTGTCTTGCATACTGTTCATAAAGATCAAATCAGGACTCAGTGCATTAAGCTAGAATAAAGTAAGACAATAACAATGCAGACTAAAGTCTAACAGGTAAATGATAAACTGCAAGATCATAACAAGGTGGATTCTGAGTCCAAAAGTCTCAATCTTATCAAACAAGAGGTCCATTCAAGAGTCTGATAACAATGGGATAGAAACTGTCCTTGAGATGGTGCTATGTACTTTCAGACTTTTATATCTGATAGCACAGGGGATAAGAGAATGTTTGGGGTGGGTAGGAGCTTTGATTATGCTGGCTACTGAGGCAGCAAGAAGTATAGACAGCTCCTAGAAGGGAGGATGGAGAAGAGAATATGTTCTATGACCTGCTTCCTCCATTTCACTGTTAATTGCCCACCGGTATTCCCATTTAGATATGGTTAGTCTGCAGAGATTTGGTTATTTGTTAATGTGTGAGATTCCTTCTCTATTCCATGCAGATTTTGTTTAGTATGCAAATAACCCTGCATTGTGGTCTAGGCCTAATTCCAGCAGGCACTTCACCCCCGAACCATGATTACCTTGATCTTGAGGGGAGTGTGGGACTATGCTGTGCCATTTAGTTACAGATTGTGGTGGTGTATTTGTTTTTGCTGCTAATGGTCCATGCATTCTCATGAAAGCTGTTTTGAGCTACCAGATCTGTTCTGAATTTATCCCTCTTGGTACAAAGGGTGTCCATTTTTTGTTAATAGGCCTTTGACTTCACATAGTCCTGTGAAAGCGATCATGGACAGATTCCGCAGTGCTGGGTAGCTTCCTGAGAAAATGAGTAGGTAGGTTTATCTCTCCCTAATTTGTTCATTACTTATCACAAACAAAATAAATTCCACTCAACTGGTAGCCCATTGCTCGTTTGGATGTATGTTTTGACTCATCTCCAGCAGTTCAGTTGGATAATCAGGATGCACAAATGCTGTTCTGTCACTGTTATCCCCAGGGCTGTGTGCTGACCCCATTGCTGTTCACCTTGCTCACACGACCAAACATACAAGTAATCACATTGAGAAGCTCGCCGATGACATAACAGTGATGGGGCTCATCGCCCGCAACGATGCAACGGCCCACAGAGAGGAGGTGGAAAAGCTTGAGGCCTGGTATCAGGCAAATAACCTCTCCCTTCATATCAACAAAACAAAAGAAATGGTTAGTGACATCAGGAGAACTCACACAACTCACACCCCTCCATACATCAGGAACACGAGTGAAAAGTGTGCGCAGTTTCAAATTCCTGGAGTGCACATCTCGCACAACTTCTCAGTTCCAGGACACATCCTACAATCAGGAAACACCAACACCTCTGCTTTTTGAGCAGGCTGAAGAGAGCTGAAATATGCAGATCAGTACTCAAACTTTTTCAGTGGAGGACATGCTGCATCACTGCATAGTATGGAAACTGCACAGCGGCAGACAAGAAGGCTCTACAAAACTGCCCAACGCATCACTGGCATCAGTTTACCTGCCATCAACAATGTGTACAGAAAGGTGTTGCAAAAAAGACCAGCAAATCATAAAGGATCCCATCCACCTTGCTCGAGGACTGTTTGCCCTACTCCTATCAGGGAGGGGGCTATGTAACATCCATGCAGGACCAACAAGCTCAAAAACAGTTTCTTTTCCCAAGCAGTAAGGCTGATCAGCACCTCCACTACTAACCCAACCCCACCACCATTATTTTATCATTTCCTGTCAAAGTCACCTTGTTAGAGACACTCCTGTGCCTAGCGTCATTTTATGGACAGACAATCAATATGTTTATAAGCTATCTCGTGTATTTATATTTATAGTTTTTTATTATTGCATTTATCTTGCTGTGTGTATTTTTGTGTGGCATTGGATCTGAAGTGACAATTATTTTGTTCTCCTTTACTCTACTGGAAATTACATGAAACAGTACGGCAAGTTGTATCAAAAACCGGGTTTGTTTAATGAAGTGACTCACCTGATGTTGTATTCATGGGTTTATTAGCTTTATTCCCAATGACTGAAACTGGAACAAAACTGGCATGTACTGAAGAAAAGTCTTCAACCTGAGGCCTTGACTAGTTGATGTTGCCTGACTTGTTGAATATTTATGGCAATTTTCTATTTTTATTTTAGTTACTCAATGTTTTGCTATTCTGTTTTGTGGGCTGATATTTGTATTCCCATTCATTGTTCATTTACCTGGTTTCTTCTTAAGTTGCTAATACAAGACTTCTCAGCCAAAGAGCCAGCTTTAATTTTGTGGTTTTCGAAAACCGTACCAACAAATTTAGCATTCAGTTTCTTTTTCCACTGCCAAATTGTGAGGTCTTCAAATTAGCACAATATTCCTTTGTGGTTGAAAAATGTAACACTCCATGAACAAAAGGTCTGACACCTTAATAAAATTGTATTCTTTGTTTTATGCGGTTGGTATATTTGGTAGAATTGGTCTGACAGTAATCGCCCTATGGCTGCTGTGCAGTATTAAGCAATATTGAAGAAAGTTGCTCATTTAACATTTGAAGGTAACCTTTCTGAACATCATGCCCTTGGAAAGATTGGATCCTCCAAAGCTTTTCACTTGTTGCCTGCATTCTGACTGACAATGAGTAGAAAAGTTGCCGTTAATACAAAATGTAATTTTCTTCCCAGAACTTTGTGTTGACTTTCTTGTCCCAGAAACAAACAACATTGCAGATGGTCTCAATGTCAGAAACTGCCATTGAAGTGTACTGATCTAAATGAGCTACAGTTAAAATGCAAGGTGAAGCTGGCCGTTCATTCTCCAGTCTTTATTTGTTGAGATACAGCACGGAATGGGTCCTCCTTTGAGGCATAAAGCCAGCAACCCCCTACCAGTTAACCTACCAGCCAGTATGTCTTTGGGCTGAGAGGAAACCCAGGTGATCACGAGGAAAGCGTACAAACTCCTTGCAGATAATGGCGAGAATTATGAATGGCGAGTTGCTTCTACTGTAAAGCTTTGTGTAACACTACACTACGGTGTTGCCCCACTTTCCACTATTATTCTTCGCTTTGTCCATATGTCTGGCTACTTCCAAAGACAGTTGGGCCCACACGTTGAAAAAATGTTGGTGTGAATGTGGGGTGACAACTAGACTGTGGGGTCAGTCGAGTTTCAGACCATGGAGATGAAACGCTAACTCTTGTTTCAGTCTTTCGCCCTATAAATATTGCCTGACCTGCTGAGTATTTACTTCATATTGTTTTTAGATATCCAGGATTTTCCCTAGAAACAGCTGTAATAATTTGTTCACAGACTTGGATTTGTAACGTAGCAGCACTGGTAGTTCAAAGTAAGTGTGTCACCATGTGCCCGTTTCTGTAACGCAGGGCTTGGGATGGACAGCCGACCAGCCATGGCCATTTTTGAACTTCTGGATTATATTGTTAACGAGGTTTGTACTTGTTCATTACAATACAGCTTGCTTTCTACAATTGTCTCAATAAAGGATAAATGTTCTATGACCTGTAATTTGTATAAAACATCATTTCCTCTATTATAAAACAAAAACTTCATTTAAAAGCTATCATGTTAATATCTTTTTCATACTCTGCCTGATAATACGATGCATTTGCAGAATTAGACATCTGTCTCCTTGCTTTGAGAAAAAGGTCAAGTATGAAATATAATTTACCTTCATCTACATGTATTTCTATAACTAATATATTTAGGATAACCTCTTTCCTGTGTTACTGAACAAACATTTGAAGAAAAATAACTTTTTTGTTAAAAAAAAAACACAATTGTGTTTCTCAGCACCTTTTAGATTTGGATTCCTTTTCTTTCTCTTTCGTACCCCCAGTAATGCTGAGGAGTCCTGGCACAGTGGGCTGTACCAGTAGATCCATGTGCAATGCTGGCAAAACTCAGCTAATTCTTGACTTGCTACGGTGCCACGCAAGTCTTGGAATGCTCTGTCCTACAAGCCAATGAACACTAGCAACAGTCACTGGCTTAAAGTCTAGATAAAGTAGTAAACTGCTTTTGAAGATTTAAATCCATGTGAATCCTCTTCCTCTTATGTGATGGAACCTGACTGAATATCTCTTAAGGCAGTGCTAGGCATTCTTGATAAGGAGTGAAAGGTTACCTGAAACAGTTCAGAATATAGAATAACAGCTACAGATTAATTGTGATCTTACTGAATGACAGAGTGGGCTTAAGGGGATCAACAGCCCACTCCTGCTGCATTTCACTTGTTTGTAACATAACCCTATTCTATTATTGTAACCCAATGATTAAGTACTTGGATTTGTTTTTTTAAAACAATCCTCTTGTTGTGACCATTCAAAGATGGAGGCAGAATGCAAATATTTTTATATCAGCAATTTGCAGGTTGTCCAAAGGCAACCTCTAGAGGTGAAAAAAGTCATTTAAAAACATAATTTTAAATGGTCCTGTGAACCATTGCTGTGCAGTGATAAACTATTGTACAGAATGTCAGGTTTTAGACTATCTGTATGAGAAAAAATTTCTGAAGCTGCTCTTTACGTTGCTACTTTTCCTTCCAGCCACCTCCTAAACTCCCCATTGGTGTATTTTCACAAGACTTTCAAGAGTTTGTAAATAAATGGTAAGTAATTATACCCTACACCTGATGTATGATTCAGGGCAGGGAGTGTGTGGCTACACAGCTAGTGATTTTTCTGGTGTTTTCACTACTAAAGCATTTTTCTATTCCCTTTCCCTTGCTATATTTGACAGATTATAAGAATGAGGTATTATCTACTGACTCTAGGGTTGAAAGTTAATTTGCCAATACTAAACTTATAAATTGACCTTGTGAGAATTTTTCCTCAGTCTGCATCTGGTCAAGAGAATAAGCATTTGGTTAACATTTCTGAGAAAAGAACAACCTGTTATCTAGTCTACTATTATTGTATTATATAAAGTGAAATCTCTTAACCACCTCAGTCTGTTAAACTGGAATATCCTGATTCTAAAGTGATAGAAATTCATGTATGGATCACATTTAACCCCAATTTTAAAACTGGAGAATTCTATCAATATGCATGATGTTAATCCCATTAATTAAGGTACAGATTCTCATAAGGTTTCCTCTGCTGTTTCTAGGTAAACAAACTGAGCAGATCTTCGTAGTTGGGCTGGTTTAAACTACGAATGTTTCCTCAAGGCCACATATTTAAGCAAAAATGCCGGAAATACTAAGTCACAGCATCTTTAGAGCAATCCTCCTTCATACCTCATCTAATTCTACAACATTTTGTTTCTTTCTAAGAGGTCAAATGTTGCTCACTCTCTCATAGGGCTCTCTGTTGCTGGAGGAAACATTCCTGGACACACTTAGCAAATTCTGCCTCATATGATGCCTTAACACTATGGCAGGCTTAGTCAACATTATGGAAGTTAAAGTCACCTCTTTAGGATAAACTTAGTAAAATAATAAATGTTCACAGTTCTTTCGCCTTCCCTCATTATCACACCCTCCCTTCGGCAAACTTCCCTTTGCAACTGGGAATATATTTCATCCAGATTTGGTGTCAAGTTAATTTTAAGTATAACCAGCTTCATTATTCCATCTCCATATGGATTTTCACCCCACCCACTATTTCTACCTACTAGGAGCACTTCCTGATGAGACTGACAGCATTACTTTCTGTGATACCTTACCAAGGAAAACATCAAGTGTTCCAGCCTTTGCACAGCAATGGCTTTCTTCATCCATAATCTGCCCCACATCCACTATTACTAATTTCTTATCATTTGCATGTCCGTTGTATACTCTGGATTATTTGATTTTCACTTACCATTTCTGGTTGACTTTATTCAGCCCGGTTCTCACTTATCTGATATGGATCCTTCATCATTTATCTTTATTATTTTATCTTAGTCTTCATTTCCTTTGTCATCCAAACTGGCTTGGTTCCCCTACTTTTTTCCTTGAAATATAACTACACGGTTATCCGTTGCTCCGTTATACTTTTACTACTATTCTGCCTTTTTACTTTCCCCAGTCAGGTCAACATTGTGCTTTGAATTGCTCCTCATCCTTCTCCATCACTAGATCTTGTTACTGACACAATGATCATAAGGAGAAATGCGCTGTCTTGTCAGAGTTTACTGCTCTCTATTCATTCAAGTAATCCCTATACTGAATATATATTAGAACTGATGTGGTCTTCCTTTTTAAGACGTAAGGAAAAGTGTCTTTTAAGACATAAGTAAACATAAAAATACCCAGAAAGATGGTAGAAAAGTTCTGGACACCTATAAACCATTTCTTCCTATTTGTCAATCATTTGCTAAGGTTAAATCTTTGGGTTAAAGTGATTGTGGGTGTGGAATGTGGAGCAGCGATCTACTGGACAGATCTGTCCCAGTCCTGATGTTGAGGTTTTATGTTGACGGTTCCCCCACCACAACCAGTGATGCCATTCAGCCTGCTAAGTTCCTCCAGCTGATTGTTGTACCTTTTTAAATCTCAGGAAGCATTTGGCCATTTTTATAGTTCACTTTCAATATAAAATTGATAATCACTTAAATCCATAATTTGCCAAACTTCCTAATTCCATGTAAGTTTTTATCGTTTTGAATAACATACTCTTGATGAGAGCATGCTTCAGACCATGTAAAAACACAACAAGTGAAAAATCTGCAGATCCAAGCAACACGCACAAAATGCTGGAGGAACTCAGCGGACCAGGCAGCATCTACAGGGGCGGGGAAAGCACAGTTAACATTTTGGGCCTGGCCTGCTGAGTTCCTCTGACATTTTGTATGTGTTGTTCAGACCATGTAAGTTTGCAGGTTTTCCACTGTTGTGAATCAGATTTAATATCACTGGCATGTGTCATGAAATATGTTAACTTTATGGCAGCAGTACAATGAAATGCATGATAAATAAACATAGAGGGAGAAAACTGAGTTACATTAAGTGTGTGTGTGTATATATGTGTGTGTATGTGTATATATATGTATATATATATATATGTGTGTGTATGTGTGTATATATATGTATATATATATATGTGTGTGTGTATATATGTGTGTGTGTGTGTATGTGTGTGTGTATATATGTGTGTGTGTATATATGTGTGTGTATGTATATATGTGTGTGTGTATATATATGTGTGTGTGTCTATTAAATAGCTAAGTTAAAAGCAGTGCAAAATAACAAATAAAAAAAAAGTAGTGAGGTGGTGTTCGTGAGTAAGATTGTAATATTGAAAGAAAACTTTGTAAAGTAAGTGACTGCATATACTTTTAGTTATTGCAGGTGCACGACTGGTCATTGAAATATAAAAGTTTGCAATATTCACCTGGTCAATTGCACATGTTACATTAATTGTTGATGACCATTTCATCAGAGTGGTTAGAGCTCGACTCTAGTTTTCCTTGTTCCCAAATGAGCAGTTAGTGCCAAGCTATTATAGATCGGGGTGTCAGATTTCGGAGCTGAATTCTAATGCTGTCTGTAAGGAGTTTGTACGTTTTCCCCATTGCTGAGTGGGTTTCCTGTAAGAGCTTCTGTTTCCTCCCACAGTCCAAAGATGTACCGGATAGCTAATTAATAGGTTAATTAGTGATTGTAAATTGTCCTGTGATTAGGCTAGGGTTAAATAGGTGAGTTGCTTGGTGGCACAGCGCGATGGGATGAAAGGGCCTGTTCTGTGCTGCATCTCTAAATATAAATAATGAACAAAATGTGCCTTTTCTTTAATTGTAGTTTATTCAAGAATCCAGCTGAACGAGCAGACTTGAAACTACTCATGGTAAGTACGCCTGTGACACATTTGTTTATCTCAATGCATCTTGGCAAAGTTTATCTTTAATGTGATTGCCTCCTCAACAACCTAATTCTACTGAAAATGCCACGAGCTAAAAATTGTTGCAGCTTGTATCTTGATGTTTAGATTATGTCAGATAATATAGCTGCATGAATATGTTCTGGAAAAGTTTGGAGGGAGTAGTTTTTGATGCTGCAGTCACATCCAGGAGTTTTGCTGGTGTAAATGATGGACACATCTATGTCTAACAACAGTACATGGTTTGGGTTGTTCATTAATTACATAGTGATTAATCCAGTGTTGATTCTATAATGTCTTCGACCAGGATGTTGCTATTCCATTGAAATCTCCAAAGTTCCTTGGCATTAAGTCAATTGTATCATTGACTTATACAAGTATCATTGTAATCACTTTTATAGTGGTTTGAGCTATAATCATGGCTTGGCATCACTCCTGTGATGGATCAGATATGATGGATTTAATAGAAATGCTTATCACTCATTTTAAATGCATCCAGACCCCAGATTATAGAAGCATTCCGTCCATAAGCAGATATACCCATAAATCAGAAATGTCTGTTTTCTGCAGTCACCCATATCATACTGCTTTACATACACTTGTCATAACTTCATTTCAGCAAATATTCACCCGAAGACTTCCAATAATTAAATAATAGAATCTATACTGTATCCAGTCATTCATGAAAATCATGAAGCACTTTATTACCGTTATCCACGACCATCCATGTTATTGATCAGATTTTTACATCAGTCCTCACTGCAGGTGTGAGCAGTGAAGCCCAATGTTGAGAGAGTGAAGTGTATTTTTGTTTATCTTAGTGGGGATGCACGTTGTTCAAACCTCTAACTGTTGCCCTGAGATTAACTGCAGAATTTATGATACTCCATTAAAAGAAAAATGTGTTGAAGAATTGGAAGCTCTAATGTATTTAGGGAGGACCTTTTTCTTTGTGATGAAATATTGATGGTTGTTCAGCAATCCTCAAAGTCAATGGGAGCCTTTGACAATAATGTGATGAAATACAATCTGGTGAATTATTCCAGATTTAGTTAAAATGTCTTACTCCAATTATTTATTTAATTGTCTTGGCCCATTCAGTGATGTTAATTGTCACTGCTTGATTAAAATGGTCTTCTACAAATAATGTGACTTACAGTGGAATAATGATACCTAGTCCAAAAGGTATTTTCTTCTCTTGTAGAAATGCTGGGAAAGAAACTGTGATTTAAACATCATCTTTGAAGTTGAATAAATGTTGTGGTTAAGCAACTGCTTTCAGAGTATCTGAACATAAAAGGGGCTGTTATTGCAGAAAGAAAAACTACTACTAGTATCCACCTTTGGGGGTGAATTCCTATATTATATTATAAATAACTTGGGGAAAGAACCCATGTGGATTCAAATTTAAAGGTTGAAACACTTGTTCCAGTAAAGGTGTCTGGTCTAATTGTAGCATGTTTAATGAGCTGATTTGAATGTCTACAATATGTACTTTTAGTTTCTTAGAGCTTTCCGATCCTGATTTGCTATTCTCCCACCATCTCATTTTCAAATATCCCATCAATACACAGATGCTCAAAACTTAGAGGAAGAATGGCCATTTCAAGAGCTGACTAGTGTGTGACCCTTCATAGAAACAGAGACTAGCTAGGAGTCGATGGTCTTGAACAATTTCTGCCGTTGAGTAAGATTGAGTCTGATCTTTGTCAGTGTTACTTTTACATCAACCTTTTCCACCTCTCCTCCCTCCTGATTTAGTTACCATATTGATGTTATCACTTCATAAAGATGTGCCTTTTAGTTCTCTGCTTTAGAGATGCTTAATTTAAAGTGAAATTTGGAATATTTATGTAGCTCTTGCTTCATCTGCACCTTATCTGGTGAGTGTAACTGAGATAAATTGATGAAGATATTGCCAACAGTTTAAATTGTAAGGATATCATTCAAATATCTGTGTATATAACGTAGCAGAATTAGGCTACATTCAGTCATGGGAGGTTTATTTTCCTACTAACCCCATTCTCCCACTTGTAACCTTTGACGTCCTAACTAATTACCTATCAATCTCTGCTTTAAATATACCCAATGACTTGGCCTGCACAACCACTTGTGGTAATAAATCCCACAAATTCTCCACCCTGTGGCTACAGAAATTCCTCCTTATCGCTGTTCTGAAAGGACATCTTTCTATCCTGAAGCCAAATTCCCTGAGACCGCCCCCATAGTCCATATACAGTGCTTTGTAAAAATATTCAGCCCCCAACCCTTTGCTCACATAAATGAGTGTTATAAGTTCAAAGTAAACTTATTATCAAAGTACATGTATGACATCAGATACAACCCTGAGATTTGTTTTCTTGCGGGCATACTCAATACATCAATAGAATAATAACCATAACAGTATTGGGGTTTCTCTTCCCGCCATCACAGACATTTACACCACACGCTGCATCCGCAAAGCAAACAGCATTATGAAGAACCCCACACACCGCTCATACAAACTCTTCTCCCTCCTGCCATCTGGAAAAAAACACCGAAGCATTCGGGCTGTCATGACCAGACTATGTAACAGTTTCTTCCCCCCAAGCCATCAGACTCCTCAATACCCAGAGCCTGGCTTGACACCAACCTACTGCCCTCTACTGTGCCTATTGTCTTGTTTATTATTTATTGTAATGCCTGCACTGTTTTGTGCACTTTATGCCGTCCTGGATAGGTCTGTAGTGTCGTGTAGTTTTTGCGTTTTTTCTTGCGTAGTTCAGTGTAGTTTTTGTATTGTTTCATGTAGCGCCATGGTCCTGGAAAACGTTGTCTCGTTTTTACTGTGTTCTGTACCAGCAGTTATGGTTGAAGTGACAATAAAAAGTGACTTGACTTGAGAATCAATGAAAGACTGCACCGACTTGGGCATTCAACCAGTGCGCAAAAGATGAAGAAAACTGCAATTGCAAAAAGAAAAGTAGTAATAATAATAAATAAAAAAGTAATAAATATTGAGAATATGAGATGAAGAGTCCTTGAAAGTGAGTCCATTGGTTGTGGAAACATTCGAATGAGGGGGCAAGTGAAATTGAGTGGAGTTATCCAACCAGGGATTTTGATCAATTTAACTGAGAGTTTTTAATATGTGAATCACATACTCCTTTTTTCACAAGAGAGCTCAAAAACGGGGAATATTGTAAAGCATGAAATACTAAAAATTCAAAGACTGGAATGCTAGCAGTTCAAAAGCATTCATCCCCCCCTCCTACTAGTACTTATTTGAACGACATCTTGCAGCTATTACAGCCAGTAGCCTTTTTGGATAAGTGTCTGTTAGCTTTGCACAATGAGATGTAGAAGGATTTGCCCATCCCTCCTTGTAAAATTGCTCAAGCTGTGCCACATTAGTTGGGGAGTGACTTTGGACAGCAGGTTTGAGGTCTTGCCAGAGATGTTTGATCAGGTTATTGTCAGGACTCTGACTAAGCCACTCAAGGACATCAACTTTCTTCATTTGAAGCCACTCCATGGTTACTCTGGCAGTTGTGCTTTGGCTTGTTGTCCTGCTGAAAGGTGAACTTCCTCCCCAGTTTAAGCTTTCTGGCAGAGGCTAGCAGGTTTTGATCCAGGATCTCTCTGTTTAGCGGCATTCAGCTTCTCAGCAATCCTGACCAGATTTCCAGGCCCTGTTGCTGAGAAGTATCCTCACAGTATGATGCTACCTCCACTGTACTTTACAGTAGGGATGGTGTTACCTACCTGATGCACAGTATTAGATTTATGCCACATGTACCGCTTAAGCGTTGAGGCCAAAAGGTTCCTTTTAATTTCATCCGATCACAAGACTTCCTTTCACATCTTTGCAGTACATTCTAAGTGATGCTTTGCAAAGTCTTTGTGGGCAAGAATATGCTTTTGTTCTAAGCCAAAGTTTCTTATTTGCCACTCTTTTATAAGTACCTCTTCTGTGCAGGGCCTTGGAGCCATGAACTTCTGCAGCTCACTCAGAGTGACTGTTGGAGTCACAGTACCCTCTCTTACAAGTGCCATTCTTCTCCAGTGACTACGTTTAGAGGGGCTGCCTGACCTAGGCAGTATGACTGTAGTCTCATACTTTTTCCACTTATTCACGATGGTCTGCACTGAGCTCCAGGGTATGTTCAGTGCCTTTGAGATGGTCTTGTACCCTTCCCCAGATTTGTGCTTCTCTATTATCATTTCCCCAACTTGTCTTTAATGCTCTTTAGTCTTCATTTTGGTTTGGTCTGTTGAAAATCTACCATACTGTTGGACCTTACTGAGAAAGGGGGAAATTATTCAGATGATCCTCCAATTTTCTATATCTGCAAATTGGGTGAGATAGTAAGGTAATACGTATACTGTATCTGAGGGAAGTTAGCATAATAATTAAAAGGGGTTGGATGCTTTTTCATGTTCATAATTTTGGTTTTTAATTTTTAGTAAATTGACAGGTTTGGGATTTTTTTCTTTTGATTTGGCACAATGCACAATATTTTGTACGTTCGCTCAAAAAATCCTACTTCAATATATTTTAAATTCAGAAAATGAGACAGTAAAATGTGAAAATAGTGGGGCTGAATACTTTTTCAAGGCACTGTATCCACAAAATGTACCTTGGGTGGAGGGGGGAACCTTTAGTGAAAATAAAATTTATTATTTCCAGTGGATTTCAGTTAAATGGGACACATTGTGACCAGTAGAATTTGGCCCAGTTCAGTGGTTGTCCTAATTAGCTGAAGTTTCATGGAAATAGTTTTTAAAAAGACAAACTATGTTTAACTGGGTAACAAATATTTAAGTGAAATACAGAACAAATTAGAACATCACCAATATTACTGCAGTGCTATAAAACCTAATGGTTATCGATGGAGGAATTCATACAGTATGTTGCCGTGTCCTTTTGACTAAATGAACAAAATCAGTGCAGACATCTAGTGCAGATAATAGAGTGGTGAAAGATGCCTTCCTACATGAAGTAGTGTCAAAAATCACTTTTTTAACTCTGCATCAGTCATCCCAAATGAATAACATAATCATATGCAACTAACACTATTTAAAAACTATTTGCACTAAGTGTGGTGTAGTGTCTTAACAGCCATACAAGTGCACACGATTGATGCTAGTTAGAAATTGTTGCAACTTCCAAATCTTAATTTTCATTGTAACATTCAAGATGATTATCAATATCTTCAAATTCTTCGTAGTTGCTAACTTGCTGAATTACTGAAGTTGTTTCATTTTTCACTCCCAGCCATTTCTCTCATCTCCAAGCCTGAATGTTTGAAACTGCAGTAATCAAGACTGAATTGTCTTACTGCTCATTTCTTGCCAACTATCAGTGACATAAATCACTGTTTTTGAACCCAAGCAGAAGTAACTGACACTGTTTAAAATCTGTTTACTCTAAGCATGGTGTAGTGTCTTAAAGGCCACACACAGCAAGTAGGTTTCACATCTTCTCCACAACCCTTATCATTTTTTATATTCCACCAACTTACTATAAATCAAAGGAGGGCAGCCAAGGGCATTCACATTGGTCCCATCCATGCTCATCTTTTTGTTGACCATAACCGATTCCAGCAGCATCCTTCTCCACTGCAGTACATCAACTGCATTTGTGCAAATCTCACCAATTTTTTCCTCTTCACCACCAATTTTGTCCCTATTTGCAAATTCACCTGGACCATCTCCAACATTTTTTTTTTCTTTTTCTGGATCTTCCTGCTTCCTGGAGGCAGATTTGGCTTCTACAAACTCAACAATTCCCACCAGCTACCTCAACTATACCTCTTCACACCCTGCCACTTGTAAGGATATCATTTCTCCACACCCACTGCATCTGAGCTCTAGCTGAGGTGTTCTGCTCTGGAGTTTCTATCCCACCCTCCCTTCAGAAGAGTTGCTTCTCCTCTGCCATAGTCAAGCCCCCACATGTATTTCCTCAACATTTTGTTTGCTGTATGGTTTGCAGGTGCTTCATTTTGGAAGTGTGAGGTGGAAAATAGTGATTAATGATCTACTTATAATCTGTTTTCAAAATGAAAGGGCTTGCACTTCAAATTGTGCATGATTTTGGACTTTAGTGCTTCTTCCTATTTAATGCAATTAAGTTCATTGAACATTTGCTTAAAAATCAAATGGAAGTGGGAATTGCATTGTGGGAGTAGAATGTTCAAATGTATTTGTGTATATTTGTCAGTAGAATCTTATACAACTAAGGCCTTGGAAGAAATTGAAAATTTCATAATGACATTTTTTTGTTTTGATTTTATGCAGCAATACACAAGTTAATTTTGCAGTTTTTGTAGTTTTACGTTAAATATTTGAAGGATTTTTCATTAAGTAGGCTTTCATTGTAGAAAGAATTCAAAATAAATACTTCCATTAGCAAATTGCAGTACTAATAAGATGTTTGGAATGAAGTTGGTTTTCATTCCTGTCTTCTGCCCTAATTGTATTAATAGTATCAATATTCTGTGTCTGTAAAATACTGACTTTTTCTTGCACTTTCACAGAGCCACACGTTTATTAAACAATCTGAAGTAGAGGAGGTGGATTTTGCCGGCTGGTTGTGTAAAACCATGGGGCTGAACCAGCCCAGCACCCCAACACGCATCCCTGTGTGAGTGACAACGGAGCGCCTGCCTCCCCACCCTCCCCCACTCCCCCAGTGTTCCCATTCACCTCTGCTGATGTCAACCACTACTGTCGTGCCTGTGGCGTAAAACAGAGAAGAATTCTCCCTGCATTCTTAAACTGTGTGAGGAGGCTTTCATTCAGGCCGCATTGGCAGTTTTTTCAAAAGAGCCACTGTCTTTCTTTAGCTGGTTAATTCTTAGTGGCGCTTGGTCATGGATATTAATACTAAAGGTAACAGTGATGTGGTTGATAGAAGTCTGTTATTCAAGAGACAGAATATTTTTTTTTATCAGTGAGTTTCAGTAGTTGTCAAGTTACAGCAGCTAATTTCAAAATCCTACATAACATCACCTGTGAATAATTTTCATCTATTAGAGTCAAGATTTCCATTAGCCATACTTGATGTGATTTTTTTTAAACCACAGTGCCATATGAAATTCTGTTCTTAAAGAAAAGCAGATTGAAGAGCAGCACATTCAGAATTTATTCAGGGTACAGATCTTAAGTAACAACTAAGATGAGGTAGGAAAAATATAAAAAGCGTAATTGTGAGTGTTCTTGTATTTAATGTCCCAGGGATTCTGAATTAAACTTTAAAACTGAAAGGTATCTTAAAATCTTAAGTTTTCAATATTGGTAACTTTTTTTCTAGCTGAGTGTTTATAACATTCATCCAGTGATTGTGCAAGCAAGTGATTTAGCAACCTATTTTATTTTTCTTCCAAAGTAGATGAGGGTAGTGGAATTCAGTCTTCACAGGTATGCTCTTTCTGTACATATAACCAATACTAGAAATCTGTTCATGGAGAAATTGATATCTAAGTGCATAATTGGTCACAGGTACATAATGTAGTAATAATGTGTATAGATGTTACTTTAACTGTTTTGATTTGTAAAGTGTTATCAGAATTCCTTACAGTTTGGGGTCTAGAAGAAGATCAAGGGCCTCTACATGGTGGTTCACTGGAATTAATATTCGTAGTTTGAGAGCCAACATTGAGCAATAATGTAATGAACATTTAAATTTATTTTTTGTTACAGGTTCTTGTAGATTACAGATGTTTACTGGTAGGTGACTGGTGACTGATCAGTTCTCAAAATCACAGGTGATTCACACTAATGGGAAAGACTGGATGGAAGGGAGAGTTCTTTTATTAATTTAATTAGAAGTGTACTTTTAAAAAAAAAATCCATCCTTCTGTATATCTCGACTTAGAGATGTTACATACAGACATCCTATTTTATTGTTAAATCATTTAGAATCTTTGATAAATTCTTTCAAAATGCCAGTAAGCACTGCAAGAAAATTAGATCTTGCACTAGGAACTAGAAGTTTGTGATCAACTCAGACTGAGATGTGCTCGGTTTTTGATCAGAATTTTGCTCATTTTCAACAAAGAAGATTCGCCCATTAGATGGTACAAGATGTTATGAAGCATTTGATTCTGAGCTAGAGTGAAGTGGTAGGTTAGTTGAAAAATATTCCTAAAGGTAGTAAAATGTGGGAATGCTATTGACACAGCTTAATATCTCCTCTATCTTCAAACTGACACTGTTGTTCAGACCATTGATCTACATTAGGATGATATTTCAGGTAGGAATGGAGCTTTAATTAATCACCTAAAGAAAGACAGTTTTATTTTTCAATTTAGCTTTGCCTCCTTGAGTTATAAATCGTAATGTCTTAGTTCATATTGTTTTAAAACAAAGGAAGATTTTACCTTTATTTCCATTCGTAGGTACATTCTTTTGTTCACAATTATTAAATGTTTAATTTTGCTGCTTTACTGCTGGAAATGGCTTGTTTGCTGGGTAACAGCTTTTTTCCATTGAATAGGGGTTTGGTCTTGGCAAGCACTGGCTTACTAAATATTCTTATTTGCAGGTAAAATTTGTTCATAGTACTGTGATTACTGTCCTACACCCACCATGCCTAGTAATGTTCCTGGGAGTTTGTCCGACCTTCTGGCCATCAGGTTTCCTAGAGTAAATACATTTTATAATTTAATTTACTGTATACCAGAACGACAAAATCTACTTCATTTATGAAGTATACATTTGATAGAACTTACTGTAGTTTAGATTTGGGCACTTGTGGTGCTCAATTTGGTTCAAGGATGTTATTTACAACCCAGTGGCCTTTTAGCTGATGTGTATTGTAGTTACATTACAGTCCCCTGCATAAATCCAAGCCTGCAATTTCAACCTTTAGGGACTCCAAGGGCCAGTCTACCAATCAAAATGTGATTGACTTCATCTACAGGAAAAGGTAAATGATAAATATTGATCAAGTATGTCCTGAATAATCCATGACATCTAAACCCATTACGTTGTGGATTGCACCTTCCACTGATGGTGCTACATACCCAATCACATCCAGATCAGAATCATGAAAAATAAAATTAATATTCCTGAATGGAGATAGAGTGAGTCAAAAAGAGCAAAGTTTATATTTTACACACTTCAAAGAACAATTCACGTAATTATTTGTGAAAATTTAGGGGTTTTTTTTGTGCTTTTGGCTTGCTGAAGATTTTTGTCACTGAACTATATAGCAGCCAAATGTTTTTTGACACAAACTGCACCCTGAATGTACTTCTAAGGGAATGTGAATCCATTTTAAGTGCCTGGGGGGAGGAAGTGAAACTTAATTTAAATGCATGTGAAACCAGTTTATTACACTGAGGTGTCGAAAATAAAAGAAACGCACTGTGATTACAATGATGGGGTGGAGTTTTGTGTTGGGATCTCAGTTGTTTGTGTTGTGCTCCTGTATTGTCAATGGATTGTATATGCCTATGCCTTTAAATAAAATATCTGTAAGCTGTTGTTAAGGCACTAGTGCACATTGGTGTATATTACTATATCAGGTTAGATGCACTTGTTCTTTTTTTGTGAAGCCAATCGGCACCTTGTGCTACGCTCTTCGGGGGTAGGGGTGGGGGGGGAGGGTAGAGTAGAGTAATTTTGCAATGTGTAAAACAGACTTGGCTTATTAAAAGGAAAATCTCAGTAGCACAAGGACTGTACTGATTGTTTTAAGCTATTTTTAAATTTGCAAAGCAAATTGTGAACTGAATGTATAATTTAATCAACTGTTGCAAAAAGTTATTAAACTTAAGTGGCAATTGTTCTGTGTGAAATACAAGCAATGTACCATTTTCTTTGAATTCTGTGTACTAAGGAAAAAGAGCCTTTCTCTTTTACTGAAGACCAGCACAGACTTTGTTTTACAATGAACTGCTTCCAATAGGGATAGCCAAATGTGGCCGGTTCACTTCAAATACTTTGCCACATATTTTCAACTCGGAGTGAAAAAAAACATAGTAAATAAATTGCACTTTACATTAAATTGTTCCATTGTAGAAAATCTTTAGTGAAATGGTCAGCATCCATTCTAGTTAAAATTACAGTCAAGGTTTTAATTGTTAAATCCTTCCCACACTGCACTCTATTGTCTAAGTGAGGTGTCAAGATTTCAAGAGAGGAAATGGAAACAAGCGAACCTGCCATTTATGAAAAGACACTCTATTACACTTCCAGCATCCTCAAATGTTCAGTGAGCAATCTCTCACCTCCCAGACAGAAACTTGGATGTTGAGCATATTATGAATGAGTTCGTCTTTTTGTAGCGTAATACTTCAAGTTCCACAGTGAAATAATGCATGGGATTGCCCTCCTGACTTATGTAGGAAAACACTTGTTACTTTTTAAAATTAGGGTGTGAGTTTACTCTGAAGCAAAATAAGGTTTAAAAAAATTACTTTCTAATTTTAAGTCAACCTTGGGCACAATATTTTAGTTCTAATGCTATCTCCAATTCCTTGTATGTGGTGTCTGGAAATAATCCCAAGTCATTTCACTGGTATGTTACTTGTCTTAAGTAACTCTGATACAGTGCACCCTCATCCGATGTGATTTTAGATTAAAGATGTGACCCTGATTATTCCAAAATCAGCAGCCTGTAAAAAAAATTTAAGTGAACAAAAGCAATGATGTAGTGACAGCCCATATTAATAGAAGTACATCACCTAGTGATAACCAACTGAGAGTTTCAGCTTACTTCTATAAAGCAAAGCTGTTGCTTTTATTTGTTCGGCCATATAAAAATTACTTCTGATACATTTACATTCTTTGAGACCCATCTTATTCAAATCATTGATTTGCCCGTCAAAGAACCCAAAGTTTGGTTACTTTTTCAAAAGTGTAAAGCACAACCAGTTGAATGTTTTGGACTTCGTTTGTATATGCATAACCACAGACAAGTCTGAAGTTATGATGCTGATTTTTTAAATATATTTTTTTAAAGAAGAAATATAAGGACTCAATTAATACATATTGAAAAAAATAATTCAAATACATTAAGTCTGAGAGGAAAAAAAAGAACACCTATCCCAACACCATCTCCCCACATTTAAAAAAAGGAGGGAGGAAAGAAAACATAAAAGACAGAGGAAAGAAAGGAGAGAAGAAAAAAGAGGAAAAAAAAGGAGTGGGCATCCAGCTCTCAGAATCAGTTTAAAATACAAATTAAAGAAACTAGCTTATAATAAGGGATATATTAATTTTAAAAGATTAAAATAAATAATATTTATTAATTTATTTATGATGCTGATTGTATATAAAGGGGATGTTTAATAATGCAGAGGGTAGGAATCTGTTGGAGAATTCGGGAGGTTACTGCTTGGTCTTACTCCTTTTTAGCCCCTACCATTCTACCTGCTGATCAAATTGTTGAATGTAAATAATGCTCAACGGGTCAGGAGGTCACAAGTTCTGACTCGCACCAGCTGCCAATCTGGTGCAGGACTGACTATGTACTACACTGTCAGCTATTGCCTTTTTGAATATCACTTTAAACAAAGTCCCCAACTGTTGTCTCTGACCAGCATATAAGATACCATTGGACTATGCCATTGAAAGAGATTATCTACATGTTATCCATGTAAGTTATGTACTCGTTGGTGATTACAATTCAAAAACTATGTACTAGGCTAGAAAGAGTTTGGGACATCCAGTGAAAACTGCAAGTTTAATCTTTTGGGAGTTTTATCCTTTAAATAGAACATCAGATTGAGGCTCCTCAAGGTGCTAAAAGATCCCACAGTTTTGTTGGAAGAAGAGTGAGTGATCAGAATCAGACTAAATTAGGGCAGTACAGTGGTGCAGATGATATGACTGCTTCCTCACAGCTCCAGAGACCCAGGTTCAGTGTTCAACTTGGGTGTTGTCTGTGTGGAGTTTGCATGTTCTCCCTGTAGCCATGTGGGTTTCTGCAGGGTGGTCGATTAATTAGCTTTGTGTGTAGGTGAGGGAAAATATATAACCATACAACAATTACAGCGCGGAAACAGGCCATCTCGGCCCTTCTAGTCCGTGCTGAACTCTTACTCTCACCGAGTCCCACTAACCTGCACCCAGCCCATAACCCTCCATTCCTTTCCTGTCCATATATCTATCCAATTTAACTTTAAACGACAACATCGAACCTGCCTCAACCACTTCTGCTGGAAGCTCGTTCCACACAGCTACCACTCTGAGTAAAGAAGTTCCCCCTCATGTTACCCTAAACCTTTGCCCTTTAACTCTCAACTCATGTCCTCTTGTTTGAATCTCCCCTACTTTCAATGGAAAAAGCCTATCCACGTCAATTCTATCTATCCCCCTCACAATTTTAAATACCTCTATCAAGTGTCCTCTCAACCTTCTACGCTCCAAAGAATAAAGACCCAACTTGTTCAACCTTTCTCTGTAACTTAGGAGATGAAATCCAGGTAACATTCTAGTAAACCTTCTCTGTACTCTCTCTATTTTGTTGACATCTTTCCTATAATTCAGTGACCAGAACTGTACACAATACTCCAAATTTGGCCTTACCAGTGCCTTGTACAGTTTCAACATTACATCCCAACTCCTATACTCAGTTCTCTGATTTATAAAGGCCAGCATACCAAAAGCTTTCTTCACCACCCTATCCACATGAGATTCCACCTTCAGGGAACTATGCACCATTATTCCTAGATTCTTCCGTTCTACTGCATTCTTCAATGCCCTACCATTTACCATGTATGTCCTATTTTGATTAGTCCTACCAAAATGTAGCACCTCACATTTATCAGCATTAAACTCCATCTGCCATCTTTCAGCCCACTCTTCTAACTGGCCTAACTCTCTCTGCAAGCTTTGAAAACCTACTTCATTATCCACAACTCCACCTATCTTGGTATCATCTGCATACTTACTAATCCAATTTACCACCCCATCATCCAGATCTATAATATATATGACAAACAACATTGGACCCAGTACAGATCCCTAAGGCACACCACTAGACACCGGCCTCCAATCTGACAAACAGTTATCCACAACCATTCTCTGGCGTCTCCCATCCAGTACTGCCATTTTACTACTTCAATATTAATACCTAATGATTGAACCTTCCTAACTAACCTTCCATGTGGAACTTGTCAACGGCCTTACTGAAGTCCATATAGACAACATCCACCGCTTTACCACTTTATCTAGGGGGTGTTGATGGGAATGTGAGGAGAAAAAGTTGGATTTGTGTAAATGGGTGGTAGGTGGTTAGCATAGGCTCAGTGGGCTGATTAACCCATTTTTGTGCTGCTTGCCCATGCCTGTCACTTCCTCTAAGTGCAAAATGGGTAGCAAGTAAGGCAGATCTCCAATATGGTGAAGCTTTGTGAAGCAGCATTTCAAGGTTCATTTCATAGAATTCAGATCTAATTTGTAGCTTTATTACTGCTGTTGGTGACTGAGAGTTGAACAAGATTGAAATTCAACACCAAAATTGTAGCTGTGATCCTGCAGTGTGTACCTAGTTATTCAGAATTGGATAAAAGGGCATTAATCCGGATTAAACTATTGGTTCCAGTACTTCATTCAGGTAACCACTGATGAGAAGTTTATTTTTAATCATTGGTTGTTCAGCAGCAAGAGACTTGTGTACAAGCCCAATTCTATCCAAAACCTGAAGAATATTTTTGTTGGAATTGTAAGATGGTGATCACAGGAGCAAGATCGCTCCATCCACCCGTCAATCCAGGAGGTGGCCAAGTTCTATCATTGTCATCCTCCAAAGAGGCTAACTCACCAGATCCTCAGGTGGCAGCATGATGTGTTCATGTTGGATGGTTTAACTTGCACAGGTCAGTGTTTTCCCTTGAAACATTAAGAATGCCTGAGATGCTCTTGAGGGATTGGTGGCATTCAATGGTACAGCGTTGGTTAATTGTGCCTGGCTGAAACATCCAAGGCATTACCATCACTGCTGATGACCACAATTTAAATTTTGTTCTATGGTTTTGCATCTCATTATGACGTATTGGCAGCTATTTTGGGGTCTGTTTTGCATAAATTGTTTGAAAGGAGGTTTTAGCACTGACAGCTGTTTGTGGAATTGCTTCATTGTGGAAGTTCTTGCAACTTCCACGGTCCACACCCAGTCTGGCCACTAAGTTAAAAGACTCTAAAGTTGAATTTATTTTTTTTCCTCTGGATTAACCACCATGTAATTTTTACTAGGTATTAATAAAGATTTGCCTTTTGCTGTCATGACAGAATTGCTTCCCTTCAGCATTTACGACTTTGTCTTGTATTGTATCTTCACTACGCCAGTAACTCCCACATTGCATCGTAATTCTCAGAAGCTGAATTCCATCCGAAATCTCCCTTGTGGTTTAGCTCGGGAGCACATATCATGGCTAAAGAAGAAATTGCATTTTTGTGGCCTGCCTCCCATCTTGGGGTTTTCCAACTAATGACATCATTTGAATGTAGACACTAAGTAAAGTGCAATTTTTGCAATGTTAAATGACCATTTGCCATCACATCTGAAAGAACTCCCATTCTTCAAATTGAATTTTTAATGTCAATCTAAGAAGAGGCCTGATGAGACCTCAGTTTTACATCGCACCTGCAAGACGATGCTTCCAATAGTGCAGTGAAGTATAAGTTGTAACTGCGTATTCAGATCCTGGAGAGCAGCTTGAATTCCAGGAAATCACAGAACAAGGAGTGATTCATCGTGGTTATCAAACTCAGTCCAAATTCCAGCAGATACTCTGGTGTGCTCTTTAATTGTTTCCCTCCTTTAAATATCTGTACAACTCCAGAGCCTTGCCAAACAAAAACTCTTGATGCTGTCTGTTTGCAGTGATGAATTCTGATAAACCACAACTTCTCCACAAGTCATTGAATTTTTAGTAAAATTGTGTAACGTTAAGACATTTATGAGATTGAAATATTACTTTACATTTTACCCTGGTCTATTTTAATGCTTGATTTGTTTCTAGGTGTAAAATATAAATCTCAAGATAGCATTTCTGATGGTGCTGAATGTAAATTTATATAGTTTCCTCAACTGCTGGAGTGACTCAATCTCAAGCTCTCTAGAGGGGAAGACTTGCCTGAAAC